>NC_140581.1:546258810-546858810 GCF_964204655.1 Triturus cristatus
AAAATGCAGAGCTCTGATTTGCTGCCAACACATCAGCCGAGTCCCACAAAAAAAGTTACAAAAAATTTAAAAAAGGGGGCAGGGTAGGAATACCCTGACCCCCAAGCCTTGATCTTGTGGTCCCCCGGGACTCTGCAAGGACAAAAAAGCATTTTTTTAAAGACAAATTGCCACAAAATGGTGATATTTGTGGGAATTTAAAAATAAAAACAGAAGCGCGGGCTGCAGTGCTTCTTTTTAAAGGATCCCCGGCTGGACCAGGTCCCGGGAACATACCATGAAAATAGGATGGGGGCACACGGGCCCCCTATTTGTGCTTTTAATTTATGCGGGGGTGCCCGTGTGGAAACCCATGAACCCTGGGGACTGCCACCTCCCCAGAGAAAATCTGAAATAAGTACGGGGGTCCTGCACCTCCACGGGGCATTTAAAATTATGTATGCGGGCGGGCCCATCTGCTCCCTGAGGACCCACCACCTCCCTGGGGCTAAACATCAAACTAATTAAGGGGGGACGGGGGGCAACCCCACAGCCCCGGTGTCCACCACCTACCCAGGGCTAAGTACTCCGGTGTAGCTGGCCCTCGAGACAGCCACCCCCCAAGGCTGACTCCTGCTATGTCCCGAGGTGGCCATCCACAGGACATAGCTGTTTGCTGTGGCTTGGAGGGAGCTTTAACCGCGCCCACCAAGTCACAACAAACTCTCTGCTTTCAGCAAGCGAGAGCTGTAAATATGCTCTCACTTGCTGGAAGCGGAGCTTTGGTCTGTTTCCATGCCCGCTGTCAAGTGAGCAGGGAAACAGACTAATTGATTTCACACACAGGGAGCTGCATTTTTAGCAGCTCTCTGTGTGCGAAAGCAATGCCTGCTCCTGCAGGATGCGGGTAGCGTGCTGGGACGGCGGGGGCCTTGAGGCTCCCCCAGTGGCCACGGGAAATAGCAGGAAGAGGCTAAATAAAGGTCAGAAACAAGCAGGAAGAGGTCAAATAAAGGTCAGACAGAGGCAGTATAAAGGTCAGCAATGAGCAGAAAGAGGCAAGATAAAGGTGAGAAATGGGAGAAAGAGGCAGAATAAAGGTCAGAAACAAGCAAAAAGGAGGCAGAATAGAGGTCAGAAACAAGCAGCAAGAGGCAGAATAGAGGTCAGAAACGAGCAGAGAGAGGCAAAATACAGGTCAGAAACAAGCAGTAAGAGGCAGAATAAAGGTCAGAAAAAAGCAGAAAGAGGCAGAATAAAGATCAGCAATGAGCAGCAAGAGGCAAGATAATGGCCCGAAACGAGCAGAAAGAGGCAAAATAAAGGTCAGCAATGAGCAGGAAGAGGCAAAAAACGGTGCGGAACGAGCAGAAAGAGGTAAAATAACGGTCAGAAATTAGCGGAAAGAGGCAGAATAGATGTCAGAAATGAGCAACAAGAGGGGTGATAAAGGTGAGAAATGAGCAGAAAGAGGCAAAATAAAGGTCATCAATGAGCAGAAAGATGCAAAAAAGGTAAGAAACGAGCAGAAAGAGGTTGAATAAAGGTGAGAAACGAGCAGAAAGAGGTAAAATAAAGGTGACACACAAACAGAAAGAGGCAAAATAAAGGGGCATATTAGCAAGACCGGCGATAATGGGCTTGCTAATATGCGTTATAGAATTCCAATAGAAGCCCAGGTTAGATGTCCTGCACATTTAACCTGGGCTTCTATTGGAATTCTATAACGTATATTAGCAAGCCCATTATCGCCATTTTAGCGGCAGTTTGCTGCCTCTAAAACTGCGATAATTTTATCGCCGGTCTTGCTAATATACCCCAAATGTCAGAAACTAGCAGAAAGAGGCAGAATAGAAGTCAGAAACAAGCAGAAAGAGGCAAAATAAATGGTTAGAAGCTAGCTTGCTGAGAATTGGTTGAGACCTTGTTGGAGGCCCTGCCCACTTCCTCAATACTCTGTACAGGGGCCTTCTGGTGCACTACTGGTTAGGGGATGAAGTCCCCTTGGCAGCTGAAGGTCGTTGGGGGCCAAGAACTCCTATTGTTGCCACAGCTAAGTCCCCCACAGGCAGATTGCTGAGACATGGTCAGAGGCCCCGCCCCCTTTCTCAACTACTCTGCACAAGGGCCTCCTGGCGCACTACTGGTTGGGGGATGAAGTCCCCTTGGATGCTGAGGCTCATTGGGGGTCAAGAATCCCTATTGTTGCCACAAGTAAGTCCCCCACAGGCAGATTGCTGAGACATGGTCAGAGGCCCCGCCCCCTTTCTCAACTACTCTGCACAGGGGCCTCCTGGCGCACTACTGGTTGGGGGATGAAGTCCCCTTGGATGCTGATGCTCGTTGGGGCCAAGAATCCCTATTGTTGCTACAAGTAAGTCCCCCACAGAAGGATGGCTGAGACATCGTTGGAGGCCCCACCCCCTTTATCAACCACTCTGCACCGGGGCCTAATGACACACTACTGGTTGGGGAATTAAGTCCCCTTGGCTACTGAGGGTCGTTGGGGGCCAAGAACCCCTATTGTTGCCACAAGTAAATCCCCCACAGCCAGATTGCAGAGATGTCATTGGAGGCCCGCTCCCTTTCTCAACCACTCTGCACCGGGGCCTCCTGGTGCACTACTGGTTGGGGATGCAGTCCCCTTGGCTGCTGAGGGTAGTTGGGGCACAATAACCCCTATTGTTGCCACAAGTAAGCCCCCCACAGTGGGATTCCTGAGACGTCATCAGAGGCCCCACCCCCTTAATCAACCACTCTGCACAGGGGCCTCTTGGTGCACTACTGGTTGGGGAATGAAGTCCCCTTGGCTGTCGAGGGTAGTTGGGGGCTAAGAACTTCTATTGTTTCGAAAAGTAACTCCGCCATAGTGGAATTGCAGGCTTTGTTAGAGGCCCGCCCCCTTTCTCAACCACTTTGCCCATGCCCCTCCTGGTACACTATTGGTTGGGGGATGAGTTCCCCTTGGCTGCTGAGGGTGGTTGGAGACCAAGAACCCCTATTGATGCCACAAGTAAGTCCCCCCACAGCCGTATTGCTGAGACATCGTCAGAGGCCTCGCCCCCTTTCTCAAACACTCTGAAAAGGGCCCTGGCCTCCTGGCACACTACAGTTTGCAGCTGCGGTCACCTATGGCACAAAAAATGTCCCCTCCATTGTGGAGAGTGGAGTTTAATGGTAACGCCATGTTCTTAACTCCACGTTCTCCACGAATCGCAGAGTTGCCGAATTCCCCAAACTCCACGACCAGAGCAGAATTTTATACCCAGGCCTAGTTACCGTTCACAGACCCACACAGAGACTCACGCACCCACTGTCAGACCCACTCAGACATTCACGCACTCACTCACTCCCCAATCAGAGACTCACACACCCACTAACCTACCTAAACAGCCACTTACTTATCCACTCTCAAAGGTTACAGGTTACAGTTAGTAAATAACATTTTAAAAAACATCAACATTTACTGAAGAAAAAGAAAAGTTGAAGGTACATTATAGTTAGGAAATAAACTAACAGGTCTTGATGTTACTTTTAAGGTGATTAACAAGAGAGTGACAACCAATCTCCACAGGAAATCAACGGCAGGCAATACTTTGCTTCATGTATCTGGCAGCTATCCCAGAAACCTCATTGAGAACGTCCTCTATGAAGAGCTCTTAAGAGCTCCTAGAAATTGCAACACTAAGGCAGGTTTTAAAAAGGAATGTAAAATTATGCTACAACGTTTCAGAGAAAGAGGTTACAAACCTGTCATCTTAGAAGCAGCAGTTACCAAATTACGTACTATTAAAAAGGAAGATCTCTTAATCCCCAGACACGCTCCCCTGAAGCATCAGGAACTGGGTGCAGGTTTATCATCACAATGCGGATGCAGTTAATAAAATACTGAGCAAGCACTGGCAAGTGGTTTCAATTGAACATAGCCTTTCTGACTTTGTGGATGAAAATCCCAGGGTCACATTCAGGAAAGGCACTACACTCAAGGACAGTTTGAGTAAAAGTGATGTACGTTAGAACAGCTATCTTGCTAGGACCATGAAAAGCTTTCCTCACTTGCTCCAATTCTAAGGAATTTAAACACAGCACACCGGTTAGCAAATTCCTACTTTTCCTGTTCCTCTGATTTTTCAATCTAAGTTCTAGAATGCCTATGCAAACTCTGGTATATTGGAAGCAACATACACCCCACTAAGAAAAGGGTACTCAAACATATCAGAGCAATCACACATGCGGACCACCACTACCCTGTAGGAAGGCACTTCAACTAACTGCACAACAGGGATGTGTACAAGCTTAGGTTTTTCATAATTGATAGAATACTGGCCAACAAAAGGGGAGGGAACAGAGTGAAAGCACCCAGGCAGCTTGAGTCCCAGTACATAATTAAAGTAAACACCAAGACCCCCAACGGATTGAATATGGACGAGGAACTGCTGATTCATTTAGGATAACTTAGGTTTTAGGTTCACCAAGTTGTCCCTCCTACTTGCACTGGACTAATCTCTGACCCAGTTTGTGCTCAATAGTTGCTGAGCATATTTTCGTTGCTGTAGAGATATTATTATTATTATGATTTGTATGGTGCAACGAATCATCCCCACGTGGATCTCTCGGCACCTGGGTGGCAGACTACAAATTGAAAGTGATCATTAAAACATCCAGGTTTTAAGCTGTTTCTTGACTGTGCTAGATTTGAGCAGGCTCGAATTTCATCTGGCAGTCTGTTCCAGTGGGTGGGGGCTAGATGGGAAAAGGCACGACCGCCCATTTTAGCTTTCCTGATTCTCCGCGTGCAGAGCAGTTTCTGATTACTTGATCTCAATTGACACATGGGGATGTAAGGTTTTAGTTTCTTCATTAGGTACACAAGGCCCGTGCCCTGAAGTACTTTAAACACAATTCACAGGAGCTTAAAGACTGCTCTCTTCCTAATAGGGAGCCAATGCAATTGTCGCAAGAGAGGTAGTGACGGGGTACGTGCAGGTTTGACAAGAGCAAGATGCGCTGCTGTGAACGAGTCAAGACTGGGCGATAGGGTGTCATCCCGGGGTGGTACTACCCCCTTCGCGATCTCTTCCACACCAAAGGTGCTGTCAATTTTGTCAATCTTCTGTTTAAAATGATTAGCTAAGTCGTCGCATAGCCTTTGCGTAGGCGGGAGGGAAGGATTGTTAGCTCTGGGGTTGGTAAACTCCTTGAGGATCTTAAAGAGCTCCTTAGAGGAGCTCTTCGCTTCTGAGATTCAGAAGCCTAAATGTTCTCTTCTGGCTGTGTGGCAACTATTTAGATGTGCTGTTCTATAGGCCAATTTATCTCCCTCCAGCTTTGTTTTCCTTCATTTCCTCTCGCTAGCTCTACACTTGGCTTTTCCTTTCATGAGGCTTTCTGAGTACCATGGGGCTGGAGCTGCCCTTTCCTGGATTTTAACTGCCCTAAGCGGAGCGATGGTATCTAAGGCTTCGGTTACAGAAGCCTCCCATCTCTCCAAAGCTGTGTCACTCTCAGCGCAATTCTTGAATGATGGAGTAATATACGCCCGACTGAATGCTGTTAATGTGACTTTTCTCCATGTTCTGCGGAGGCTTTTTCGGTATTGGAGCTGGCTTCCTGATTCTGCCTTCTTAGAAGAGAATCTTAGTGCCAGATGGTCGGTTAATGCCATGGGGGGTTCTACTGTTAAATCTTGGATATTTGTAAAGATGGTATCCAGCGTATGTACCGCTACATGTGTATCCTCTTGGGGGGACTTTTAATGCATATTCGCTGCTTTTAAATATATCTTCTTTATTATAGGTTTTTTCTGTATACTTTTCTAGTACACTGTCACTTTTGATGTACAATTCTCACTTTTTGTTTTATTTCTGTGCTCTCCACAGATTCAAACACGCTTAGACAAGTCAGTACAGCATCCAGAGTAGCACAATGGACAGCCTCAGTAAGAAATGTTGGATCCTTATGATTTCAAAATACATTATGAGACACATATCAGGAAAATAGAGAACCTTTCTCATAGTATACAGGGTAGAGATCAAGCTAGCATTGTAAATGGTTGGAGTTTATTCTTCTGCACTCTCAGTTGCCCTATTTTTGGAGCATGTTGGCACATCTTTGCAAGGACTGCATTTTTACCGTAAGTTTAGTACTAGCCACATTCTCAGGAGTGATTTTCCCTGATCTTATGTACTGGGACCCTGAATGCGCGAGAGGCCTTTGCCCACTTGGTCTCTATTGTTTGTGGTTATATGCTTTCTATTTGGGTTATACCCATTGTGTGCATTTGTTTTCTGGGCCCATTGAGTGTATGTGGCACCCTGCAGATACATTTGCCTCTATTACTCAGATTGCAATTATGATATAATTATACATAAACCCTCTTTCTCCCTGATTATTAACTCCTGAGACCCTGAATTCAGAAACGCCTGTACCACTTGGGTTTTTAGGCATTCTGTTTTATGGGTATATATTTATATTTTCTTGATATAATTGTTGTCTTTGAAGTTTACTGAATATAGCTGGCACTATGCAGGTATACCTGTTTTTATGAGCCTCCCTTGTAATTATGAATATGCTTTCATGGTGAGCCAACTGCTTTCCTAGACGAAGAATCAGAATGGGGTTATCAATTTAATGCTATAATTATGGGGCAGACTTGATTTTGGCAGCCGCAAGGGTGGGTGGACTTTTTTACCATTCCACGGAGAATGATGCAACTCAAAAGTAGACGATTGAATATGTTATCAATTCTGTCAATTCATGATATACTCTTTCATCATCATCATCATCATAAAATCTTTATTTCGGTATATAATACCATAAATGATCCAAACATATAGTTCCTTATCAATAGTGCTCGAAATAGAATTAGTACCAAAAAAAATTCAGTACACCAGATTCTAAGGAGTCAATTTTCCTAAAATACAGTCTTATAAACACGAAAGAGATCAACAAGGAACATAACTCAGTATTTAAAATCACTATTAAAAATGGCTAAGATAAATACTAAAGTGCAAGTGCAATTGTTTAAATAACTATTGTCACAGGTGTTATTCTGTAAAGCCCAACAACTCTATACTGTTCATTGGGGGCCCTTTGCATCCTATACATTAGGAGTAAGAATAATAAAACACATTAAAAGTACTTAAAACCAGATTTTGCAGACATTATCTTGGGAAATGAAACACCCTCAGGTCATAACATTTTCCTACAGTTGGATCATAGCACTTGAGGGGGTAGTCAGTAACCTCCGCCTAATAGCCCAAAACTGGCCAAGAAATTTAGCGACTGCACACACAAATAGTTGTCTCGTATCTGATTTTAAGATACGTAGGGCTTCATAGTGACTGTGGGTCCCCTTCTGTCTACATACAGAAGCCAACCAGTTCCTTCTTGGTCTTGCATACGAAGGACATGCAAAGAATGCATGGCCAACAGTTTAGTTTGAATTTAAGCAAGAGGAACAGCCCTTAGGCTGGCTTTTGTTGTTCTGCCAAGAATTAAAAAAGCATTAATAGGTAAACAGCCGTATCTAAACTGACTATACAGTTTCCTGTCCGCAAGCTCCTTGATAATATCACAGTAGCTCGCAAGACATTTAACAGATTTAATGTCTAGAAAAGCATCAGCTAGGCTACCATGACGGATTTTCGGATAATTAATCTGCTCTACCCATGACCAGTACTGGAGTTTTATTTGGTACTTTGTATGCAGGGGCTGGGGACCAACAAACTCATTTGGGAGACCAATTACTGCCCGGATGGTATTCACATATTTAAAGCACATGATTTTTTTATTTCTATCTAGGGCAGAAACTTCATTAAAAGCAGCAGAATAAAGGGCCAAATCAGGGATAGTAACCAATCTGTACCAAAAGAGCAAAGGGCGCAATCTCGCTTGGTCATTAATTGACCTTACTCCCAGGTCCATTTTCAAGGGGAGAAGGGGGGTGCTTTGGGGGAGAGATACCAGACTCCTAAGGAACTTGTTTTCCACAGTTATTAGCTTGCTTGCGTCTACGACACCCCACAATTCTGCCCCATAAAGAACACTGCTCACTACCTTAGCGCTATAGAGTTTGAGAGCTGGAGCTACAGGCTTGGTGTACGATAGGCAAATCTCCCGTCACAAGGCCCCGGTTAGCTCTGAAAATTTCAGGGATGCCTTATCTAAATGATTATTCCATGTCATACTGTCAGACAGCTTTGTACCCAGGTACTCAAAGGAGCTAACCCTCTCCAATGGAACATTATCCAAGACCAAATTCCGTTTAAAGGTTTTGTCAGGATTCAACATCATCAGCTTAGTTTTAGAGGTGTTGATGACCAAACCCCTCATATCGCAAAAGGCCTTAAATTGATCCAAAAGCTTTTGGAGGCCATGGGAGTTTTAGATACCAAAAGGCTCAACCAAAAGGGTATCGTCGGCAAACAGCAATGTTGCAATTTTCTGGTTCGCCAAGGAAGGAGCATCAGCCGGAATCGAACATAACAAGTCAGCAATTTGATTAACATAAAGGGAAAAAAGGGTAGGGGCCAGAACACACCATTGGCGTACCCCCCATCGGATCTTAATCGGGTCAGTGAGTTGCCCCTGGTTTCTCCACCTCACACTGTTTTGAGGTCTATGAAGGTGAGGTATAAACTGCCTTTGCCCAGCACAACCACTTTCCAGTTCAGCATGACAAGGCAAAACGCCTGATCGATAATGTTGGTCTTCCGCTGGAAACCCGCCTGTAATGGAGAGAGGATATTATTCTCATCCATCCAGGTCTGGATTTTAGATAGGAGCGATTGCAGAAGACCTTTTGGGCACAGATGTGTTAGTCCGTCCTCTATGGTGATACTCTATGACCAGATGACTTAAACCAATAGATCGTAGGTGTTCGCCACCTGTGACCAAGGTGTGAAGCGCAAGAAACGCCTTGGGTGTTTGTTCCATGCACTGCCAAAACTTTGATTTATGATGCAATAAATCTTTATGCTTCATGAACTGCTGGATTGCACGCCATTTATCATCAGAGGAATCGCACTGGTACCAGGTAGTATTCATTGGATGTTAATGGGCAGCCTTGCCCGAGCGTGAAAAACTGCCACTTTGGAATGCACGGGGTTTCGAGGTCTTGGAGAGTTGGATATATATAAATATATAGTAGTTTTTACAGAAGCTATGTTGGAGTGCTGCACAGATTCATATTCATACATCCTAACCCCTTAGCTGCTGAGTCTTTTCCAACCCCAGTGCTGAGCCCTTTTTTTGCTTTTGGGGGTACTTCGTGCTTACGCCTTTATAACTGTCTTCGCACATAAGGTATCCGCGCCAAATGTGCAGCCTTTTTCCCAACATTCTGCAGATTCTAAAAGTACCCTCTGCTTGTGGATTCCCCTGGTGGGGAGTGAGAAAATGGCCAAAATATAGCTAAAGTTTGGGTGTTGTTGGGAAAATGGGAGAGAGTGTTGTGCAAGAAAAGTCTGTTTTCCTAAAAATGGCATCAGCAAAAGGCTTGCTGTGCTAAGATCACCAGCTTCTCATTTTTCCCAATGTTTGTGCTTTCAATCTACTTTCAGTTAGTGGTGGAAACAGCTACGAAATCCATGACTGATGCTGGAAAGTTATACATTTCTGAAACATAGACAACATTCTAAATTCAGCAAGGGTCATTTGTGAAGATCACTCAAGATTTCCCCCCCAAAAAAATGTTGAAATGAAAAATATGAAAAATGGTTAAGAAAAAAGAGCTTTTTGTGGCAGATTTTTCATCTTTAGCACTTTGTTTCACAATTGCTTATTTACAAAAGCAATGCATCGATTCATCCGCTAGACCCTTCTGGTCACAGGGATTTATAGGGTTTGTAGGTTGTCCAAGAACCCGAGGTACCCAACAATTGAGCTGCACCTTACTATGGTTTTCATTGTGTACTGCGTATAAAGCAATTCACTAGGTAAAATATAAAGAGTGAAAAATGGATATGAAAGAATATACAGCAGATGCTGAGTTTCGAAGCAGAGGCTATTCGAACAGCTCTGCATTTGTGGGCACCCATACTAGCATGTGATTCAGAGGGCAGTTTGCAAAATGCCTTCTTTCTTACACGCAGGCTTACATTTTTGAAGGCACAAATGAGGTGAAATCAAATTGGGAATAACAAATATTCTACTATTCTGTGATCTCGCATTATTCTCAATCAAAGGGTACTGGATTTGTGCCTAGCACCTGCAACACAAAACACCCCAAACCACGTTAAGGAGGCATCACATTTTACCCAGCAAAATCCTTGCTTTTGTTTATAACATGGATAGTTGCGAATTTAGTACCCTAGCTCAGCAGCCACCAACAGAAGCCTAACATAACCAGACATTTCAGAAAACTAGACACCCGGAGGTGTTTAGAGTGGTGTAACTTCCGTGGTTCTAACAAGAGGATTCTATCCAGTAGCCCTTGCAAATCTCAAACTGTACTTTAAAAATCACATTTTCCTCAGATTACTGTGAGGAAAAGCTTTGTAATCTGTGTGGAGGCACACATTTCCCACCACCCAGCATTACCCAATATCTTCTAACAAAAATGGTACCTCACTTGTGTGGCTAGGCCTAGCCCTCTCAACAGGAAATGCCCAAAATGCAACATGGACTGATCACAATTTTCCACCCAACAAACAATCCTTTTCTTCAATATTGGTGGCTGCAGAATGTGTGCCCCTGCTCAGTCAGCACCTAGGGAAACCTACCAAACCTGCACATTTCTGAAAACTAAATACTGTAGGGGGTCCAGGATGACATAACTTGCTTGGCTCCCACAAGGTTATTTTACCCAGAAGTCCTTGCAAACCTCAAACTTTGGCCAAAAACACACATTTTCCTCACATTTCTGTGAGTGAAAGTTCTGGAATCAGCGGGGAGCCACCGATTTACAACCACGCAATATTTCCCCAAGTCTCTCAATAAAAACAGCACCTCACGTGTGTTGTTGAGCTTAGCCCCAGTGACAGGAAAGGACCCAAAACGCAACATAATAGATCAATTTTTTCCCCTAAAAAATTATCATTTTGTGCAATTTAGTTACCTGTGGATTTTGGGCCCTAGCTCAGCTAGACCTAGGAAAACTTACCAAACCTGCACATTTCTGAAACCTAGACACCCCGGAGAGTCCAGGGTGGCATGATGTTTGTGACGTTCCACATGTATTTTTCTCAGAAGCCCTGGCAAACTTCAAACTTTGGCTACAAACACGCTTTTTTTCTCAAATTTCTGAGACAGTAAGTTCTGGAATCTGCGGTGAGCCACAAATTTCCTACCACACAGCGTTCCCCCTCGATAACAATGGTACCTAAGTTGTGTGGGTGGGCTTAGTCCCTGCCACAAGAAAGGACCCAAAACGCAACGTAGACACAACAACTTTTTCCACTGAAAACCAACCCTTTTTTCCAATTTGCTTAACTGTGGATTTTTGGCTGTAGTTCAGCTGGCACCTGGGGAAGCCTACCAAACCTGAACATTTGTGAAAACTAGACACCCAGGAGAGTAGAGAGTGGTGTGAATTGTTTGGCTCTCACCGGGTTATTTTACCCAGAACCTTGCAAACTTCAAATATTGGCTAAAAACACAAATGTTTCTTATGTTTCTGTATGCCAAAGGTCCACAATCGGTAGGGATCCACACATTTTCTACCATCATTCCTACATATTTCCCGATCAGTATCTCACTTGTGTTGGTGGACCAAGAGAATGCCACACGAAAGCCATTAAAGTGCTACGTGAAGAGATCAGAGATAGAGGGAGCTGCTCTATTTGTGTCCAAGATCAATGCCACCCAAGGAAATCTACCAGGTATAGACATTTTTGAAAACTAGATACCAGACGATTTCAGAGTGGAGTGCCTCATGTGGACCCCATGAGGTTGCATTGCCCACAATGCCTGTGTAACCTTCAAACGAGCCTGAAATCACACATTTTCCTTATATTTCGTTGATGAAAACTTGCAGAATCAGCAGGAATCCACAAAATTCCTACCATGTCATGTTACCCCACATTGTCCTGATTTAAATTTTGCCCCACTTCTGTGGCAGGGTCTAGTACCTGTGACAGGAATGGATCAAACCAAGATCATTGGGAGTCCCCTGCATTTCAAAGTTAAGTAGGTTGGCTCATCTTTTATCCATAAATTCTCTCAAATGTGCTACTGTTACAATTAATTAGGGACTGGTCGCTGATTCTTTCATCTGTTGGTAATCCAAACTGACAGGCGGAAGCCAGCTTCCTTAAAAAGTCTTCTCCTTGTGCTATCCTGACAAATTGAAACCTCTTTAAGATGGTACTCACATGAGCTAGGCAATGATTATCCAATTTTTCAAACAAATGCCATATCCATTCAACCCTCATCCTGTCCTAACCCTGCAAGGTCTTGGGCACTTCCCACCTTTATGTTCCTAAACAGCGAAGTAACAAGGCAAACTTATGCTTTTTTCTTAAATTTACTCCACACACCCACACAGAGGGTTATAATTATGAAAGTTGGGGCACAGGGCAGCATAGCAAGACACCTTGATGCACTGCCATGCATCACAGGGAAAGAGTAGGAATGCACCCTATTTTTCCAATACAATGCATTCCTGTCCTTCCCCACTGCACTAGTGCGGTTTTGGCATATAGCACCAATGCAGGCACCCTTGCACCATGGTGCAAGGTGCCTGTGTTGTAGGCAGGTTTGCTCTTGTGCAGAAAGGGGCACCTTCCTGCACAAAAACAATTCTCAGATGCGTTTTCCTCTTTCTATGTGTGCTGCACAATGCAGAACACATAGAAAGAGGAAAAGATGAGGAGAAATAAAGATATTTCTCCTCGTTACTCCTGTCCTGTGGAGGAGTATCTTTTTGGCGCACCCAGGTTTACAAGTCCTTGTAAATCTGGGAATGGATGGGAGTTGTGTGGGAACACTAACAGCAACACTCATGGAATGCTTCCCTTGTGCAGAGTAAGGTAACGCACCGATTTACGCTGCATTGCCTTACGCCAGATTTCTTAAGCCATTCATAGCCACACAAAGTGGCTTTGTGTGGCTTCATATATCTGACTTAGAGGTTGGTTTGTGTCACACATGAACCACTATGCATGGTGCAAGGATGACTCAAAGCTCTCATAAATATGCCCCAGTGTTCTGGAAGACTTTTTACTATTTGCTCCATTTTAAACCTGGTTCCTTTGGAATGATTAGGAATACAGGAGGCATCATGTTCTGCATTTCTTCTTGAATTATGCACCTACTCACTGTAAAAACCTATGCAAAACTTGAACCAGTAGATATATAAACATTCACTATTAAATGAAGAGCAGTGTTGATCCTCTACAAAACAGTAGTGCAAAGACCTTGACCCACCCTAAATTTCTCAGTTGAAAGTCAGCATGAGTATATTGTCCCACTTCTGTGGAAACAATATCCCAAATGTTACAAGATTTACATTACAAAATCCCCTCTGTAGACATCCTGATTGCAAATGTAATGAATTACCACTGGTATGCCAATGCTTGATAAGTAGCAATAATGATGGAAGGCTGATCATTGATGGTAAGCTCACAGAACTAAAAAAAATCAACACAGCATAGGTGTGCTCATCAGGAATTGAGAGAAGCATGAGATGTGCTCATTACCAAAATTGTTTTAGCACACTCACCAGATAATGAGGAGTAAACACAAGATTTACCACTCAGATGTTCTTCAATGTACTGCAATCACTCTTCACAGAACTCTATTCTCTCTTCAGTCACTCTGGGAGCAACAACATATCTTTAAAGAGGCTGCTATCCTAAGCCCAGCATAGGCCTAGGAGCACACTGCTACTAAGCCGACACCGTTCTGTTGTATCTTTCTGATGGAACAGACACAGGGAGAATAACATCAATGCGGTCTCCACAGTACAGAAAAGTCTATACTGAGTGTCCAGCATTAAGCGTGATACGTTATGGTGGTCCCTCCTGCAGTTTGTGCTAGTCCTGTGCATTCCAGTGACATGGCACGAAGTAGGAAAACTTGTTGCCACGCTGCTTAAATATTCTACTCTTTTTGAAGGATAAGCAATGGTGGAATCTGTTGCAGACCTTATCTCTCTCGTCACATGGCTCAATTCCTGTCCAGAATACCCTGAAGCAGAAAATCAAACTACACTGTGGCCTTTCTCTCCATCCTTCAAGAAGCTTGATGCTCCTGACATGTTGTGGTCCGAAATCACTGTTTGCCAGTGTAGAAAGCAGACACCATATAAGATGTAAATGAAACAGGTAAGCTTTCATATGTACACTTCATTTACAGCCAGCACTACGCCAACTGACAGAGAATAGAACACACAACAGCATCTATACAAAATGTTTCTGAAATGTAACAGATGTATATCCATGAGATGCAACAGCCTGGATTTAATGTGGTATCACAGGCAAACAGGATTTTTGTATGCATGTATGTGCATGCATCAAAATATTGATGCCAGACCTATTGCTTGTTTTGAGTTGATGACATGATATTTGTCAAACTGTTAAATTGTTTATAACCAGATCTAAACATGGCAGAAGTGGCACTACTAGTTAATAGTTCTGGCCTTTTATCCCCACAACTCTCCTTATTAAGCCCTTTACTGCAGAGGATGAGATGTTCACGTCTTCTACATTAACTCCCTAGTGTGGAGAACATGAATATCTCATCCTCCGTCTAGGGACACAAAATCCTTCTGGTGCTTGCCCAGAAGGATTTATTTTTTTCAGAAAAAATTGGTGTTGGACTTGGCTCTCCCTGCTGGGTCACTCCTAAACGTTTTGCCTTCACCCTCCTATTTTTTCTGAATTCATTTTTTGTTGGCCATAGAACTCTTGCACTTTACCATTGCTAACCATTGCTAAAGTGCTCGTGTTCACTCCTGGCATACTTAATTTACTTATATGTCTCTAGGAAAGTGGTATACCATATATCCAGGGCCTGTAAATTAAATGCTACTAGTGGGCCTTCTTCTGTTGAGGAATGAATAGTTATTGAACTGAGACAGTGTTGAGGGATATGTAATATTGATGTAACCCTTACTGCTCTTAAGTGTTTTTCCAACGGCGAGCATCTCTCTAAAAGAACTATAAACCCTATGTAATGAGAGTGCTTCATGTCTAATGGTTTAGAAACAACCGAATGGTGCATTATTATTATTTTTTGTGTTCTAAAGTGAAATTAATTGTTTGCACTACTGGTTTCAGCTGTTAGTTATGCGCACAGTGTTTTTGTTTATATTTGTATACAACTGTTTTACTTGTTTGTAAAAAGAAGTGTACCCTTATTTCAGACATAATGAAATGTAAAAAGGATATAATGAAACAGATGAAGTAATAGTTAAATAAATAACCACGATCAAAGAAATCAAATTTTTGGTCTGCAGTCTGCTTAAGAGGATAGCAGCATTCAAAATGGTAGACAGGCTCTTTATTACACTACTAGTGGGCCTGTGGCACTTTTTGTGCCACCCACTTAAGTAGCCCCTGAAACATGTTCCAGGTCAGACATTGCAGTCTGAATGCAATTTTAAACTTCCAATTCAACTTGGCAAAATAACCCCCTTTCCAAGCCTAAACTCCCCTTTTATTTCATATAGGTCACCCCTAAGGTAGGCCCTAGGCTCTAGTATAGGGTGCATTGTAATTAAAATGGTAGACATGTATGTTTAATTTGTACATGTCCTGGTAGTGAAAAACTCACAAATTCATTTTTAACTACTTTGAGGCCTACCTCTCCCATGGGATAACATTGGGTTGCCTTATTAAATTTAATAAGTGCTAACTTTTGATTGGGAACAGGTTCAGAAGTCATATTTGGTGTCTAACAAGTTAATTGCAATTCAAAATCCTCTTTAATGGTAAAGTCAGATTTTGCATTACAATTTTGAAAATGCCACTTTTACAAAGCTAGCCTGACTGATGAAGGGTCCCGGTCCAGGGAGGACCTGGCTTGGCAGGTCGGGGTGAATGTTCCCACAAGGAACAGGGTCAAGACTGATTTGCATATGGCTAGGTCCAAACTGGGGTGGTGTGGTGAGCAAAAGAATGATGAATTAAACCCAGATCCTTGTGACTGGGGGTGAATGTTTGCATTGTCCATCATTCTGTCCATCAATTGTCTCTTTTGCATATGTCGCCCTAAGTGGGAAGGGTATGCCTAGACGTGGGACCCATGCTCACTACACCACTGGATTGAAGCGAGTCTGGCTGATGAAAGGTGATTCTCTGGAACTGGTCCCAGGATGCTTGTTTCCGGTTCAGGGAGGACCTGGCTTGGCAGTTCAGGCTGAACTGTTCCCACAAGGAACAGGGTCAAGACTGATTTGAATATGGCTGGGTCCAAGCTGGGGTGGTGAGCAAAAGAATGATGGATTAAACCCAGATCCTTGCGACTGGGGGTGAACGTTTGCATTGTCCAGCATTCCGTCATCCATTGTGTATTTTGCATATGTCACCATAAGTGGGATGGGTATGCCCAGACGTGGGTTCTGTGCTCGCTACACCACTGAATTGAAGCTAGCCTGGCTGATGAAGGGTGATGCTCTGAAACTGGTCCCAGGATGCTTGTTTCCGGTCCAGGGAGGACATGGCTTGGCAGTTCGGGCTGGACTGTTCCCACAAGGAACAGGGTCAAGACTGATTTGCATATGACTGGGTCCAAACTGGTGGTGTGGTGAGCAAAAGAATGATGGATTAAACCCCGATCCTTGTGACTGGGTGTGAATGTTTGCATTGTTCAGGATTCCGTCCATCAATTGTTTCTTTTGCATATGCTGCCATAAGCGGGAAGAGTATGCCCAGACGTGGGTCCTGTGCTCACTACACCACTGGATTGAAGCTAGCCTGGCTGATGTTGCTGATGAAGGGTGATGCTCTGAAACTGGTCCCAGGATGCTTGTTTCCGGTCCAGGGAGGACCTGGCTTGGCAGTTCGGGCTGGACTGTTCCCACAAGGAGCAGGGTCAAAACTGATTTGCATATGGCTGGGTCCAAACTAGGGTGGTGTGGTGAGCAAAAGAATGATGGATTAAACCCAGATCCTTGTGACTGCGTGTGAATGTTTGCATTGTCCAGCATTCCATCCATCAATTGTTTCTTTTGCATATGTCGCCCTAAATGGGAAGGGTATGCTTATACGTGGGTCACATGCTCACTACACCACTGGATTGAAGCTAGCCTCGCTGATGAAGGGTGATGCTCTGAAACTGGTCCCAGGATGCTTGTTTCCGGTCCAGGGAGGACCTGGCTTGGCAGTTCGGGCTGGACTGATACCACAAGCAACAGGGTCAATACTGATTTGCATATGACTGGGTCCAAACTGGGGTGGTGTGGTGAGCAAAAGAATGATGGATTAAACCCTGATCCTTGTGACTGGGGGTGAATGTTTGCATTGTCCAGCATTCCGTCCATCAATTGTTTCTTTTGCACACTTTTACATAGTTGGCGTTATGTTGTCATAATCATTTGGTGCCTAGAGCCTGTTCCTGGGTCACATGATTAGGTGTAGTTGGCAGTTGGCCTTTGTATATTCCTCCCAAACAAACAAACAATAGATGGATTAGGTATGCCTGGATGAGCTATCACTGGCAGGATGGGGGTAGGAGCAGGGCACATCCCTACCTGCAAATCAATAGGCTATACTCTGCCTTCACACAAAAAACTTCACAATAGTCTATTGTGCTTGCAGCCAGGCTGGAGTCAGGGCATGTGAGGCAGGAAATTCCAATCAATTCAAAGGGAATCTCTAGAAACCTCTCCCTACTTCAAAGGCACCATTTATAAAAATAGGACCTCAGACCTGCTCTTCAGCTCACTTTCTGGACCTGTAGAAGGGCTCTCAGAGGACTGCCTGTGGCTGTGGGCTTCTGTGTAATTCAGAAGACTGCTTCAATGTACCTGGAAGGTCTGCTCAGCTGCCTGAAGCCAGTCTTGAACCCACCGAGGCTTGCCCTACTGCTTGAGACCTGTTCCACTGCATGAACCGAGGACTATCAGAATGACTACCAGGGCTAGTTGGCTGGCCTCTTATCAGAGCCTCAGGGACAGAAAGGGTTCCAACTCTCTTGTCCCCACAACTGGAACCAGCCTGGGTGAATCCTGACCCTCCAAGTGATATCTCTCCAGACCTGAACTCTTGGAAGTGGTGTTAAAAGTGCCAAGATAGCCAAAATCCAAAACTTGGTTAAAATCCAAAACTTGGCTTAAAAGTGCTCTGAGACCAAGAGAAGACTGGGACCTACCTGCTTGCCGATCCACCGAAAGAGCATTCCCTCTCAGCCAGACTTTCCGGCAACTCCTGCAACGTTCTTCTCACAGCAGCAAAACCTGTTCAGTGGTCCTTCGCAGAAGGGGCATCTGGCCTCGTAGAGGCATCGTCCTCTACAGCTTTCAGCTTCATTTTGCTGGAGGATTTCAACTTCCAAAAAAGTGACTAAATCCGCACAGAAAAATCTTCACTGCGACCTTAGTCCAGCAGCTCCCTGACAACTACACCTCTTCCTCAGACATCACCTGCAGCCTTCGTTCATTGAACTTTTCCTTCTCAGTCATTTTTCCACAACCTTTCTTCTAAATCCAAAGGTAAGCGACGTCCAGGCCCCATCTACTTCTTGTATCTGACCTGAATTCCATTGCAGTTGGCCATATTTTTCGACCTTGACCTGGTCTAGTGCAACTAGATGTCCGCGCTTTGATATTTTAGGCACTAGTTTTTTCCTTAAGCATTAAAAAAATCATAACGCTGGTCCTAGTGATTGGATTTTACTCTATTTTTCTATATTAGTGTGGAATTTGCCTTGTGTTGCATAAATACTTTAAACATTGCCTCTAGGTAAACCCTGTCTTTTGTACCAAGCTACCATAGGGCTAAGCACAGGTTAATTTTGTGTCTTTAGTTGTTCATCCTGACAGGAATTGTGGCTTATGCTTGAGCAGGGTGTCCACTCCACTCAACCAGTAACCTCTGGTGGTTTGGCAGAAAGCAGTCAGGCTTAACTGGGAGGCTATGTGTAAAGTATTTATGAAGCACATAAACAGTAATAAAGTAAAAACATAACACAAGAAAAATCCCAAATGAATTTAGAAAAATGTAGTACATTTTTATAAATTATTTGACATTAAAATAACAGAAAGACGATTAGTAGAATCAGAACAATGTAATTTTAAAGGTTTTTTTCAATCAAGTGCTATGAATCAGTAAGTGCCAACTGCAGTTTCCTGGTCTTGGTAGCCCAGGCCCAAGTTACTAGTTTAGGCCGACTATGATGGAGCACGGGCCGTACATAAGACTGAGTTCTGCCGACAAGAAGGACTTGGGCATCAGGGCAGACTCACAGCTGGGCAGTCCTTCTTCCCAGCAGTCAACAGGTCCAGTATGTATACCTGGAGCCCACTTTGAAGTGGAAGACATTTCTTCTGGGGTTTGCCTCCCTGCCCTAGTCCCAGTCTGTCTGGGGGTACAATCGACTACTGTGAAGTCATTTGTGTGTGAGCTGAGTCAGTGCCTTTGAAGTGCAAGTGTAGTAGTTTGCAGCTCTGTAACCCTATCAAGTCAGAGATGGCCCATCCTGCCAACACCCAGACTTGGCATGATGTCTGGGAGATACACACAAAGGCCAACTACACCTAGTTCATGTGACTCAGGAAGAGGCTGCAGGCACAAAATGGTTAGGACAGGAAAATGCCAACTTTTTCAAGTGGCATTTGCAGAATTGTGACTTAAATCAGACTTTACCATTAAAGAGGATTTAAGATTACACTTCCTCAGACACCAAACTTGTCTTTCCTACCTGTTCCCAATCAAATGTTAGCACTCAAATGTAATAACATAGCACAATGGTATCCTATGGGAGTTGTAGGCCTCACAGTAGTGGAAAAGTAATTTGTGAGTTTTTCACTACCAGGGCATGTATATCTTAACAGTGCGTGTCCAAAGTTCTAATTACATTACACCATGCCATATGGGCTGCTAGGGCCTACCTTAGGGGTGACCTATATGCAATAAAAGTGGAGTTTAAGGCTTGGCAAGGGGTTATATTGCTAAGTTGAGTTGGCAATACCTTGAAGCTACCATGTCAGGCCTGGGACATGTTTAAAGGAGGTACTTAAGTGGGTGGCACAATAAGTGCTGAAGGCCCACTACTAGCATTTAATTTATAGATCCACGGTATACGGTATACCACTGTACTAGGGACCTAAAAGTTAATTAATTATGACAATTAGGTGTAAGTCAATGTTGCCATGTTTTGAAGGAGAGAGCACAAGCACTTTAGCACTGATCAGCAGTGGTAAAGTACACAGAGTCCTAAGGCCCAGATTACAGAGATCATTAGAAAATAATACATTTCATTATAAGCTGCCACTCACTTCTTGGCTCTTGATATCATATATGTTTGTACACCCAACAAATATTATATATCCCTGCAGCCAGAAGGGCCTGATGGGCGTAACAGTATATTACTTTTGTAACTCAGGGTTGGGGGCAAAGACAATGTTAAATTATTTTTAATTCAACGGTCAGTTTGCTTGGGAAAACTATGAGCGATCTACAAAAAAGACCACTTGCTTAATTCCAAATTGTGTCTACTTTTTAAAAAAGTATAGCTTGCAAGATTCTTTCATGAGTTTTACACCTGTTTCCACAACAGGTAAAAACCATACAAGATAGGAAAAAATGACTATCACTTAGAAAATGACAAAAACACTGGTCAAAATTTTTTTTTGCAGTACTGTTTGTTCCTGAAAATTGGCATTGAAATTAGTATACCTTTTGTTGCTGCTCTTTGTAGGAAAATATTACAATTTCTTGCATAGCACTTTTTCCAAATTTATAAAAGAATTGTTTTATTTTGATTTTTTTTCTCAGTTCCCTCCAGAGAATTCACAAACCATGGGTACGTTTAGAATCACTAACATGTGAGGACAAAATTACATAAATTTGGCCTGCATACAAGGCTTAAACACAAACTGCCCCAAAAACGTAAACAAACATTGGCAATTCCATTAGGTCTGGCTTTGGCCACCAGCCTTTTGGCTTTTTGCCAAGGCTTGTTTTATTTTGTCATGAGTTTTGTAAAACTTGATTGTTGTGGAAGCCGCCAGCCCTTAACCAATGCAAAATTGGTAAAAGCAAAATAAATTTAGTATCAAAAACACACAGTTTACTATTTCTTACTATTCACAAACTACGAGTTAATAGTAAGTTCACGACTGCGGAAAATCCGCAGTTGCGGCAGAGAACTCCACACATAAAAAGATAGGACAGGCCTATCTATTTATGTGCAGATTTATCCGCCCTGACTGCGGAGTTTCCGCAGTTGTAAACTTTTTATTAACTTGCAGATTGTAAATAGAAAAAAAAACAGTAAACTTACACAAAAGTGTAAGTTTACCTTTGTGAATCAGGCTCACATTGTCATAGTAGTCTCTGGCACTGAAGGAAACAATTCTGTTTGTGAATGTGCTTCTTGTGAAAGAGTAGAATGTCAGTCGAACAAAATGAAGTAAACTATAGTGGGCGAAAGAAAAATGTGAATGACACAACAAAGCAGTAGATGAAAAATGTTGACTGAAAGCCCCTTTAAGTAACTATAATATATGCGTCATTTTCTAAAAATCAAATGGTCTTGGCTTAAGTCAGTCCTAAAAAGGCCCTGCACTGGGGCTGAAGCCTCCGCAGCCAAGTGGTTAAGAAAAATAGCTTAACTCTTGAAACGTAAGCAGTCGGTCTTCAAAATGAATGTGCCATGTATCAAGAAATCGTTCCACTTTGTGTATTATTTCCTTTACTTAGTTTTTAAGTATGTTAAAACACAGTTGTCCATTTTGATCGCAGCCAAAAGAATGGTTTTTTTTTTTCCGCACAAAGAGAACAGTCATGCATTTAAATTAAAGAATTATAACAGCTTTTCAAATTAGGATATAATAGGCTCTGTGTGAACAAATCTTTTAAGAAGCACATTCCATTTCCTTCGCAGTGACAGAAATTTGTTGAAATCAAGAGGCATACCTCGGTAAATATTTACATTGTTTGCATAGGGTATGAAGCGCAAACCTGTCACCCACGCACAGGAGGAGGGGAACAAGGCTGTCCTTGTTGGAACAGCCTTTCAGCTATAACAACTCATGCAGAATGAGGTGCTTATAGATGAACGGATATGGTGTAAAATATGTATATTGTATATTCACACACTTCTATAAAGCGTATCCCTTTGTCGGCTCAAGAATTCTTTAGTTTTGATAAAATATGTCATTTGCTAATGTTTAACTGAGCAGGAATAACCTACTTCGAACGATTACATTCCATAAACACTGCAGTAAAATACAACTAGAGTCTTAAACTGATTAACACTCTCAGCATTCATTACGAGGTCTCAGGAATGTCGAAAGCGATGGCAAGATTTAGGGCGTCATCTTGGAAGACGGGATTCCTAACTCAGCAGGAACTTAGCTTTAGGGGGGGTCTTAGGGGTGTTACATGCCGCTAATAAATATATTCTGCAGTAAATAGTTGGGTACAGGTGCTTTAAGTCGGGTAGGGGATTGTTTTTGTGGGAATTCACTTGGGCTTTTTACATACACATGCAGACGAAAAACACACACACTCTTGTCTCAGTTTCAAAGGTCTTAAAAAATGGTTATTTGACAAAACATTGAGATATAAGGAAACCTCACAATCTATCCACACTCCTCTCCTCTTCCACTGCTCTTTATGGCCCTCTCCTGCCCTGCTTCTTGTATAATGTATTTTAACCAGCGTGATTGTTGGGAAATCTGAAGCTCACAGCCCCCAATCTTGCTAACCAAGCTACTACCAGTAGGGGCTCCTCCGCTAAGGTGGGAAATTGTCGCCCCACTGCTGCTTTGCAGTGAAACAAATGGAAAATAAAATGAGAACTTGTGTTATTCTAATTTTATTTTCTCCTACTTACGCAGCTTTGTGTGAGGGGGCTGGAACAGGGGAGGAGTGGTAGCACCCTCCTAAGTGTGGAATGAGTGCTTGGCCGGCCCTCTCAGGCCACCCAAAAGAGTCTTGCGCACTTTGCATGTTTTCCGTGCAGGCTGCAGTACAGCCTGCATGAGAACATGTTCAGGCTCCCAGTCAGCGTCTGAGCGCCGGAACATAGCGTTCAGACCAATCACAATGCTGCTAAGGCAGCGTTGTGATTGGCTGACTGGGAGCTTAGGTGTGCTTCCTATGGTTGAGCGAAGGAGGACTACGGAGGAGAGACGTGGCGGGGAAACGGTGAGAAGTTAAGTTTTATTTTTATTATTTTTTTATAACCGCTTCCCCCGCGTCCCCCCCTCTCATGCCCCAGTACCTCTGATGCGTGCCAGCCGCCGCTCGCTACTACCCCGTCCCTCAGTCTGCTAACTTTCCAACCCTCACAAAATACCACTTGGCTGGGATCCATAACCACTTTGGCTGGGAGTTCATCTTTTACAGATCTAGCATCGAGATATTTAAGCACCAGAAGAATGTGCCCTGGAAGCCAAGTCAAAGAATACAAAGACATTCTCATCAAAAGTTACATTTAAAGCACAAATATCCAAAATTCTTATCTCTGAACTCATAAATTTACCCAGTCACAAGGTTTTACATGTGTTCCTTGCACACACTGAAACCCTGGGTTCGCTCAATGAAATGATAGAATCTGTAAAGCGCCCACCCAAGAGGTTCTCTGGGCGCTAGTCTGAAAGCTGTCTGTTAGAATCCGGGTTCTCTGGTTGGCACAGGTAGGTACTTGTGACAAGCAGGGAACCTTTCCTCTAGTCAGGGTAAGGGGTTATACTCCTAAAATAACCCCTGCTCACCCTCTAGGTAGCTTGGCGCGAGCAGACAAGGCTTATCTCAGAGCATTATAGGTTAAGCATTTGTGAACACATACAGTAACCAAGTGACAACACTACAAATGGGCACCACACAGGTATTTATATTGTTATGTTATGTTATGTTATTTTGTATTTGTAAAGCGCACAGATGCCCCAGCCAAGCGGCGTCCCGGCGCTGTAAAGGACAAGCAACACAACAACTGATAACACGAACCAGTCATGACCACTAAGCCTCGGGAAACAAAAATGTTTTCACGGCTTTCCTGAAGAGAAGGAGATTTGACATAGACCGAATACTGACAGGCAGTGTATTCCAGAGGCCAGCCGCCAGAACACCAAACGAGCGGCCGCCCATTCTGGCTCTTTTAAAGCGAGGAACCTTAGCTAGAAATTGACCCGCTGAGCGAAGTGCTCTAGCAGGGGTGTAGAGGGAGATGGTCTGGGCTAGAATGGGAGGGGAGGCAAACTTTAGAATCTTAAAAGTCAGGCACAGCACTTTGAATTTTATTCTCTGCCTGACGGGCAACCAATGTAGATCGGAAATAGACCGCCTAGCCGAGCAAAACTTAGGCAAACCAATCAGCATACGGGCGGCCGCGTTCTGCACATGCTGAAGGCGTGTGAGCTCTGCTTGGTTAGTGCCCAATAGAAGGCCACTGGCATAATCCAATCTGGAAAGAATCATTGCCTGCATTATAAGTTGCCTAGTGGGGGCATCGAAGAATTTAAAAATAGGCCTAAAGCTTTGAAGAACGCCATAGCAGGTGCCCGCCACTTTCTTTGTATGGGGTATGAATGAAAGATTGGCGTCGAGCAAGACCCCAAGATTTTTCACCTGAGTTGCTGGCGTAGGAGTAGGGCCTAGCTCCGATGGCCACCAGTCGTCTCCCCAGAGATGAGTTTCTTTGCCCAACACCAGGACTTCAGTTTTAGTGGCATTGAGTTGGAGACGGTTATCGGTCATCCAACCTGCCACCTCCCTAAGGGCGCTTTGAAAGTTGGAGGCGTCCAGTGTAGTGTTCCCGTTTAGAGTGACCGCTAATTGCGTGTCATCAGCATATGACACTATGGTTAAACCCCATTTATTGGCCACCTCCATCAATGGTCTAACGTACAGATTAAACAGGGTCGGGCTAAGTGCTGAACCCTGTGGAACTCCTTGAGAAATGGAGCGGGGAGAAGACTCATATGGGGGAGTACGCACTTTAAAAGTACGCTCAGTCAAGAATGAGCGAAACCAGTCCAGCGCCGTGCCCTCTACTCCGGCTTCTCTGAGTCTCTGAAGCGGAATAGGATGTGAAACAGTGTCAAAGGCGGCACTGAGATCCAAAAGGATCAGTGCCGCCGTCTGACCTGAGTCTAAGAGTCTTCGAAGTTGCTCGACCATAGCCACCAGAGCTGTCTCAGTGCTATGGCCTGCTCTGAAGCCATTCTGGGAAGGATGGAGGGTACCTGTTTGTTGAAGGTGGGCAGATAGAATATTGTTAACGTGAGCCTCAGTAATTTTAGAGGCCCACGGAAGCAAGGAAATGGGCCGATAATGTTCCGGCTTTGCTGGATCTAGTGTAGCCTTTTTCAGGATTGGCATAACTATAGCTTGCTTCCATAGGATAGGCACCGTCCCAGTACTCAGAGATAGCTTAATTAAATTGTGGAGAAACGGAAGACAGAGCTCAGCAGATTCCCTGAATTGTGCTGGTCTCAGAGGGTCCATAGGAGAACCCGATTTGACCCTCACCACCAGAGAATCGAATTCTTCCTGAGATGGAGCAGGAAGCACTAC
Organism: Triturus cristatus; assembly: GCF_964204655.1. NCBI lineage: Eukaryota > Metazoa > Chordata > Amphibia > Caudata > Salamandridae > Triturus > Triturus cristatus. The sequence goes on from NC_140581.1 coordinate 546,284,418, forward strand.
CAGTGGGTTGGTGATGACATTCATAGCTTTAACATTGTCAGTGGGAGTAGTGAGGGGAGGAAAGGATCTGTAGATAGTATCCACTTTATCCACAAAAAAGGAAGCCAGCTCTTCACAAAGGGCCTGAGAGCCATTCCCCGGTGCAGTGGTTTTCCTAGTGGTTAAACCCTTAAGAACCTTAAAGATTAGTTTGGTGGGGTTAGAACTGTTCCTAAATTCCGAGGAGTAGAAGGAGGCACGTGCTTTGCAAATGGCCCGATGGTATAACTTAATGCTGGCCAAATACCCCTGTTTTAAAATAGGGTCATAGGCCTTGCGCCAGGCTCTTTCTGCCCTTTTACAGGTGACCTTAAGGAGCCTAAGAGATTCATCATACCATGGGCTAGAATGGCCAGGCCTGGTCTTACTCCAGCCTGCTGGTATTAAAATGTCTAAGGCCTGGGTCAGCCAATTGCAAAAGGAATCATACCCGGATGAAACCTCAGTGGAGAGCTCTGGTGGATGTTGTGATAGGAGCTGATGAAAATCCCCCAGGTTCAAATTCCTCCACGGTCGTTTAAAAACAAGAGGTGCAACATTTCTAAAGGGTGGAGCTGTCAAGTTGATCCGAATGTCAATCAGATGGTGATCTGTCCAACTGATAGGTTTAGGTGAAAGTGCTTTAGTGTTGTCCAGATTCGTCAGGAAGGGGTCCAAAGTATGACCCCCTACATGGGTAGGACCACAAATTAACTGATGTAGTCCTAATGCCTCCAGATCTTTATATAGGATAATCACAAGACCATTAAACGATTAAAAATACACAATACGGTTGCTTAGTTGGTAGAAGATTGCTTAGTTTCTCTTAAGTTCTTAAATGCGACACTTTAAGTCAATGTACCTTAGATGCGACACGCAGGGCAACGAAAGTGTTGCACCGATGCAGATGCGTTGAAGTTCTTGGTGCAAAAGAAATAAAGACGGGATCTTCTAGATGCGTTACGCTTCTCCGATGTTGCGAGAAGGCTCGACTCGATGCGTCAGCTACAGCGGCGTCACCTTTGGCAAGATATAACGACAGCGGCCTTGGCAGCGGCACTCTTCTCGGACGTTGCGAGACGCTTCCGCTCGATACGATGCTGCAGCGGCGACACCCCTTTGGCGAGATGCGACAACAGCGGCTCCGACGGCGGCACGCTTCTCCGTGGATTCGAGGCGCTTTTCTGGATGCGGTGCAATGCGACAACTACCATGGCTGCGATGGCGACACGCTTCCTCCTCGATGCGAGACTCTTCTCTCGATGCGGTGCAATGCAACAGCTACGATGGCTGCGATGGCGACACGCTTCTTCGGCGTTGCGAGACACTTCCGGAATGATGCGAGACGCTTCCGCTCGATGCGATGCTGCAGCGGCGACACTCTCTGCGAGATGCGACGGCAACAGCTCTGACGGCGGCACGCTTCTCTTCCTTGCATCGCACTTCCAGCTCCTTGCGACACGCAGTCCCTCAGAAGGCCCAACAACAGCAGCAGGCACTTCCAAAAGACTCTGGGGAGCTGGAGATGAAGTCCACTGGTCCTGGGACTTCGTTCAGGGGGCAAGCTCAGTTCAAGCCCTTGGAGATCTTTTCAAAGTACAAGTTGAAGCAAAGTCTTTAGTAGTCTTTCTCCTCTCCTTCAGTAGCAAGGCAACCACTGTAGGCCAATCCCCCAGGTCAGGGACAGTACTCCTCCTACAGCTTTCCCAGTTCCTTCTCCTCTGGCAGAGGTTCTCCTTGTTTCAGCAGGATCTGATCTCTTGGGAGCAGGGTCCCAATACTCATACCCCTAATTCCTTTGTTCCTCTGGGGTAGAGGGGGCCTTTGCCCAGTCCAAACCAGTTCTTGAGCACTCTATTGACATGACTCTGCCTTTCTATTCAGGGTGCAGGGCAGAGACATCAGCCGCTCCACAGGGGGTGGAGCCAGCATTGTGGTAGCAGAGCACAACCCTATTCAGAGCCCAGGTGCACTCCTCCCACCCACCTGGCTGCCAATCTTCCTATTCACCACCAGGCTGCCTAGCCCTGCCCCTCTGGGTTTCCCCAGCCCTGTCACTCACACAACCAGACAGGCAGATACACATCATAGCAGAGGCGGGCTGAAATGGTCAGGCAAGCAAATACCAACTTTCTAAAAGTGGTATTTGCAAACACAGAATATTAAAATAAACTTTACTAAAAGATGTATTTTATTATTCTGAGTTCAGGCATACTAAACTCGATTTTCTACCATGTTCCCTGGGTCTGTTAGGATCATAGAATGTAACAATTCTAGCAGCCCATTCTGGCCTATGGAGAACAGGTAGCCTTACAATAGTGAAAAACGAAAATGGCTGTAATTCACTATTAGGACATGCCACACACATCAGGGCTTGTCCTACCTTATGCTTACAATGCACCCTGCCCTTGGGCCTACCATAGGGGTGACTAATATGAAGTTAAGGGAAGGTTTAGGGACTGGTAAGTGTGTGCACTTACCCAGTCAGCATGACAGTACCAGACTGCACGCAGGTTCTGCAATGGCAGACCTTAGATACATTTTACCAGGCCGCTTCTGTGGGTGGCACAACCAGTGCTGCAAGCCCACCAGCAGCATTTGTATTTGCAAGCCCTGGCACTCCTGGTGCACACTACTGGGGTCTGACAGTAAACCAAATAAACCAATCAGGGAATCCAACCAACATATACATTTAAAATAGGGAGCACTTGCACTGTGGCCCTGGTTGGCAGTGGCACAGTGCTCTGAGCGGCCAACACCATAAAAACACATGAGGCACAGCAACAAAAAGTGGAAGGGAGACTCACGCCAAGGTGCCAGGTCTAACACGTGTCCCCTCCAGCTGAAAAGTGAGGAGAACTACCCTACCCCAGGGAGTTCCTCATCACTAAGGCGGAAAAATCTGGACAGACCGTCAGCATTGGCGTGATCTGTACCAGGGCGATGTTCCACCGTGAAATCCATACCCTGTAGGGAAATGGACCACCTCAACAGCTTTGGATTCTCATCCCTCATATGCATCAACCATCTGAGGGGCCTGTGGTCTGTCTGAACCCGGAAGTGAGACCCAAACAGGTATGGTCTTAGCTTCTTCAGCGCCCAGACCACAGCAAATGCCTCACGCTCAATAGCACTCCATCTCTGTTCCCGTGGTAGTAACCTCCTGCTAATAAAGGCTACAGGTTGATCTAGGCACTCTTCATTAATCTGTGAAAGAACAGCCCCCACACCATGCTCTGAAGCGTCTGTCTGACGATAAACTCTTTGGAGAAGTTGGGAGCCAACAGCACGGGCGCCGTGCATATAGCAGCTTTCAGGGCCTCCAAAGATTTCTGACAAGTGTCAGTCCAGATCACCTTCCTGGGCTGCTTCCTTGAAATCAGCGCTGTCAAGGGGGCAACAATGTTGCTATACCCCTTGACAAACCTCCTGTAATACCCGGTGAGACCTAGGAAGGCTCTCACCTCTGTCTGGGTTTTGGGCGACTCCCAATTCAGGATGGTTTCTATCTTGGGTTGAAGGGGTGCCACCTGGCCACTCCCAACTTGGTGCCCCAAGTACACCACTGAACCCTGCCCGATCTGGCACTTACTCGCCTTGATTATGAGGCCTGCCCTCCGCAGCGCCATCAACACTTCCCAGAGGTGGCGCAGGTGTTCCTCCCACGTGGAGCTAAACACTGCGATGTCATCCAAGTAGGCGGCACTGAACGAATCCAGCCCAACCAACACCTGGTTGACCAACCTCTGGAAGGTGGCAGGGGCATTCTTCATCCCAAAGGGCATAACCCGGAACTGGTAATGCCCATCAGGGGTGGAAAATGCCGACCTCTCTTTGGCCCCCTCGGTCAAGGCGATCTGCCAATACCCAGACGTTAGATCAAACGTGCTGAGGTAGTTGGCAACCCCTAGCCGATCTATGAGCTCATCAGCTCTGGGGATGGGGTGTGCGTCAGTCCTAGTGACTGAATTGAGTCCTCTGTAGTCCACACAGAACCGGAGTTCGGGTGTGGCTCCCGGCGCTGCAGCCTTTGGGGCCAAGACCACTGGGCTGGCCCAAGGACTGCTTGAGGACTCAATTACCCCAAGGGCAAACATCTTGGAGACCTCCTCCTTGATGCAGGCCCTTACCCTGTCAGTCACCCTGTAGGCCTTGTGCCTCACAGGTGGACTATCCCCAGTGTCCACATCATGGACGCACCACTCAGTGACACCGGGAACCAGGGAAAACAGGTCAGAAAATTGTCCCAGCAGCTGGCGACAATCATTCTGTTGCTCAGGGGTTAGGGCGGAAGAGAGGATGACACCATCCACTGACCCATCTTGCTAATTGACTGACAGGAGGTCAGGAAGAGGTTCGGTCTCCTCCTCCATCCCAGCATCTGTCGCTAAGAGCATGCCCACTTGGGACCTCTCCAAGTGGGGCTTGAGGCGGTTGACATGTAGGACCCTTAAGGGGTTCCTAGGAGACTTCAGGTCCACCAAGTAGGTAACAGGACTCTTGCGCTCCACAACCTCAAAGGGACCGGTCCACTTATCCTGGAGCGCACACGGCTCCACGGGGGCCAAGAACCAAACCTTCTGTCCAGGCAGAAGCTCTAACAGAGTGGCATTCTGATCGTACCACTGCTTCATCTCCTCCTGGCTGGCTTCCAGGTTTGCCTCAGCAAGTTCCCTGAAACACCTAGTCTGGTTTCTGAAGGCCAGTATGTAGCTATATACATTCTGGGGAGGTTTCCTGGGAGATTGCTCCCAGCCTTCCTTGACCAGACTTAGAGGTCCTCTCACTGGGTGTCCGTACAGAAGCTCAAAGGGACTGAACCCTAGAGACTTCTGTGGCACCTCTCTGTAAGCAAAGAGAAGGCATGGTAAGAGGACGTCCCACTTACGCCTCATGGGTTCCTCAAGACCCATTATCATGCCTTTTAGGGTTCGGTTGAATCTCTCAACCAACCCGTTTCCTTGGGGGTGGTAAGGTGTGGTGAACTTGTAGGTTACACCACACTCTTGCCAAAGGGATTTCATATACTTAGATATGAAATTGGTACCTCGGTCAGACACCACCTCTAGAGGGAATCCCACTCGGGAGAAAATTCCCATCAGCGCACGTCCCACCACAGGGGCCGTCACTGTCCTCAGAGGGATGGCTTCCGGGTACCGGGTGGCATGGTCCACCAGGACCAGGATGAACCTATTGCCCATCACTGTCCTGTGGTCCAGTGGCCCTACAATGTCAATCCCCACTCGCTGGAATGGGGTACCGATCACAGGGAATGGTTGGAGTGGAGCCTTCTGCTTCCTTCCACTCTTCCCACTTGCCTGGCAAGTTTGGCATGTTCTGCAGTGAGTATCTGAACTCCTGCGCATTTGGGGCAAAAAGAAGTGGGTGACAAGCCTTTCAAAGGTCTTGTCCTGCCCCAAATGTCCTGCTAATGGCACATCGTCAGCCAGCCCCAATAGGAAGGCTCTGAAGCGCTGGGGTACCACCAGCACACAGGCTGACCCAGGCTCAGCAACCTTAGGCTCAGAATACAGGAGGTCGTTCTCCCAGTAAATGAAGTGTGTTCCAGACTGATCACCGTTGGCCTGGTCTGCAGCCTGCTGCCGCATACCCACAAGAGAAGGGCATTCCTTCTGCTCCCTGCAGAATTCCTCCCTGGAGGGTCCTCCTTTCTGCTGTCAATGGGTCAGCTCAGGCAGGTCCCCCAGTTCAGCTATCTGTTCCCCTGTAGGTTCCAGGGCATCCCCCTCAAGGTCTGCTCCCTCCTGGACTGTGGGAACTTCAGGGGCCGGTTTCCCGCGCCCCCTGCTCCTTCTCTTTAAGGCCTGTCCCTGGGCCTCCCTCTCAGGCTCCAGGACCTCTTGAGCACCTCTACTCGCCGCCATGGACCGTGTGGTGACACACGCCCAATCTGGCATACCCAACATCTCCAGGTGAGCACTCCGCTCCACCTTAGCCCACGGTGAGCTCTCCAAGTCGTTCCCTAACAGACAGACTACAGGCATGGCGGGCCTCACAGCTACCTGAAGAGTACCAGAGACCCCCCCCACTGAAAGGGAACCTGAGCCACTGGGCAGTGACTCTCGGTGTTGTCGGCGGCAACAACCGGATAGAATGCTCCTGGGACAACCTGCTCTTGAGACACCAGGTGGCGCTTGACAGCCGTCACACTGGCTCCTGTGTCTCTGAGAGCTTCAACCCTATGGCCATTTATGGTCACCCACTGCCTGTATTTCTTAGTGTTCTCAGGCAGCTGGGTTTGGGGGACCACTTCACAGTCTCCTAATGAGACAAGGGACATCTCTGAGGGACCCCACCCACCTTGGACACCCATCTCCTCCCCCAGGGCTACACTAGTCACCTGCCCGGAGGGAGCACCAGTGGGTGCTGGTTTACCAGCCAATGGACACTTCACATCAGAGGCCAAATGCCCCAGGTTAGCACACTTGTAACATCTGATGGGCCCCTTCTGAACAGGTGTACCTGTCGGGGCCCCGGTCGGCTTCTGTGGTGGGGGAGGCTGAGAACCTTTCCCTTGGATCCCTTGGGGATTACTTTGGGGCCTCTTCTGGAACTCCCTCTGTTTACCCTTGTCCCCCCCACTCTTCTGCTGGGGACCCTGCCCACCTTTGGCAGAATCTCCCACTTAACCCTTGTGGACCCTGGTACTGACCCAGCGGTCCGCCTCCTCCTAGGGTTAGTCAGCCTACTATCAATCAGGTGTTGGCGTAGCTCAGGAAAACAATTACTGGACAAGTGCTCCCATGCCATTAAATCAAGAAGCACTCTTTTCCATCTGCCAGCTCCTCTGGAGATAGACTGTGGTTAAAAACACTGCTGCCAGCAGGGGAAGGGGTCCTCCTTCCTCTTGAACCCACTGGCCCATCCAGCTGCTCATCTGCACTATCCTCTACAGTGGCATTTCTTGCTTCTACCCAGGCCTTCAGCGCCTTGTAGAACTCTGCCTTGTTTTTGCATCCAGTTGTAGAAACTTTAAACCTTTTGCAAAAGGATTTCAGCTGCTTGGCAGTGTAGCTTTCCAATTTCTCTTCTTCCCATTCTAATTCAGGATTCACAGAGGCTATGGATGCTGCTTTCTCCACCATGGTTAAGTTTGGCAGTACTCAAAAATAGAAAGTCCCAAAAGAAATCTACCCACAAGTATTGGTTGCGTTTAAGGTCTGCACTCACTAAGTAGTGTTCATCAATTACTGTACATGAGTCACAAATGCAAATACAGAATCCTCACCGCTGACCACCAATGTTAGAATCCGGGTTCTCTGGTTAGCACAGGTAGGTACTTGTGACAAGCAGGGAACCTTTCCTCTAGTCAGGGTAAGGAGTTACACTCCTAAAATAACCCCTGCTCACCCTCTAGATAGCTTGGTGCGAGCAGACAAGGCTTATCTTAGAGCGTTATAGGTTAAGCATTTGTGAACACATACAGTAAACAAGTGACAACACTACAAATGGACCCAACACAGGTATTTATATTAAAAATAAGGATTCTTTAGAACGATTAAAAATACACAATACGGTTGCTTAGTTGGTAGAAGATTGCTTAGTTTCTCTTAAGTTCTTAAATGCGACACTTTAAGTCAATGTACCTTAGAAGCGACACGCAGGGCAACGAAAGTGTTGCAGCGATGCAGATGCGTTGAAGTTCTTGGTGCAAAAGAAATAAAGACGGGATCTTCCAGATGCGTTACGCTTCTCCGATGTTGCGAGAAGGCTCGACTCGATGCGTCAGCTACAGCGGCGTCACCTTTGGCGAGATGCGACGACAGCGGCCTTGGCAGCGGCACTCTTCTCCGACATTGCGAGACGCTTCCGCTCGATGCGATGCTGCAGCGGCGACACCCCTTCGGCGAGATGCGACAACAGCGGCTCCGACGACGGCACGCTTCTCCGTGGATGCGAGGTGCTTTTCTGGATGCGGTGCAATGCGACAACTACGATGGCTGCGATGGCGACACGCTTCCTCCTCGATGCGAGACTCTTCTCTCGATGCGGTGCAATGCGACAGCTACGATGGCTGCGATGGCGACACGCTTCTTCGGCGTTGCGAGACACCTCCGGAATGATGCGAGACGCTTCCGCTCGATGCGATGCTGCAGCGGCGACACTCTCTGCGAGATGCTGAGGAACTTCGATTTCTGATCGCGATCGAATCGACCCGCCATTTTGTGCTCCGCCGCCATTTTGTGTTGCCATCACTCAGGCAGCACGGCGAGCAAAGTCTATTCTGCTTTTTCTGCAGCCTGGTGTCGAAATACGCTTTCTGCCTCTATTTGCGAAGCTGGTGTTAGGACTGACCGAGTACCCTAATCCCTGTCTGGCTTTCCTAATCCCCGTCTCAACTATCTGTTGATTCACACCAGTCTTTCCTGACTTTATCTTATCCTCTGCCCTTCACTGTCTTCTGCTAGCATTCTCTCGTTTCACAACTGTCCTCCAACACACACAAACGTATCTCGCCACCTGCAAGTTAGTTACAAATCTGTTAATGAATTAGCTTGAGGGAGGGGTAACAAACATAGTTGGAGGAGAGGTTTCTTCGAGTCATCTGACACTTTTGTTTTCCAATTTTTCCTATTGGTTCTATCCTGTTTTCCAACTTTCCCTATTGGCTCTTTCTTGTGTGTTCTGGGAGTGCTTTTGGTTAATGTATATGAACCCTATATAGTATAAAACCCTGTGCGCCACAGAGTGAAGTGGCAGTCTCCTGAGAACCTACTTTGTGTACTTAAAGGATAACTGTACTAGCTGCAGCTAAATAAATCTGATCTGCTAACGCCGACAGAGTGTCCCGTGTCTCTGTGTAGCTGAGCAGGAGAACTCCGTAGACTTGGGCGTACCCTGCACCGCCAGACCCAAAAGGTTCTGGTTCTTCAACTGGCGCCCAACGTGGGGAGGCTTCAGTGGTACCGGTTCTGCCTGAAGGTCGTGAGGAACCCCGCAAGAAAATTCCGGAGGGTTCGCGAGCCACATTAAGTGACCCCTGTATGTCGAAAGTGGTCCGAAGGTCTTTTGCAGTGCGGTTACTCCTTCCTGACGGCTACTGACGACCGCTGCCCTGACTGCCGCCCTGCTTTGGCCCTTCCTTTGATGATGTATGGTAAGGCGAGACGATAGACGGGCCTCTGTTGGTGTGAGAAGACATCCTTAGTTAAGTATCTTCGTGGGTCGCGCCCACAATTTGTTCTTTGTTTTCTTGGGTATTTTGTTGTCCTTAGATTCAACTGTTGCAATAGTTGAAGCCGAGGGTAAGTGCATTTGTGCTGCGTAAACTGAGTTTTACCCCCTTGAAGTTTGTGAACAGTCCAGTGATATCTCGAGATGCCTGGTCTGACTAAGTTTGGAAGAATTTGTTGTCTTGGTTGTAATAGGGATTCCCGACTTGAGGACTCTTGTCCGATTCCTTCGGTTGGAACTCCCACATATGAGCTCTATTCAAAACATGGTATTGGCCCCATTGCCTTTAACCAGACATGGACCCGATACACGAAGACAGATGGTGTTCTAAAATGGCCAGAAAATGGTAGTTTTGATCCTGATGTGCTAGACAATTTAGAAGCAGTTTTATTTAAAAGAAAAGCCTGGCCGGCAATGTTTGATTCTTTCCGCCTTTGGCGTAAGGAAGCCAAACAGAAAGAAATTAAACAAGCAAAACGAGATAGAAAAGCACAGGGTATGACAATTATACAGGCTGCCCAACAGTTTAAAGACGATGAAATTGACAATGCGACTGAAATTTCAGAAAGACAGCATCGTATGGCGATAGATAAATGCTATCCGGTGTTGCCTGTTTCCCCTTCTGATAATAAGAAAGATATAGAAGAAGATCCACGAATGTCCCACTTATTAAGGCTGCCTCCGCCCTATGCACAAAGTGCCAATACACCTCAGCCGTTACAGCTTGTCCAGCCGCCAGCGGTACCTCCGCTTGCTCCGGCTCTTCCGCATTTGCCTCCTCCAGTATTACCGCCCTTGCCGGTTTTACCGTTAACTTCAACTTCTCTGCCTTCATCTCCTGATCTTAGATCCCCTTTGCCTTCTGCTCTTCCTACAATTATCAGTTCTTCTCCTGTCAGCTCTCCTAATACCTTGTCTCCAATTCTTATGTCTAATTCTCCATCTGTGCGTAAGCGTCTCACAGACACTGTTACTGGTATTCTATCTCTTTTCTTTCAAGCTTTAAATGTGTCTCCCTCCGGCTTTTGCTCGAAGACAGTCTCGTAGTCAGTTCCCAGATTTTGAAGAACGAGAGAAGTTGGACTCTCTTGCACGAAAATGGATCAAGAAGGGTCCACAATACAGTGTGCTTGATATTATACCTACCTTCTCGCAATGGAACGCGCCTACGCAAAGATATGTTTTTAATGTAATGTGCGACACTCTCATTAAAGAATGGGAAGATGTGAGTTCGAGTCCAATCTCACAAGACCTGTTAGATGTTCAGGCCGATTTTGATAAAGGACTTATTGTGGGTTCTAAGGTAGAGAAAGCTGTAAGGACACTTATTTCTTATAGATCCTTATTGTTCTCTCAGGCCTTCCTTGTTTTTGTCCGTCATTGAAAAATTATCCTATGAGAGAGGTTCCTCCAGTATGGAAGGAGGCAGTAGCGGGAGTAGGTGGTAATGCACCTATTCCTGCTCATTTCCAACATATATGGGTACATGTCCCTTGGAAGAGATCTGAAGTCTTGGCCCTTAAGCAGACTCTACCTGATCCTCGTAAAAACCCTGCAGGTTATTAAAAAGAATTATCACAGACAGTTGATGCTTGCATCATGAACTTAGCGGATATTGATATGCTAATGGGAAATGGAGTCCCACAGACAATATGGGCTAAGATTCGTAGAGAGGATCACGCGCAGGAACTAGGTGCTACTTGGGATGTTATAACTACTACAGATAGAGACCAAGTGGGTGGCGCAAAGCCTGACGCTTTGATTTCGGAACTCCCTGGTAGGATTATTACACTAATGAAAACTATGATGCCTGCATTGAGAGTTAATTGGGATAAACTAGCAGCATGCAAACAAAAGAAAGATGAAAGTGTCTCTGATTTCTTTACTCGTTTCGAGGAGACATTTATCGACCACAGTGCTCAAGATATGGCTACAGAGAGTGGACAGCGATTATTTGTGGACAAATTCGTATTCAATTTGCTTCCCGAGCTGTCACACAAATTAAAAGATTCTGAAAGTTCATGGGCTGTTTCTTCTTCTGCCCAGATATTGGCTACTGCGCAATATTATGAAAACAGAGATAAGGAGGAAAAAGAAAAGCAAGAGAAAAAGACGAAAGAATTAAAAACGAAGGTTCTCTTGCAACAAGCCTATCCTCCACGTTATGCTCAGCCTCAATTTCAACAGCCTCCACAATTTCAGAGGTTGTATCAAAAATCTGAGCCATACATTCCGCGACCTTTGTTAGGTCCTAATCAATGTGCCTATTGTAGAGAGGAGGGTCATTTTAAGAATAGTTGTCCGGTTTTATTGCAGCACAATGGAGCATTATCTGCTCCACGAGGTCGTGCTGGCCTCCAGTCAGCAAACAGAGGTAGAGGTCGGGGTGTGTTGACTCAAGAACAGCGTGCCCTTCCTTCTCCCAATTCCATGAACTACTTCTATCAGCAAAATGTCAGGTCTGCTCAGTATTACAATGAAGACCATTATATTGAAGGCGAGAATGAAAGTCTTCATGCCAACTAGGACAGCCATAGACAAAGTAAGGGAGTTGTGCCGATTCCAGTAGATCAGAATGGACCTTATGTTAAAGTCACTACAATGGGTGTTTCAGAGCCATTTCTTCTAGATACTAGGGCAATGAGAAGTTCTATCATTCATTCTAAACTCCCTGGGGCACCTTTGTCTGGCTTAACGAATGGTTCTGTAGGATTTTCTGGCGCCCCTGTTCGCAACCCAGTTTCTTGCCCTTTGCCTATTTCAGTTGGCCCTTATGATTTGGAAGCTCCACTTCTGTTGACGTATGGTTGCGGTGAGAATCTGTTGGGTCTAGACCTATTGAAAAGAATGCATGATACGATATATTGTTCTCCTTCTGGTGTACATCTTACTTTAGGACAGAATTTGATCTCCCCAATGTATTTGTCCAAAGATCAGTTTCCACCTGAATTACTTTTTCTTCCAGCATCGCTTTGGGCCACGGGTCCGAACGATGTGGGTTGTCTTGAGATTCCACCGTATGCTGTCACTCTCAAGCCCAATGTTGAATTACCACGCATCCCGCAGTATAAAATTTCTACTGAAGGTGAAAGCGCTTTTGGAAATTATTCATGACTTGATTCAGAAGGGTGTAGTTGAAGAAACGAGAGGTAACACATGCAATAGTCCTATTCTTCCTGTTCTCAAACGCACTGATCCTTCTCAACCACCTGTATATCGTTTTGTAATTGATCTGCAGGAGGTAAACAAAATTGTTGTCCCACAATTTCCTGTTGTTCCAGATATCACTGCTCTGTTGACAATGATACCTTTCACAGCGACTTGGTTCTCTGTTATCGATCTAAAGAATGCCTTCTTTAGTATCCCCATTGCCGAAGAGAGTAGGGACATTTTTGGCTTCTCTCTTGGAGGCCGAAGCTTCAGGTTTAAGCGCGCACCTCAAGGCTATTGTGAAAGTCCCTCTATTTACAGCCAAGCTTTAAAATGTCATCTTGATACTTTTCATTTGCCGTCTGGTGCTACTCTTATCCAGTATATGGATGACTTGTTAGTCGCCGCTGATTCAGAAGATATCTGCAAAGATGTCACTGTTGCATTATTACGCCACTTGTTTAATCTGAATCATAAGGTTTCACCTTCCAAACTACAATATGTTTGTCGAGAGGTTACCTACTTGGGTCATCTCCTATCAAAGGAGGGACGACAATTGACACCAGAACGAATTCAGGCGATTATGCAAATGTCTGTGCCATCCACACAAAAGGAGGTACGTGCCTTTCTGGGTATTACTTCTTATTGTAGACAGTGGATCCCTAACTTCTCTCTAATAGCCAAACCTTTGTTGGCACTCACTTTAAAAGATACGCCTCAGCCCCTTCCTTGGACTGATGAGTGCCAAAAGAGTTTCACTGATTTACGTACCGCTCTGTGTTCTGCTCCTGTACTAGGCACCCCTGATTACACTAAGCCTTTTACGCTCTATGTTCATGAGAGAGAAGGTTGTGCATTGTCAGTTTTAACACAGCAATTTGGAAACAAACAGCGGCCATGTGCCTATTTTTCGGCTACGTTAGATCCTGTAGCTAAAGCATTGCCCAGTTGTCTCAAAGCAACAGCAGCAGCAGCAATTTCTAGTCGACAGTCTGCTGGAGTGGTGTTGGATAACACTCTCATTGTCATGGTGCCGCATGAAGTGGATACTTTACTAAACTGAACAAAAACGCAGCATCTTACGAGTGCTCGTCTAACTGGATACGAACTGATGCTTTTGGCTAGTCACGTACACATCAAACGATGTAATACCCTGAACCCAGCTACTCTGTTGCCCCTTCCAGATGAGGAAAGTGTTGAAGAACAGCATGATTGTTTCTTCCATACTGAGGAAGAGACAAAAGGAAGAATTGACTTGAAAGACACACCACTAGAGAATCCGGATGGAACTCTATGGGTAGACGGTTCTTGTTTTAAAATGCCTAACGGAGATACAGTCTCAGCCTATGCTGTAAATACTTTACATACAGTTGTGGAAACTGCACGTATTAGACATAATTCAGCGCAAGCAGCAGAATTGATAGCTTTAACCAGAGCCTGTGTATTGTCGAAAGGGAAAAGAGTGAACGTGTACACTGACAGCCAATATGCTTTTGGTGTAGCGTTCAACTTCGGGCGTCTCTGGAAGGAAAGGGGTTTTCTCACTTCACATGGCACCAAAATACAACATGGTCAGTTAGTGACCGATCTCCTCGAATCCCTTGCCTTACCCACCCAAATAGCAATCGTGAAGTGTAGTGCACACAAATAGATTACAGATGATGTTGATCGAGGAAATGCATTTGCAGATGGAATAGCGAAAAAGACAGCGAGAGATTCTACAAGTCGAATGTATGTGGCAGGTCCTGCGAATTGGGTCAGAGAGAGAGGAATGTATGAGGATACAGTGGAAAGTATAAAAGCGATTCAGAAAGAGGCTTCAGAGAGGGAGTTGAGCAAGTGGAAAGAAAGTACAGGAATGTTAGATGAGATGGGTTGTTGGGTGGAATTATCTGAACATCAACGTTGGCTGTTACCAGATGCCTATGTACTCCCAGTGGTTACTATGGCACATGGTCCAGCCCACTTAAGTGCAAAAGGTATTTGTAAACTTCTGGCCCCAGTTTGGAAAAACGAACAGATCCCAAAATGCGCAGACAATGTAGTGAAACATTGTATTGTTTGTTTAATGTACAATCCAGGAAAGGGAACCCCAACTCCAGCAGGTCATTTTGCTCCTCCGATATATCCATTTGAGGTGTTGCAAATCGATTATATTCAGATGGAACGATGCAACAACCTCAAATACGTTCTGGTGGTAGTATGCACCTTTTCAAGATGGATAGAAGCATACCCCCTAAAGGATAACACAGCCTTATCCACAGCTAAAGTTCTACTAAAATAATTTTTCCCCAGGTATGGTTTGCCGCGCATTGTCTGGAGTGACAATGGGAGCGAATTTGTTGGCCAAGTTATGCAGAAAGTTTGTGCAGGTCTTGGTATCAAGAAAAAGTTCCATGCGGCAAATCATCCACAGTCAGCGGGTTTAGTAGAATGTTACAACGGAACCTTGAAGTTAAAACTAGCAAAGGTTCAAGCGAGTACAGGACTCAATTGGCCCGATGCTTTGCCTTGCTATCCACCAGAACTGCAGTACACTCTCGTTTGGGACTTAGCCCTTACGAAGTGGTTTTTGGACGCCCAGCTAATGTATGGGGAGTCCCTTGCCCTAAGAAATACTCAGACTTGCCGTATCCAATGTTGACTGACTATCTGCATGATCTTACGACTAAATTGCGTGTTCTCCATCAACAGGTTCAGAGTGCTCTGCCGAAGGCCTCCACAGACCCAGGTCATTCCATCCGACCAGGGGACTGGGTCTGTATTAAGAACTTCCAGAGGACAAGGAATTTGGAACCCAGATGGCGAGAGCCCCGGATGGTTTTATTAACTACGAGAACAGCAGTTAAAGTCGAAGGAAAGAAGAATTGGATTCACGGTGTGCATTGTAAGAAAGTGCCTTTGCCTTTGCCCTACGATCAATGGGTACGCAGGGGTATTGGTGACTGTGAAAGTGAAAAGTTCCACGATTCGTGCCTTTTAGTGATGCACACCTGAATGGGACACTGTCTGAGAAAGAGGACGACGATGTTTTGCAGGAAGCAATACCACCACATCGTCGCTTGGATACGACTAATCCACGAACATTGTTCCAAGACCAAAGCGTTCCTGGGAGGCAACGATACAATTTAAGACCTAGACCAAAGAACACTTAAGATTTCTCTCTTGTGTAGTATTCTGTCCCGGTTGCAGGGTCACGGTAGGAGTCTGAGTTGCGACCTGAGTAGTGGCAATAGGCCTGCAGGACTTGCAGTGTCATAGGACGGCAGACAATCGTGATTGAGTGATCAAGGAAGATTGCCGTGAGCATCCATTAGAAAGATGGAAACTACACTAGGCAAAAGAGAGAGAAAAGAAGAAATAAAGAAAGAATCCTGTAAAATAATGTACAGTCGTTTCAGTATAACTTTATGTGTTATTATATTATTGTGTATTGTTTTGGCATTTATAGGTTGGATTATTTATGCTCTGCAGCTAAAAGTTGTCTCTCCTTCTTCTTCTTCGTCTTCTTCAACTGTCTCTCCACATCTCTTTCATACTCTTCCTCAACATGAACTCATTAGAAGAACTGAATATTATAACAATTCCTTTATTCAGTTATTACATCAGCATCAGTTAGTGGTCAATACAACTAACTGTTGGGTGTGTGGACTTATGCCACACACCACAGAGAAAGGAATGCCATATTTAGTTCTCCCGTTTTCTTATGAGGGTTCTGCTTGGGCTTACTTCGTCATTTTCTCCAATGCTTATCAAAGCAAATTCAGATGATCTGTTAGTTCACATGTTAGTGATCCGGATTTTAGTCATAGTTCTTTGATTAAGGGAATGGTAGCTATGGCTAAAATCATGGAAAATAGTAAAATCTCCATTGACGAAAGAAAAGCGTACACTAACTGGAACGTTACCCAATATATGTCTAGTCTTAGTGACAAAGTTAAGAAAGGAAAGTCTTCACCAATTTGGACTATACCACATCAGGGCAACTTCTGCTTACAGATAAACGATCGCTCTTCTGACACTATACAAAGGAATAACTGTTCCTACACGTACGTTTATTCCTCTCAGAACTCGCCTCCTCTAGTGCCGTCTCAAGGCACCTATTTCATTTGCTATAATAGAGCTTATACATGGTTACCAACGGGTTTCTTCGGTACTTGTTATATAGCCTTTCTTCTTCCCCCTACTTACACCGCTTCCGCAAATCATCATCGAACCAGATACGGCAGAGGGATTATTGATTCGAAGGACACAGCAGGTCAAGAGGGAGGAGATTTCCTCAAAGGATTTCTTCCCTTCTGGGGTCCAATGGCTAACAGCAGAAATATAAGGCAACTGGTTCATGTCGTAGAGACCACAATAGACATCACTGTAGGTGCCTTAAGTAACATCACGGCAGAACTACAGGCGGACCGTCTTATGACATTACAAAATCGAGTTGCCTTAGATTTTGTTCTCGCAGATCGTGGTGGAGTGTGCAAACTGATCGGGTCAAGTTGCTGTATTTTCATACCTAATGACGCTCCGACAGTATACCAAGCTATCTCCAAGTTGCACATAATCTCTGAGTCTATTCATCAGGACGAAGGAGATTGGTCTTTTACGGAGTGGTTTTGGGGACTACTGTCCAAATGGAGTTGGAAAGCATTGACGTTTCTTGGTATAATTCTGACCATTATTTTCTCCTGTTGCCTTTGTATGCACTGTGGTCCCGCTATCTGTGACCTTTGTGCTACTATGTGCATCCCAAAACCCAGACCACAAGTAACAGAAAACATAAGAATGATGGTACAGCAACAACTCGATGACCTCATGACTATCGACATTGACTCAGATTAGCATGAGTCTATCTTGCCTGAGTTCTGGCAAAAGGAGGGTCTGAGGAACTTCGATTTCTGATCGCGATCGAATCGATCCACCATTTTGTGCTCTGCCGCCATTTTGTGTTGCCATCACTCAGGCACCACGGCGAGCAAAGTCTATTCTGCTTTTTCTGCAGCCTGGTGTTGAAATTCGCTTTCTGCCTCTATTTGCGAAGCTGGTGTTAGGACAGACCGAGTACCCTAATCCCTGTCTGGCTTTCCTAATCCCCGTCTCAACTATCTTTTGATTCACACCATTCTTTCCTGACTTTATCTTATCCTCTGGCCTTCACTGTCTTCTGCTAGCATTCTCTCGTTTCACAACTGTCCTCCAACACACACAAACGTATCTCGCCACCTGCAAGTTAGTTACAAATCTGTTAATGAATTAGCTTGAGGGAGGGGTAACAAACATAGTTGGAGGAGAGGTTTCTTCGAGTCATCTGACACTTTTGTTTTCCAATTTTTCCTATTGGTTCTATCCTGTTTTCCAACTTTCCTTATTGGCTCTTTCTTGTGTGTTCTGGGAGTGCTGTTGGTTAATGTATATGAACCCTATATAGTATAAAACCCTGTGCGCCACAGAGTGAAGTGGCAATCTCCTGAGAACCTACTTTGTGTACTTCTAGGATAACTGTACTAGCTGCAGCTAAATAAATCTGATCTTCTAACGCCGACAGAGTGTCACGTTTCTCTGTGTAGCTGAGCATGAGAACTCCGGAGACTTGGGCGTACCCTGCGCCGCCAGACCCAAAAGGTTCTGGTTCTTCAATGCGACGGCAACAGCTCCGACGGCGGCACGCTTCTCTTCCTTGCGTCGCGCTTCCAGCTCCTTGCGACACGCAGTCCCTCAGAAGGCCCAACAACAGCAGCAGGCACTTCCAAAAGACTCTGGGGAGCTGGAGATGAAGTCCACTGGTCCTGGGACTTCGTTCAGGGGGCAAGCTCAGTTCAAGCCCTTGGAGATCTTTTCAAAGCACAAGTTGAAGCAAAGTCTTTAGTAGTCTTTCTCCTCTCCTTCAGCAGCAGTACTCCTCCTACAGCTTTCCCAGTTCCTTCTCCTCTGGCAGAGGTTCTTCATGTTTCAGCAGGATCTGATCTCTTGGGAACAGGGTCCCAATACTTATACCCCTAATTCTTTTGTTCCTCTGGGGTAGAGGGGGCCTTTGCCCAGTCCAAACCAGTTCTTGAGCACTCTGTTGACATGACTCTGCCTTTCTATTCAGGGTGCAGGGCAGAGACATCAGCCGCTCCACAGGGGGTGGAGCCAGCATTGTGGTAGCAGAGCACAACCCTATTCAGAGCCCAGGTGCACTCCTCCCACCCACCTGGCTGCCAATCTTCCTATTCATCACCAGGCTGCCTAGACCTGCCCCTCTGGGTTTCCCCAGCCCTGTCACTCACACACCCAGACAGGCAGATACACATCATAGCAGAGGCGGGCTGAAATGGTCAGGCAAGCAAATTCCAACTTTCTAAAAGTGGTATTTGCAAACACAGAATATTAAAATAAACTTTACTAAAAGATGTATTTTATTATTCTGAGTTCAGGCATACTAAACTCGATTTTCTACCATGTTCCCTGGGTCTGTTAGGATCATAGAATGTAACAATTCTAGCAGCCCATTCTGGCCTATGGAGAACAGGTAGCCTTACAATAGTGAAAAACGAAAATGGCTGTAATTCACTATTAGGACATGCCACACACATCAGGGCTTGTCCTACCTTATGCTTACAATGCACCCTGCCCTTGGGTCTACCATAGGGGTGACTAATATGAAGTTAAGGGAAGGTTTAGGGACTGGTAAGTGTGTGCACTTACCCAGTCAGCATGACAGTACCAGACTGCACGCAGGTTCTGCAATGGCAGACCTTAGATACATTTTACCAGGCCGCTTCTGCGGGTGGCACAACCAGTGCTGCAAGCCCACCAGCAGCATTTGTATTTACAAGCCCTGGCACTCCTGGTGCACTTTACTGGGGTCTGACAGTAAACCAAATAAACCAATCAGGGAATCCAACCAACATATACATTTAAAATAGGGAGCACTTGCACTGTGGCACTGGTTGGAAGTGGCACAGTGCTCCGAGCGGCCAACACCATAAAAAACATGAGGCACAGCGACAAAAAGTGGAAGGGAGACTCACGCCAAGGTGCCAGGTCTAACACTGTCTAATTCAAATAGTCTAGACCTCAACTTTTGCTTTAAAGTAGTCTGAATTGTTAAGGTCGCATATTTAATGGTAATGCATTGCAGATAATATGGCTTCCACAGAAACAGAGCTGCCGCTCTACTAGTTTTTGGAGGTTCTAAAAACTCAATTAAAACATTTGAAAAAATATTGACCCTCCTTTTTCCAATAGAATCATTTACAGGCGATGGAGTACCTTTGTTGAGTTAGGTTGTTCACTATGTCAACCATACATATGCACCAACAAGAGTGCGGGTGGTGACTGCATGTTTTTTTAGTTTAGATACAATGCACAGTCATTGGACGTGTGCAATGCTCAATGCATAGTCTGTTAACATGGTTCACTGAGTAAGACTGCGTGCTTTGTGTATCATAGTGATAGACATCACATGGCTCAGAATTTCACATAAGCACTAAACACACCTTTGCGTGGCACATGTGCAGTATGCATGTGCATGAGATTTGGTATGGAGACAATGGCTTTTGTGATTGTACAGTGCACAGGAACAGTGCACGTGGTGCATTACCGCATTGTGTACAATGAGGGGCTGTAGCTGTAGCTGTAGCTATAGCTATAGCTATAGCTGTAGCTGTAGAAAAGGTATAGTACAAACTAACTAGCTGCTATCACTGACCAGTGGTATATATTTGTCCAGGTCCATTATGCTGCCGGTGCGTCAAAGTTGCTACTTTGCCTTACTCTGCGTCTAATATGTGTTCCATGAGAGTTGCAGTGAGTGTTCCCATGCAGCACCCATGGAATTTGACGCGTTTCCCGATTTACAAGGACCTGGAAATGCATCAAAGCCTACGCCTCCCCAGGGTAGGCGTAACAAGGAGAAATATCTTTATTTCACCTCTTTTTTCCCTCTTTGTATGTGTGCTGCATTTTGTAGCCCGCATAGAAGGAGAAAAATTACTCCATTTATTGTTTTCGTGCAGTAACGTGTTCCTTCCTGCACAAGAACAATCATTCCTACAACACAGGCCCCCTTGCACCATGGTGCAAGGGTGCCTGCATTGGCACAAGGCAGGCAATTTTACCACCCGCCAGTGGCAGAGGACAGGAATGTGCCGTATTTCAGAGATACGGCTCATTCCTGCCCTTTTCTTTTGCTGCAGGGCATCGCAGCACAGTGACTTGCTGCGCGCCCCCCTCCCTGTCAAAAATCAGTAAATAAGTCCAAGTGTACAAAGAACATGCAGTGAACATGGCCCCAGGCACAAGCTGTAGGACATGCTCGGTATAGCTGAGATCACTGGTGTAGGAAGGTGGATATCTGACTATGGTTACCCCCAACTTTTTGCCTAGTGTCTAGCTGGTTTTTCGACTTAGTTGGCCTGAGATCCTGCCATTCAGGGTCTCAGGCTGTCTGCTCTCTCTTTAAAATGGACTCCATGTACCCTAGGTACATACCCAATTGGTAAGGATCACCTTATTGGACCCTGTACAGTGTACCCTAGATACCCAGGGCATAGGTGTACCCTAGGCCTCCCAGGGGCTGCAGCATGTATTATGCCACACCTGGTCTGGCCTTCCAATCAGACACAACTGGCTGATCACTCAGCTGGGGCAAGGTCGTGTAATCACCCCTTGCTTAGGTGTAGTATTCCTATACCTCAAAAAACAACGAAGTCCGTGTGGTTTATACACAACCTCTTAGGGTCAAAGGAGCACAAGTCTGCTGACTCAAAACAACACTGTATGTTGTTTAAGGGGAAAAAACCTAAATAGGTTTTATATAAAGCCCTCACTTGCCAACCTGGTTGGTGACATGCTTCATCATCGGGCTCCACTGGGTATGGCCGAATGCCATCCCAGTGTGCTGCAACGCCAGGTTACTGCGGAGCGGGGTTCGTGTGAGGTGACAGTGAGTTTAAAAGCTTCCAATTGAGTCAAAAAGGCAATTTTATTTGTTTTGCTAATTGGAAATATTAAAAAGGGAGAAGAGTGAGGGTCAAAAATTAGAAGACCAGATTCACTCTGTGGCGGTCAACATGTTTCTGCCTTAATGTATGGTATACAGGCTTTCGTCAGGACCAGAGTGGGGGTGCAGAGTCCCGGTGGTATGAGCGCGCTAAGGCTCACCCTGCCGAGGACTGCGAATGTGAAAAATTATATTAAAAATTACCCGCCAGTGAGGAGCTCGTATATATAGTAGCGAAGCTGACGTGGGTCGCTATGGTAGGCAAATCACATGGCTAGAGACTAAAGACGGCCACACTGATTGGTCCAGCTATGCCCATGATGATGTATGATAGGATATGCTGGAGGCTAGGGAGCCAATCGTGTCAGAGTTAAGAGATGGACAATGCCGTGTAGTCTAGGATACCTGATAGGGAAGGAAACAGGTTTTTTTATTGTTAAGACGAAACTTTATTGAGAGTAAGACTATTAAAATCTCCCATTGTAAATGGTTGATTCGGAGTATCATGTAGTAGATGACAACTCCCATGTATATAGTTGGAACTATATTCGAGAGTAGAACTATGAAAGTCTACCATCGTAAGTGATTGGTTAGAAGTGTAATATAGAGGTTGATACCTATAGTGTATATAGTAGGAAACAGCACAGACAACAGGCAACCGTTAGGCATAGTATCGTGTTGATCTGCACAAAGTACACCACGGCAGAAAAATTAATATACTTGCGAAGCAAGTAGTATTAATGAGCAAACACTCTATGCACGGGGTAGGTGGCAGGTACGGGGCAGAGAGTTGGGGTGCACAGATGTCCGCGTTATTACATACAACTGTGTAAGAAGGACACAGGGAGGGAGTCTTTCAGGGAAAGGAAAAACTGAGGGGTACCAGTCCTGAAAACGTGGTTAAGTCACCAATAAGCAATTAGACTCAACGCAGGGGTTCTAGATTGGTGAAAATTAGGGGCAACAGAGAGTATTAGAGACTTATAATACTGTAGCCCAAGGTATGTTGTCGTTAAGCCCACTGTGATTAGTCCCCAGACGGTAGACCCATCTCTGTTCCTTTTCGAAAAGGATTTTTTGAATGTTCCGCCGTGGGGTGATCTCCTCAATAATGGTCCATGTTAAGTCATTGGTGGTATGATTGGAAGTCAGGAAATGTTCACTCAGTTTTGTTGTGATGCGTTTGCACCTGATGTTGCTCCGGTGCTCACATATTCTGAGTTTAACTTCTCTGGTAGTCATTCCTACGTAGCGTAGACCACACGGACATGTGATTAGATAAATCACATTAGATGTATTACAATTAGTGTCTCCTCTTTGTGTCCAGGTCTTGCCTGGTTCCAGGTTTAAGGTTGTTGTATGCGAGGTCAAATGGCAGATGCTGCAATCGGAGCAGGGATAATGTCCTGTGATCGTAGGCAGGCCCCAGGCCTCTGTGATAGTCCTTTGGGTAGTGTTCAGTTGTACAGTCGGGCGTGTATGTACCAGACTGTTACGCAGGCTCTGAGCCCATTTGAAAGAGAAGAGGGGTTTCTCCCACTTGCGATTTTTAGTATTGATAATACTCCAGTGCTTATTGATGACTTTTTTCATTTTGTTGGATAAAGTGCTGTAGGTCATTACGCAAGTTAATGGTGTAGGACTTGTATCTTTGGTGTGATCTTCCAGCAGTGCTTCCCTCGGTTGGTTCCTAGCGCGTTTGTAACTCTTGGAGAGTATAGGTTGGGGGTACCCTCTTGCTACCAATTTGGAAGTAAGATCATCAGATTGGTTTTTGAAATCGCCCAGTGAGGTGCAATTCCGCCAGAGGCGGAGGAATTGGCCGTACGGTAAATTCTCCCTCAAAGTACGGGGGTGGAAAGTCGTAAAATCCAGTAGATTGTTTCTGGAGGTTGGTTTGTAATATGTCTTGGTATGTAGTGCTCCCTGCTTTTTCGTGATTATGACATCCAGAAATACCACTTCTGAGTTATCATGGGTATGGGTAAATCTCAGGTTGGGATCCAGAGTGTTGACCCATTCGAAGAAGGCAAGCAGGGCATGTTGGCTGCCCTGCCAGATTAACAGCACGTCATCAATATATCTTCTCCATAAGCCTATGGAGGATGTATATGGGTTAGTACTGGGTAGGATGAATTTACGTTCAAAGTCATACACGTACAGTCCTGCCACGCTTGGGGCGAAGGTACTACCCATTGAAGTACCTGTAGATTGTAAGTACAGGTGTCCCTGGTATTCGAAAAAGTTTTGTTTAAGAGCCTAAGTAGCGCATTGGATGATAAAATCCTTGGAAGTTCTATATTCCCATGGATGGGAATTCAAGGACTCCTCTAGGACTCTGATTGTCTCGTCCTGGGGGATGCTCGTATATAGGCTTTCGATATCCATCGTCACCAAGATGGTCTCGTCAGAGCATGTCGTGTTGTTCAACAGCTTCAGTAAATCTTTTGTGTCCTTGAGGTACGTGGATGTATATTGAACCAATGGTTTGAGAAAGTGATCAGTGATCCTATACCTACCTTATATATAGGCACATGTGTACCTATCAGCCACTTCTATGGCAGGCCTTAACAATCCTGGAGGCAGAGTGCTTGGTAACATGTGAGATGGTGCTCTAGCATGAGCTGAGCCTGTCTGCAGCTTTCGGAACCATGTCCTTATAGCTGTTCTATGATATAGCCTACCATATACACTTAAAGTACCTTATAATCTTAAAAGGTTATGGTAACTATGGTTTGGCTTTATCAAAACATGTTGTGTAAGGTGTCTAACACTTTGGAATAATACCCCCATACCATTTCTGGTAATGAGGATATTATTCCTCCCTTCTAGAGGGAGAGACATGTTAAAATCCTACTTTACTGTTTGACTCTCACCAAAGCCTCAGCATCACAAAATGGATGCTGCTGCCACAGACACGAGTCTGGCCTCCTGCTGCTGGGAGCCCTCCCAGCCAGGGAGGCCTGGACAATAGGTTTCCTGCTTGGGGAGGTGCTAGCACCTCCCCAGACAGACTTTAGTGTATTGGGGCAGGGAGGGCTGAAAGGAATGAGACATGCCTGGGGCACACAAGGTGCTCCATGCATAGTCCAGTTCAAACCGGTGCTGGGGCACTCCAGCCCCAGCTCTGGCGCGAAACTGGACAAAGGAAAGGGGGTGTAGCCACTCCCCTTCCTGGTCCCACCCATAGGAGGGACCTTGCAGGTAGCCCAGCCCACTAGCCCAGTATATTAGTAGCTAGTTGGGCCCTGCTAAATTAGATTATCCTGAACCTGCAACTTGAACAGAAACTCTGGACCTTCGACATTCGACGAAAGAAGAAGACTGAAGAATCTCCCTTGTGGTCAAGGAGTGGTCACCCTGTGCGAACAGGCACCATCAAGAGACTAACGCTTTGCTTTGCTGAAGTTCTACGAGGGACCGACTGCAGAGCCTGACCAGAGCCTTGACTTCCAGACTTCTCCGACCCTGATCCACATCCACAGCCGAGCTGAGATCCGTGGAGGCTACCTGGGAAAAGTGGCGAGTATCTTCCAGCGCAGCTTCTGAGGCACCCTCGAAGTTGTGCACCAGGGATTGAGAAGCCCCAACCCCAAGCACCATCTGCACCGAAGATCAGCCCCCCACACTCCACGAGTCCTGCGTGGGGCCCTTCTGCATTTTCCTGCTTGCTGCATCTGTCCAGTTGCTTGCCCGCTGGCTAGCAACCTTTGCGACGACACACCTACAATTTTCCACTGCTGGTTTGGCTCCTCCAGACTGGCTCCTGCTCCTCTGCAAAAGAGAAGCACCCCAGACCTTCCTGGTCTGCACCAGAAGCAAGTCCTCCATTCTTCGTGGGTTCCGCTTGCCAAGGCTTGGTGAGTCCTAGTTCGACTTCGACGCCGCCGACAGCACGAGCCTTCGTGTGACAGCTGGCTTCCTGGTCCTGGTCGTTCTCGACGTCTCCTGGTACCCGTGGCTGCTGCGACAAGCTTCACCTCTTCACCTGCAATCTCCCGACATCGCCTGGTTCCTTCCTGGTTCCACGTGGTCACTGGCTAGTGACCCAGACTCTGTCCCCTCTGCTTGCAGGTATCCTTCCTTCTTGATCCCGGCCTTGGGATCCCCCGGACACTCTGCACTGACTGCCTGTCAGCAACTTTCCTTCAGGCATCCATAGAAGTCCACGACGAAACCCGACGCAAGTTCACACCTATGCACCCGCAGCCCGTGGGCTAGGTAACTTGGGTACTCCGGTGCTCACAAGGGTATTGACTATCCTAGGGTCTAGTTTCCGAGTCTCGACTTTCTAGCTATACCAGAAGTGTCCTAAAACTACTTATTTCTGAACTGTACTATTTCTATCAATTATACGCATTACGCGTGAGTGTTTCTACTCTGCACCTGAATCCCGTGGGCCACCCACTTCCTAACCTTGGGTAGTATAGTGTAGCCCCAGCGATTCCCTAGGCCTAGGCCTATCTTATTTCCGTGACAGTGGTCTTTATACCACTTATTTAGTATATGGTTTGCGTGGCCTCTAGGGCCAAACTGTATTACTTACCTGTGTGACTTAATGTATGCTTGAATAAGACTGTGTTGTACTTACCTCGAATCTCATAAAGAGTGCTGAGGGTTTGAGTAGAATAAATACACTTTATTTTATATATATATCTGTTGTGGTGTCCTTTCATTTGGTATTCAAGGGATTATATATGGTATCACAGCTGGCTTCACATGCCATTCAGAGTTTAGCCTAAGACTGCTCTTGTCCATGCTACCACTAGGATAGCTGGTCTATAAGGTTGACTTTACAACCAATCACCATAATGGTTGTTTGGACTGATACAAGGTGTACACTAGAACTAGTGACATCATATATCAGGCCAACTTCTCACAACTGGGTGTCCTCCAAAACAGCCACAGACGACAGACTGTGCCATCTAGGGCTTCGGCTTTGTCCACAACACATATTGACTCAACATGATCTACAACCAAACGCTGCCATGGGGTTATTCATGCAACACGAGAATGTCTTCTTTAGATCTACTAATCGGAAATGTCCATTTATAACTGTTGAAAAGGTATAATACCAACTAACTAGCTGCTATCACGGACTCTAAAAATACCAGTATAGATCTGTCTCAGATAACTAGTGCGTTGAATCTCGGCAGCACTAACCATAAGCCACTATCCAACAGGAGATGTGTGGCTCGCTTGATATGTTTTTCACTGCATGTCTTGTGGTAGCTTGAAAAACACTACTTCGTATCAGTTTAGCCTTTATTTGTCAGAGGGCGTGCTCTTTAGCTCCGCTGAAAACGGTCAGCTTGCCTGCGGCGTTGAAAGTTTTATGGAATAAATGTGAGAAACTATGTCATTTTTAAGTTATTATTTTACTAAGTGGGTGGAGGGAGCCCAGCTATTCGGAATTTACGGTAGACAGAATAAAAATGATCTCACTCATTTAAGTTTTAAACTTGGCTAATTCCCATCATGTCTTTACCAATTAGTGTGGCTAATGGCGACCGTCTGGACTGTTTTACTGCAAATTTGTAATTAAAGACTGCGCTTGGAGGAGGAGCCTAGCGCGCAACCAAGATGGCCGCGTAGGTGCGAGGCTCCCGAGGACCTCCGCGACCTCCTGAATTAATCCTGGCGATATCCTGTCCTTGTTGAGGGGACTGTGTCGGTGAACCCGAGCTGAGGCGCCACCCGTTTTTTGGGCTCGAATCGGACCCCGAACACCGGTGGGAGCATCGATTGAAGGTTGCGGCCTTCTCCTCGCCGGCCCCCCGGATTGGAGTAGTGGGGCGATCCGGGGACGAAGTGAATAACAGCGGCGAGCGGGGCTGGGCGACTCGCGTACCCCGCACTTTCACTTTCGCTTTTGCGCCCTCCTTGCCTCAGGCGGGGTCGGGCTGCGGAGCGGGGTGCGGTGGTGTTGCCTTGTCCAGGTGCCCGGCTGACCCGCCGGTGGTGGGTTGACCCGCGGCCCGGTGGTCGCCCCCGCCCCCCCCCCCGACACCCGTGATTTGGTGTGGCGGCCCGTTTGGAGATCTTGGCACGACGGTGGAAGGGCCAGCATGTCCACCAAACAAGATGGCGACCGGGCGAAGATGAAGACAACCCGCCGTGGCACGGCGCACCAGGCCAATAGTATGGATCGCTACACGCTCCAGAAGGGTTCTCCGGAGACATCGCGGTCATCCCTGGTGGGCCCGACGGAGGCGCCTGCCCAACCGGTGGATCTGACCCTCCGGGACGTCATGGGCGCCATCGCAGAGATGAAGGCCTCAGTGGACCAGCGTTTCGATACCTTGGCGCAAAAAATTGACTCGGTCCTGGTGGATGTGGGCCTTGTGAGGGCAGACTTGTCAAAAACGAACGACCGAGTTGACTCCCTGGCCCACACCACAACGAGCCTCACTACGGACGTGGTGGCCCTCCAGAAGGAGGTGCGCCGGCTTGGCCAGGCGAGCGCCCTGATGGACCGGCGACTGGAGGATTCCGAGGGTCGGGCCCGGAGGAACAATGTTCGCATTATTGGTGTGCCGGAGGGCCGAGAGGCGGAGGCGGCAGATCTCTTCGTGGAAGAACTGATCCTGACCCATCTCCAGCCCCGGGGGCTGAGTAAGCTTTTTGCGGTGGAGCGTGCCCACCGGGTCCCTGGGGGCCGCCCTAAGACCGGTGCACCGCCGCGGCCTATTATTGCCCGGATTTTTAATTTCCGGGACAGAGACGCCATCCTCCAGACCTCCAGGCAACAGGGACCGGTCAGGCTGGATAACATGGATGTACACTTCTACCCAGACTTTACTCCGGCGGTCCAGAAGCAGCGACAGAGCTTTCTTGGTATTAAACGTCGCCTAAGGGACCTAAACCTCAAGTACTCAATGCTCTTTCCGGCTAAGCTGAGGGTGGAGGTGGATGGCCGTACGCACTTCTTCGACCGGCCCGAGGTGGCTGGGGACTGGTTAGATACTTTGCCTGGAGATCGGGGTGGGGGGGGCGCGGCTGGCGGGGAGGGCCCGCCGGATCAGAATTGAGGGGTGACTGTATAGGCCTTGCTCTGGATATTGTTCCTTTACCATATATTGCTTTCGTATGTTCCCCTCCCATGGAGGTCGGGTGGGGTCTGCTGGGGGCTTCCCTCCTCCTCGGGGGGACTAGTTAGTACTTAGCTATGGGGCGACAGGCACACTGCACTTTGGGGGGGCTGTCTGGGCTCATGCAGGGGTGCAGGGAGGGGGGAGTTCTGTTGGGACCGGGGGGTGGGGGGGGTGTGTTGTTTGTTAGCACCGCAAGGCAAACCCGCAACTGTTTTGTTGTTTTTAAGATGCTCGGTGGGGGGCGACCGATTGTTTTGACGTATGATGGGGGGTAGGGATTTGATTGTGTTGTCATGGAATGTTAACGGCCTGGGGGATAGGATTAAGCGTGGTGTGGTCCTGCAGTATTTAAAACGTATTTCTCCAGATGTTGTCTTCCTGCAGGAGACACACCTTATAGGTAACACCTTTCATGCAATGAATCGGCGGGGATATCGTTTGGCGGCCCACTCCGGCTTCACTTCGGGCTCGCGGGGGGTGGGTATTATGGTCAAGAACTCGCTCCCGTTGGAGATTGACGAGGTGCGCCATGATGAGAGGGGACGCTACACTGTTCTGGTGGGGCGAATGGAGGGTAGAGTGTTTATCTTTATATCAGTGTACGTCCCGCCTGGGTTACAAGCCACTACATTTGCGGACCTGGGGCGCCTCCTTCTGGACCTTCCGGGTGGCCTGTTGGTGGTTGGAGGGGACTTTAACGCGGTTGCCTCTGGGTCTATGGATCGCCATCCCCCTAGGGACCTCCCCCGGGCACAGGCGTGGCTGCCCGGCCTTTTAGACACGCTGGGCCTGGTGGATTGCTGGCGCTTAAAGCATCCCGTATTGCAACAGTACACCTTCCACTCGGGGGCCCATGGTAGCCTCTCGCGGCTTGATTACATCCTTGTCCCGGCGGCCCAGGCAGGGAGGGTGGGGGAGGTGCGCCATTTGGCACGGGGTATCTCAGACCACTCCCCATTGTTGTTGCATTTCGATGTCTTCCCGAGGGGGGATGGCAGAGTGGCCCCGATCAATGCATGGTATTTGCGCGACCCCACCATTCGTGCCGACTTGCTCAAATCCTTACAGCGCTATTTCGATGAGAATGTGGGGTCGGTCCCGTCTGCCATCTCCCTGTGGGAGGCTTTCAAGGTGGTTCTTAGAGGGGAGGCCCTCTCCTTTATTTCCAATGCCCGGCGGCGCGAGCGGGAGGAGGTGACCCGGGTTGAGGCCGAGATTGCAGAACTGGAGGGTGACCTGGGGAGCGGGGTAACAGACGCCAAGTTGCATGCTTTGCACTTAAAGCAGGCGGCCTATCGGGCCCTCGTCACGGAGGCGGCCAGGGGCCTCAGTAGAGAGCAGCAGGGGCGATTGTATGATGTGGGTGACAAGGCTGGCAAATTGATTGCGTGGTTGGACAAGAGGGAAAGAGCGAGCCGCGTGGTGCCTCTGATTGAGAGCGTGGATGGTGTGTGCGTCACTGAGCCGGAAGCCATTGTCTCCTGCTTCGCGGATTATTTCCGCGAAGTCTACTCCCCGGTTTCTCCCTGCTCGGAGGAAGATTCCCATGCCTTGCTTCGGGACATCGCACTGCCCTCCCTTACGGTGGAGGACAGGGATTCGCTGGATGCCCCGCCCACCTCGGACGAAATTGCCTCGGCTATTCGCTCGGTTGCATCCGGCAAGGCCATGGGCCCCAATGGTATTCCCATTGAGCTATACAAGCTACGCCCGGATGTGTTGGCGCCCCACCTGCGCGCGATGTTCCTTGCGGCCCACTCGCAGGGCTCCCTCCCGCCGGACCAGCGTCTGGCTACAATTGTGGTGATCCATAAGGAGGGGAAGCCCCGTGAGCGGGTCACATCCTATAGGCCGATTTCGCTTCTGAACGCGGAGCCCAAAATCCTCGCCAAGGTGTTGGCCAACCGGTTGGTTGGCGTGGTGGGCGATTTGGTCCACCAAGACCAATCGGGCTTTATACCACACCGCAACACGGCGCTTAATCTGCGGCGCTTACACGGGGTGCTCGCGCGTGTCCCATTTGTGCGGGAGCCGGCCATCCTGGCGTCCTTGGACGCCACCATGGCGTTTGATACGCTCGAATGGCCATATATTTGGGCGATGCTGGCGAAGTTTGGGTTCGGCCCGGGTTTCGTCAGCTGGGTCAAATTGCTATATTCGGGCCCGTTGGCGCAGGTGGTGGTGAATGGGCGAGTATCTGCCCCATTCGCGCTGGGGCGGGGCACGCGACAGGGTTGTCCCCTGTCGCCTCTCCTGTTCGCCCTGGCCATGGAGCCCCTGGCGGAGTGGTTGCGGTGGCACCCTTCTATCCGTGGTCTCCGCTGGACCCCCGAGCATGAGGACCGCGTGTCCCTCTATGCTGACGATATCCTTTTGTATCTCGCCTCCCCGCGCAAGTCACTGATCGTCCTGGTTGATGTTTTGCGCTCCTTCGGTCGCAACTCAGGCCTGGTCATCAACTGGGCGAAATCCTGTGTCTATGTGCTTTCCGGGGAGGCCCCGGTCTTGCCACGGGACTGTCCGATCCAGATTGCCTCCCAGGGTTTCCGGTACCTGGGTATATATATCACTCTTGACCCGGAGGCCCGCTATGAGCGGAACTTGTTGCCCCCCCTCCAGCGTCTGAGGGAGGACGTGGTGCGCTGGCGGCGTCTGCCGCTCTCGCCGCTCGGCCGAGCGGCCTTATTTAAAATGATGTCCCTGCCGCGCTTCCTCTACGCCCTCCAGAATACCATGGACCTGGTCCCGGCACGCTACTTTCGCGAGGTGGAGGGCCTCCAGCGGCGCCTGTTCTGGGACGGGAGGCCGCGTATTGCTCTGGCTAAATTGACGCTCCCGTGGTACGATGGAGGGGTCGCCCTCCCGGACATCAAACGGTATTACTGGGCCTCCCAACTAGCTGCAATTAATCATGGCCTTTACGGGCCCGCCTTGAACCCGGCATTTGAGATGGACAGGACTCTTCTGCCCGGTGGCGATTATAATCGAGCGCTCTACTCTGGCGCGCCCGACTCCCGTTTGACGGGACCGACGCGTGTCATGGTGCGTGTCTGGCACGCGGCTAATGCAGCTATGGGGTGGAAGGACCGTTTGACCCGAGCGTCTCCGCTGTATGCATCTGAGAGGTTGGGCTCCCTGTGGACGTCGAAGGGCTTCGAGAAGTGGGACACGATCGGAATCAGCACGGTGGGAGATCTCTGGACGAGGGGGGGATTCAAAACTTTTGAGACGCTGCAGGCGGAGTTTCAGCTGCAGGGCAGTGAGTACTTTCGGTACCTACAGGTCCGCCATGCGCTGGGCTCCGTCTTCCCGGATGTTGCATCCATTCCGGAGTCTTCCCCCCTGGAGGACAGAGTGCTAGATGGCCATGTCCCGGACAGCACGATCTCCCTCATATACAAAAAATTGATTAACGATAGATCGTGTCTGCTGACTAGTCTCCGCGAGGCTTGGGTTGCCGACGGGCTGGAGCTGGACGACGAGGATTGGATCTCCGCGGTGGCCTCTCCGAAAGAGGTGGCCATCCCGGCTCGCCTTCGTTTCGTCCAGCTCAAGATCCTTCACCGGGTCTACGTGACGGGGCCAAGGCTTTTACGTATGGGTTTTGCCGGTGATGGAATGTGTAAGCGTGGCTGTGGTGCGTTGGCGACTTTCATGCATATACTGTGGGAGTGCCCGAAGGTGGAGCGATTCTGGCGTGGTGTGCATGAGGTTCTACGAATGGTTACGCGTGTCGCGCTGCTGCCTGAAGCGAGGAGATGCTTGCTGAATGTCTGGGAACCAAATGACTACTCGGTCCCGCAGGCGCGGTGGGTGACTCTGGGATACATGATAGCCAAGCGTGATATTGCCCAATTGTGGGGATCCCAGAGGCCCCCTGCGGTGTCGGCCTGGAAAGAGCATATGGATTGGTGTATGTTTCGTGAAAAGGTGGTGTATGTGGCGAGGGGTAAGCCTGGGGCGTGGATGAAACTCTGGGGCCCCTGGAACGCCTACCGCGGGGGTATTTGTGAGCCGCCGCTGCTACCGGCGGCCTCGCCGGCTCCGTCTCCCTAGATGGCGCCCCTCCCTTGGCAGCGGGCGCGCGGTCCCCCAGTCCCTGATCTACTCCCGTCCCCCTCTTCAGAATTTTGCTGCTGGTTTGGATCCCCCACTTATGGAGCACGTGTTGTCCCTTTGGATCGAGGGTTGCCTTGCGGTTGTGGTTTGTTTACGTTGTTTTGCGTTAAGAAAATGGAACCGTACTGTGGGCATGGAGCTGTGAGGCCTGCACCATTGCTCACTCCTGTCTTCCTACTGTGCACCGCTGAGAAAGCTTTTTGCTGTATGTATGTAATATGCTTTTGATGCTCTAGCGGCCGGCCGTGTGGTTGTAGGCCCATACCTGTAACTTCTATAAACTGCAATAAACGGTTTCAAAAAAAAAAAAAAAAAAAAAAAAAAACAAAGCAAAAAAAAAAAAAAGACTGCGCTTGCTGAGTGCCATGCAGCTTGAGATGTCAATATGTAATGGGGTCCTGTTTAGAAAGTTTTCCCAACCTTCAGTGCCTAATGGATAGAAATATTGAAATGAAGCCAGCGCGTGTAATATTTATGATTTTTTTGTAAAGCACTTCCCTCCCAACTTAATTACTTCTTGGTGCTAGAACAGTGATGACGTCCATGTTACAATAACAGAAGGTGTGAATGATCCTCATTATGTTGATGCATCCTTGCAATAGAGTACATTGATTACATTCTGTCGACATTATGAGGTAGGAGTGATAGTGTAATTAACAGACATGATACATCTTACCTATTTGTTGATTACTAGGCTGCATTTGGCTGGTGGGTGTTATCCAAGGGGAGGGCTACCTCACAAGAGGCGTTTCCCTTGTGCTCGCCCCTGAAGGCTACCTTGTAGGATTGTACTTTTTTGCCCACACAGATAGATGACTCCTATTATCAGGCAGTACTAAATCTATTTTAACGCTTTAACAAAATAGTTACCCATAAATAAGGCGTCTCCTGCACGTTTGTAGGATAACAATATCTACATTACGAGCACTAACTAATAAAATAGAGGTAAATTATAGAAAAAATGAAAGACAAAGGGGGATATTCTCAAGAACATGTGATAATTATCGCAAAATTAGCTTAGCGCATCTTTGCATATCGCAGTCTATCGCAGGAAAACAACGCTGTGTTAACGTAGTATTCTCAACCCAGCGGCACCATCCAATAGTCTCACGACAATGCATCAAATGACCGCGTTAAAACCAACGCGAGCCCGAAAAAACACGAACGTGAAAAAGTTGCGCTGTGGCAAATCACGATACAAAAATCAGAGATAACCAGCGACAGGCCTGCAATTCCCACGCGTCATGCGGGAAAATGCACTATAATAGCAGAACAAAAAAAAAAGCAAAACAAATAAACTGCTTAGCACCATAGATGAACCCGGACCGAGTGAAGAGGACAACGCGAACCCAACAAGCCCCACAGACGACCAGCAAGGAACCTCGGGGTCGGGAAAGGCCAAGGAGAAGAGAAAGAGGAAGAGGCGGTGTAGTCCGCAGGAAACCAGGATCATCGTTACTCGTCTCTTTTTGTACAATGATATGAACTCCACCATGAAGAAATCAAGACTCAGTTCCAAATGTGTGACCCACTCGACCGCAGTGTAGGCCGGAGGCAGCGGACAGCAAGGGCCAACTGCTGTTCAACCAGCTCCTCCTGGAACTCTCACATACGAAGTTGGAATGGCATGTGGCGATGATTTGTGGTTGACGCAGGTAGAAGCACCAGAACGGAGTGTGTGTGCAGCCTGAGACGATGCTGTGTCCTGTTTGGTCCGGACTGGATTGGATTAGTGTGAGGCCTGCTGGACCGCAGTGTAGGCCGAAGGCACTAGTCAGCAAGGGACCACAGACAGGTGTCGTTCAAATGCTATGCACAGAGTTGGTGGCACCACATCGAAGGGAGTACAGTGATATAAGCTCAGCCATAAAGTGTGTACTCTGCCACTGCATAATCAAGACTCAGTTCCAAATGTGTGACCTACTTGACCGCAGTGTAGGCCGGTGGAGTACATCAACGAGAAAGGAGTGCTGGGCGCCTATGTCAGGGAGGCCATGATGGTCTGAGGAGGCTGCCAAGGTGGCGGGCCTCAGGCTTGGAACTTGCACAGGCACATGATGGGCCCTGTTTGACACCCGCCAGTGTCAGCAGGTGAGCGGTGTGGCCTGGTTGCGCAGGGGTGGCCAAGACGGGTCTGGGGACCTGCGGCCTGGGATGCAGCAGGCGCACATGATCGCAGGCATCGTTGCTCACGGCGTCAACCTCGTGGCGGTCTGTGAGGTCCCGCCCTGGCAAACACGTTGGCCATTCCGGAAGAGAACCACGCCCAGAGCAACGGGCTTTTTATTCACACCCCTACGCTGGCCTGGAGTACGCCGGGCCAGCCCAGTCCGCTCATGCTCACGGGGGGGACGTAACACACTATATTTCCACAATCTTCCCCACTGCCTGGGGTAACATGGTTGCATCCACTGTTCACTACACTCCAAACACCAGCAGTGTATGTCAACATGGGCATGTCTGTGGTCTGCATACTGCAGTCTGTCCAGCACATCCACGCCACACTTGGCATTGTGTACATTCTCATTCATGTGTCACTTGCCTCCTTCGCACATGCCTGGTTCCCACGTCTCCCCACATTCTGCTATTGTGTGGCTGAGGTGCCATGCCGTTGATGGCTTGTGTACATGGCTAGCCCAGGTTACCACAGTAAGATTTGCTGCCGTGTCTGGTAGATGGGCATGTTGTTTGGCATGTTGTATGTGAGTTTGTAACGTGTGTATTCCCAGAGTTGTGAGTTGCATGATTGTTGAGTTGAGGTGTGTGGTGTGTTCATTTGGTACTTACCAGCGAGCAATGCAGTCCCATAGGTGCCAGCCTCAAAGCGCTGGTTGATGATGGACTGTCGGAAGATGAAGGAATCATGCACACTGCCTGGGTAGTTGGCGACGACATTGGTGAAGAGTCCCCGGTGGTAAACTATTGCCTGCACATTAATGGTATGCGTGTGCTTCCTGTTGCGGTAATTGTGTGCGGTGGCGGCAGGGGGCACAAGGAGTCCCCAGTGTGCAGTCGATTGCCCCCAACACGTGCGGGAATCCAGCTATGGCATGGAAGCCCTGCTTGGTCTCCAGCTGTTCCTGCGCAGTGTGTGGGAAGTGAAGGTGCTGGGGTACCAGGCTGATGATGGCATCCAAGACAGGTGTGAGTAACTTTGATAGGGCTGGCTGTGAGACTCCTCTGACTCTGGCAGTTGTTGGTTGGAATGTCCCAGAGGCCAACAGGTACAGCACAGCCAGCAGCTTTGTCTGCAGAGGGATGTTGGTTGTCCGCTGTGTTAGTACTGTCAGCCTGTGGGCAATGATGGTCAGGATGCGTAGGATGGTTGTCCTTTTGAGCCTGTAGTGGGCAATTACATCCTCTGGTGTTCAGTCTGTGAGGCTAGTGCATTTTCTGAAGGTCCGCTGTCTTTGTCTGCGCTGCCTCAGTGGTAGTCCGGCAGAGAGGTCTGGGGGGTAGGCCTGGGTGTGGTGGCGGTGGGTGTTGCGGCCCTCGTGGGCCTCCGAGCTACTTGATTAGTAGCTTCATGGCATCTGATGTTCTTCAGGTGTGGCTCTGGGCCGGGCTCCCTTTCATGGTGCAGGTTGTCGTCCGACTTTACACCAGGTCAGAACAGGTGTTAAATCCCTGCTGCTAACGCGCCTTATCGCCTGTTTTGGGATCTTATCGCCAATCTGGCTGGTCGTTGAGAATGTTGAGAAGTGGTGTTGTCGCTGCTTTTTGCACGGGAATGTCTACTCTGCATCTCATTAGCGTTAGTTGCCGGTGTCATCTGTGGTGATATTTTTTGCGACTGCTATTGCAGGAAAAATGGTGTTGTCGGCAGTTAGCACCGGTTTGTGAATGGGGCGATAACTTTATCGCCACTTTGGCTGCGATAAAGTGCCAATAACTCGGCGATAAGTCATTGAGAATATGCCCCTCATTGTCAAAATATGTAAAATCCTGCAGATCTAGTGCATTCTGGACCGTCAACTGGTGGAAGTTCAAAATATTTGGAGCTGTGTAATCCTGGAGACTCACAGAGCCTCATTTAGAGTTTAGGAACTGCAGACATTAACCTAAAAAGCAGGGATGACCCAAATGCCCTATATTTGAAGTGTACATCGCTTCTATGCGAGCTAAACAGATCGAGCCAATAGCTGCTGCTTTTTGGTGGATGTCCCACACCGGTCAAATGCTAAATACAGCCCAAAGACTTTTATTCTGTTTTACTATTGTAACGAAAAACGCTTGATTTTATACCTGTATTTCATAGGCGACTTCTGTCTTATTTCTATCTGGATTTGTTTCCTCAGCTTCTAGCTGGCTGGCATTAACCATAAGAGCTCCCAATTTGAACATCTGAAATGGCTGCTGCACAGGACCTTTATATAATGTTTTTATTTGTCCTACATTTATCAGTTAACGATATAAGTTTATATGTCCCCTTCCTTTACCAATTAATTTTATGCTAGCATGGCCTGCTCTATTGTATCTGTCATTTTTATTTAGTCATAATGTCTGTTTTTACTTCGTGGTTTTTAGCAGGCAGTGTCACTCTTTCTCGTGAAATGAGATGTTCCGTTTGTAGGTGATTTTATTGAACTATTTATGTACTTTTATGATTTACGGTGTTAAATCGAATAAAGTAATTATTTAATTGAATTGACCATTTAGTACATCATGATGCCATCTTTACATACAAAGGATTCAACCAGAAGCATCCTCACCACCCTAACTCCTCCTCCGACATTTTCATGTAGTCAGACTTTTTTTTAATAAAATGCCTTTCACGATTTTTCACTTGTGATTCTGAGAAGATTCTTGATAATAACCTTTCCCTTTGATTTTATTGTGTGTGAGGTCTTTTTTGTCACTGACTACTGCCACCTCTTCACTAAACACATATAATCCTACTTGAGTTTGGGGGTGGGATTGGTTTGAAATTGGGAACAGCAGCATTCAATCGCCTGATATTTGCTTGTTTTTCCACAAGTCACAACTTGAGTTAAAACTAGAGTTCTGTAGTGCTGAAACTTTTTGACTAATTGGAACAATTTGTAAATTGAGAGCAGGTTTATGTTTTTGCACATTTTTTAAACATATTTAACATAATCGACTGTTTTTGCTAGAAAATAAAAGAATGCATAAACAAATTATTACCTTTTACAATGATCAGTTCATAACAATGGGCCCGATTCACATAACTAACTTAAGACAAAATCCCAAACTTACTACCATTTTGGTATTCAAAGAAGGCACTTACTCATTTTGGTATTCACAAAAGTTAGGAGTCCTAACTTTAGGACTCCTAAATGCCTTCTGTGAATACCAAAAGTCTTAAAGTTAGGATTTTTCCCAGTTTAGGAGTAGTAAAGTTAGGAGTCCTAACTTTAGGACTCCTAAATGCCTTCTGTGAATACCGAAAGTCTTAAAGTTAGGATTTTTCTCAGTTTAGGAGTGGTAAAGTTAAGAGTCCTAACTTTAGGACTCCGAAATGCCTTCTATGAATACCGAAAGTCTTAAAGTTAGGATTTTCCTCAGTTTAGGAGTAGAAAAGTTAGAGTCCTAACTTTACTACTCCTAAACTGAGAAAAATCCTAACTTTAAGACTCGGTTGGCATGAATAAGTGATCCTGAACACGCGCCATTGAGAACGAGGGCTGAAGATTTAGTCCCACCACCAGAAACACTCAGGGAACAGGGATCTTGGCAATAGACATACGTTGCAAATTCACACTGCCTCTTCTTATACAACTCTTCCATGGTGAAGCAGAGAGGGGAGAAACTGCCGCCATCCCAAACCCACATGGAACAATATGCTACTGGTGGCCCCAGCCACAGGGAGACTGCACCGACTAAGATCACTCACCCGGAAGGAGACCTAGCTACGATCCTGCAAGCTATAAAGTCCTCCCAAGATTCAGTGGAG
Organism: Triturus cristatus; assembly: GCF_964204655.1. Lineage (NCBI taxonomy): Eukaryota > Metazoa > Chordata > Amphibia > Caudata > Salamandridae > Triturus > Triturus cristatus. The sequence goes on from NC_140581.1 coordinate 546,322,891, forward strand.
ACCAAGATAGGTGAAGTTCAGGTGGCTATGTCCCTCATCCGCCAGGATCTTCATAATGCCACTGCATGAATACCGGAAGCCGAATCCCGACTGTCAGAAGTGGAAGATGACATATCATACTTGAAGGAACAGGTCATGCAGCTATTATTCCACACAAACGACCTCCATATGCATGCAGAGGATGCCAAAAACCTTTCACGCCGGAATAATCTCTGCCTGGTGGAAGTTCCTGAGGGTGCAGAACCCACGCAAGTTACTACTTTAATTGAGGACCGGATCAAATCCTGGATGCCTCTAGGTGCAATTTCAACATGGTTTGTTGTGGAACGTGCCCACCATGCACTCACACCCAAGCTGCCACAGGGAACCACACAACGGCCAATCATTGCTAAAATCCTAAACTTGAGAGATTCCGATGCCATCCTGCAAGAAGCTCGCACCCAGCCTGCCTCGTTCCACTAGGACACCAAAGTAATGATCTCTCTGGACTGGACTAAGGAAGTGCAAGTACAAAGGAGATTATACTTATCTGTAAAACAGAAACTGCAAGCCCTTAACCTGCCCTACAGACTCCGCTTTCTGCCCCGCCTCAAGGTGATATTTCAAAACAAGAATCATTTCTTCGACAAACCGGAGGCGGCATGGACCTGGATAACTGAGGAATGTCTACTTCCCCCACACATGAATGCCTCTCCACTTGGCCCTCAGACACCATCGCCAACAGTCAAAGTTGTGGGCTCCCACTGGCGATGCACTCGGTCCCAGAGAGGGCATACCAACCAGAGGGCGGTGTCTATCTCACCTGTTGGCACCCCCCAGTAAATGCACGGGTTGCCTGCACGTCAGAATTCACCGAACTTCCCAAGGACCCTCAATGACTTGGAAGGGGCTCCTAGAGAGACACCGCCTGAATTTCCAACGCTGCGATCAGAAGACACAGACTTCTCGTGAAGCCCCCAAATCTAGTTTACAATGCACTGCCACTGGAGGACTGAGAATCCTAATATATGGAGGGGTCCACCATTCTGTTTCCACACCTAGCTCCATGGCCTAATCTGTTTTGAGGTTTAGTTAGTCGGGCGACAGATGCTTCAACAAGAGAAGTATAGGGTCGGGGGTAGGGACTGTTATCCCTGCTTTTGTTAGTATTGTTCTGTTTAACTGCTGAGAATGACATCCACGATGCTCGGCCAGGCGTCCTTCACAGCACGGCTGGACACTCTCAGATGATCCCAGGTTCAAGGCACACGGATTTACTAGGTTGCCCAGACCAATGGCTCCATGCACCGCCACCTAGTTAACATGGCACGGCCTCACCATGAGGGTGAACCTCTCAGAGTCCTCTCCGGGAATGTCAATTGTCTCCTAGATAAAGTCAAGCATTCAGCGATCTTAAAATTCTCACGTAGAATCACCCCAGATGTCTTTTTGCTACAAGAGACACATCTTATGGGGAATCAATGACCTTTTCTAGCACGTCAGGAATTCAACAGCATCTGGCACTCAGGGTTCTCCTGGGGATCCCAAAGAACAGCGATCCTTCTGCGGTGTTCCCGCCCCTTTACACCAGTCCAAACAACCAGTGATCCTACAGGAACCCTATGAGATGCCACTATCAATCTGGTATCACTTTATATACCTCTGGCGACCCTGGAGCCCACCATCCGAGCCACTGTAGAAGTAATAACCTCCCTTGCCCAGGATTGACAGTGATTGGAGGAGACTTTAACGCAGTTTTAGAACCCACTAGGGATGCCACGGGGACATCCTCTTCCCATAGAAGGCTGGGCATTAACGACTTGTAGACTAGACATCCAAGTTGGGACTCTGTGATGTCTGGCTAACTTGGAACCCCAGAGCACTCCAATACACCCACACATCTGCTGCACACCATACCTACTCCCATATTGACCTAATCTTTATGCCAGCCTCCTTCTGCAGGACGGTCACCAATATCCAAATACTAGCACAAAGCATATTGGATCACTCTCCCCTCCTTTTCCAGGTGGGGGGCCCCACGGGCGCTCAACGTCCTATTTGGAGGCTTAATGCCTACGTTTCCCCAAGATCAGGAATGTAAAAAGACGATTGAGGATGAACTTAAACATTACTTCCACACTAATGAGGGTACAGTACAATCTCAGGGTACATCATGGGAGGTGGGTAAAGCCACAATCCGAAGCTACGCTAAAAAGATATCTCAAACAAAAATGCTTGACACAGGATCATCACCTTTCCCAACTGGAGGTCCAGGCCCTCCACCTAGAATAAAGCATCGCTGCGGCAGATGGAGAAGCTGAACGCCAGCAGCTCCATTTGATAAGGGAAGAGATCAAGCAATTATCGCTCAAATCCGCCAAATTCTTGCAGGTCCTCTGCTGCCCAGGTCTACAGATGGGGTGATAAAAATGGCAAGTTGCTTCATTGGGTCACGTTCCATCCCTTGGCCAACCGGATAGTTTCAGAAATCCGGGATACTAATGGACACAACTTTCACACCCGCCGCAATTGCACAAACCTTTGCAGATTACTACATGGGGCTCTACTCAGCAGACCAAACACAAACACCAGACTCCAGGTTCCAATTTTTACAAGGTATCCCCCTTCCGAGGCTTTCAGAAGGGGAAGCCCAGAACCTCGATGAGTGCATCACGAGAGAGGAGATTGCGGATGCAATCTCACTACTCACTACCTGTAAGACTCCCGGTCCGGACGTTCTCCCAGTGGAGTACTACGCGGCATTCCAAGAAACTCTGATCCCATGTCTACACTGACATGGCTACAGTAGTGGTTATACCCAAAACGGACCCTCCCTTGACCTCTTGCTCAAACTACCACCCGATCTCGCTCATAAACACTGAAATTAAAATATATGCAACCATCCTAGCTATGCATCTCAAACTGGTACTCCACGGCCTCATACATTAGAAGCTAAACTCCTTTTGGGTAACCTGGGGAAGGGGGGAGTATCTCAGATCTACTGTTCCCTGATAAACAACTCCCCATCCACCCTAGAGTCCCTCAAAACTCGTTGGGAGCATTGGCTCAGCCCTTTAAAGGGAGAGGACTGGAGAGATGCACTGCTGGCCTCCCGGGTACTCACCATCTGTGCCAGGCTTCGCCTAATCCAAATATACTATCTCGACTGTGCTTTCCTTTACCCCTATCCGACTACACTGAGCCAACTTTCTTCCTACCCCTGGATGCCCGTGTTGTGCGGCGGGCCCCTCAGATTTCTATCACATGGTCTGGTCTTGCACCTCCCTCTCCAATTATTGGGCATTGATAATGGCTGAATTGAGCGAGATACTGCCCTGGATGGTCCCCTTAGTCCTCTTGCACTTCTCCTAGGGGTGATGGAGGGGATGGACAGCTCCCAAACCGATAAACTGTTCCTGGGGACGGCCATCATGGTGGCCAAAAGAGACATTGCAGCCACCTGGAAAGACTCTACATCTCCAACCATTGCGAAATGGTGAAAAAGGAGTGGACTGGGGCGCCATGCAAGAAAAACTGGTGTACGAAGCAAGAGGTTGTCCTGCAAACATGGGTGCATATGGGGCAAGTGGTTGGGTTTGGTGAACTGGAGACATGCTGACAGAGCCTGGGTAACCTGAAGACGCACTATGGGATCAACCTGACTGTACAAACTATGGGTAATATCTGGAGAAGTAAACGACTGTATCGTATGTCACTGTGTAGCATTGTTATATGTTATTGTTTTACAAAACAAATAAAATTGACTATCAAAAAAACTAGCATTTGCAATTCTATTGGTCTCGCTTTGGGACCTTATAAGTATTTAGCGATGCAGTGGGACCACTCCAGAGGGTAGGTAGAGGCTAGAGGGCATCTTCCCAGGCTTTTCAGGAGATAAGGAGAGGAACTGGCTCCAAAAGGTCATGATATTCACTGAATATCAGCTTTCCTCTATACAAGGCACTTTCAGCCAAGATCGCATGGTGGTTGAGGACATTCTAACAACAAAATACATTCATGGAGGGTCTAAGGGGAATAATCTTTAACGACCAGGTAAACTCCAAACCCCCATCAACTATGCAGACAGCAAAAAAGGGAGAGAAATGGTCAGTATGTGAAGAAACTGGGAGTAAAAGAAAAGAAGATAAACCCCATCAGCCCACCGCTTTGGCAGAACATAATCATCTGGGAGTAAGGTGGATCAACTCAATGCAATGCACCCTATTTCAGGGGGACCATCACTGTATATATGCAATGAGTTTGCAACCTTCCAGAGAAAGAGTCTCAAAACATAGTGGTGCTGAGAAAGGTGTGAAATGCAGTGCAAAACAGAAGAAAGGTGTGATAAAAACGGCTACTTGATAACACCACCCAACTTTATTCAGTGTCAAGAAAAGTGCCAAGATTAAAAAGACATGTGGAAAACTGATAGTTTGAAAAAATAACTATCTTTTAGCAATAGATGTCGACATGTTTCAGCCAAAAGGTTACAGTTACCTGGCTTTCGTCAGGACCATGTATGGTGGAATGCTACTGCAGAAATGTGTATTTACAAAAATATTTTAACAAGAACATCACCGTGTCAATACCCTACCAAAATCAAACAGTCAATGATTTGTCCAGTTGTTTAAGGGATGTCAGAGTGTTCCCAGCATTATGTGGGAGTACGCCTCACCTCACCCGGCAACTGCTCGGTATTCTGAGGCCCCGCTCTATCCGTCGGTACCCCTCTCCTTGTCCAAGCCGAAGGGGAGGTTGAGGACATTCTACACAACACAGCAAGGGGCTGTGGTAGCTGAGGGGCAATAGCAGTCAGAAACCATCTGGCAAGGAGCAGATGTACATTCTCCATGGCCAACCTATGCCTGCATAGCTCCGGGGCAGGGTCTCATGGACAGTGTGCATCAACGGTGTCACGTACACAGGAGGATGGCAAAGATGACAACGAGAACCTGGACACAAACCTCTACATTGTGAGGAACTCACCGTCTTCGAGAGGAATTAATTTACCCTGTGGCACACAGCTAACAAGTTACATACCACAAACAACAGAACACGAGGCCCAGCTATGGAGGCATTTTACATGGAACTGAAATACACACCCTTTCTCTACCAGGGCTACAGACAAAAATGTCACTGATGCTGCGTCCATGATCAAGTAGTGCCAGCATTCAGTTACCACATAGCCTTGTGATATGATGTGGGGAGGGGAGTATCTCCATCGACTATAATTAGGACTGTAGACTTTGAAACAGCCCTTAAGCAACAAAACACACTAAATGGAACACCTCCAGTGACTCACTGTTTGGCAACCAAATTGGATGACAACACAGAGGAGGACAGAAAAAAATCAAACAGGGTCTGGTCAGGATAGCAGTGTAGCCATAATAGCCATACTGTGTACCCACCACTCATCCCTACTCATGAATCCACCACTAGGCCCATTATAAAAACTCACCACTGACTACTGAACATGAAACATAAATCATCCTCCAGTAGTTAAGTTGAGTATCTGAACAACTTTACTGCATGTTTGACAACTTTACATGCGTTTCTCTCTACATTTGCAAACCGTGTTTTTGTATTTTTCTTACTGCATGTTAGTTATGGAGGGGGCTCTGTTAATCTCAGCAGGAGCAGGGAATTACACTGAGTCCAGGAACTCTCAACCCAGCACCACTTACCTGCGAGCCCAGGTAGCACTTGAGGCACTCTTCCCACTCCGCCTTCTTGCAGCAGGGTAGGGGCTTCAGCTGCCGGTCATCCAGGCAGACCAGACAGCAGACGAGCACCAGCCAGCCAGCCCCTGCTCCAGGTATAGGGGTCTCTCTGATTCCAGCAGACCAGGGAAAAAGGGGTCGGCGGGGAGCAGCAGCGGCTCTGGGCCATCCTGGTACATAACGCCACATTTGATGGACATTGACTTAGCACGTTAAAAGCTAGCAAGTTGTAGTACCATAACAATCAAGGTCACACCAGGAGTAAGGGCCAATGACATGTAAGAGTCCCCTCACTTTATCTAATTAATTTGCAAACTGCTCTAATGAACTCACCAAACTCCAGCTTTTAACAATTACTTCTATAATGTTTGTTGGATACAACTTGATTTTAAAATACCAGTGCCTCGTGACAAATACAGTTTAGTAGCACCAAATACAACAGCGATAGTGTCACGAGAGAGGACTGACACCACAATTCAAGATCTTACACACTGCCCCATGATAACCAACCTCACATTGAAAAGGAAAATAATTACAGGAAAGTGAAGCCCTGAATTTCCTCCTCTCTAACCTTTTATTGTTAACACAGCAACAGTATAGATTGTAAATTGCATGATATTGCTGTTAATTTTACATTGTGATTGTGATTATAAATTGCATGACATCGCTACAATATGTTGTTTTTCACTTTATTTTATCTTTTTATATTGTGGTTGTACTAAATGGAATATTGCAATTCTTTTTAGTAATCGCCCAATAAATATTTGCATTCATTCATTAGTCTCTAATAACTGAGAACGTGGCTCCTTAAAAATAATAAGTTCATTGATCTTTCAAGCTGCAAGATGCAATTTGCTGAGTATCTTTAATCAAATCACTAAGGGGCTCATTAGGATGACGAACGGAACCCAGTCTGTGCGCCATCCTGGTGTAAACCAGGACCGTCCACCATGCATGCGGCAGTCCTGCACACCCGATCAGGATGAGACCGCCACCATAGTGGTCGGATCTTGATTTTTAACATTGTGGCGAGTGCTGCTGTCTGCTAAAACAGCATGTCGTGAATTTCACAGCACTACGTTGTATGCACCATGCGGAGCCTGCCACGTTGTGCTGTGAAATGTTGGGGGTTACCAGGGGTACCCTCCAAGAGCAGCCTTGCCTCCCTCAACACAGGAGAGCCCACAACGGGCTCCCAAGCCCAATCCACGCCAGCCTTTCCATGGCGGCTCCACCACCATGGAAAGGCTGGCTACAGCCAACATCGCAATTTGCAGGACGGTGGCTGCTAGGCACCGCTGCCATTTTACTGATGAAGACCGCTCTGCCAGGCAATCCTAAGGATTGCCTGCGGCGGTTCCGTGGCGGACGGTCTTTGCGACCGCTACGGTTGTGGTGAGATTCCCCCCGCCATCCTAATTTGGCGAGGGTAAAATCACGGTCGGTAAAATTATGGATGGTGGTGGCGGTCCTTCCGCCATCCTAATGAGCCCGTAAGTGTCAAAATAATGTTTTGAATGCCAGTCTTAAAGTGTCTTAATTTTTTAACAATAATTCTTAACAGAATGGTCAAGTGCATGATAATGTTTCTCTTTCATCCCATTTGAGAACCAGTACTTGTTTCTACTTTTGTAGTACTTTGTGTCTGTTTTCTCCACTTCTTTGATTCACACTTAGTGCTTCCCCGCTTCCACACCGCCAAAGCCAAAATAGACAGCCTGCCTGATTATGACGGTTTAAGTCGCTGGTAGGCAGTTCTTTGGCATTTCCATGGCGGTGCCTTTAAACTAAGCACCGCAATGGGAACGTCAAAGCATGTTCTTTTCATGGCGGTTGCACTGCCCTGTAAAGTATGGCAGTGAGAAAACTCGCAATATGCTTGGTGGTTTCGCAGCGGCCCCACCAAACATATTGCGGCCTCAAGACTGTCATGCTACAGCCAGGGATCTCTGAACCCTGGCGGTTGTGGTGATCCCAGGGAGGCCCAACTGACCTGGTCCTACTAGGGCCATTGGAAGACCCCCACTGCTGCACCCCTGCGAGTCTGGTGGTCCGAGGACTGCCAGACTCGTAATAAGCCCCTTAAACACCATTTATGTCTACTGGATGCAGTTCTTCCTTTCACCTCTTTTTACGTAACATTGATATTAATATTCATCCACCAACTTGGGTAACATGAGTCAGTCCCCAAAAAGACTGTAATATCCTACGGGTCATTAAGCTTATTCTAGATTATACTTAAATGCACTTAATAACCTTTTACTAGATAACTTTAACCTTTAGCTGCTGGGCCTCCCGTCCCCAGTGCTGAGCCATGGTTATGGCTATTTGAGGTAGTTCACACTTAGGACTCCATACCTTTTTTTCCACAGAAGGTATCCATGGCAAATTTGCGTCATCCAACATCCTGGGAATTCTAAAAGTACCAAGGATTTGTGCATTCCCCTGCAGGGGACTACGTAAACAGGAAAAATATAGGACAATGGCATCCACAAATGGTTTGCTGTACTAAAGTCACCATCTTTCCAGCTTTCAGGAACATGCAGAAAAAATCCTAATTTTGTACCAAAGTTTTGGCATTTTCTGAAGAGGTAGCTTAGTTTCCCGACTTTTGCGCTCTCAACCTACTTCTAGTTTGTGGTGGAAACCAATGTGAAAGCAATGGGTGATCCAGAAAAGCTATAGATTTCTGAAAAAGAAACATCATTCTGAATTCAGCAAGGGGTCATATGTGTAGATCCCAGAAGGTTTTCCTAAGAAAAATACCTGTTGAAATAAAGAAATATTGAAAATGAGTAGGAAAAAAAGGGGTGTTTGTGACAACATTTACATTTGTAACTTTTTGTCATGATGGCCGATTTAAATAAGCAATATACCATTACGTCCACTACACCATTCTGGCTGCAGGGATGAACCCAAGGTACGCATCGCCAACAACTGAGCTGTACTGTACAATGTTTTTTTATTGTGTGCTGAGTATCGACCAATTCATATAACGAAAGAGGCAGTGTGAAAACTGGATATCTATGAAGCCTATATATTTCTAAAATGGGAACAGTATATGGAGTTTCGCAGCAGTGGTTATTTTTTACATCTATGAATTTGTGGGTACCCGTACTTGCATAAGATGGCGTTTGTACTAAATTGAGGCCTAGATAACACAGCTCAAGAAAACACATTTCCACATGTCATAGAGAATTTGTTTCAAAAGCAATAATACCACATCAGTGGGTACATATGTAGTCAAGTGTGAAAATACAGTCTGCACTTTATTAATGATGAACAAAAATATGCACCCATAAAAATCTTTTCCAACTCTTGGCTGGTGTTAGAGTGTACTCATCCTGTCCCCAAAACTACATGAATTGGGACTTACATTTTCTAAAGAATTAAGCATTACTGATGGCCAGTGGCGGCTCCCGAGGGAGTGCTGTGGGTCGGAGGGGCGGGGGAGGGGCAGGGTGGTGGGGTAGTGGACTCGGACTTCCGACGGACAGGTGTAAGGTAAGTAAAAAAATTAATACAACTATTTACCTTGCGCTTGCTGCATCGGCGAGTTGGCGATGCAGCAAGCGCAAGGTAAATAGTTTTATATATTTAATTACTTACCTTACTCCTGTCTGTCGTATGTCCGAGTCCACTACCCACTCCACACTGCCCCTCCCCCACTGCGCCGTAGCACTCCCTCGGCGAGCCGCCACTGCTGATGGCAATCCTGCCATGGGCTTCAGACATAAAACTGCAGTTAAAAAGTGACACGCAGACATTTGGTACTGCAAAATGAAAACAGTCTTTGATATTCACAGGTTTTAGTCAGGCACTTTCTACTTAATAAATCATGTAAAACATTGCACAATTCATTCATGGTTTGATTTAATGTGGCTAGTTTAGATTTTGTCCTCACTATAGAATGTGATTTTAATTTGCAAAAATGTTGAATGTGTGCAGTATTGGAATACAATTTGTGCTGAATTAATACGACATTTTAAAGTGTAGAACACAGAAAGCAGCTCATGATTTAGCTTGCTCCGAGAACTCCAGTTTGACCTTCAATGTTTCTTCTCGTGTGAAAGAAGAATGCCTCGCATAATTTATAGCATGTAACCTGCCTTATCTATTTAGTTGCTGAAAATGCTTCCACATAGCCTCAGTTAGGGGCATGTTATCAAGCCAGGCGATAAAATTATGTGAAGGACATCTAACATGGGCTTCAATTGGAATTCCATAGAGCATTTTATCAAGCCCATTATCGCCGTTTTAGTGGCAGTTTTCTTCCGCTAAAGCGGCGATAATTTTATCGCCTGGCTTGATAATATGCCCCTTAAGTCTTTGAATCAGAGAGAATAGAAAACACGCTTACTTTAAAACGGCATTACCATGTTATGCTTTAATGAGTCTTACTTAAATAACATAGTTCTTTTGCAGTCAAAATAAAATATATTAAATAAGATGCAGAAAATGTTGTGGGAAGGATTTCGCCTGCCTGACGGATGACCTCTGTAGACAGCAGGGAGGTGGATATGAGAATGCTGGATTCCAATTGGATACAGAAGGAAGATCATGCCACATGCTTTGCAACATTTTTCGGACTTATAAACATGTTCCTAGTTTGGGAGTTTCGGACTTTTGCAGAGAGACAGACTCAGACAGATTTAGAGACCTGTAGAGGAGAAGGCAGACTTTGATGGAGAGCAAAACAAATGCAAACGAAGGCAGACGAGATGCAGGCTTTGTTCCATTCTGACTTTTATTAAAACTCCCAAGCTTTATGCTTTGGCTAACTGGCTTTGCCAGGGCTTATTTGCTCTATTCTTTATTTCTCTTAATGTGAGATTCTGCAATTATTAATTATTGATTTAGCTTCATGCTAATCTCACTCTTGCTTTATTTTTTATCTCTTTATGGGCCTCATGTAGGTAGCCAAATACCGGTCGGTAACGGCCGATTTTCGGTAAATATGCCGTTACCGACCGGTATTCAGACAAGTGAGATGTAGGAGTCCAAAAACCACTTTTCGGTAAATATGAGGCGGTAAATACCGATTCATATCTTCCGAATTCTAAAATACCGATACATATTTACCGAATACATAATTAACGAATCGGTAAACATGAAGTGGTAAATATGAAGTGGTAAAATTGTAAAATGACATGTAGGAGCACTCGGTAACTAAGAAATCCAGTAAAATCGGTATATAAGAGTCGGTAAATAACACGGATTGAAAGCAGGTGGTAACCATCAACAGTGCAGATGAGCAATCCCAAAATGCAACAGCGTGGACAACATGCCCGCTATGTACGTCATTGCAAGGCGCCTACATCTACAGGCAGCAGGACTGAGGGTATGGCGACGGGAGGAACACATCTACAGACAGCGCATCACACAATTCCAGCTGACTGATGCAGAGACACATGACAGGTACAGGCTACACCCCGAAACCATCATAGACTTAATCAGGGACCTGCACCCACTCCTGGACCAGCCAATCAGAAGGGCGCACGCCATACCCCCACATGTGCAGGTGCTCTGCAGCCCACATCTGTTGGCATCCGGCAGTAATCAGGTGGTGACAGCTGCGGTGGGTGGGGTATCCCAGAGTTGGCCGTCCCCTTCCTTCAGGAAGTCCCTGGATGCCATGATGCAGAGAATGCACCACTACATCAGCTTACACAACACACAGGCTGCACTGCAGAAAACAAAAACAGACATTTCTCACATGGCACAGTTCCCCCATTCCATTGGCTGCATTGATGGTACACACATCCCAATCTGTCCACCAGCTGACACAGAGCACATCTACAGGATCAGGAACTCCACCCACTCCATCAATGTGAATACCGAATTGAATGAATTTGGGAATGGTCCTGTGGGTGGCAGAACCAAAAGGTGGGCGTATGCTATTCACAACGAAGTCTGCAAGTTGTCGCACAGTGAGGCGGCTTCCAGTTTGAGAGCTACTGACCAAGCAAACATGGAGAAGGCTTCAGCCGTCATCAATAATAGCTCCAGCACTCTCACTTCTAGGATTCATACATGAGACAATAGGCACATGCAAGTACACGGCGCATGCAATGTACAAGCCCCGATTGTGGCGTGCGTCCTACGAGGTATCCCAGTGCCTGTGATGACACCTTCTTACACTCTGCTTGCAAACGGTATTTATTACATTATGATTGATGGAGCGTGCTGCGGGATGTGATTGAGAATCCCGTACATTACTGTCTCGCATGAAGTTGGCTGCTGCAATACTGTTCTTATTCCACCCCCGCATGTGCGGCGGGATGTTCCCATCTGGCCTTCGATTCCAACCTTGAAAGCAGAGTTCAACAAGTGGAGCTGAATAGAGCGCCATTGTCCCACAAAGAGGTGCCTTTGACTTCCTCTCGTGAAAAAGTTGTCCTTCACGTTGCTAATACGCGCAGTGATGTACAGGCGCCTCTGAATACTGACCTCCCCCTGCATTTCGGCTCTTTGATCCGAACTATTATCAATGCCTCGTCCGCCACCGGCCTGGCTCATTTTTTTAAACATGTGGGCTCGGATATCGTGACCTCTTTCCAAACTATTTTAGGTGTAATTCCGGCATTTGTACATTCACTTTTCCCGTGCATCTTTGGAGGTGTCCCGCTGCTTCTGGCGCTAGTGGCAGGTGTGCTGCTTTTCCTTTTCATACTCCGGAATGGCTGCTCCTGCTGTGCCACACGAGCACCTGTCCCGTCTGCATCTTCTTCGTGATAGGATGCTTGACTTCTATGGTACTTTGCCATTGGCGACTTTGAGCCTGGCTTATGGATTATCCTTCAGGTATTCCTACTTCACCTGCGTACAACCTGTATTGCACTGCCTGGATTGTCCCTTTGAATGGCCTCTGGATTTGTGCTTGACCAACATGGTGTCTCCGGTGCCGGATTTCGATCGACTGATGAGGCCCTTGGTGTCTCACGAGTTGGCCTGTTCTGGTGTCCGGATCATGGCGTGTGGTGCGGCGCATGGTATCCTGGGTAATTGGGACATCTCAGCGGCAGCCTACGACTTCTTGTCCATGAGCTATTTTGAGGAACATTCCGGGTGCCCTCTGATTGTACTAGAGGCTCCGTTGGTTGGAGAACACGTATGTTCCTTTTCTTTACTTAATTGGATGGCTGAGACTTTTAGTGGCCATGAAAACGATTTGTTGTTGGAAGCCGTGGCCACATTTGCTGCCTATACATTCATGGATTAACTGGATTGTCGTCCATTGCGCCTGTGCTACTGGACAGCACCCTGGCGCAACATTCATTTCTGTTATTCATCGTTTTACTCTTCCTGATGGTCGCCTTGAGTTTTTAACTATACTTGCATTGTGTTTTTTGGGATTTCATGCTGCGATTAATTGGACTTTCAGACTTTGGCGCTGCATTGGTTACGCCTTGTTCTGCTCTGACGTAACTGAACTCTGCGTTCTCTCTTTTCTTGCCTATTACATGTTGCTTCGCTCAAGGGGGCGTGTAGTGAGTTCTCCCTGAATACGTACATACATTGTTCAGTTAGCATGACCACGTTGAATGTTCTGTAGCCATATTTTTGTCTTTGCACACGACACTGCGTTTACATGTTCTTTCTTGAATAAACTGCTGACTTGAGACTTCCTTCAGACGAGTGCATTCTGTAGTTCCCATCCAAAGCTCTGCGCAGCGACCTTGGTCTGTACATGCTGTGACACACAGTCTGGAATTTTACACAATGCATGTTTTCCACTCTAGGTTGTTCGACCCACTATTTTGCCATGACACACGCGCAGCTGCACATACCTGTAAGTTGGTGCTTTTCATATCACAGACATCATGTTTATTGGTCAGACCGAAGACGAGCCTTCCTGCGAGACGGCTCCTGATGCTCCTGTGATGTGATTTCACTGAGCTGATTTTTGAGGTATGGGGTCCCCTATTCAAGCCTGAGAGGCCTTCTATGATGACATGATTCTGATGTTGGCTACTTAGTTAAGGGAAGGTGGTAGTATCCTCGGTATTTTCCGAATCGCTAAATACCACCTCGGTATTTTCCGAATCGGTAAATACCGCCTCGGTATTAACCGAATCGGTAAATACCACCTCGGTATTTACCGATTCGGTGAATTCCGATTCGTATTTACCGAATGTTACCGAATCGGTAACTGTTACCGAATTTTTAGCTACATATATCTTACCGATTCTAATTTACCGATTCGGTACGGCTCGGTATTTATGAACCGGTAATATTTATTTACCTACATGAGGCCCTATGAGTTCTGAATGACATCATTTGTTCCTCACTTTCTTAGAATAGGAATTCTTTCCTTTATGGAACGCGCTGTATGCAATTTATGATATGCTCTGTATTAACTTTATTTTTCTATTATCAATTCTGTAACCTTATTGATACCTGACTAATGAATGCAGATTCAGAGGATCTTAAACTTTAATTAGACAATAGATCCCTTTAAAACTACTCACAACTCTCATTATTGCCTGAAATATTTATTTGCATTTGATTACTGGCCTGTGTTAATGTAGGAGCTCTTTTGGTCAAAATACGGTGGCAAAGATTCATTACCTTTAGAATAGATAATGGTTTGGAAAAAGGGTAATGGTGATTAAAGGTGAATTGTGCCACATTTACTAAATTTTCCAAAGAGAGATTGCAGTTAGATTTCCATGCTATCAGAATCTTTTAGCCAAATTTCTGCCAGAGAACCGATGGAAACAAGGGTCGCCGTTGAAGCTGCAGCCATTGATGCTGAATGCCTGGTTGACCTCAACTTGCCGGTTTGCCTTGCTGAAGGAAATCCGACTTCCAGAAAAGTTTCTAAGTCTAAACGTATAGTGATTCATCGGGACCAATGTCAAACAGCATCCAATTGAGGTTGAGGACTTTTGAGGCAAGGACTTCACCCTCTCAGAGCTTTCCCATCTTCGTTGACAACTGCACTGAGACCCCGCTTTCATCAGCCTATCATTGTCGAGCCCCGCTTTGGGTCCAGCTTGCATCTTACCCCACTAACGTCTCATTGATGACCAATTTTTCTCCATAAAGGTTTCTCAGTCAGAAGGTACACTTCCCACCAGGGCAAAAATGGTTCCTGTATCTAATTTGCAATTTATTGAGGTCAGTCTTAACTTTTGACTTTGACCAGGTATAGTCCAACTTGATACCTGTAGTTGCCGCTTTGAGATTTATGGCACTATTTTTTATTCAAACTTTAAAAATTCAGAACTACGGTTTTACTTATTGGATTTTTGATGTTTCAGTGTCATTATATCTATTAAAATATTCTCAACTTTTCTGAATTGTTTGGGATTTTTCATGTGTTGTATTTTATTACTATTTGAGTATTTTAAAAATGTTTTACACATTGTCTTCAAGTTAAGTCTTGCTGCTTTGTGCCAAGCTACCAGATGATTAAGCTCAAGTTTATTTAGTGGCTTCATTGGTTTACCTTGACAAGGACTGTAATTATTATTTGTAGTGTCTTTTCACTTCCTTTAACTAATGGGACAGTTTTTCACAGGATTTTTTTATTTCAAAACACTTAACCCTATTCAACATATTTATGTATAAATAAAGGTAAATATCATTTTATGCACAGAAAGAAACATGAATTGGAGTTCTTTAATTCCGATTGTAAATGTTTGTGTCAGAGCGAAACCGATATTTTGAGGAGGCTTTCAAATAAGGAAATCTAGATCCAAACTCCAGTGACCTATCCCAAGTCAGAACTAAGCAGTGCTTCCATTAAAGGTATGGAAACATACCGTAGTAATATTAAAAATGTGTAAGAGCTTACTAATTATAACAGCGTGTCTTAGTAGACTTCTTTATTCAGATATAGACCTGCATCATACGAAAGATGGACAAGAGTAGGAGATCATTGCCTTTATTCCAACACATGGAAAATAAAGGTACACTGATATCATATCAGTTGAGACAAAAGGCATGTGGCACTTATACAGTCTCTGTTAGTCCCAGGATCTGGTAGTCCGATTCTTACAAACAGATACCTTTTAAAAGTAAACACTGACCTCTGATTTGAGGGAAAGGCGAGCGCTCCACCCATTGGTAGAAAACGCAGCAAGTCTTTTGCAACTGTGGAAGCTGTGGCTTGGTGCTGAGGCCACACATGAAGGATCTATAGCAATCTTCTGGTAAAGGTTATATTTTATTTATGTATTCATTTAATTATTTATTTATGGGCTTGGATGGACCAATGTGATCAATATAATTTTTTTTGAATGGTTGAGCTGCTTTGCTAAGAGGCATTATTTTTGCAAACTTTATTGGCATTTATAGGACATGAGATATAACAATACATACATTTGCATGACTATGTGAGCAATTATGAATACACTCTTGAAAGATAGGCATCCCGTTACTATGGTACCAATATCTATATTGGTTTGATGTTTCCTCGAGAGCTGTAATGTTAGCTATTCTCAGATCAGATGTCAACAATTGGCACAATAGTTAACTTAACCCCTTGCCTTCTGCCAAATGACATCTCCCACCCACTCTTCCCTCCCCACTCCCCCCAGGCGTGTCTCAGATTATTGTGTCTAGGCAGCCTTCTCAGGGCTATTTTTCCAGGGACCTCCATATAGTCATTATGCTCTCTGTCTTCCCTTTAGTATTTCTGCTAGCTGGGTATTCCGCCCCCTCTCCCTGGCACTATTCCCTCACTCCCATGCATTTATACCAATTTATTTTATAATTCGTTTTCCTGTGGCTCTTCCTGATTTCCCTCTTCTGAAATGATATTGAGCTGCGTAAGGTGTATCGCCAGAGCTTCACATGCCCTAGCTGCTTCTAACACCTTCTCACTCCCATTGCGCCTGGCGTCCATTAGCCATGCCGTTCCTTCGCAGCCTGCCCAACGCAGAAACTCTCTCCTCCATCTGCCTATGCTAGGTCCTCCCCTTGCCTTCCAATGACTGGAGATATCACGCTTTGCTATTATTAGTTCCAGGTCCCGAAATGTACTGGTAATCTTGTCCTTGGAAGTATGTAGGAACTGTGTAGCAAGCAGTATCCTGGATTCATGGTCACATCTTTTTCCATTATTTCCGCTAGCGTTTCCGTCACCTCCCTCCAGAAATTCTCTATCTCCAGGCAACTCCAAAACATATGTAGGAACTCCGCGCCTATCTCTCCACAGCGGGGACCAGCCGCCGTTATCATGTTGAAGCACTTGTTAATACGCCCTGGGGTAAGATACGCCCTGTGAAACACATAAAAATGTACCAGTTGAAATCTAGCATTTCTGGTGACCTTTCTCACCCTCTCCGTTAGTTACCCCCATATTTTTTCCTCTATAGGCTCCCCCAGGTCCTCTTCCCATTTCTGTTGCAGTTCATTGAGTGGAGAGAGTGTCGCTCGACTCTCTCATATAAGCAAGTAACAGCCTCAAATGTCCCCGACGCCGATACCACATATTAACATCCTTCAGCAAGAGGTAGTTCAGTCAACACGCTCCCCCAATACTTATGGATTTCTGCAGTTAGGGTCACATGGAGTAGGAAGTTGTCCCCTGGTATCTTGTTTTTCTCGCTGAATGCTCCAAATGGTAGTAACACGCCATCCTCATATAACATCCCCATGGTGAACACTCCTGCCTCCTCCCATGCCTCTAGTCTCCTCCAATCTGCTCTATGTGATAGTGCCATTCAATATTTCAATGGTATCTCTGACACCTAGGGGCGTCTCACTTTAGCTCTCTGGAAACTTCTGTCCCAGCATTTATAAGCCACTCGTAGTTCCGCAGTCATTTCCCTTCTTGTACAGGTAGTAGTAACACTATTCTACCCAGGAGGTTTGGAGCCGGGCATTTGTCTATCTGATGCACTGCCCCCGGAGCTGGCTTGCCTCCAATTTCATCATCCATTGCAGTTGAGCTGCAATGTAATAGTATCAAAATCGGGCACCGCCAGTCCCCCCTCAGTTTTGGGCCTCATTAAGGTCTGTAAAGCTACTCTCTGTCTTCCTGCTCCCCACAAGAATTCCGTCATCATCATCCGGAGCTGCTTAAACCTCTCCACTGGGATCCATACCGGCAGAACTCCAAATACATACAGAAGCCTCAGGAGAGTCGCCATCTTTAATAATGATGCCCTGCCAGCTAGTGAAAAGGGAAGGGTTCCCCAAAAGTCAAAATTGGCTTTTTTCCCCCTAATGACCTTTCACACATTTCCCTCCAGGAGATCTGCTCTGTCGTGGTATATTTGCACTCATAGATATGGGATGCATCTATCTTCCCACTCAGACATGACTTTCTCCATTTCACTTTGAGGCCTGCTACTTTCTCTAGCAGTTCTTTAGCTCCGTCAAGTTCTGCTTCCGTATTTCTTAGGAAAAGAATCAGATCATCTGCATACAAGGCTATATGATGTATACGCCCCTCTACCTCTAGCCCTTGGTACCAATTTCCAAATCTGGCTTTAACGGCCAGCGGCTTCATAGCAATCGCGAATAACAGGAGCGATAGTGGGCATCCGTTTCGTGTACCTCTCGCTACCCCATATCTGTTCGATATAATCTTTCCTGTCCTAACCCAAGCTGTGGAGTCTCTGTATAACAGGGCTGTCCATGCTCCAAACTCCTGTCCCAACCTGAAATCTCGCATCACTCTGAACAAATACGTCCATTCGAGACTATCGAAATCCTTTTAGATGTCTATTGCTAATTTAGTTGCCTCTTCTTTACAGTAGGAGTCTGCACCCAGCACTCTCAGCAATTTCTGCACATTCATCACTGTATTTCGCGCTGGTATGGAACCCGACTAGTCCCAATGTATGAGACTTGGTATGTGAGGCAAGAGTCGTGTGGCCAGTATCCTGCTCAAGATTTTATAATCAAGATTCAGCATGGACAGTGGTCGACATGCTGTCTTGTCAGATGCCTGCTTTCCTGGCTTTAACAATGGAACAATCAGGGCCACCCTAGTGGTCCCCAGAGGCTCCCCCTCCTGTTTTGCTTGATTATACAGTGCTACCAGTTGGGGACACAGCAAGTCTATGTATTAGGCATAAACTTCTTTGGGGATCCTATCTGTCCTTGGCGTTTTGTCCTTGGCCATGGTCTTAACAGCACTTTTAACCTCGCTCAGCTCTATCTCTCTCCCCAGTACTTCTGCCTCTTCCTCACATATTGTTGGCAGTGCAACACTTTCCACATACTCATCAAGTTCTGCAGCTGTAGGGGAATCTTTACTTTTGTAAAACTCAGTGTGGTAGTCACAGAAGTGCTTAATGATATCCTGCTGGCGGTACCAGACCTCCCCCTGATCATCTCTCATTTCTAAGATTACTGATCCCCTCTTGTCCGGGTTGGCCTGCCATGCCTGCAGAGCCCCGGGTTTATCATGCTTGGCATATACTTCTTGTAATCCAAAGCACCGCAATATCTCTACTTGTCCCGCCACCTCCTCCCTGGTCTCCAATAATTCCCTCTGTTTTTGTACATTTCTGGCCTTTTGCGTTCAATATGTCACAGCCTCTGCTCTGCATTTAATGTGTCCCTCAGAAGAGTTCTCCTCACTCCTATCGATTCGGAGATACATCTGCCCCTAAGCACCACCTTGAACGCCTCCCACTTTGTTATGAGTGTAGGAGAGTAGGGTCTGCAATCCTATAATCACCCAGATTTTTTGCTTTTTGCTTCATTGGTTTACGACTTTCCCTGGCTGTGGGCCTGCCAATCAGACCCACAGCCTAGCTGTTCTCTCTCGAAATTAACACACATGTACATTAGGTGCATCCACTAATTGGAACTGGGCCGCCTTATCAGTCCCTGTATCAGCATACCACAGGTATCCAGGGCATCGGTGTACCCAGGGCCTACCAGGGGCTGCAGCATGTATTATGCCACCCCTGGATGGCCGCCCAAATCTGACACAACTGGCTGCACGACAGCTGGGGCAAGGTGGTGTAATCACCCGTTGCTGTAGGTGTAGTATTCCTATACCTAACCCTAAAATGGACACATGGATTCCTATCAGTCACTCCTATGGCAGGCCTTATCAATCCTGAAGGCAGAGTGCGGGGAATCATGTGGGATGGTGCTCTGGCGCGAGCTGAGCCCGTCGACGGCTTGCGGAACCAAGTCCTAATAGCCGTTCCATGGTGACGCGTGCCAACTACCTTAAAAATGCATTATAATCCTCGCGGTTACTTGCTAACTCTGGCATCGCATCACCCACACATGTCGAGTAAGGTGTCATACGAATTGGAATACGAACCCCTCGCCAATTCTGGCGACGGGGTTAGCATTCCCCCCTTTTAGAGGGGCACGACATGGAAGTAACCTTGAACCCCGGTTAAAGTTGACTCAAGCCTCAGCATCACAAAAGGGATGCTGCCACCAGACACAAGTCTGACCTCCTGCTGCTGGGAAACCTTCCAGCGAGGGGAGCTTGGACAAAGGGTTTCCTGTCGAGGGCGGTGTTAGCACCATCCCAGACAGGGTTTGTGTATCCCAGGTAGGCAGGGCTGAAAGGAAGGTGATTGCAAGTGGCACCCCGGTGCTCACTGTGCATAGCCCGGCTCAAACCAGTTTCGGGGGCAACCCTGCCCCTGAGCTGGGGCGAAGCCGGACAAAGGATAGGGGTGTAACCACCCCCTTCCTGGCCCCACCCATAGGTAGGACCTAGTCACGGGCCAGCCCCTTTTCCTAGAATAAAGGTAGGAGCGAGTCCCCTTCCCAAATTGGATAATTCTGAATCTTGAACTACTTTCCACGAAAGGAACTCTTGACTATTTCTGAAGACTCTCCCTTGTGGCTAAGGAGTAGCCACCCTGCACCAGCAGGCACCACCTAAGCGCTTACGGTTTGCTGTACGTCTCTCCCATGGATCAAGACTGCCCAGCTCGACGAGACCCGGGTTCCCTGCCATCTCTGACCTCTACCTACATCATCAGCCCAGCTGAGATTCGTAGGTGTGACGAGACCTGCGGGACCGGCCATCTTCAGAACCTGCACGACGCTTATCTAGCACGCCCACCGAGGGACCCTCGAGTGAGTGCACCTAGGGTTTGAGAAGCCCTAACCCTGAGCGGCTCCAGCACCGAAGTCTGCCTCCCCAGCATCCACGAGATCTGCGTGGGGGCCCTTCTGCTCCTTGCTGCTCACCGCGTTGTCCGACCACTCGCCGACCGGCTTGTGGCCCTCTTCACGACGCACCACGACAGACTTTCATCACTGGTCTGGTTGCTCCAGACTGGCTCTTGCTCCCCTTCAACAGAGAAGTACCTCGGACCCTCCTGGTCCACTCCCGACGCCATCTTGACTCCTCCGCGTGGGTTTGCCACTGCCAAGACCTGCTGCCCCACTCCTGGGCCCAGCATCATCAACAGCAGACACCTTCGTGGGACAGCTCGCCCTCCATCCTGGTCGCCGCCGCGCCTCCTGGTCCGAGGAACAGCTGAGTCCGACGTCATCCACTCACCTGGGCGAGGTGACTTCATCCGGTACCTTCCTGGTACCCACCCGATCGCTGGCTAGCGGTTGAGAACTGAGTCCCCTCTGCTTTCAGGTTTCCTTCATCACCGATCCAGGCTTGGATCTCGCTGAACATCGACACTGGTCGCCTGCCAGCAACTTCTTCTTTCAGGCTTCTGAGACTAAAACGAGGACTCCCGACATCTTGCTGAACCCCACGCAGTCGCAGCCTCTGGGCTAGGTACCTCGAGCATCTCGGTGCTCCATCGTAGGTTCACTCTACAAGTGTCCAGTTCCTTTTTCGTTTAGTCCCCCTGATCGGATTCCTCCGGAATCAGTAACTTTAAACTTTCTAACCTCTCCCATTCCACTTGCAGTGTAAATGGTTTCGTGCCCTTCGGGCATTTGTGTAAATTGTGCAACCAGAAGTATTTTCCTAAGAGTTTTGTAGTGTGCTTAGCTCCCTGACTCATAAAGAGCCAGGGTAGTCTTGTTATAAATAAATATCCTTTATTTTCATAACAACTTGTGTGGTGTCCTTTCACTTGGCGTTCAAGGGGTATATGTGATGGTAAAACAGCTGGCTTAACACACCCTCTAGAGTTTAGCCTGAAGACTGCTCTTGTCCACGCTACTAGGATAGCTGGTCTATAAGGTTGACTTACAACCAATCATCAATAAGGGTCGTTTGGAATGATACACAGTGATCACTAGAATAGTGAGCACTACATATCAGGCCAACTTCTCACATTGGTGAGCAGCGGTTGGGATTTGAGCTTGCTGTTGTTTTACCACACACGTATCCTAAGAACATCAAGTTGAAAGAGCACATAAGTACCCAGGTACATATAACTTAACTTAGAATACTCTGAGTTCTACTGAACCAGCTGTTGTAGTGTAACAGGGCTTAGCACACCCTGACTACAACTCTTAGCAAGGGATCAGTAGGTAAACACATAGTGTAGGTAGGTGCATCACTTACACCTCACTAGAAAGCATGTCGGTCCACGGAGAGTCTGCAGAGACTCCCTTAGTGGTCATTGACCCTCCACAGGTCATGTCACGATATGCAGCTCTTAGCTTCACGGAGATGAGACAGCTGTGTGCCTCCAGGAAGCTAAACCAGGGTTCTAACCCTACCATCACATTTCTGATAGGTCTCTTAGAGACTTACGATGCTAGGAGGTCCTCTAACACAGGCCCCCCTAATGCTGATGGGAATATGCCTCCCTTAGAGGGAACCCTTGGTGACCCTGACCTCGACCTCCATGGTGAGGAGGAAGAGGAAGAAGAGTTAGCAGGAGACGAGGCAGACGGAGGTCCCGTAGTAGTCAGTAGGCTCACAAGGACCAACTTAAGCAGGCATGAGAATGGAACTGGGGGAGCCCAGGGCCCACGTTCAAGCAGGCGTAACCTTGGGAACGGACGAGCTAGGTCTCTCTCGAGAGGCTCTAACAGATCTGTTCGAACACATGTTTCTCAGGCATCTTCTCAGAGAGGAATGACGTCCCCACAGAGAAGGGAGCACGAAGCGAAGATGAGGGAAGTCAATCTGAGGATCGAGCGGGAAGAACTTGCCATCGCCAAAGAAAGCGGTACAAAAGGGGGTGGTGATGGACGGAGCATCAGAACCAATCAAACACTCACACCCAGTCAACAGATCCGGGTTTGATCCATCACCGTTCTTTAGCCCACTCTGCCACCCCAATTCAGACATGGCCATATGCAAATCAGTCTGACCCTGTGCCTCATGGGAACAGTCCAGCCCGAACTGCCAAGCCATGCCTTCCCTGGACCGAAAACAAGCTTCCTAGGACCGGTTTCTGGCATTTCAGCCGTCTTCAGCCAGGCTTGCTTGAATCCAGTGGCAAAGTGAGCAAGGGACTCACGTCTGAGCATACCCTGCCAACTTATGGCGAACAAAGCGGTACAAAAGGGGGTGGTGATGGACGGAGCATCAGAACCAATCAAACACTCACACCCAGTCAACAGATCCGGGTTTGATCCATCACCGTTCTTTAGCCCACTCTGCCACCCCAATTCAGACATGGCCATATGCAAATCAGTCTGACCCTGTGCCTCATGGGAACAGTCCAGCCCGAACTGCCAAGCCATGCCTTCCCTGGACCGAAAACAAGCTTCCTAGGACCGGTTTCTGGCATTTCAGCCGTCTTCAGCCAGGCTTGCTTGAATCCAGTGGCAAAGTGAGCAAGGGACTCACGTCTGAGCATACCCTGCCAACTTATGGCGAACAAAGCGGTACAAAAGGGGGTGGTGATGGACGGAGCATCAGAACCAATCAAACACTCACACCCAGTCAACAGATCCGGGTTTGATCCATCACCGTTCTTTAGCCCACTCTGCCACCCCAATTCAGACATGGCCATATGCAAATCAGTCTGACCCTGTGCCTCATGGGAACAGTCCAGCCCGAACTGCCAAGCCATGCCTTCCCTGGACCGAAAACAAGCTTCCTAGGACCGGTTTCTGGCATTTCAGCCGTCTTCAGCCAGGCTTGCTTGAATCCAGTGGCAAAGTGAGCAAGGGACTCACGTCTGAGCATACCCTGCCAACTTATGGCGAACAAAGCGGTACAAAAGGGGGTGGTGATGGACGGAGCATCAGAACCAATCAAACACTCACACCCAGTCAACAGATCCGGGTTTGATCCATCACCGTTCTTTAGCCCACTCTGCCACCCAAATTCAGACATGGCCATATGCAAATCAGTCTGACCCTGTGCCTCATGGGAACAGTCCAGCCCGAACTGCCAAGCCATGCCTTCCCTGGACCGAAAACAAGCTTCCTAGGACCGGTTTCTGGCATTTCAGCCGTCTTCAGCCAGGCTTGCTTGAATCCAGTGGCAAAGTGAGCAAGGGACTCACGTCTGAGCATACCCTGCCAACTTATGGCGAACAAAGCGGTACAAAAGGGGGTGGTGATGGACGGAGCATCAGAACCAATCAAACACTCACACCCAGTCAACAGATCCGGGTTTGATCCATCACCGTTCTTTAGCCCACTCTGCCACCCCAATTCAGACATGGCCATATGCAAATCAGTCTGACCCTGTGCCTCATGGGAACAGTCCAGCCCGAACTGCCAAGCCATGCCTTCCCTGGACCGAAAACAAGCTTCCTAGGACCGGTTTCTGGCATTTCAGCCGTCTTCAGCCAGGCTTGCTTGAATCCAGTGGCAAAGTGAGCAAGGGACTCACGTCTGAGCATACCCTGCCAACTTATGGCGAACAAAGCGGTACAAAAGGGGGTGGTGATGGACCTGAAATGCCAGAAACCGGTCCTAGGAAGCTTGTTTCCGGTCCAGGGAAGGCATGGCTTGGCAGTTCGGGCTGGACTGTTCCCATGAGGCACAGGGTCAGACTGATTTGCATATGGCCATGTCTGAACTGGGGTGGCAGAGTGGGCTAAAGAACGGTGATGGATCAAACCCGGATCTGTTGACTGGGTGTGAGTGTTTGATTGGTTCTGATGCTCAGTCCATCACCACCCCCTTTTGTACCGCTTTGTTCGCCATAAGTTGGCAGGGTATGCTCAGACGTGAGTCCCTTGCTCACTTTGCCACTGGATTCAAGCAAGCCTGGCTGAAGACGGCTGAAATGCCAGAAACCGGTCCTAGGAAGCTTGTTTCCGGTCCAGGGAAGGCATGGCTTGGCAGTTCGGGCTGGACTGTTCCCATGAGGCACAGGGTCAGACTGATTTGCATATTGTGGAAATATGGATTTTTCTGGTCAGTTATGTCCCCTATCTTGGACCCCAACGGTTCTATGTGCATGTTACAAGTACATGTATGTTCCCTCCAGTTCCAGTTATGAAGACGCAAATACATGTGCGTCCACCGTTAACATGTCCTCTGTTGATCCGCCATGAATGGGCCGGATATTCTATTCCTAAGTACGAAAGGCCACCGCCTTTATATGGTTCACTTATGCCATTTTACAGTCCAGGCAAGTAGGCCCTGATTCTGTCATCAAGCTTTTCCTGCCTTCTGCCTCTGAAAACTCCAGTCCGAGCCTGCATCTGTGACCATGAACTTTGTCTCATTTTCTGCGCGGCTCACGAAGCCTGACATCAGCTTGCTGCCTGCCAAGAACTGTATTTCACCTTCGGAAATTATCTGCTCCGCTCCCTGGCCAATGCATTCCTGTCTAGTAGCTTAAGTAAACATTCTTCCAGCTACCAAGCAAAGGCCCGACTTCTCTGTCTTCATACAAGTAATTCATAGCCCTGTTACTATGGAAGATTCCGCCCTCGCATCTAGTGTAGACACTTAGACGCTTGTACACGCACTAACCGTCAGTATAGTCAGTATAGAATAAGATTCTACTCTAAGAGACCTCTCTTTTGGATAACATAGTTCTTTAAACATAGGATGTTAGATATGATTTGGGATTAGGTTGACTTGACCCTCCAGACTTCTGTCGCCACATGTAGAGCTAAATGTCAAGTCCCCTTCACCCCCTAGTTGCACGTCAATCACACGTCATACTGCTGCGCGCGCATATCTGCCAAGTATTTCTGCTGACATTGCAAAATTCTTTCATGTAACCACCCTCTTATGACATCACATCTGATGACGTTTTTTCATCACTCCCAGTTACGCCTATTTTTGCTACGTATGAATATATTATCACCACTATCAATTGTTACGCCTCTTGTATTGGCCTCACTGTAATGCCTATTGTATAAAAGTAATTGATTGTCAATAACGTATGTACTTCACTTCCTGAACCTTCGTGGTGATGGAACCTGGAGCAACCGATTATAATCGACCATTGGAATAAAGCCCATTTAGAACCTCTAATACCACGGATTCTGCCTCTTATTTACTGAGCTATTTTTATTATGTTTCTGTATCAAATTAAGTCCCGGTAATTAAATTATTTACCACATGAATGGCGCCCGAATAGGGACACTTTCTCATCTCACGCGCCGGCGGTGCGTTGCAGGCCCGGTCTCCTGCCACAGCTGGACGGACAATAACGCGTACCAGCAGGATTTCCTGTGTCTCCCTCCGGTCAAGCGGGGGCGACTGAGGCTGCGATCAACACCCAGACGAGGCGGTGAGAAGTGCGAAGTATCCCGACCAGAGCCTAGCTGAGAGAGCAAGATCCGAGGTATACAGAGGCCCACCAGTTTCCGAAGTCCCAAGTCGAGTCCAGTGTCCGAAGCGTTCGAGTCGAGTCCAGTCCGGTTCAAGTTCAGTCCAGTTTCTGAGGCCTTCCGTTTCCGAGCTCCCCGGTGAGTACCATTACTGGGGAGGCGTTCTGGCGTGCACATAAGTTGTGCCGGTCCAGACGGGTTTGGGTACACAAATCCGGTCTGCACTGTTTCAGCAGTGTATCTGTACTGTTTAGCAGTATATCTAGTATATCAAGTATATAAATTCAGAATAATTCAGTTCAAGTCGAGTATTATGTTTAGTGATTAAGTTTTCTTTAGATCGTCATCATTATTGGTGCTCAGTTAAATGTTAAATGTTAAATGTTTTTAGTACGTTCTGCATATTGTGGTATGAATGACTGTTCATTATTGTGATTACTGTATTAAGTTTGTTCAAGATCAAGTATCAGATCAGTTCTCAATATGCCGCTCTTTTCGAAATTAAGACAGATCACAACTAGAAAAGGGGTACTCGAAGAAGCTGTTCCTATTCCTCCTAGGGACACTCCAGGGTACTTCATGTATCATAAACACGGCTTAGACGCTATATTATTTCTTGATTTATGGGTAGACTACACTAAGGAATTACCAGAAAGTCAGAGGTGGCCCGTAGCGGGGACCTGGGATGCAGAGTGCATCGTGAAAGTAGAGGAAGAATTATGGAAAAAGAAAGCTAGACAATCACAGAAAGACGCCATTGAATTATGGCGTAAAGAATCATATAGACGTACAGAAAAAGCACGTAGACAGGAAGAGAAGAGTAAAGAGAATTCCAATGAAGTCCGAGAAAATCTATTAATTGAAGAAGGTGCACGAGTGAAATCAGAACAAGTAGACAGACAAAGAAATGCCCTTATGAATGGTATGTATCCCCTTCTGGCCGAAGGATTACCTAAGGCTACTCCAGGGATACCAAAAGACTTGCCAACCCCATTATTTCCAATAAAGGTACATTCTAAGGGGCATCCTAGAACCGCAGAAGATGTTTTTCTTTCCTCATATTTAGATGACGCAGCTCCCGAGTATGCTAATCCCGCCCCACATAGACCGCCTGCCAGGGAGGTTCAACGCCAAGATCCAGTACCCGTATCCCTACAGCAACAAGTTCTGACACAAGTTCCGGCAAGCACATCTGTTTCTGCATCTGTTCCTACAGCTACTTCTATAGCTGTATCCACGCCTATAGTTGCTGTATCACGTTCAACGAATCCTTTCACACCCGATACCCCAGATGGGGCTACCGGAGGTGCTACCAATATCTTTTCTACGCCACCTAGAATAAATAAACTTACTTTTCAAGAGTCAGCACATTCACGTACCCCCAAACTCATAAATGCCCGTACGCTTAAGGAACTTCTTATAGATTGTAGATATGACCCTGTGCCCGGAAAAGAGGACGAAATGACCCTAGCATCATTACGTATCAGACGAGCCGCAGTGTATTTAGGGAAATTACCAGGAATGACTGCACATCTAGATAATATATACCATTTTGTCCAAACCGGGCGAGATTCTGAATGTATTAACAGAGCTATGGAATACCAGAAAGTGGAAATACAGGGGGAACTGTTGCGTTTCCTCATAAATTGTGTGATCAGGAATCAAGACCGACCGGGGGTAGACCCGGAAGCAATGCAGATTCTTACCAGGTGGAGCCAGAATATATCAGAAGGGAGACATGATAAGCAAAACTGTATAATAGCCATGTGCCGAAAGATCCGTAAAGAAATAGAACGCCTACACGAAGAAAGATTAGCGGTAGACCAGTTCGAACAAAGCGAGGAAGAAGCATCAGGACTGCCCACAGGACAGTCAGAAACTATAGCCTATGTAGGTAGAGGAAGATCTTGTAATAGTACTAGATGTCTTACTGATCCGATACGTCCGATATGTCTAGAAAATAACAGGAATTTTCAAACACCAATAATAAATATAAGCTCTAACGAGCATTCATTCCAAGCAGCAGATAAATTACTCCGAGAACGAAGGGGTTATCATTTTCTCGATTCTATGGATGAACAAGAATTAGCCAGGTCAGCTGTCCATTGGGTTGACAGTCCCGGGAAGTATAGTGATGACACAGTAGCACACACATTTTTGAATCTCACCCCAGATGAACAGCGTTTAGCTGGGATTTATATGATTCAACAACTTCTTATACTATATAAAAGCCAACATTCAGATCCTGGTCCCTTACCTGATATATTGACCGAATTACTCACGAATAGATGGAGAGGTTCAGGTACTAAGCTAATTAAAGAAATACTAGA
Organism: Triturus cristatus; assembly: GCF_964204655.1. Lineage (NCBI taxonomy): Eukaryota > Metazoa > Chordata > Amphibia > Caudata > Salamandridae > Triturus > Triturus cristatus. The sequence continues at coordinate 546,351,484 of NC_140581.1, forward strand.
ATCAAGAAAGCAGTACATTCTTTTTATATGCCCAGAACATGTCTCACTGCCCATCAAGGAAAGAACCACGTATTACATGGACAGACAGAATCCCTTACGAGAAGTGCACCCAATAAAGGGCGAGGACAATGAGTTTAAACGTGTATATGTATATACGCCCATATCGAAAATAGAATTGTTGGAAATGAAGAAAGTGGTACCCAGTCATGACAAAGACCCAGCGGGTTTCCACCGAGAAATTAAAGACATGTTACTCATGGGAGAGTATACCTATCCCGACATTATGACAATATTAAAGGTATTGATGCCTGCTGGCATTTATGAAAAACTCAAGGAAAAAGAGTGGGAGGTAGGAGACCAAAAGATAGATTGGACAGCATTAGAAGCAGAAGAAAAGGCCCGAGGTCCAGGTTCGGGGCTTGGGGACAAAACTAAAGCACTACCAGGTCTACTAGTACAGGTACTGCCACGTTTATTAACCACGAAAAAGGAAGACTGGGGTGCAATTTCAGCCTGTAAACAAAAGCAAGATGAAGACACTAGTGATTTCTATGCACGATTTGAAAAATGTTTTGGTATAAATAGTGGTATAAAAGCAAGTAGCGAATCATACCCACATCTGTTTGTGACAAAATTAGTTGAAAATTCCTTGCCCCAAGTGAAGAACAGAGTATTAAAATTCGAGAGTACCTGGCAAGGTAACACTCCATCACAAATGTTACAAATGTTACAGTATCATCACAATAGAATTAGAGAGGAACAAGATCATGAACAAAGACGCATGAAAGACACGAAAATGAAAATGCTAGTCTCCCAGACAGTTCCAGTTGAAGGACATAAAAAGGGTACGACACATTCTGGCGATTTAACAGGACCTGTAAAAGGGACATGCAACTATTGTAAACAACTAGGTCATCATGTACACGATTGTCCAGTCCTGAAGCGTAATATCGCCACGGGCATTACAAAAGAAAGACCACGGCCACTTAGACAGGATCAGAATGAACAAGGAGCCTTGCAGCATGCACAGTCCATGCCAGCTCCACAACAGACTATACAGTTTGTGCCGGCTGCACCAGCGCTGCCTGTTGCTGCCACGCAAACCACGACACGACAACTGTACCAGACCGCACAGTATGACTATCCTGATTATCAACGATATGCATGAAACAGCCTAGAGAGGGAAGTTGACTTACCCCTTATCGAGATCCCTGTAGATCAAGAAGGACCTTATGTACATAGTGAATTATTAGGCCAAGACAGGAAATTTTTACTCGATACAGGGGCAAGTCGAACAACGATAAAACGTAGCGAAGTTCCAGGGGCACCCCTCTCAGGCTCACAGAATATTTCCCTTGGTTTTTCAGGAAAACCTATTGTTAATGAAGTGTCACAACCTCTTCCACTTACGATAGGACCTTTGACCCGAACTACAGATTTATTGCTTACTAAATCATGTCCAGAAAACCTGTTAGGAATAAAAACACTGAAGGCTCTAGGAGCTATAATATGTTGTTCTCCGGAAGGAGTAAGATTGTTTTTACGTGATTTTAAAGGTCATTATGTGTCTAGAGACATGGATCCCCGATTGCAGACTTTACCTACACATCTATGGGCACAAGGCCCTACTGATGTTGGTTGTATGAATATTACACCATATCGAGTCACACTAAAGGCAGGAGTGGTACTACCACGAATGCGACAATACAAGTTACCACCAGATGCTGTAGTGGCTTTACTGCAAATCATTGACAAACTCATTGCCCAAGGAGTGGTTGTAGAAACAGACTCCAATGTATGTAATTCACCGATAATTCCGATTCTCAAACGAACAGATCCGAAGGCCCCGCCAGTATATCGATTGGTTATTGATCTGCGCGAATTAAATAAGTGTATTGTGCCACAATTCCCTGTGGTCCCCGATATCTCATCATTACTGACAGCTATTGATTCCGAAGCAACATTCTTTACTGTAATTGATCTCAAAAATGCCTTTTTCAGCGTCCCAATAGATCCGGAAAGCCAATATTTGTTCGGATTTAGTTTAAATGGACGTAGCTTCAAATTCTCACGCGCACCTCAAGGATTTACAGAAAGCCCCAGCATCTATAGCCAAGCACTGAAACGAGAACTCGACAGTATCCACATGCCAGTTAACACTGCCTTGCTTCAATATGTCGATGATCTGCTGATCACCGCCCGAAGCGAACCTGAATGTGAAAAAGCATCACTGACAGTTTTACAATTTCTAGCCGAAAAGGGGCACAAGGTGTCCCCTTCTAAGCTGCAATTCTGTGTCCAGCGAGTTATTTACCTTGGTCACTCGCTGTCCAAGGAGGGAAGGCAGCTTACACCAGACCGCATTCAGTTAATAGCTAACATGCCAATACCCAAGACACAAAAGGAGGTGCGGGCTTTCATAGGCCTCACTTCATATTGTAGACAGTGGATCCCTCAGTATGCATTTCTAGCAAAACCACTCATTCAGTTGACAACACAGGAGGCAGCCACATCGACTGTTCTCCCTTGGACTCAGGAACATACACAAGCTTTTGAAAGCTTAAAGAAAGCTCTATGCCAAGCACCTGTTTTAGCAACACCATGTTACAGTAAACAGTTTACACTCTTTATTACAGAACGCGAAGGTACTGCCTTGTCAGTACTCACACAGGAACAAGCAGGAGCACACAAACCATGTGCTTATTTTTCTAGTACATTAGATCCCGTAGCTCAGGCTCTGCCTGCGTGTCTGAAATCAGTGGCAGCGACGGCTTTAGCAATCAGACAAAGCGATGCCATAGTGTTAGGACATCCATTGACAGTACAAGTACCACATGCAGTGGAGGTTCTTGTGAATCGAACGCAAACACAACATTTGACTATAGCAAGACTTACAGGGTATGAACTAACACTGTTTCAGCCACATATAGAAATCAGACGTTGTAACACATTGAATCCTGCCACACTTTTACCTGTAAATGGAACAGACCCACTAGCCCATGACTGTATTGATGTTATTACAATCACAACGAAACCCAGACAAGACTTGACAGATGTCCCATTGTCAGACCCAGACCTGACGTTGTATGTAGATGGTTCATGTATGAGAACAAGTACAGGAGAGTTAGTGGCCGCTTACGCAGTCACAACAGATACTGAAATCATTGAAACAAATTGCATAAATACCTTGTCCGCTCAAGCAGCAGAGCTCGTCGCTCTGACACAAGCCTGTATTCGAGCCACAAATAAAAAAGTCAACATATACACTGATTCACGTTATGCATTCGGAGTCGTACATGACTTCGGCGTGCTGTGGCGAGAGAGAGGTTATTTAACTTCTCACGGTGCCCACATTCAGCACGGACCCCTCATTCATGCCTTATTAGATGCAATACATTTACCCATTGCAATATCGATTATGAAATGCAAAGCACATACGAAAGTTACTGATATCATTTCTCAAGGCAATGATCTAGCTGATAGAACAGCTAAACAGACTGCTCAAACTCAAACATCCGATATGACAAAGACAATAGTCCCGACGCCAACACATTGTATGACGGTTAAAGATCCTACTCTTGACGTAATTGATATACAGACACATGCTACACCAGAAGAAATCGAGAAATGGACGGAATTAGGAGGGATCCAAACGGATCAAGGATGGTTGATGAAGGAAAAGTCTGTGTGGTTCCTTCCTGATTCAATGGTCCAAGTCATTATTAACACTATCCATAGTCCAGCGCACCTAGGAGAGAAAGCTATGCTAGACAGCATTCAACATATTTGGTTCAACAAGCATTTACGAGCTGCAGCCAAACAAAAGGTTCGTACCTGTCTGATCTGTTGCCAGTTCAACCCAGGAAAAAGCGTTCCCGTAGAACAGGGTGGATTTCAGCCTCCTGATCACCCTTTTGAAGTTCTCCAGATGGATTATATCCAGATGGAACGATGTAGAGGATTCAAATATGTTCTCGTAGTTGTATGTGCTCTTTCCCGTTGGACGGAGGCATACCCGGTTTCAGATTACACTGCCCCGACTACTGCCAAACAGTTGGTTCGAGAATTCTTCCCACGATACGGTTTACCACGTGTTGTTCACTCAGATAACGGCCAGCCGTTCTCATCCGAATTAATGAAACACGTTTCACTTTTGTTAGGCTATCAGTGGAAATTCCACTGTGTCCGACACCCCGAAGCAGCAGGTCTCGTAGAAAGACATAATCAGACTCTGAAAATAAGATTATCCAAAATATGCAGAGAGAAAGGTGTCGACTGGGTAGTAGCATTACCAGTTGCACTCTTTTACACAAGAATGGTAGCACACTCTCGAACAGGGCTATCCCCTTATGAAGTGATCTTCGGCAGACCACCAAATATGTGGGGGACGCCTATACCACGCAAAATAACTGATATTGACTGTAACATGCTGACAGATTACTTGGCTTCCTTGATGTCTGCACTACAATCTTGTCGTTCACAGGTAGCTGCAGCTTTTCCTGACAACACTGAGGTGAAACCCCATGACGTGGTTCCGGGAGACCTGGTCCTCGTGAGGAACTTTGATCGAAAGACTCAGCTGGAACCTAGGTGGAGGTCACCTCAGCTGGTGTTACTCACAACAAGAACAGCCGTGAAGATCGAAGGCAGAAAAGGATGGATTCATTCAAGTCATATCAAGAAATTTCATGGACTGAAATCAGATGTGAATACCACACCTTGTGTGTCTTCACCCATTGACTCAAAACTTCCTTTTGTGGAAAAAAGTGACTCCGAATATTATAAATTAAAGCTCAGGCCCAATCAGTCGAGCAATTTGATTGTTTAAGTCCTCTCCAAGGTGAAGCGGTTGAATTGTCTCTGACATGTATCCCTTGGACCTGAATAGAGAAAGCACCCGAAAAATGTTGAAACGACAGGCGTACTGTAAATCACTGCGTAGTCATTGCATAGTGACGTTATTAATTTTGTTTTTCTCAAGTCTTTTAATAATTACTGCAAGTATATTGTTGCACATATATTATCCTATTTCTAGACATGTTTACAATGTTACTGCTGAACATTCTTTTAGTGAATTACCTCCGCTTGAATTGTCATACAGATTTGCGCTGCGCAATAACACTTTTATTAGTATGTTACATCATTCCCATCAGGTTAGCAATGCTACAAATTGTTGGATATGTGGCCGACTCCCTCCCTATCAGAACTATAAAGGAATTCTACCTCTTTTTCCATACCCGTTCACACACAACGGCTCCTGTGGAGCATGGTTTAGCTTAATTAATTCTCTGGATTCGAATTCTGCAGTTTATCAAGATAACTGGGTATGGGGAAATTTGAATTTAGTTTTACTTAAGGTCTGCTATCCTAACAAGGAGGGACTTCCCAAAAGAACAGGAACTGATCTAGAAAATGAAGTATATGGATTAGGTAATTTTACGCTTAATCTTATGATCCTAAATGTCGAATCCGAAGCTACTCCAATTTTGCCCGCTATGTCAATATTTCCAGTAAAAGGTGAATTATGTATAAGAAAGAATGGTTCCATACATATGGGCCATAGTAGATGCACCACTGTAGTAGAATTTAGTGATCAAGGCAAGTCTACATTTAGAGCTTCCCGCCATTCCTATTTTATATGTGGTCAGACGGCATATGTACGTTTGCCTCTAGATTGGGATGGTACCTGCTACATTGGATTCCTTTTGCCACCTGTTTTCCTAGCTCCTCCTGATTATCACAGAAATACTCATTTAGTACACAATAGAGAAAGGAGAGATCTCCCAATAGTCGATTACACTGAAACGGCATGGGAAAAATACACAGATTTCAATAAAGGTCTCTTTCCCTATATAGGTACCGTTACTAATAGTAAGCTGATACGTAGATTGACTAGAACCCTTGAAGCAGTAGTGAACGAAACTATTTCCGCCTTAGGCAATTTAACAGAAGAGCAGTCTGCTATGCGGATTGTTGTGCTTCAAAATCGTCTTGTCCTTGACGTCATCCTGGCCGATAGGGGCGGAGCTTGTAGGGTCATCGGATCAAGCTGTTGCATATTCATACCAGAAAATTCGCCATCTGTATATAAAGCCATAACCCGCCTTCATAAGATTGTAAGCCAGATACACCAGAATCCAGGCACCTGGACTTGGTCCGGTTGGTTTTGGAGCATGATATCAGCCTGGGGATGGAGAGTTCTATCCTTCCTAGGTATTGGCCTTCTCATATTATTCAGTTGCTGCTTATGCCTGCAATGTGGACCAGCGATTTGTGGTCTGTGTGCCACATCGTGCATTCCACATCAAGATTTTCATTCAAGATCCCGGAAGAAGAAAGAAGAACAAATGATGCTATATGAACAGATCAATGGATTAATGAAGATTGATATCTCTTGACGGGCAAGTAGGGGACAAGGAGGGAATGTGGAAATATGGATTTTTCTGGTCAGTTATGTCCCCTATCTTGGACCCCAACGGTTCTATGTGCATGTTACAAGTACATGTATGTTCCCTCCAGTTCCAGTTATGAAGACGCAAATACATGTGCGTCCACCGTTAACATGTCCTCTGTTGATCCGCCATGAATGGGCCGGATATTCTATTCCTAAGTACGAAAGGCCACCGCCTTTATATGGTTCACTTATGCCATTTTACAGTCCAGGCAAGTAGGCCCTGATTCTGTCATCAAGCTTTTCCTGCCTTCTGCCTCTGAAAACTCCAGTCCGAGCCTGCATCTGTGACCATGAACTTTGTCTCATTTTCTGCGCGGCTCACGAAGCCTGACATCAGCTTGCTGCCTGCCAAGAACTGTATTTCACCTTCGGAAATTATCTGCTCCGCTCCCTGGCCAATGCATTCCTGTCTAGTAGCTTAAGTAAACATTCTTCCAGCTACCAAGCAAAGGCCCGACTTCTCTGTCTTCAAACAAGTAATTCATAGCCCTGTTACTATGGAAGATTCCGCCCTCGCATCTAGTGTAGACACTTAGACGCTTGTACACGCACTAACCGTCAGTATAGTCAGTATAGAATAAGATTCTACTCTAAGAGACCTCTCTTTTGGATAACATAGTTCTTTAAACATAGGATGTTAGATATGATTTGGGATTAGGTTGACTTGACCCTCCAGACTTCTGTCGCCACATGTAGAGCTAAATGTCAAGTCCCCTTCACCCCCTAGTTGCACGTCAATCACACGTCATACTGCTGCGCGCGCATATCTGCCAAGTATTTCTGCTGACATTGCGAAATTCTTTCATGTAACCACCCTCTTATGACATCACATCTGATGACGTTTTTTCATCACTCCCGGTTACGCCTATTTTTGCTACGTATGAATATATTATCACCACTATCAATTGTTACGCCTCTTGTATTGGCCTCACTGTAATGCCTATTGTATAAAAGTAATTGATTGTCAATAACGTATGTACTTCACTTCCTGAACCTTCGTGGTGATGGAACCTGGAGCAACCGATTATAATCGACCATTGGAATAAAGCCCATTTAGAACCTCTAATACCACGGATTCTGCCTCTTATTTACTGAGCTATTTTTATTATGTTTCTGTATCAAATTAAGTCCCGGTAATTAAATTATTTACCACAATATGGCCATGTCTGAACTGGGGTGGCAGAGTGGGCTAAAGAACGGTGATGGATCAAACCCGGATCTGTTGACTGGGTGTGAGTGTTTGATTGGTTCTGATGCTCAGTCCATCACCACCCCCTTTTGTACCGCTTTGTTCGCCATAAGTTGGCAGGGTATGCTCAGACGTGAGTCCCTTGCTCACTTTGCCACTGGATTCAAGCAAGCCTGGCTGAAGACGGCTGAAATGCCAGAAACCGGTCCTAGGAAGCTTGTTTCCGGTCCAGGTAAGCATGGCTTGGCAGTTCGGGCTGGACTGTTCCCATGAGGCACAGGGTCAGACTGATTTGCATATGGCCATGTCTGAACTGGGGTGGCAGAGTGGGCTAAAGAACGGTGATGGATCAAACCCGGATCTGTTGACTGGGTGTGAGTGTTTGATTGGTTCTGATGCTCAGTCCATCACCACCCCCTTTTGTACCGCTTTGTTCGCCATAAGTTGGCAGGGCATGCTCAGACGTGAGTCCCTTGCTCACTTTGCCACTGGATTCAAGCAAGCCTGGCTGAAGACGGCTGAAATGCCAGAAACCGGTCCTAGGAAGCTTGTTTCCGGTCCAGGGAAGGCATGGCTTGGCAGTTCGGGCTGGACTGTTCCCATGAGGCACAGGGTCAGACTGATTTGCATATGGCCATGTCTGAACTGGGGTGGCAGAGTGGGCTAAAGAACGGTGATGGATCAAACCCGGATCTGTTGACTGGGTGTGAGTGTTTGATTGGTTCTGATGCTCAGTCCATCACCACCCCCTTTTGTACCGCTTTGTTCGCCATAAGTTGGCAGGGTATGCTCAGACGTGAGTCCCTTGCTCACTTTGCCACTGGATTCAAGCAAGCCTGGCTGAAGACGGCTGAAATGCCAGAAACCGGTCCTAGGAAGCTTGTTTCCGGTCCAGGGAAGGCATGGCTTGGCAGTTCGGGCTGGACTGTTCCCATGAGGCACAGGGTCAGACTGATTTGCATATGGCCATGTCTGAACTGGGGTGGCAGAGTGGGCTAAAGAACGGTGATGGATCAAACCCGGATCTGTTGACTGGGTGTGAGTGTTTGATTGGTTCTGATGCTCAGTCCATCACCACCCCCTTTTGTACCGCTTTGTTCGCCATAAGTTGGCAGGGTATGCTCAGACGTGAGTCCCTTGCTCACTTTGCCACTGGATTCAAGCAAGCCTGGCTGAAGACGGCTGAAATGCCAGAAACCGGTCCTAGGAAGCTTGTTTCCGGTCCAGGGAAGGCATGGCTTGGCAGTTCGGGCTGGACTGTTCCCATGAGGCACAGGGTCAGACTGATTTGCATATGGCCATGTCTGAACTGGGGTGGCAGAGTGGGCTAAAGAACGGTGATGGATCAAACCCGGATCTGTTGACTGGGTGTGAGTGTTTGATTGGTTCTGATGCTCAGTCCATCACCACCCCCTTTTGTACCGCTTTGTTCGCCATAAGTTGGCAGGGTATGCTCAGACGTGAGTCCCTTGCTCACTTTGCCACTGGATTCAAGCAAGCCTGGCTGAAGACGGCTGAAATGCCAGAAACCGGTCCTAGGAAGCTTGTTTCCGGTCCAGGGAAGGCATGGCTTGGCAGTTCGGGCTGGACTGTTCCCATGAGGCACAGGGTCAGACTGATTTGCATATGGCCATGTCTGAACTGGGGTGGCAGAGTGGGCTAAAGAACGGTGATGGATCAAACCCGGATCTGTTGACTGGGTGTGAGTGTTTGATTGGTTCTGATGCTCAGTCCATCACCACCCCCTTTTGTACCGCTTTGTTCGCCATAAGTTGGCAGGGTATGCTCAGACGTGAGTCCCTTGCTCACTTTGCCACTGGATTCAAGCAAGCCTGGCTGAAGACGGCTGAAATGCCAGAAACCGGTCCTAGGAAGCTTGTTTCCGGTCCAGGGAAGGCATGGCTTGGCAGTTCGGGCTGGACTGTTCCCATGAGGCACAGGGTCAGACTGATTTGCATATGGCCATGTCTGAACTGGGGTGGCAGAGTGGGCTAAAGAACGGTGATGGATCAAACCCGGATCTGTTGACTGGGTGTGAGTGTTTGATTGGTTCTGATGCTCAGTCCATCACCACCCCCTTTTGTACCGCTTTGTTCGCCATAAGTTGGCAGGGTATGCTCAGACGTGAGTCCCTTGCTCACTTTGCCACTGGATTCAAGCAAGCCTGGCTGAAGACGGCTGAAATGCCAGAAACCGGTCCTAGGAAGCTTGTTTCCGGTCCAGGGAAGGCATGGCTTGGCAGTTCGGGCTGGACTGTTCCCATGAGGCACAGGGTCAGACTGATTTGCATATGGCCATGTCTGAACTGGGGTGGCAGAGTGGGCTAAAGAACGGTGATGGATCAAACCCGGATCTGTTGACTGGGTGTGAGTGTTTGATTGGTTCTGATGCTCAGTCCATCACCACCCCCTTTTGTACCGCTTTGTTCGCCATAAGTTGGCAGGGTATGCTCAGACGTGAGTCCCTTGCTCACTTTGCCACTGGATTCAAGCAAGCCTGGCTGAAGACGGCTGAAATGCCAGAAACCGGTCCTAGGAAGCTTGTTTCCGGTCCAGGGAAGGCATGGCTTGGCAGTTCGGGCTGGACTGTTCCCATGAGGCACAGGGTCAGACTGATTTGCATATGGCCATGTCTGAACTGGGGTGGCAGAGTGGGCTAAAGAACGGTGATGGATCAAACCCGGATCTGTTGACTGGGTGTGAGTGTTTGATTGGTTCTGATGCTCAGTCCATCACCACCCCCTTTTGTACCGCTTTGTTCGCCATAAGTTGGCAGGGTATGCTCAGACGTGAGTCCCTTGCTCACTTTGCCACTGGATTCAAGCAAGCCTGGCTGAAGACGGCTGAAATGCCAGAAACCGGTCCTAGGAAGCTTGTTTCCGGTCCAGGGAAGGCATGGCTTGGCAGTTCGGGCTGGACTGTTCCCATGAGGCACAGGGTCAGACTGATTTGCATATGGCCATGTCTGAACTGGGGTGGCAGAGTGGGCTAAAGAACGGTGATGGATCAAACCCGGATCTGTTGACTGGGTGTGAGTGTTTGATTGGTTCTGATGCTCAGTCCATCACCACCCCCTTTTGTACCGCTTTGTTCGCCATAAGTTGGCAGGGTATGCTCAGACGTGAGTCCCTTGCTCACTTTGCCACTGGATTCAAGCAAGCCTGGCTGAAGACGGCTGAAATGCCAGAAACCGGTCCTAGGAAGCTTGTTTCCGGTCCAGGGAAGGCATGGCTTGGCAGTTCGGGCTGGACTGTTCCCATGAGGCACAGGGTCAGACTGATTTGCATATGGCCATGTCTGAACTGGGGTGGCAGAGTGGGCTAAAGAACGGTGATGGATCAAACCCGGATCTGTTGACTGGGTGTGAGTGTTTGATTGGTTCTGATGCTCAGTCCATCACCACCCCCTTTTGACTCGCCAAAGAAAGGCTTGCCTTGGCCCGAGAGCAGAAATTGAGTGGGTTAGATCCCACTGGTGGCAGCATTCTCATTAGAGAGAAAGACAGGGGTATAGATACTAGACACCTGAGTAAAATAGTGCCCCCCTTTAAGCAAGGGGACGACATCCACAAGTGGATAACTGCCTTGGAGAGGGCTTGCACTGTCCAGTGCGTCCCCCCAAGTCAGTGGGCAGCTATACTGTGGCTCTCCTTTGAAGGTAAAGGACGAGACAAGCTCCTCACTACGAGAGCTGAGGATGCTAACAACTACCAAGTCCTGAAGAATACACTGATTGATGGGTTCGGCTTAACCACCGAGCAGTACCGGGTGCTGTTCAGGGACACCCAGAAAATTCAGTCTCAGGATTGGACTGACTTTGTCGATTGTGCCACTAAGGCTTTAGAAGGTTGGTTGCTGGGTAGCAAGGTTACTGATTACACAGGATTGTACAATCTTATCATGAGAGAACAGATTTTAAACAACTGTCAGAACCAATTGTTGCATCAGCACCTTGTCGACTCGAAGCTGACCTCTCCCCAAGAATTGGGAAAGAAGGCAGACAGATGGGTCAGAACAAGGGTCAAGCAGAACCAGACTCAGAACCAGGGTGGTCAGAAGAAAGCAGACCAAAAGGGTAGTAACAAGAACGAACAAAATGACCAGAAGTCTTCGACAGGCCCCAACAAACCAAAGAGGGTGGGGGTCAGGCTTCACAGCAGAAAAAGAAGACTCCAGAAGGCCAGTCAAAAAGGTGGTGCCAATACTGTAAAAGTAAGACTCACTGGTTTAGTGAGTGCACCAAGAAAGGAGGGCAAACTCCTGCCACTGCAGCCCCTAAGGCACCTGCACCCCCTAGTACAGTCAGCAGTGGTAGTGCGCCTCCCAAGGCATTAGTTGGGTTAACCTTGGGAACTGAGGGGAGTGACGACTTAGGTGGCACGCTCACTCAGGCCGTCCTTGTCTGTACAGGGGATATGGATATGTCCCCTGATGCCAGTCCCAATACTTTGGGCAAATAAAGGCAGACGCCTTTGATCAATGGAAAAGGGGCTCAGGCCTACAGGGACACTTGTGCCAGTGTCACCATGGTGACGCCTAACTTTGTGGACCCTGGGCAGATCATGCTAGGTACCGATTACCTAGTGACCAATGCCAGCAATGTCACTACCAATCACAGTATGGCAGTTGTTGATTTCTCCTGGGGAGGGATAAGTGGCCCGAAGAAAGTTGTGGTTAGTTCAGACCTCCCCGTAGAATTTCTGTTGGGCAATGATTTGGAAACGTCACAATGGTCAGAAGTGGAGCAGAGGACTCACATGGAAATGTTAGGCTTGCCAGCACATGTCCTTGCTGTGACCAGGTCACAGGCCAAAAGATGCCCCACTGAACAGATGCTGGATCCTGGAAGAACGGACCAGACACCATCCAAGAAAAGGAGCAGTAAGGGTAAGGCCTCGCCTTCCCCCTTGCCCCAGGTCGTGGATCAAGTCTCTGAGGAGGCTGACCTTAAAGAACTAAGGGAAACTGAGCCAAAAGAGCTTGAACCTGGTCAGGTTGAGTTTCTGGGCTCAGGGGGACCCTCTAGGGAAGACCTGGGAAAGGCACAGTTAGACTGCCCCTCACTGGAACCCCTCAGACAGCAGGCTGCTGCTGAGGCTGCAGGGAACGCCACAGGTACCCACAAAGTGTACTGGGACGATGGACTCCTGTACTCCGAGGCAGGAGACCCCAAGCCTGGCGCGACCAGGAGGCTGGTCGTCCCCTTGTCTCTGAGAGGTTTCCTTCTTACCTTGGCCCACGAGATTCCCCTTGCAGGTCACTTAGGCCAGAATAAGACTTGGGACAGAATTGTTCCACACTTTCACTGGCCCCACTTGTCCGAAGATACGAAGGAGTTTTGTCGCTCCTGTGTCACTTGCCAAGCCAGTGGTAAGTCAGGTGGCACGACAAAGGCCCCCCTCATACCACTACCGGTGGTGGGGGTACCCTTTGAACGGGTGGGGATCGACATTGTCGGACCAATGGAACCCCAGACAGCATCAGGGCACAAGTTTATACTGGTGGTGGTGGACCACGTCACCAGGTATCCTGAAGCTATTCCCCTTAGGACCACTACAGCACCTGTTGTGGCACGAGCCCTAGTTGGAGTGTTCTCCAGAGTGGGCTTCCCTAAGGAGGTTGTCTCTGACAGAGGTGCAAACTTCATGTCGGGATATCTGACTGCTATGTGGAAGGAGTGTGGTGTCAACTACAAATTCACCACACCCTATCACCCACAATGCAATGGGCTTGTTGAGAGATTCAACAGGACCCTAAAAGGGATGATTCATGGACTACCTGAAAAGCTTCGGCGGAGATGGGATGTCCTGATACCCTGCCTCTTGTTCGCCTACAGAGAGGTCCCGCAGAAGGGGGTTGGCTACAGCCCTTTTGAACTTCTGTTCGGACATCCTGTAAGGGGACCCCTTTGTTTGGTAAAGGAAGGATGGGAGAGACCTCTCAAAAAGCCGGCATCAAACATTGTGGACTATGTGCTCGGTCTCCGCTCGCGGATGGCTGAGTACATGGAAAAGGCATCTAAAAACCTTGAGGCGAGCCAAGAATTACAAAAAGCTTGGCACGACCAAAAGGCTGTCCTGACTGTGTATCAGCCTGGACAGAAGGTGTGGGTGCTGGAGCCAGTGGCCCCAGCAGCACCCAAAGACAAATGGTCTGGGCCCCACACGATCATTGAGCAAAAGGGAGAGGTCACCTACTTGGTAGACCTGGGAACTCCCCGGAGCCCCCACAGGGTGCTCCACGTAAACAGGCTCAAGGCATATGTCGACAGGGAGGGCATGGGCTTGCTCATGGCCACAGATGAGGGACAGGAGGAGGAGAGTGACCCTCTCCCAGACCTGCTCTCTCACAACCCTGACGATGGGTCAGTAGATGGTGTTGTCTTTTGTGGCAGCCTCTCTGGACATCAACAACAGGATTGTAAACAGGTTCTTCAATCCTTTCGACATATGTTCTCTCTGACACCCAGTCAGACCAATTGGTGTACCCATGAGGTCGACACTGGGGACAGTCTGCCCGTAAAGAGTAAAATCTATCGACAGCCTGATCATGTCAGAGACTGCATCAAGACAGAGGTGCAGAAAATGTTGGAGCTGGGAGTCATTGAGCCCTCGGACAGCCCCTGGGCTAGTCCAGTAGTTCTCGTGCCAAAACCTCACACCCAGGGCGGTAAGAAAGAGATGAGGTTTTGCGTGGACTACAGAGGCCTCAATGCAGTCACTAAGACTGACGCCCACCCGATACCAAGAGCAGATGAACTTATAGACCGGTTGGCTTCGGCCAACTACTTAAGTACATTTGACCTGACAGCTGGGTATTGGCAAATCAGGTTAGCTGAGGAGGCCAAGCCCAAAACAGCATTTTCTACCCCGGGTGGGCATTATCAGTTCGTGGTAATGCCCTTTGGTTTGAAAAATGCACCTGCCACCTTCCAAAGGCTGGTGAATCGAGTTCTCACTGGGTTGGACGGCTTCTGTGCGGCGTATCTGGACGATATCGCTGTCTTTAGCTCCACCTGGGAGGATCACCTGGTCCACCTGAGGAAAGTGTTGGAGGCCCTGCAAAAGGCAGGCCTCACTATCAAGGCCACTAAGTGCCAGATAGGGCAGACACAGGTTGTATACCTGGGCCACCTTGTAGGTGGAGGCCAGGTTCAGCCATTGGAGAGCAAAATACAGGCCATCCAGGACTGGGCTCCTCCAACCACCCAGACTCAGGTTCGAGCTTTCTTGGGCCTGACTGGTTATTACCGGAAGTTTGTCAGAAATTATGGATCCATTGTGACCCCGCTAAACGATCTGACAAGTAAAAAGATGCCAAAAAAAGTTCAGTGGACAGCAAGCTGTCAAAAGGCATTCGATGACCTAAAGCAGGCCATGTGCACAGCGCCTATCCTAAAGAGTCCAGACTACTCCAAAACATTCATTGTCCAAACAGACGCTTCGGAGTTGGGTGTGGGAGCTGTTCTATCTCAGCTGAATTTTGATGGTCATGACCAGCCCATAGCTTTTATTAGCAGGAGGCTGACCCCCAGAGAGAAGAATTGGTCAGCTATTGAGAGGGAGGCCTTTGCTGTGGTTTGGGCCCTGAAGAAGTTGAGGCCATACTTGTTTGGCACTCACTTCAACATTCAGACCGACCATAAGCCCCTCTTGTGGCTAAATCAAATGAAGGGTGAAAACCCCAAACTACTTAGGTGGTCCATTTCCCTACAGGGGATGGACTTCACAGTGGAGCATAGACCTGGCACTGATCATGGCAATGCAGATGGGCTCTCCAGGTATTTCCACTTAGAGCAAGAAGACTCACCTGGTCAAGGTTAGCTTATTGTCCCAAAGTTTGGGGGGGGGGTCATGTAGGAGAGTAGGGTCTGCAATCCTATGATCACCCAGATTTTTTGCTTTTTGCTTCATTGGTTTACGACTTTCCTTGGCTGTGGGCCTGCCAATCAGACCCACAGCCTAGCTGTTCTCTCTCGAAATTAACACACATGTACATTAGGTGCATCCACTAATTGGAACTGGGCCGCCTTATCAGTCCCTGTATCAGCATACCACAGGTATCCAGGGCATCGGTGTACCCAGGGCCTACCAGGGGCTGCAGCATGTATTATGCCACCACTGGATGGCCGCCCAAATCTGACACAACTGGCTGCACGACAGCTGGGGCAAGGTGGTGTAATCACCCGTTGCTGTAGGTGTAGTATTCCTATACCTAACCCTAAAATGGACACATGGATTCCTATCAGTCACTCCTATGGCAGGCCTTATCAATCCTGAAGGCAGAGTGCGGGGAATCATGTGGGATGGTGCTCTGGCGCGAGCTGAGCCCGTCGACGGCTTGCGGAACCAAGTCCTAATAGCCGTTCCATGGTGACGCGTGCCAACTACCTTAAAAATGCATTATAATCCTCGCGGTTAATTGCTAACTCTGGCATCACATCACCCACACATGTCGACTAAGGTGTCATACGAATTGGAATACGAACCCCTCGCCAATTCTGGCAACGGGGTTAGCATTCCCCCCTTTTAGAGGGGCACGACATGGAAGTAACCTTGAACCCCGGTTAAAGTTGACTCAAGCCTCAGCATCACAAAAGGGATGCTGCCACCAGACACAAGTCTGACCTCCTGCTGCTGGGAGACCTTCCAGCGAGGGGAGCTTGGACAAAGGGTTTCCTGTCGAGGGCGGTGTTAGCACCATCCCAGACAGGGTTTGTGTATCCCAGGTAGGCAGGGCTGAAAGGAAGGTGATTGCAAGTGGCACCCCGGTGCTCACTGTGCATAGCCCGGCTCAAACCAGTTTCGGGGGCAACCCTGCCCCTGAGCTGGGGCGAAGCCGGACAAAGGATAGGGGTGTAACCACCCCCCTCCTGGCCCCACCCATAGGTAGGACCTAGTCACGGGCCAGCCCCTTTTCCTAGAATAAAGGTAGGAGCGAGTCCCCTTCCCAAATTGGATAATTCTGAATCTTGAACTACTTTCCACGAAAGGAACTCTTGACTATTTCTGAAGACTCTCCCTTGTGGCTAAAGAGTAGCCACCCTGCACCAGCAGGCACCACCTAAGCGCTTGCGGTTTGCTGTACGTCTCTCCCACGGATCAAGACTGCCCAGCTCGACGAGACCCGGGTTCCCTGCCATCTCTGACCTCTACCTACATCGTCAGCCCAGCTGAGATTCGTAGGTGTGACGAGACCTGCGGGACCGGCCATCTTCAGAACCTGCACGATGCTTATCTAGCACGCCCACCGAGGGACCCTCGAGTGAGTGCACCTAGGGTTTGAGAAGCCCTAACCCTGAGCGGCTCCAGCACCGAAGTCTGCCTCCCCAGCATCCACGAGATCTGCGTGGGGGCCCTTCTGCTCCTTGCTGCTCACCGCGTTGTCCGACCACTCGCCGACCGGCTTGTGGCCCTCTTCACGACGCACCACGACAGACTTTCATCACTGGTCTGGTTGCTCCAGACTGGCTCTTGCTCCCCTTCAACAGAGGAGTACCTCGGACCCTCCTGGTCCACTCCCGACGCCATCTTGACTCCTCCGCGTGGGTTTGCCACTGCCAAGACCTGCTGCCCCACTCCTGGGCCCAGCATCATCGACAGCAGACACCTTCGTGGGACAGCTCGCCCTCCATCCTGGTCGCCGCCGCGCCTCCTGGTCCGAGGAACAGCTGAGTCCGACGTCATCCACTCACCTGGGCGAGGTGACTTCATCCGGTACCTTCCTGGTACCCACCCGATCGCTGGCTAGCGGTTGAGAACTGAGTCCCCTCTGCTTTCAGGTTTCCTTCATCACCGATCCAGGCTTGGATCTCGCTGAACATCGACACTGGTCGCCTGCCAGCAACTTCTTCTTTCAGGCTTCTGAGACTACAACGAGGACTCCCGACATCTTGCTAAACCCCACGCAGTCGCAGCCTCTGGGCTAGGTACCTCGAGCATCTCGGTGCTCCATCGTAGGTTCACTCTACAAGTGTCCAGTTCCTTTTTCGTTTAGTCCCCCTGATCGGATTCCTCCGGAATCAGTAACTTTAAACTTTCTAACCTCTCCCATTCCACTTGCAGTGTAAATGGTTTCGTGCCCTTCGGGCATTTGTGTAAATTGTGCAACCAGAAGTATTTTCCTAAGAGTTTTGTAGTGTGCTTAGCTCCCTGACTCATAAAGAGCCAGGGTAGTCTTGTTATAAATAAATATCCTTTATTTTCATAACAACTTGTGTGGTGTCCTTTCACTTGGCGTTCAAGGGGTATATGTGATGGTAAAACAGCTGGCTTAACACGCCCTCTAGAGTTTAGCCTGAAGACTGCTCTTGTCCACGCTACTAGGATAGCTGGTCTATAAGGTTGACTTACAACCAATCATCAATAAGGGTCGTTTGGAATGATACACAGTGATCACTAGAATAGTGAGCACTACATATCAGGCCAACTTCTCACAATGAGGACCAATGCTGTTCCTGTGTTCTCTGCAAAGTATTGCTCAATGGCGGTACGGATCTCAGTCTGGTACACCTGATCCTCTAAAGTCTCCGGTCTAAAACGCCATGTGGGAATATGTGTTCTAGCCCAAGACCAGCTGAGACTGACCAGTAGGGAGTTGTGGACCCAAATTGTGCGTCCCAGGTACTTGCTATTCCGCACGCATGCATGCACGTCAGGAGTGGACAAAATGGCATCCAGCCTAATGTGTAATTCATGCACAGGGGAGAAGAATGAGTAGTCCTGTTCCCCCGGATGCTGTGCCCTCCAAGAATCTGTCAGTCCCCATTGCTGTTGCCAGTTTCTTCTCGCCCTTGCCGCCCTGTAAGCTGGTGAGTCATGAAGTGGGGGGTAAGATTGATCAAGCCCAACATCTTCAACACTATTGTAGTCTCCCACCAAGAGTACTGACCCAGTCAGTGCATGCGCCAGTGGCCTAGAGAGATCTGCTAAAAAAGAAGCTTGTTCTATATTCAGGGCATATATGCTCCCTATCGTTATATCCCTCCCGTCCAGCTTACCCATTACCACCGCATATCTACCTTTCGGGTCTATAAATTCCTTGGTGCATTGGAAGGGGATCCCTGCTCTCACCCATAATAACACGCCTCTGGTGAATGCCGAATAATTAGTATAAAATAGATGTCCCCGCGAGCGGCACTTTAATGCGGTCCCTTCTGTAGCATTTATGTGTGTCTCCTGTAACAGTGCAATTTGCACCCCTCTGCGTACCAGAAATGCATGCACTTTTTGAGGCTTTGTCATGGAGTGTATCCCACGTGCGTTCCATGAGATACAACTGTAATCTATGTTGGTTCCCATTGAGAAGACATTAAGCTTGACCTGTTTAAAATGTTACCCCAGAAACGCCTGGTCCCCATTGAACATTCCCAAAACAACTGAACTACCCAACCCCCCTTCCCCAGGATAGGTAGAAGTAACCCCTCTTCCATCCAAACTCTTCAACTGTCCTGATTATATGGGTGTAGTGACGGTCGCGCAGCCTCGAAAGCCCTTCCGCCCGGCCCCCCCCCTAATGATAACGATTGGTCACCCCAACCCCTCACCTCTTGTGTCTTTAGCATTGCCTACTGTCACCCCTTGTTCCTATACATTCCATGGAATGTATTTATCTAAAACAATATAGTTCGCCCATATTGGGAGTTCCTGAACTCTGGGCCTTCAAAGTCAGCCCAGCTCATCAGTGGTGTGGGGCGTTACTTTTGGCATCTCTGTTTCCGAATCTTCTGCTGCGTTCATTATTGGGGACCTCTCCAATCTGCCATCTTCCTGATCACTCATCGTTGACCTAGGACTGGACCCCGCTTGGCTAAGTTCCATGACTGCCATGATGACCTTGTTCCGGTCAGCTCGAACTTCGGTCGAGGTCGGCGCTCTCATCTGTCCACAACTCGCTCCACCATCCCCTGCAATCGATCTTGGCAAGCTGCCTCCCGATCTCTGTCCCAGGACAGAGTCCAGCCAATCTCAGGCACCCTGTGGCGTATGGAAGAACTGTACACATTTAGGCTTTGCTAAGAGGGATTTGAGGTGGTCTAGCTATTCTTGAAGGCTTTGCTAATTGTATATCTTGCACTGTATAATGTATTGCCACGTTGAAATTAGCATTACCAAGAACACTCATGTAACATATGCAAAGTCACTGAAGTTCCCGTATCACTGGTATCATGGACTGCTCTGACTAACTCAGGTTCAGCTAATTAATTCAGTATACAGCCCTGAACTGTAACTTTAGGCAGTCCATTTTGTCCCTGGAAATAACTGTACTTTAATGAGAAAGCTTGAGGTAGGAATGTGTTATTGTATAATGACTGGATCATTGATTATATTTCTGATTCAATTTCAGTTTGCCACCTGGTTACTGCTGCCACTTTGCAAAATTGTACATAGATTTTTTCAGTTCCATCTTCAGTAAGATTGTCCTCTGATTCCTACAGTTTGATGGACTTGTGTGACCTGCTCATTCGCGAAAGGAAGCTGTCTTTTGACCGCAGCTGCCTGTACCCAGAACTGCTTTTCTCCTATTCGTTGAGTCATTGCAATCAAATGATTTCCAATGCACTCAGCCTACATTGTAACCCTGTACACCAAATGAAAGAAATCAATGCTGTAACCAAATTATTCACTTTTTGCAATACAAGAAAAAATGAATTTAATTCTGCAATAAGTGCCTTTGAATCTTCTAAGGGCTACACATGTATGTGTTATATTTGAAAGTCCATGTCTTCAATACTCTTTCTAATGCTGCACAGGCAGGTGGAGATCTCTGTATTGCTCCACCAAAGCCTGTACCGAAACATGGCCCAGATGTACGAAGCCATTTACCATTTCTTAACGAGCCGAATCGCTATTTCGGGCTGGTAAGAAATGGTAAATGGCCTTTTCAGATGTACAATCGGAACAACCAGTTACAATTTGCAATTTCTACATGGTAGAAATCGCAAATTGCAACCGTGATTTAGGAATCGCAAAAAGTGACTACCTATTTGCGAGTCCTAAAGCACATGTACAAAGCATTTCCTAAATGCGAATTGGGCATTTAGGAAATGCAATTACCTTCTACTTCACGTCGATGGTAACCATGTGCAAAATAAACAAATACATTAAAAATGCATTTTCTTTAGTTGTGACATGAAGCCCACATATACCCCTAGGATATTCGGGGTACCTCTAGGCGGGCCTTAAGCCCAGAGGCACCCTTGGCTTTGCATTTATTTTAATTGTGATTTCCTACTAGGAAATCACAATTTAGGAACTGCAAACCATTTGCTATTTCACCCATAGGCAGGAATACAATGGCATTTCCTCTTTGTGATTCCTTAATAGGGATTAATTGAATTGAATACAAGTGTGACTTGGGAGCAGACTGATGTAGTCTGATCTTATTTACTGGGAACTATCCTGATCACCAAATTACATTTATTGCCCCATGTCTGTAAATATGCAGACATAACTATGTTCTTCGTGGAGTCTTGAGTATGTGGGTGTCTGTAAGTTTTTTAGAGTATTTGTAGTTTCAGGTTTCCCACTACTCTTGGAACTCAAATGTGAGCCCTTCTCACTCACTGGATAACTTGAACCCTAGGATAATCACACTGAAAACGTTTATTTTTTCTTTTCTGGAATTGACTATGTAACTTACATTCATAAATATGGTACCTATCCTGCCTACATAGTGGAGATGCTCTTTTTGGTCATTATTTGTAACGCACTTAGGACATTACTCATATTACTTCTTGTAACAATTCAGTGATACAGACCAAGAAGTACCCCGGTTTATAAATATAAATGCAGATAAATATTAGGATTTAGGAGTTATACTTTCAATGACAAATCCATTGTATTCAAGCAAACTTTAAATATCACTAAAGCAGACAATGTCTCCATACAAGGTTGTGAGGCCCTCTTCACCAGATGCAACCCTACACCATCTTTCTCCTGTAACTTCCTACACCTCTACAGACCTCCACCTAGTATGCAACATTTCCAGACACACTTCTAGACACAATTTTAAACCTGATAACACTACACTCCAAGCTATGTATTCTCGGTGACTCAAACATTTTGTCTGACAAACCCAATATGCTCCATCCAAAAACAATATAATCACTGGTCTAGATGCACTGAACCTTCATCAGATCATCCACAAATCACTGGACACATCCTAGATGTCATATTCAAACGATGACTCCAGTCATATGGTCAGACCACCATTTGCTTGTTTTCCAACAGAAAACAACACACCTAAAACACCCTTACATGCATCCACCTATCGACCATGGAACAAACTCAGTTTTGAACACTTGGAACACAACTAACATCCAATACAGATAAAGTCTGTTAAAAAACAATATGAGTCGCTACAGGAAGCTTTTATATCTTAATACCACTAGGGGCAACTAAACAGGCCAAAAGAAAACAGACACCCTGAAGAAATACAGAGCTAAAAGAGAAAAAACATCAAATTACAAAGCTTCAACCCATGTGCTTCAAGACAAACACCAAACAAGACCAGCTTCGCCTAGAGAAATTGAACAGATTATACAAGTCGGCAATCAAAAAAGCTAAAACAAGATACTATTCAGACAGAATTCAAAATGCTAAATGTGCAAATAAAGAATTATATAACATTCTCACCGAATTTTGTAAACCAAATTGCCTACAAGGAACTCATCCCATTACTCAAGAATTCCCAGACAAACTGGTAATTCTTTACTCAACCAAAACAGACACTTTGGACTCCTATTTAAAGCAAAGGAAACCACCAGCAAAGACCCCCCCAAAAAACCCTCCAAGAGTAGGCTAACGCAGCCTCTGCATTCCTTCCAACAAATATTGCACAATGAGTTAATGGATATGGTCCACGCAAGCAAACCAGCTGGCAGCCCTTCTGGGCCATGTCCACACCAAACCTTTAAGAACATTTTTCTAACTACCTGTGCTTTCACACCAGTAAGAAGAATCATCAACAATTCCTTAGCTACAGAAATATTTCCAGAAGACCTAAAAAAGGCACATATACTCCCATTACTGAAGAAAACAAACCTGGACCCGCTTAACCCCGACAACTACAGACCAATGTCAAATGGACCTTTCCTGAGCAAACTGATAGAAAGATCAGCATTTCCCCAGATGTCACAATTCATTGATGATAATTCCATACTTTCAGACTTCAAAACATGATTCTGTCCAGGAACAGACACAGAATCTGCCCTTATTGCCAACTGGAATGATGACCTTAAGAACACAGTTGACTAGAACGGGATTGCCGCACTACTTTTCTTGGAGCTCTCAGCTGCCTTTGACACAGTTGCCCATGACACCCTAATACAAAGACTCTACGAAGCTAGCATAGAGTGGACTGCTCTTGAATGGATCACATTCTACCTTTAAAACAGAACTAATGTAATTCATACTACCCTTTCTCAACCAAACATTAATTCACAAAAGCAGCCCCTCAAGGCTCTATCATCTCACCCATGTTTTCAGCATTTAAAGGAATTCATTACCGGCACTGATCAATGATTTTCACCTCACATGCAATAACTATGCAGATGACACACAAACACTCCTTAAACTGGAAAGCCCCAAAGCCATTGGAAAGTCACACATTTTCAGTTGCCTCAGAGCCGTGGATCAGTGGATGACATTGAGCCATCTCAAATTGAATGCTTCCAAAACAGAAAGGTTTACATGTGGCGACTGGAAAAATTATGTCCCACTCACCATCTGGCCTGATGACCTGGTGGCACAGACTAAAGTATCTAAGGAAGTAAGAAACCTCGGAATAACCATGGATTCAAGCTTTCAATGAATTCCCAAGTGGGCAAACTAGCAAGATCAAGATTCATTACTATAAAAATACTGTGACGGATCTTCTCCCACCTGGGTTTTCCAAACAAAGTCTAGGCTACTATCTCTCTTGTACTGTTTAAACTCGACTATGCCAATATCCTCTGCCATGGATCATCTTTAACAACTATAAAATAATTCAGAACTCAGCTGCCAGGCTACTCCTTCATGTAAAGTCACAAGCTCACATCTCCCCTGCCTTGAGGTCCCTACATTGGTATCCCCCAAAAAGTGATACATGGACCAGGGCCTCTCTTCATCAGGAATAAAATCACCAAATACATTCAACAAAGTAACTTACACTCTAGATTGGCACCTCGCATCAAAATGCCGCCATACAAGAAAACAAACATAGGTGGCACATCCTTCACTGTTCATGCAGCAAAACTATGGAACTCTTTACCCCAAAAGATAAGATCAACAGATAACTATCTTATCTTTAAACGACTTCTCAAGAGTTGGGTCTTCCCCACATAACCACCATTCTCAAACATAAATTTACAGCAAATCCCTGTGTATAAAAGCATTTATTTGGATTATATGTATGTATCTAGATAATTCTATTACTTTGTATAAATATGTATAATAATTATGTTTAGAAATATAAATATATTCGTTAGGTCTGCTTAACAAATGTGCATATTACTTATGGTTATATTATTCTATGTTTAACATGTATATAGGTCACTACATAAATAAGTAATTGTTATCATAACTATGTATCTACAATTGCTTCTCTATTGAATTATTAAAAGGGAAAAATAAATTAAAATCAAATATATTAGCTTAAACACACCCCTTTTCGACCTCGTTTAAGGCCGCCCACCTGTCCCTGTTAGGTCATTTCAGGAATCCCTGGTGGCCACTATCTCCACTATGACCTTGAACTGCGCTAATTTCAACCTATTGGGAGACTTAAACCTGCATTTTGATTGCAGTGAGACTTCAACGGTGAAAGGTCTCCTAGACGATCTAGAAGCATGTCAACTCACACAATTTATTAAAGGGCCCTCCCACGCAGCTGGCCACTTATTGGACCCAGTGTTCTCAAATATTCCGGACATTATTGCCTTCCCTCCAAGCCCCCTCAGCTGGACAGATCATTATTTGATCCATATTTCCATCCGGATAGCTAATAACTTTCAAAGACAGCTTCCCCCTCCTATCCCAAGACGCCCATGGCACAAACTAGACAGTAGTCTGCTCATAGACAACCTGAAAACCACGCGCCCTGTTTGGCCGGTGAATCTGGAGGAAGCAGATGTCGTATATAGAGAGTGGATTAATAAATCACTAGACCAGCTGATTCCCGTAACACTGTCCAAGTCCAAACATGGGCAACCTCATCTCTGGTATTCAGAGACACTTACTGAACAAAAAAAGCTATGTAAGCTGCTCGAACGCGCCTGGAGAATATCCTATGACCCCCAGGCCAAAATTACATTCAGGTCGGCAACCAAAATGTACCATAAACTAATAAAAAAAGCTAAGGCCAGATATTACACTGACAGGATTTTGTCGAGTGCAAATCAACCTAAAACAATATTCGCTATGGTGAAAGATATGACTAAGTTACCTGAAGGCCCCAACAATACGATCACCTCCAATGCTCATTGTAATGAGATTGCCACCTTCTTTATAAATAAAGTACAGGGTATTTATAAGTCCTTTCCCTCGAATGCTGTAAGCCCCGAGTCTATCAAAGCCGAGACTCTACAAGATCTTTCACATTCTCTCTGCACTCTTCCACCTATTTCGGCGGATCAGATGGATAGGCTGACTGCAAAAATTAAATCCGGATCCCCTGAGGATCCTGTAAAACCAGAAATGGCGCGACTTCATAAGGATCCCATTTTGTCAGAAGGTCGTAATCTGATCAATAAAACCCTGGAATTAACTACTGTACCTAGATCCTGGAAGCATGCCAAGGTCGTCCCTCTATTAAAAAAACCTACCTTGGATCCCTCTAAGCCGGAAAACTTCCGACCGATATCCTTGCTGCCTTATTTATCCAAGATAGTGGAATCTCATGTAAATTCCACTCTGATTAACTACCTAGAGGTCAATAGAATTTTAGATGACTCCCAAAACGGTTTTCAGGCGAATCATAGCACTGAATCAGCCCTATTAGCCGTTACAGAGCAACTGAGGGAGATACAGGACCAAGGTGGTACAGCGGCACTGGTCCTGTTGGACCTAAGTGCAGCGTTCGACACGGTCTCCCATGAGATCCTCTTAGGAAGACTTTGGGAGATCGGAGTCCGAGACGGAGCACTAGAGTGGTTTGCTTCATTTCTGACAGACCGCTCGTTTCAGGTCCATGCTCCACCGTATAAATCAGGAAGGTTCCCGCTGTGCTGTGGCGTTCCCCAGGGGTCCGCACTTAGCCCCACGCTATTTAATGTATACGTCCGCCCTCTGGCCGTATTGGCCAGAGCTCGCAACATCAAATTAACATCTTATGCGGACGATACACAGTTCAGTTTTTCCTTCTCCAGTGATACCGAGGCAGATAAAATTAAATTTCAGGAAGATCTATCGGCTATTGCAAACTGGATGACTGAAAATCGCCTCCAGCTTAATTCATCTAAGACGGAAGTATTACTGGTCGGAAAGGAGCCTCAAAAATGGAACGATCAGTGGTGGCCGTCTGCATTGGGCCCTGCACCCACCCCTAAGAAGGAAGTCAAAAACTTGGGTGTTATGATCGATAACCGCCTAGACCTTGACTCCCACGCCAAAAAGGTAGCAGGCACGTGCTATGGCCGCCTACGGTCTCTGAGACCCATCTTGGGTTTTTTCGAACCCCAAGTCCGTCAGATGATCATCCAGGCCACGGTGCTGTCAAACATTGACTATTGCAATGTCCTCATGCTGGGCTCCAATCAATCCACAATTCACAGACTTCAAAGAGCGCAGAATGCGGCCGCACGCAGTTTGTTCGGTCTGCCTAAAAACTGTCATATCTCCCCCATCCTCCATCGTCTGCATTGGTTGCCTGCAAAGCAGCGCATTCAATTTAAGGCACTTTGCCTCACCCATAAAATTCTCTACTCCTCAGGCCCAAAAATTCTGCATAATCTAAGCTCTCTATATGTCCCTACTCGGGCTCTCCGTTCTGCAGATTTGCTTTTGGCCCACATTCCTAAGATCTGGAGGAGTAGAGCAGGAGGTCGATCCTTCAGATATTTGGCCCCGAAACTATGGAACACAATCCCGCTCGAAGCTCGCACTATCACGAGTCATTTGTTTTTCAGGAAGAGAATTAAGACCTGGCTATTTGCCACCCTCTAGCCCGACTCTGCGGCTCTCCCTACTTTTGGCCTGGTTGTTGAGCATCTAGTCCGCCTGCAAAGCGCTGGGACGCCCCGTTGCTGGGGTAGCCATGCGCTATATAAGCTACCTTAACATAACATAACATAACATAACGATGCTCAACCCCATCAAAGATTCAATTGTTGTTTTCCACAATCTAATAACGGAAGGAATAAAAAAACTATGTAAAGAGGCGGACCTAAGAAAAAACGGGATAAACAACTACTATGTGGAAGTATGAGAATCTGGTAGCTAAACTAAGCAACAATAAACAGGTCATGGAGCGAAACTCTAACAAAGGAGGTAATAAAGTACTATGGCCGCTGGATATGAACATGCAACAATTGAATCAAAGTGACTGCTACGTGAAGTGTGAATAAAGTGTACAGAATAAAGCACAGGCACTATACAATAAAGAGCTTGGAAACTGGATGAATGAGGGCATTTTATCACACAAAAAGTATCTGTTCTTCTGTAATGACAACCCAAGAACCCAAATTCTTTATTTAATTACAAAATTTCATAAGAATGCAGTGATTTCACCAGGATGCTCTATACTTTCAGCCAATGGAAGTATGATGGAGAATACCTCTAAATATAGTGACTTGTTTCTCCAGCAACATGTAAAAAAATCTACTATTATATGTAAGACAGTTGGGAATTTCTAAGACTGATCTACGATATGCCAGTAGAGAGTGACTATGTGCTGATTGAGATGGATGTTTCATCATTGTACACCAGTATCTCACAATCGGATGGACTAAGAGCTGTGTATTATTTTCTTCAGAGCAGATCAATAACTCAGTACAAGAATACTGAAATCTAGCCAACTATGGCTAAAAGATGTTTGGAAGGCAATTTCTTCATGTTCAAAGGAGAATTGTATCAACAAAAACGTGGAACTGCTATGGGCACCTGTTTCTCCCCCAGTTACATATGCTTGCATGTGGTCTGGTGGGAGGGACAGGTGCTCCACATAGAGAATAAGGATGTCAGGGCTGAACACATTATAATTTGGATCAGATTTATAGATGATCTTTTTGAGGTGTGGTAGGGGTCGGTTGACTCAGCAGACCAGTTTGTAAAAAGTTTAAATATCAATGATTTGATTTTAACGTTGACATATGACATAAGTACATCTAAGGTAACATTTCTTGACATCGAAGTATATATGCACAATGGAAAATTGGAAACAACATTCCATAGGAAGGATACTGCAGGGAACCCAACCCATCATGCCACCAGTTTTACCACATCAAGTTAGATATACCATAAGATGAAATGATTCTTGCCAGAAGAAATTGTAGCACAAGCTCTGATTTGGAAAAATGCCAAGATGAAATGCAGAGTAGGTTCGAGCAAAGAGGGTACAATACCACAGCGGTAAAGGCATCACAAACTACGGCGAACAGAAAAACCAGAGAAGAAATGTTGTTCTCTAAACCAAACAAAAAGAAAATAAATGAAACCACAGCAGCAATAAGTTTCATAACCCCCTACAACAGTAAAGAGAAAGAATTAAGAGCATTGATGAGGAAGAACTGGCATGTAGTTAGATCAGACCCAGTAGTGGGTACGTTGGTACCTAAGAATCCCTTGATAACATACAGGAGGGCACCGTCTTTGAATGATGCAGTGGTACTCAGTAGCCCGGAGACACAACAGGAACAAAGTTGGTTATGTCCCCAACCTGGTTTTAGAAAATGTACACCGTGTAGGGCTTACACTATTGGCCAAAACACTACAACGTATGTGATACCTTTTGATACAGAAGCAATAAAAATCAAGGAATTGTACAATTTCAAAACAGATTTTGCAGTGTACATTTGAATATCTACCTGTAAATTAAGGTATGTTGGGAGCACAACATTACCAGTTAATAAAAGAATACTACAACACATGAGGGCAATCATCAACAGTGATCACACGTATCCGGTTTCTTTTTCTTCATCAAAAAAACTAGAGCAACCCATATGTCCATGTGAACTGGTTATACAAGTATTAACTTTCAGCAATTGTTCACATGGAACTCATTTATAGTAACAATTCCATACTATCACAAATAATTTATGTGTTAATTAAATCAAAAGAAAAGTATGCAAAGCACGTCTGTCCAAAGTTGAATTGTGCATCGGTAAGAAGTAGCCAGAACAATTTACGTTCTTTTAACTTGATTCAGCCTAATCAAGTATTTATTTTGTTATAATACAAAAGAGAAATATATGAAAGGTTTATTTACACATATATTTTGTACTTTTTCATTACGGGGCTTCAATTGTAGTGGGTGAGTTTTTAAGAAAAAATGAAGAGAGTGGTCAAGGAACATACAGTGAAAAAACCATAACCTAAGAATATGTGACAATAAAGTGACTTGGAATTAAAGAAACCACAGTTATTGGTATCAAAAAAGGATATCCAATCATTCAACTATCAATGAGGGGAAAAATAACCAGGTCGTTCTTGAGCTTCACTATATGGACTATCCTTTTGATGTAGTCGATGACGTTTTTTCAACCATACTCATGATGTGAGGGTCTCATCTGGACAGGAATTGCATGGGGACTAAAAATAGCTATGTATTAGAAGGTGGCCTTAAATTATAAGGATATGTTCAAGTGGTGTTAGAAAGGGGCTACAAGAGTTTGTTGGGTAAGCTTACCTAAGGGATGATGTGCTTCTTCATAGTCTGCACAAATCAAATTCAGTATATTGAAGTAAGGGAGACTCATGGTGATGGTCTTTTTCCGAACAAAATTGTCTTCTCTGAATGAAGGAACAAGAAAGTCAGAAAGTTACAGATCTCGTCGTACGGGTATTCTAGAAGTACTGCTGAGTCAATGCTGATTGATCACTGACTCACCTGTAAAGCACCGATGTGCACAAAATGCCAATGCATGCCAAAACAGGACACTGCGTGGACAATCTTGTCAAGCTCCAGAATTAATCTGCTGTCAGCGTGCAATCCTTTAAGGTAGGGGATAGTGGTTTGTATGTGGGAGTATTACGGTACAGTCATCCTCCCACTAGAATTTCTAATTCTAAGCAGAGGGTGAGAAAAAAACAGGGATTTACAATCTCATCATGAGGGTACTTAAAAGAAGGTTAACAAGGAATTCATGCTTGCTCACCTCAAGGCACTGGTGTACGAATGGATGATGGTTCAGCGATACCAGACGTTGCAGGAAGAATAATTTCTAATGCAGAGTTAATCTGCTGTCCACCCCAGCTCCCTTCAGACAGGGAGTCTCAGGATACCATTTAAGTGAATCAATACAGCTTTGACCTACGTGGCGTCGCGCACATGTGCGTAATTACGTCACTACCAGGATGGGACTAGATAAGCAACCCAATAGGTTGCGGCACGCAGGGTATGATCTCAGTGCGCAGACTCTACAAGGACATGAGCAGTGTCATCTCAATATTCAGTATACAAACAATACTTGCGAGTGTACAATGACACGACTGATATTAACTAGGTATTCAACATTTGAAAATACATGTACATCAAATATATATATAGATACGAAAACAGTAATACTATTTGCACCGTTATGATCAATGAATGCAACCATCATTGTGGCATACAAAGAACCCTATAACTTGTAACACATTGGTGGTAATGAATAGGTATGGTCATCATTCACACACAGTGAATCTATTTTCATTACTTTTTCATGCATAGTGAACAATTGCATCCTAATTAATAACAAACATAAAGAATGGTACAAACATATTTTTGCAAATTCTGAGTCAAGTAAGTGTAGTGAAGACTAGTCGAGGTCAAAATCGCCAGTGTAGCATAATACAGTTATGTGGGCAACCCTTTAGCTGTATATAAGGGACTAGTGTAGTCGCCAAAGGGTAGAGATAGTTTACTAAGGCTGGAATAGAATGCCTAATGGGAAAGACATCTGGCTAAGTGTGACTAACGCACGCCATTCTTCCAGTGTGTTAAGTCCTTGTCTAATAGAATTGCATCTGTCTATCCATTTGCACTCTAGGTTCTAAAAAAAGCCTTGGATATTTGGACCCCTTGGTGGGGCGACTGTCTTCTAAATAATCTTCCACCTTAGTTCCTCTGATGTGTGTTTTTACTCCATGTAGGTTTGTACCAGTGGGGCAGTTTCAACCTGGCAACGAATCCGGTTTCTATGCTGGCTAATTCTGGCCTTTATTGGTTGACAGGTCTGTCCAATGTAAATCAGATCACAGGGACACAAGATGCAGTATATTATTTGTTGAAGCACAATTAGTATGGGGTTGAAGGGCGAATTTGACTTTTTTGTGTACAAAGTCTTTTGTATTGGTGGTGTATTGATAGGAAATACAGTTGCCACATTTGTAGTGACCTAAAATGGGAGACAGGCCTCAAATTCCTTGTAATGTGTCATTTTGTTTCACAATGCAAGTGTCTGTATAGAATGAATATGGGCATGACAATGATATATAATGTCACCAACGAGTATATGTACAATGCACCACTATAGGCAGTTACTTAAGCTCCTTGACAAAGGTGAGGTTGGATGCTGGTTTAAAAGGGCCCTTGCCTATTATAAAACAATAGACATTGTGTTCTGCGGAACAATACGATGGTATTGCACTTGCCAGTTATTGATGAGCCGAAAACTGAGCAGTGGGCTTTTTTTGGTTATACATAAAGGTGCCTATTCCGATCCTGGAAAAACCGGGTACGAACCGTCGGTCAGAGCGTTTTCTCCGTCCGACTCGTACCCGGGAAAAAAACATTACAAACATGCAAGTACGAATCGCACGGAAACACCATTTCCGTACGAATCGTAAAAAACACCGACCGACACAAAAACACATACAAATGTGATCCGGGAAAGCGCCGACGTGACGTCGGGACGCTTTCAGGCAGCGTTTCACGAACCAAGAAGTACGATTCGAACCGACAGCAGTCCGGACGGCAATATTTTTACGGCACCCAAAAAGTGCCGGAAAAGCGAAGTACGCCGCGAAACGACCAGATTAGGAGGCCCGGTACGCGCCGTACCCCCCCCAGCCCCTGTGAGTACGTGCCGAACCCCCCCAGCCCCCGTGTACGTACGAGTCGTACCCCCCATGTATGTACACCCGTGTACGTACGAGTCGAACCCCCTCGTGTATGTACACCCATGTACGTACGAGTCGAACCCCCGTGTATGTACACCCGTGTACGTGCGGACCGTACCCCCGTGTATGTACACCCTTGTACGTACGAGTCCCCGTGTATGTACACTCGTGTACGTACAAGTCGTACCCCCACCCGTGTATGTACGGTGCGCTGGGGGTATGCACCGTACATACACGGGTGGGGGTTCGACTCGTACGTACACAGGTGTACATACACGGGGGTTCGACTCGTACGTACACGGGTGTATATACAGGGGGGTTCAACTCGTACGTACACGGGTGTACATACACGGGGGTTCGACGGGTGTACATACACGGAGGTTCGACTCGTACGTACACGGGTGTACATACAGGGGGGTTCGACTCGTACGTACACGGGTGTACATACACGGAGGTTCGACTCGTACGTACACGGGTGTACATACAGGGGGGTTCGACTCGTACGTACACGGGTGTACATACACGGGGGTTCGACGGGTGTACATACACGGGGGGGTTCGACTCGTACGTACACGGGTGTACATACAGGGGGTTCGACTCGTACGTACACGAGTGTACATACACGGGGGTTCGACGGGTGTACATACACAGGGGGTTCGACTCGTACGTACACGGGTGTACATACACGGGGGGTTCGACTCGTACCTACACGGGTGTACATATACGGGGGGTTCGACTCGTACGTACAAGGGGGCTGGGGGGTTCAGCGCGTAAGTACACAGGGGCTGGGGGGGGTTCGGCGCATACTCACGGGGGCTGGGGGGGGGGTTCGGTGCATACTCACGGGGGCTGGGGGAGGTAGGCGCGTATGCGGGCACATGTCTCCATGGTTGCTATGGGAGTTCGGTCCGTACGGTGCATTTTCCATACGGTTGTAACATCGGACGCACGGGACGGATCGTACTTGCGCACTCGGACTTCACTTTTCACATTTGTACGTAAAATCGTCCGGGGATGTGTCGGACGCTTTTTCCGACCCGAGGACGTGTGGGGAAATTTCCCAAATGCGATTCGTATGGACTTTTTCCCATACGAATCGCACTTGGCAGTTTGTACGCTACTTGTACGATTCGTACGGTAAAAAGACCGGATACGAGTCGTACGGGGAAAATATTTCCAGGATCGGAATCGGCACCAAAGTGTTGTAGCTAGGTTAAGATTGTTACTGAGCACTGCTCTGAATTAGATTTTTTATAAGTCTTGCTTCATTATTCATGAATTGAGGAGCGTAAAATGGCAACTATAACTCACGCGACCGCAATCCTCTGCTGATGACGTCAGATATTACATCACTGTATTTAGACACTTATTTACCCATGTCTTCTTCCATTAATTTTTAGCTATACATATATTACAAATATTTTATTTTTCAGAAAGACACATATGTCATCAGTGATGTAATATCTGACGTCATCAGCAGAGGATTGCGGTCGCGTGAGTTATAGTTGCCTGCACTAACTATAACGGGGGAATTTCAATGGTTTTTCACGAGTGAAATGTCCAGCTAACTATAACATGTGTGAAACCTATGGTTTTTTAAGTGAATTTGCAAGGTTTTTTAAATGCTAATTCCTAACTATAACGTGTGTGAAACCTATGGTTTTTTCAGTGAATTTGTACGTTTTTTTAAATGCTAAGTTATGTATTTATTTTTTATTTTTTTTTAAGGTTTTTCACCGTGCGCGTACCGTACGCGCACGGTGCGCTTCGCACACCGTGCGCGCGCTGTGGGCGCGCGGTGCGCTAAACCTGCCGGTTTAAGTTTTTTCTTGGGATTTTGGAGTTTAAATAATTTATAGAGTGAATAATTTCATGGAACACGACATGGCACCCAGTGTGGGCCAGGCCCTCTAGGGCCCCTTAGGGCTTGGTACCCCCATACATGTTTGAACATGTAAACCTAAACTGGAGACATCTGAAGAAATTTTAATATCTTACTAAGATATTGGGAAGTCATCCTCTTGTCCAATTGGGGTATGTTAGGCACTCAAAAGCTACAAAGGATATTTAGCATTGTTAGTTCTGTTTTTTGAGTCTTTGTGAGTAGGGATTTTTCAAGTCTTTGTGAGCAATGACTGGTCGGGCAGAGGAAGGAAATATAGAAACAGTGGCTATATGTGTGCCCTATCCTTACTGCCCATTGACAGAAAGGACATACCTATTCATAGGGATGAAATTACATTAGTGGTCATGCTGACCCTTTATACCACAGACATATTCTCTTCAGGGACTGATATAGTGGCTTTGGATGTAGCAGGGTTTTCAATAGATATGCTCCAATAAATCATTCAGGCGATATAATCCATATAGATTTATTGAAATACCATTGAAACACATGGAACATATGACCTTGTTCCTGGACGACTGCCAAATGTAACACCAGCAGTGCCTTCGTTTAGGTTCTTTTCTCTTTCCAGGATAGTCATGACCTACATTAGCTGCGCCTCATTCAGCTAGGGATCGACTGAACATAGGTGAAACTAGGGAGCAGCTGAGGTTGATAATAGGGATATACAGGCAGCTAAGACAATATGTATTACAACAGAGAGCCACTGAGGGTAACTCACACATCTATGCACTGTCAAACATCTAGCATTAATCTACAACTTATTATGGGTTGTTGGCTGGCAAAACTAAACAAAATGCTGTTTTAGCTTGCTAAGAAAATCTATCATCTAAAGGCATTCTACAATCATTGAGTCCCATAAGATAAATGTAGGATGATGAATATGTTCTTTCCATTAGAAATGGTACTGAATCTTCAACAATTGCAATCATTGGAAAAGCATAATTGCAACTCTGCATAATACTACACATGGTAATCCTTCCATAGAAGTATTACCTTTGGTTTGAGACAAATTCAGAAAGAGTATAGCACTTTTCCAGTAGTGGCGCTTGGTATGAAACTGATAGGAATATTAATTCCATAGCATTGATCGTAATTGGAAATATAAAGATTGCTTCAGCTCTTGTTTCTGGCCATACACCAAAGTATAAGGCCACTCAACAACATCAACATCAAAAAGAAGTGGAGCTACCAAGTTTATGTCACTGTGGGAATGGATACTGTGGGAAAGGAGCAACTGCAGCCCCAGATAAAACCTGAACCTGGAGACAAAATAAATTCTACAGAAAAGAAACAGGATACATAGAAATCACAGGAGCAAGGCTCAAAAACCCAGGCTGGATTCAGTAAAAAAAAAGCAAATATAATTGTAGAGATGGGGAGCAGGGAGTGTACAACTTAAGAGATAGAAAATATGGTAGGGCTCCAGAGAATTAACCATCTTCTAGTAAGTGTTATTCTCACTCTTTACAGGATTTTGGGAAAAGAGAGTGGCTCTGTAGAAAGGTGGCTATTCCTTCAAGAGAACTGAAATGGGTCAAACTTAACAGCAAGGAAGAGAGGTCCGAAAATTATCAAGACCGAGCAGAATATTCAAAATCAGAATGTAGCCACAACCAAGAGATACGATTCCTCACTAAAGGAGGGAAATTAAAAACATATGTCCAAGACAGTACATTGGTAAGTACAATAGAGCACCTGGAATTCTAACCCCTCCTGAATATGAAAGACTATAATGATTGTATTCAAATTAAAGCACCAGATGGGCATTTACGTACACCAGATTTCATTTATAAATCGGGATCGGGATCGGGGTTGAAGAGGATATTGGGCAGAGTAGCCTGGTGACTTTTTTGGCTCAACTAGTAAATTCCTTTAATATAATACTGGAAAAGCCTCTACAAAATAATTTGAGATGAATTACAATATCGGTTGATAATGAACTCGTCTAACTACCAAGAACCCTCTTATATTTCTGTCTTTAAAACCTGATTTATCCTGGATATTGGCGTGGTGCCTGAACCAACACTTTAAAACAGTTCACTGACAGAATATCGACCCCAAAAATATAGATGTAAAAAATATTGAGGGAAAAATATAGAATACAAAAATATCGACTCCCTATACTTAAAAAAGGAAGTACAAAAATATCCCCCAAAATATTGTTTACAATAATATAGGTGTATTAAATATCGATTTTAAAATAAATATACTTCAAAATATTAAAATGAACATAAATTAAATATTAACTTTAATTTATAAAAAAAATATTAAATGTATATTTTAAGAAATACAACAAATGAACTTCCTTTTAGTTGGAGGCCGAGGGGGCACCATCCCTGCACCTTGTGGCAGGCACCTAAACATTATACATATTTTCCAATTTAATTAAAAATAAGTTACAAACAAAACATATTGTAAATTATACATATTTGTATAATAAATCAAACACATAATTATATAAATGACAACATAAAATAAATTATTACAAATTAAAATAAATACATATACATTTCACACCACATTAAAAAGTAAACATTTTTATACTAAAGAAATATAACAATAATTACCCCACCTAACACTGCACAACAGTAACAAAACTTTTTACATCACACAAAAATAAGATTTACTATCCTAACTACAATAAATATCAAATTACATAAAATATAACATTACTAAATACTGCAATTTACTATTCCCACTACACTTAACACAATAATAAAATGTATAATTAACAACAAAAAAAAACAATTCCCCTCTCCAGTCATTGCTATAGTAGGGCAAGTGTTGTATTGCGGAGGTCTAAAATGTACTATTCCCACTCCAGTCAGCGCAACAGTTGGGAAGGAGCTGGATTGCGTAGGGGTAATATTTACTTTTCCCACTCCAGTCAGTGCAACAGTAGGGAAAGCGCTCGATTGCGGAGGGGTAAAATGTACTATTCCTACTCCAGTCAGTGCAACAGTAGTTAAAGCATTGGATTGCAGAGGGGTAAAATTTACTATTCCCTCTCCAGTCAATGCAACAGAAAGCATTGGATTGCAGAGGGTTACATTTACTATTCCCACTCCAGTCAGTGCAACAGTAGAGAAAGCGCTGGATTGCGGAGGGGTAAAATGTACTATTCCAACTCCAGTCAGTGCAACAGTAGTGAAAGTGTTGGATTGCAGAAGGGTACGGTTTAATATTCCCACTCCAGACAGTGCAACATTAAAAAGAAATTAAATATCTTGAAAAAAATGCAATTATAAAAAAAAAACTCTAAATAAAGTACAAATATGTTGAATACAAAATATAAATATATTTAATATGGAAAATAAAAAGAATAAAAACATATTACAATGTTCAATACATATCGCAAACACCTACAAATATTAATATAAATAAAATACAAAAATAATTTTCATACAAATTAACTATTTTATTTTTAAAGTATTTATTAACAAAAATATATTTATTACATAAATGTAATTTCATTACTTCCCTCCCTATAATCACACAAAACTTACAACCTGCACCTAAAACTTAACTAAAATAAAAAAGTGATATACACTAATAATATAAATATCCATCAACAAACCAATTATCATTAATTAAATATTAATTATTAATTCATTTTAATTAATGGTTTTTCCACAGTATACCCCACAAAGCACAACACATACATAACATGTACCAGAAAATCATTTACAGAATTAACATAATACATTATCAAACTTATCATTAATATTACTTAAAAAAAATGATTATTATTTACTAAACATTAATCTACTTCCCACCCCTTACCCATACAAAACCCACAACCCACATCTCAAATAAAAAATATATTATTTATTAAAAACTAAATAAAAATTCATTACAATTAATTTACTTCCCACCCTGTACCCCTATAAAACACCACAACCCCACCTACATTTAAACTAAAAACAAGTTAATAACACAGTTAAAATTATTCATTTACAAATCAATAATTAAACGTATTTAACAAGTAATTATTGTTTAATGAAAAATAAACTTCCCTCCTTTTACCTCTGTAAGCCCCACAACCCTCACCTAAAATTAAACTAAAAAAAATTAATGACACAGTTAAAACAATTAATCTACAATTAAATAACTAACCATATTTAACTAATTAGAAAATAATTAAAATTAATTTACTCCCCACCCTTTACTCCTATAAACCCAAAAACCAAACCAAACAAATTTAATAAAAGATTTATATACTTATCAACTGATTGATTTTAATTATCAACTAATTTTTAATTAATTAAAAATAAATTACTTCCCACCTTTTACCCCTATAAATCACACAACCAACACATAAAATCTACCCTACAACCCATTACAGAACTACAAAACACAAAGGTGCTGATTCCAATCCTGTAAAACCCGGGTACGAATGGTCATACGGAGCGTATTCTCCATACGACTCGTACCCGGGAAATCCACCTTACAAACCAGCAAGTACGATTCGTACAGAAATACCATTTCCGTACGAATCGTACAAAACTACGTGCGGCTAAAAAATACCCAAAATTCTGATCCGGGACATCGTGTACGTGACGTCTGTATGGAGTCAGGCAGCGTTTTATGGACCAGCAAGTACGATTCGTGCCTACGTCACTCCGCACGGCTCATTTTTTACAGCAGCCAAAAACTCCTGGGAAATTGAGGACGACGCGAATAAGGAGCACCGGTACGCGATGGACAGCCATGGACCCCATCCTATGTGTCATCCCGGCCCTCCTAGCCTATGACCTGGTGCACCGAACCCGAAGCACACGCCGCAGAAGGTGAGAACAACATCCATGGGTCAAGGGGGGGTGAGGGGCATGAAACATACCCCCTACACAAATTAAAACATACAATATGGAGGACATACATTACCTCCAGGGTCTGGTCACTTCGGGGGGCGAGTCCACCAATCCCTGCGCACCGCAACAACGGAAGTGTACGTGTACGCGTACCCGTCACCACTACAATGGTGGGACGGACCGTACCCACGCCCTCAGAGCGTGGGTACGGTCCGTACCACCATTGTAGTGGTGGCGTAGGGGTACGCGTGGTACGGACCGTACCCACGCCCTCAGAGCGTGGGTACGGTCCGTACCACCATTGTAGTGGTGACGTAGGGGTACGCGTACGCACTGAGGGCGTGGGTACGGTCCGTACCACCATTGTAGTGGTGACGTAGGGGTACGTGTGGTACGGACCGTACCCACGCCCTCAGAGCGTGAGTACGGTCCGTACCACCATTGTAGTGGTGACGTAGGGGCACGTGTGGTACGGACCGTACCCACGCTCTGAGGGCGTGGTTATGGTCCGTACCACGCGTACCCCTACGGCACCACTACAATGGTGGTACAGACCGTACCCACGCCCTCAGAGCGTGCGTACGGTCCGTACCACGCATACCCCTACATCACCACTACAATGGTGGTACGGACCGTACCCACGCTCTGAGGGCGTGGGTACGGTCCGTACCACGCCTACCCCTACGCCACCACTACAATGCTGGTACGGACCGTACCCCCACATTCATAGGGTGGGTACGATCCGTACCACGCGTAGCCCTACATCACCACTACAATGGTGGTACGGACCATACCCATGCTCTGAGGGCGTGGGTACGGTCTGTACCACCATTGTAGTGGTGATGTAGGGGTACGCGTAGGACAGACCGTACCCACGCTCTGAGGGCGTGGGTATGGTCCGTACCACCATTGTAGTGGTGACGTAGGGGTACGCGTGGTATGGACCGTACCCACGCCCTCAGAGCGTGGGTACGGTCCGTACCACCATTGTAGTGGTGACGTAGTGGTACGCGTGGTACGGACCGTACCCACGCTCTGAGGGCGTGGTTATGGTCCGTACACGCCTACCCCTATGCCACCACTACAATGGTGGTACGGACCGTACCCATGCTCTGAGGGCGTGGGTATGGTCCGTACCACGCATACCCCTACGTCACCACTACAATGGTGGTACAGACCATACCCACGCCCTCAGAGCATGGGTACGGTCCGTACCACCATTGTAGTGGTGATGTAGGGCTACGCGTGGTACGGATCGTACCCACCCTATGAATGTGGGGGTACGGTCCGCATCACCCGTACCCCTAGGGCACCAGTACATTTGTGATACAAGGCGTACACACGCCACAAATGTTGGCTTAGGGCCTGGTGCAGCATATAACCAGTATATTGGGGTGTGTGTATGCCCAGGACAGCAGTGTACTGCACCAAGGGTGCGGGTGGGTGTGTGGGTGGCTGCCTAGGATTCCCAGCAGTGGACAAAGACATGTGAGGGGGGGTGCCTATCACTCCCAGCAGTGGACAGAGACATGTGAGGGGTGGCTGCCTAGGATTCCCAGCAGTGGACAAAGACATGTGAGTGGTGGGTGCCTATCACTCCCAGCAGTGGACAGAGACATGTGAGGGGTGGGTGCCTATCACTCCCAGCAGTGGACAGGGATATGTGAGGGGTGGGTCAGAGGAATACCAGCAGTGGACAGAGACATGGGGGTGGGTGCCTATCACTCCCAGCAGTGGACAGAGACATGGGGGTGGGTGCCTATCACTCCCAGCAGTGGACAGAGACATGTGATGGGTGGGTGCAGAGGAATACCAGCAGTGGACAGAGACATGGGGGTGGGTGCCTATCACTCCCAGCAGTGGACAGAAACATGGGGGTGGGTGCCTATCACTCCCAGCAGTGGACAGAGACATGTGAGGGGTGGGTGCAGAGGAATACCAGCAGTGGACAGAGACATGTGAGTGGTGGGTGCCTATCACTCCCATCAGTGGACAGAGACATGGGGGTGGGTGCCTATCACTCCCAGCAGTGGACAGAGACATGGGGGTGTGTACATCATTATCAGATGACCACAACTCCATGGGTGTATGTATGCATCCCTAATTTTCGACTATGTTGAGAGTGCCATAACAACACATCACTGACAGCAGTGTCCCACTCCCATGAGGATGGATGTTTTTTCCCCACTGCATGACACACCACATGTGGGTGTGAGGACAAATGACACATGCCTACCCACCCCTGGCGGATGCAGCACAATACACACACAGAGATCATGCCACAAGACTGTATAGTCATGTCAATGCCTACTAAACTAAGAGAGCCAAAGGGAACACACACTGTCACGCACATCCCAGGACTGATAGGAATGTACAGGTGCTGGGACAGCCACCAAGATGTTGTCTCTCATGGAAGGAATAGGGTGGAGTTCCCACAGATACAATGCCCACAATTGTGAGTCAGGTGCCCAAATACCCTGCAGAAAAAGTACCATATGTGTGCTAGGCTGGGATTACACACATGCATAGTGCGGAAAAGGGAGAATTTCTCCATGAAGGCATGGCAACATATCCAAAAACAAAACGAGGGAGTTATCCTTAAGTCCACAAGGATGTAGGACAAATATATGTAGAAAAAGTATAGTAGAGATACAGGAGAGAAAAAAGTTTTTTTCTTTTTAAGAAACCCCTCACTCACCAACCTAGTTGGTGACATGCTTCATCATCGGGTCCCACCCAAATGGTCTAATACCATCCGGGTGTGCTTCAACGCCTGATTACAGCGGAGCGGGCTAAGATGTTATGTTAGTAAATGACCATGTATGCGGATAACAATCTTTTAGCTGACTTCTTCTGTGTCTGTCATCCACAGGTTCTTGCGCATGTTGTCTGGTCGTGTCATCGTTTGCCTCCTGCTATTCCTCATGAGTATTGCAACGTGTGCTGAATCAGCGTTCCATGCACGGACATGGGGAAAAGTCATTTTGGGTGAGGATTGCAGCAAGGCATTTTGGGGGTGTTACGTGTTTGGAATGTGTGGGGACTGCTCCTGTGCATGTTGGGATACCATGCATACATGTCGACTCACCATGGGGCACATGACATGTAGCATGACTCCCATGAATTGATAGTCAACCTTCGTGACAGTCATCTGTAATGGTTTGTGGATTCTGATGAAGGCATCAATGTGTGTAAAACTTCCCTCAGAAACATACGGGATGCTACGGGTGGACATAGTGTGGGACATCCCCATAAGAGGCTCAATGGGGAATTGCAGCCTCTCCGTGTGCAGAAGGGGGTGTTTGGCTCATCCCCTTAACTTGTGTGCCAGGCCATTTGGATTTACAACATCTGTGTTGTGAAGGGGGTGTCCAGTGTAGGTCCCACATGTTCAGCCAAATGACCTGTGAGTCTGTTCATATTGATGCATTTCCCTTAGTGTGAGCCTGAGTAATAAAGGTGTTCCTCACCCTCCAAGGTGCCTCATCTCTGTCAATGCAGGTCTCTTGCCACTTTGCATGCGGCATCTCTGGCATAGTTGTCAAAGATTGTGCATATGAGTCTATGTGTAGTTTGGCTATATGCATGCATTTCTTCATGGGTTAGAATCTCTATGGTGCATGAAGTCCATGGTTGTGTATGTATTTGGGCATGTTGGTCCCCACGACGGGCCGTCAACGCATGCTGAGGGTGTGTCTCCTGTGCGCAGCTCGGCCTTCTGTTTCCTGATCCTGTGTCAGTCATCTTTGGTGATTGTGCATCCATTTTCTCTGGGTGTGCCATGGGTAACCAGACACTCCTTCCTTTACATACGCCTGTTGCAGTTGTCCTTTCTGACATCCTTGTCTTTGTGTGCTACTTTTGGCATAGTTTCCAGGACATGACGCCTGCTGCTGTGGCCCTGGCAGCAAGGGCACACAAAGTAGCGGGATTCGGCAACACACACGCCTCAAAGATGCTCCTCCCTGCCTCCCTCCACCCATTCATTTGGCTGTCATCATCTTGTCTGTGCCACTGTTGCGGCCACGCGGTGCCAAAGGCAGGACCGTTGTTGGACCCGGCCCTCGTAACATAGTCAGACCTGACCCCTGCACCTCACACCAGCCCCGAGCCCCTGGCCTAGCCGATCCTTCCCACCAGAACACACGCACCCTACCCGGACTTCCCCCGTCCATAGGCCTTCCTTCTTCGGCCACCCCGGGCCCGCGTGCCCACTGCATGCACCAAGATGGCTGCCCGGCCCCAGCGCGACCCTAGCCTACAGGCGCCACTCCGGCTGGAGGACATCGCGCCCCCCTTGGGATGAGAGAGGGAGGAGCAGTTTCCATCACACCTCTGCGCTTCCCTGGGACGGTGGGTTTCGATCAACCTGCCGCCTCCCTGAGGGCTGGATCCACGCCTGCTGGGTGTCTGGGGCTCCTCCCGACCCGGCCCTGAAAGGATCAAAGGACAATGGCAGGAAACCCCCAACAAGCGACCCCCAGGGGACAAGACCCCTGCCTGCACCGACTCCGGACATCAAAGAGGAGTCGCCCTATAACAAGGGGTGCTCTGGGACTGTCGGGCAGATTCGCCTTGGAACCACCTGAGCCCTGCTGAGTGACTCGCGGCTCCCTGAAAGATCGTAAGACCTCCGAACCTGTGCTTGAGCCCTGCTGAGTGACTCGCGGCTCCCTGAAGATCGTAAGACCTCCGAACTCGTGCTTGAGCCCTGCTGAGTGACTCGCGGCTCCCTGAAGATCGTAAGACCTCCGAACTTGTGCTTGAGCCCTGCTGAGTGACTCGCGGCTCCCTGAAGATCGTAAGACCTCCGAACTTGTGCTTGAGCCCTGCTGAGTGACTCGTGGCTCCCTGAAGATCGTAAGACCTCCGAACTTGTACTCGAGCCTGCTGAGTATCTCGCAGTGCCCACAGACTCCCTTGGTCCCGCAGGACCCCACGACGACAAGCGTATCCCCCAGCTCGAGGATTGTGAGCTGTGCGCCGGATACGCTCCTGCATTTGATCCATTCCCCCCAAAAACTGTCCCGCTACCTCCT
Organism: Triturus cristatus; assembly: GCF_964204655.1. Taxonomy (NCBI): domain Eukaryota; kingdom Metazoa; phylum Chordata; class Amphibia; order Caudata; family Salamandridae; genus Triturus; species Triturus cristatus. The sequence continues at coordinate 546,395,123 of NC_140581.1, forward strand.
AACCCCCCTCCAAGACTTTGTGAGCCCGCGCTCCACTTGTATATATATTGCCTTGCGGATCATAAAGATCTTACCACTCCGATCTGATAAAGATTTGTTCTTAAGAACTCTCGGTGTTGTGTCTCTTTGTCGTGTGGTGCCGAGTGTACGATCCTAGATACGAGATTCCTCCCCTGAGGAGTCTCCCGCCAGTGCCCGGCTACGATACCTCGAGGGTTGGTCTCAGGCCAGTCAGGGCCCCCTCCGGGCCCCTCTGAGGTTGCCTTCTAACATTGGTGGCAAGCGACAGGATTCGGGCCCATAATCTAGAGATCGTACCGTGAACGGCTGACGCACTACCGACAAAGATGGCAGAAGGAAGCGCTGTGGTTCTCGTAGAAGACGACGCCAGCACCGTGTTCCAGGTGGAACAGCTGGAAGAGTACACTCACAGAGAACTAAAGCAATTCTGTAAGGAACTCAGAATCGCTAACACTGGTCTCAACACCAAAGAAGATATGCAAAAGGCACTGAAAGCTTGGGTGGATTCTGGAGCCTCCCGCCCAGAAGGAGCGGTGGAGCCCCACGACGAAGCAGGACCCTCCCAAGGAGAACGCAGCAGCAACCAGGTGCGAGGCTTCGTACCAGACGGGGGCCTATCCCCGGAGGAACTCGCAGACAGAGAAAAAAGTCGCCATCACGAGCTAGAATTAGCCAAACTCAAAATTGAGGGCGAATTGAAATTAGCCGAGAAAAAGCTAGCAGTAGAACAGTTGCGAGTACAAGGAGAACTGGAGGAGAAGAAACTCCAACGAGAACACGAGGGAAGGAGACTTCAACTAGAACATGAACGCAGCTTGAAGGAGATAGAACTGAAAGCAAGAAGCGAAGAAGCGCGGCCCCCGGGGAACCGGGAGGCGGCCGCCCCGACGGAACAGAAGGTCCACATCCCCAAGGATGTGGTCAAGGAATATTACAAGAATGATGACATTCAGCAGTGGTTTCGGGCCTACGAGGTCGCCATTACCTCCCATCGGGTCCCGCAGAAGGATTGGGGGGCTGGGCTATGGGGACGGTTCCTGAGCGAAGGGAGAGACACCCTGCTCGACCTACCCACCTCCATGCAGACCTCCTATGAACACATGAAAGCGGCCCTCCTCACAAGGTACGGCCTCACCCCGGAGATGTACCGCCAGCGGTTCCGGGACTGCAGGAAGATCCCGGGTACCACCTGGGTGGAATATGTGAATTTCTTCAGCCGTGCCTTCGATGGGTGGATCAAGGGCAGCAAGGTAACCACCCTGGAAGAACTAACTGACCTTATGTTATGGGAACACCTGGCTGCCAACTGCTTTGTGGAACTATGCCAGCATCTGCTCGACAGCAAGCTCACGGACCCGAGAAAGCTGGCTGTCGAGGCGGATCGCTGGACCAACACCCGGGTCTCCCGGGGCCCTGTAGGGGAGTACCCCCGAGCCAGTCAGGGACCACCCCGCCAGAGAGGGGGGGAAACCAGGGAGGGCAGAGAGAGCCCCAGACTAGTCCCCCGAAGTCCCAACCTCCGCCTTTCCCGGCACCCCCACCAGCTGTATCCGGCCCCCCCCTGAGACGGGGGCACCGGGTAACCATCACTTGTTTCCGTTGCCAGAAGCCAGAAGCCCGGGCATTACGCCAACGACCCTGAATGCCCCATGGCCCCACGCACCAACCAGGCAGCACCCCCGCTAGACAGATAGCCAATGTAGCCCTGGGGGAGGAGGTTGAGGAGGCCGAGGAGTGGGAACCAGCCGCTATGGCCCTAGTGTCCTTAGGGGATAGGGAGATGGTCCCTGGGAGCCTCCTGCCCTCTAACACAAAGAAATATGGCCAGCTCGTCATGATCAATGGCCACCAAGTAGAAGCCCTCCGCGACACCGGGGCCAGCATCACTGGTGTCCTCAGCCATTTAGTCCACGAGAACCAGGTCCTCCCCAACGTATTTTGCCCTGTCATTTCAGCCGACAACACAGAAAGCCTATGTAAGGTAGCCCTGGTGCCCTTCGAGTGGGGAGGGGTGGTCGGTAAACTGAAGGTCGCAGTGAGAACATCCCAGCCCGTCGACTGTCTCCTGGGGAACGACCTGGAAAGTTCCCCCTGGGGGCAAGTTGAGCGCAAGACCCACCTAGGGATGATGGGCCTCCCTGAGTGGGTGTGCGCCACCACTCGATCCATGGCGGCTCGACTGACCCACCTGAGGGACGTCGACGACGCCCCGACCCCTGAAGATGGGATGGTCCCAGCCGAGGGCCCCCACATCCCCCCACAGGAAGAGTCGCTCGCCAGTAACGACCCGCCGCCTTCTGACTCCACCTCAGACACCGAGTTAGGCGATCTGCCCGAATTAGCACAGTGGCGCCACGAAGGGGGCCCCTCCCGAGAGGAGTTCTGCCGAGAGCAGGCTACCTGTCCCTCCCTGGTCGGGCCCCGGCAACAGGCAGAGGCCCAGGCCGCAGGCGACCAGACGGGGACGCACCGGGTCTATTGGGAGAATGACCTTCTGTACAGCGAACAGAAGTCGGTGGAGCTAGGGTCCGGCCGGGTGCTGGTGGTACCACTACGCTTCCGAAACCTCCTCCTGGGCTTGGCCCACGACGTCCCCCTCGCAGGCCACTTGGGTCAGGACAAAACATACAGTCGCCTCGTGACTCACTTCTACTGGCCTAGAATTAAAGCAGATGTAGAAGCCCACTGCAAGTCCTGTCCCACGTGCCAGGCCAGTGGGAAGAGTGGAGGGAAGCGCAAGGCTCCCCTCCAGCCCTTCCCTGTCGTCAGTACCCCTTTTGAGCGGGTCGGGATCGACATTGTGGGACCTCTGGACCCCCCAACTTCCCAGGGGCACCGGTTCATCCTCGACCATGCCACTCGTTACCCTGAGGCCATCCCACTGCGCACCGTCACGGCCCCTGTGGTGGGCCGGGCGCTGATGGGGATCTTCTCCCGCATGGGGTTTCCCCGCGAGGTCGTGAGCGATCGCGGGACCAACTTTATCTCCCGATACATGAGGTCCTTATGACAACAGTGCGGGGTGTCCTACAAGTTCACCACCCCGTACCACCCCCAAGGAAACGGCCTGGTAGAGCGGTTTAACCGGACTCTGAAGGGGATGATCGTGGGCCTGGAAGAGCCCCTCCGGCGTAAGTGGGACCTCCTGCTCCCCTGCCTCCTATTCGCATACCGAGAAGTTCCCCAGAAATCCTTGGGTTTCAGCCCCTTCGAGTTACTCTACGGGCACCCCGTCAGGGGGCCCCTCAGCCTGGTCAAAGAAGAGTGGGAGGCGGCGCCCCGAGGCACCCCCCGAGACGTGTTCCGTTACGTCCTGACCCTCCGCAATCAGAGTAGGAGGTTCCGGGAGTTGGCAGAGGCCAATCTGGAGGCGAGTCAGGAGGAGATGAAGCGCTGGTACGACCAGAACGCCGCACTAGTAGAGTTTCAGCCGGGCCAGCTGGTGTGGGTCATGGCCCCCGTGAAACCCTGCGCTCTCCAGGATAAATGGACCGGGCCCTTCAAAGTAGTTGAGCGAAAGAGCCCGGTCACGTACTTGGTAGACGTCCAGTCACCCCGGGACCCCCTCCGGGTCCTCCACGTGAACCGCCTCAAGCCCCACTTTGTGCGGACAGAGCTGAGCCTCCTACTGGACACTGACGACGGGTCCGAAGAAGAGTCGGATCCTCTCCCGGATCTTCTATGCACCAAGGAGGGGGACGGCTCCGTGGAAGGAGTGAACCTCTCCCCGTCTCTCACGCCCCAGCAACGTGAGGATTGCCGCCAGCTCCTAGGGCAGTTTCCGGACCTTTTGTCCCTGGTCCCCAAGGACACCGACTGGTGTGTCCATGACGTGGATACCGGAGACAGCCCACCAGTGAGACACCGAGCCTACCGAGTCCCCGATCGGGTCCGGTCCTGTATCCAAGCCGAAGTCTCGAAAATGTTGACCCTAGGCGTGATCGAACCCTCAGACAACCCCTGGGCCAGCCCCGTGGTCCTGGTCCCAAAAGCAGCCGCCCCCGGGGTCGCCCCGGAACTCCGCTTTTGCGTGGACTACCGGGGACTCAATGAGGTCACCCGAGCCGATGCCCACCCCATTCCCCGAGCCGACGAGCTCATTGACCGGCTCGGAGCTGCACGGTTCCTCAGCACCTTCGATCTCACCTGCGGCTACTGGCAAATTGCGCTCACAGAGGGAGCCAAGGAGCGGTCCGCCTTCTCCACCCCGGACGGGCACTATCGCTTTCGCGTAATGCCCTTCGGGATGAAAAATGCCCCGGCCACCTTCCAGCGACTGGTAAATAGAGTCCTGGCCGGGCTGGAAAAATTCAGCGCTGCATATCTCGACGATATCGCAGTTTTTAGTTCCGAATGGAGTGAGCACCTCCAACACCTCCGGAGGGTGCTAACCGCCCTACGCCAGGCGGGCCTCACCGTGAAAGCCAGCAAATGCCAGATTGGGCAAGGTTCGGTAACCTACCTGGGGCACCAGGTCGGAAGCGGGCAGGTCGCCCCTCTACAGCCCAAAATCGACGCCATCCTAGCCTGGGAACCCCCCACCACCCAAACAGAGGTCCGAGCCTTTCTGGGCCTCACGGGCTACTATCGGAGATTCATCCGGAATTACGGCAGCCTGGTCGGTCCCCTCACGGGACTCACGTCCAAGAAGCAGCCCAAGAAGATACAGTGGTCCCCTGCCTGCCAAGAGGCTTTCAATGCCCTGAAAACGGCCATGTGTACGGCCCCCGTCCTCCAGGCCCCCGACTACTCCAAAGAGTTTGTGGTACAAACTGATGCCTCCGAGCATGGCATCGGGGCCGTCCTCTCCCAAGTAAATGGCCAGGGTCTGGACCAGCCCGTGGCCTTCCTCAGCCGAAGGCTGTTGCCCCGGGAACAGAGATGGAGTACCATAGAGCGCGAGGCGTTCGCAGTAGTTTGGGCCCTCAAGAAGCTACGCCCTTACCTGTTCGGCACCCATTTCAGGGTCCAGACCGACCATCGCCCCTTGCGATGGCTCATGCAGATGCGAGGAGAAAACCCCAAGCTTCTGCGGTGGTCAATCTCCCTCCAGGGGATGGATTTCACCGTGGAACATCGCCCTGGTACGGACCACGCCAACGCCGATGGCCTCTCCCGATTCTTCCGCCTCAGCGAAGAGAACCCCCAAGAAGATGGGTAGTTCTCTCCGGCTTTCAGCTGGGGGGGACGCGTGTTGGACCCGGCCCTCGTAACATAGTCAGACCTGACCCCTGCACCTCACACCAGCCCCGAGCCCCTGGCCTAGCCGATCCTTCCCACCAGAACACACGCACCCTACCCGGACTTCCCCCGTCCATAGGCCTTCCTCCTTCGGCCACCCCGGGCCCGCGTGCCCACTGCATGCACCAAGATGGCCGCCCGGCCCCAGCGCGACCCTAGCCTACAGGCGCCACTCCGGCTGGAGAACATCACGCCCCCCTTGGGATGAGAGAGGGAGGAGCAGTTTCCATCACACCTCTGCGCTTCCCTGGGACGGTGGGTTTCGATCAACCTGCCGCCTCCCTGAGGGCTGGATCCACGCCTGCTGGGTGTCTGGGGCTCCTCCCGACCCGGCCCTGAAAGGATCAAAGGACAATGGCAGGAAACCCCCAACAAGCGACCCCCAGGGGACAAGACCCCTGCCTGCACCGACTCCGGACATCAAAGAGGAGTCGCCCTATAACAAGGGGTGCTCTGGGACTGTCGGGCAGATTCGCCTTGGAACCACCTGAGCCCTGCTGAGTGACTCGCGGCTCCCTGAAAGATCGTAAGACCTCCGAACCTGTGCTTGAGCCCTGCTGAGTGACTCGCGGCTCCCTGAAGATCGTAAGACCTCCGAACTCGTGCTTGAGCCCTGCTGAGTGACTCGCGGCTCCCTGAAGATCGTAAGACCTCCGAACTTGTGCTTGAGCCCTGCTGAGTGACTCGCGGCTCCCTGAAGATCGTAAGACCTCCGAACTTGTGCTTGAGCCCTGCTGAGTGACTCGCGTCTCCCTGAAGATCGTAAGACCTCCGAACTTGTACTCGAGCCTGCTGAGTATCTCGCAGTGCCCACAGACTCCCTTGGTCCCGCCGGACCCCACGACGACAAGCGTATCCCCCAGCTCGAGGATTGTGAGCTGTGCGCCGGATACGCTCCTGCATTTGATCCATTCCCCCCAAAAACTGTCCCGCTACCTCCTAACCCCCCTCCAAGACTTTGTGAGCCCGCGCTCCACTTGTATATATATTGCCTTGCGGATCATAAAGATCTTACCACTCCGATCTGATAAAGATTTGCTCTTAAGAACTCTCGGTGTTGTGTCTCTTTGTCATGTGGTGCCGAGTGTACGATCCTAGATACGAGATTCCTCCCCTGAGGAGTCTCCCGCCAGTGCCCGGCTACGATACCTCGAGGGTTGGTCTCAGGCCAGTCAGGGCCCCCTCCGGGCCCCTCTGAGATCGCCTTCTAACAACCGTCAGCACATGCAACGTGCACATTGCACGACCCTCATGTTCTTGCATGACCCACATCACACTACAGTCTGATGTTGCAGCCACCCTCCAAGCAATGTCCATCCGAAAATCAACCATCTGCTCTCAGGCATACCCTAAGCGCACACACGACACCTTTGCATGCTGAGTGTGCAACTCCAACTGCCTACACAGCACTGCCCCGCCTTCCAGGCCCTGTCACACCAACCAGATCATGTCCCTCCTACTCCACACCGGCTCCGCCCACCAGCAAGGCCATGGGAGTGGGACTCAAGCCTTCAGCATGTAGTATAGTGGCGTCATCTGGCACATGGCCCAGGGATCATGTCTCAGCGTGTCAATCTTCAATGTGTCCAGGACCCCCCTCTCCACCATCACATGCGCACACAACCACATCATCATGTCGTATGCCATTGACACCCAGCTGCTCCTCACCCTCACCAAATACGCAGCCATTGCCAGTTCCAACATTCAAGAAGGCATGAGGTCCGTGGATGAATGGCTGAACATCAGCCCCCTGAGGCTGGACTTGTACAGGACTGAGGTAATCATCTGAGGATTGTCCCCTTACAGCTGGCTCAACTCCTTGTGTCCCACCCGCAGGGGCCCTACACAAGCACCCAGTGGCCACGCAAACAAGATGGTGTGCATCATGGATTTGTCACTCACATTTGCCATGCAAATCACCAGCATCTGTACCTCATGCTGCAACACCCTCTGCATGATGCACATGATCCACAGATAGATCCACTCCAAGGAAAGACAGCCGTGTCAACTACTGCCCCGCCCTCTACGGAGCAAGTACATCCAAACTCACGGGAAACTTGTCCACATCCAGGGTGCATCTGCACACCTCAGCTTCAACATCCCGCACCCCATCCACATCACCGTCCAGCTGAGATAGCTGCAAGGGATCACTGTGTGCTGCAGGATGACCTTCACTCTCCTCACACACACTCAGGAGGCAGTCAACAACCCAAGACCCCAAAATCAACCTTGTACGTCTGTCATCCAAGACCCCGTTGGCCCAACTCTATGCATCCGAACTTGGCCTGGCCACCATTCTTCACATCCACAAAACTCCAGCATGAAGGAGATGGTTCCCACCTGGCCAAACATACCTGGGACTCCCTCCCCTGGAACCTCCACATGAGCCATGACCTCTAGGCCTTCATCATCCTCTTCCTGATTGGTCTGTCCGCACAGTATTGCAAGCCCCCCCTCAGCAGCTTGAGGCCTTCACGGGTGAGTATTGGGCTCCCAGGCTGTATCGGATGATACATTGTGACCCATGTGTGTCCTGTACCAGACTCAGATCCCAGGGTATGGATGGCTGGAGTTAGTTCAACACTTAGGCATAGTTTGACATTTACCCACACGTATGTTGTGGACTAATGCAAAATGACTGCAACATCTAATAATGAATAAATAGTTTTATTCTCAGTGGGGTGCGAGTTTTGTTGCTCTACCGGGTGCATAGAATCCAAAGTTCACAGGGGGAGATGGGATCCTTGGCATTTGAAGTCATCAGAGTCCAGACCACAGTGTTGGTCATCATTGGTCAGACTGTGACCAGCAAGTCCATGTGGCAGAGAATTTCAGTGAATGAGGTGCTGCTGTTGCGCATGAAGGCCAGGTGCCAGGCCAGGTGACCTGGGAGATGTGGATGGTCCGCTGCCTCTCACAGTCTTTTCTGTGGATGACCCACCTTCCTCCAGGGACCCTCAGATGCAGGCCTTGATGATGCTCGGGACGCTCCATCAGATGAATCCTCCTCCTCCCTCCCTGTGGCAGGTGTTAGTCTTCACCTGGTGGCACAGGGACAGGGAGGGTTGGCCATGTTGTCGGCGATCCGACGGATTGAACGGCTTATGTCCGTTTGCACCACCAGGAGCTCAGCCAGTCTTGCCTCCATCCGTCCTTGGTGTTGTTGTTGACTGGCGTGTTGCTCGGCCTGCTGATTCTTAATGTCTGTGAGGGTCGCCACTACCTGACTGATGGCCCTGGTGTCACGCCGTTATGCCTCCATGATGTTGTGTACGTGTGACATACCGGTCCCTTCAGCTGGCTGGTCAAGTTCTCGCCTCCACTCCCACCACCCCTGCCCACACGCGCCTGGCCTGCCATTGTGGGTACATCGGGTCTACGGGATCCCTGAGAGATGGCAGTTGCGGGGTTGTCTGCCTCCTCCTGGGTGCCCGGCGAACCTTGTCCCTCCAGGTCAGACTGGCTCAGTTGTTCAGTGTGGGCAGGGCTCCTGGGTGTCTCCTAGGATGTGGCAGTAATGGGGGTGGTGGTTGGCACAGATGTACCTGAAGCAGGTGCTGCAGGGGCTTGGACACCAGAGGGGCCAGGTGGGTTGGGGTCATCCGCGGAGTGTTGTGAGGTGTCGCTGCCGGTGGGATCATGTTCCTCCCGAGCCTGGGGCTGTGGTACTTCCCCCCCATTGTTGGGGGTAGATCCATGACATTGCCCTGTGTGTGAGAGAGAGACAATGTTAATGCTGTTTAATGCGACATCCATGTTTCATACATATTCTAGTTGCCACAGTTCCTCCAGGTAGTTGTATGTGCCTAGCATTCACATCAATGTTCACTTGTGGATGGGTATGTTGCAGGGGACTGATTGAAATGTTCTCCAGGGTGTTTGACATGTCGAATTTGGGCTTGGATGCTTCTTTGGCTGTAGCTTGATCTTGTTGTGTCACATGTCCATCATGAGAGTGGGTAACTCCATTGGCTGCCCCGGGGGTGTGTGCTTGTGGAAGGGGTGAGTGATCATCCCTCAGCCCGACGCTGTTCAACATCCACATGGCCCCCTCACACAAGTGGCCCACCACCACAACCTCAACATCATCTCCTACGCCAATGACACCCAGCTCATGCTCTCCCTCACCAAGGACCCTCACACCGCCAAAACAAACATCCACGAGGGTCTGAGGGCCATCGCCGACTGGATGAGGAGCGGCCATCTGAAACTGAACTCGGACAAGACAGAGGTCCTCATCCTCGGACCCACACCTTCAGCCTGGGACGACTCCTGGTGGCCGACCGCTCTGGGGACAGCACCGACACCCACCGACCACGCACGCAACCTAAGATTGATCCTCGCATCCTCCCTCTCCATGTCCAAGCAGGTCAACGCCGTCTCCTCCTCCTTCTACAACACCCTACGCATGCTCCGCCGGATCTACGGGTGGATCCCGACCGAAACAAGTAGAACAGTGACACAGGCCCTCGTCAGCAGCAGACTGGACTACGGCAACGCACTCTACGCAGGACTCCCATCCAAACACCAACGGCGGCTACAATGCTTCCAAAACGCCTCCGCACGACTGATCGTCAACGCCCCCCGCCACAGCCACATCACCCCCCTCTGAGTGACCTGCACTGCCTCCACATCGACAAGAGGATCACCTTCAAGCTCCTCACCCACACACACAAGGCACTCCACAACGCCGGACAGGCCTACCTGAACATCAGACTCAGCTTCTACACCCCCACCCGCCAGCTCCGCTCCGGCAGCCTCGCCCTCGCAGCTGTCCCCCGCATCCAACGTACGACCGCCTGTGGCAGATCCTTCTCCTACCTCGCTGCCAAGACCTGGAACACCCTCCCAACCCACCTACGACTGACCCAAGACCTACTTGCCTTCAGAAGACTCCTCAAGACCTGGCTCTTCGAGCAGTAGTGGAACCCCCCTCCCTCAGCGCCTTGAGACCCTCACGGGTAAGTAGCGCGCCTTACAAGTACCCTGATCGATTGTTCATTGATTGACGGTGCCTGCTGGTGGGTGTAGTGTGATTTGGCAGTGGGTCTCCCAGGTGATGTATCTGTCCCCCCATGGAGCATGCTGCCATGTCAGTAAGTGTGAATTCCTGTCCTAGATATCTGAGGTTGTTGTGTTTGTGTTTGAGTTTGCAGTGGTCACAGGAGGGCCTAGTGCTGTCTACAGCAGGGCCAAGTGTCAGCTACCTTGTCAGTACTTTGCCAGTCCCTGTGCATTGAGCATGGTGCATGGGTATGTACCTGGGCCATATGGGCTGAGGACAATGGTATCTGTTTCTGAGTTGTACAATATGTTTTGTGATCCCCACCCTCCCAGCATCCCAGACATCCAGTCTTGGGTTTGTGGTTTGTGTAGCCTGGGACATGGCATGGCCTTGCTTTGTGAATGGGGCATACACATGTTAGTGGCATGAGCGTTGTTTTTGAGTGTGGTTGTGTCCAGGGAGGGCTTGGGGGTAGGTGAGTGCATTTGTTGTAGTTGGGGTGTGGATGCCATTACCCCCATGTTACGTAAGTTGTTTGTGTACTCACCAGGCTTGGCAACTCCTTCGACTCCGTGTACTCCCACCGGCGGAAGCAGGGCCATCACCTTCTCCTCCCAGGGATGGTAATGTACCGGTCTGCGGGGCAGCCCACCTCCAGTGATGTTGCTCTGGGCGTAGTCCTCGTTCATTTTGCGCTTGAGTCCCTCCGCAGATCGTACCACCTGGCTTGGCATTAATTCCTGGTCCTTCTGATGGGCGCAACAGCATTCACTCGATCGACAATCCTCTGCCACAGGTGTGATTTTTCGGCTATGCTGGTCTGTCTGACCAATGTTCCAAAGAGCTGTGGCTCGACTCTGATGACTTTGTTGACAAGGATGTCCAGCTCCTCCCTTGTGAACTTTGGATTCTTGTCTGTGGGCATGGTGTGGGGTGTGGATGGTTGTGGGTGTGTGTGTGTGCGTGAATGTGTAGGTGTGTGTGTGAATGTGTAGAGGGGTATATGTGAAGGAGGTTGTGTGAAGGTGTGTAAGTTAAGGTGTATGGGTGCAGTTGTTTGTGTGTGGTGTCTGTCAGCAGTGGGTCTGTTGCAAAGGCTCATGGTTTGTGAGTGTGGGCCCTTTTTATTGGTCCATTTGTGGGTGTGGCTGTGTTTGAAATTTTGGTGGGTGTGTTATAAGAGGTGGTTGTGAGTTTGGGCCTCTGTTTGCCTGTTTGGATGTGCCAGGTCAGTCTTGTTTTTTCTACTGTAGACGTGTTTTGTGGTGTTGTGCGAGTCGAATTGACCCTCCTTGTGCTGTTTTACAGTGTCCTGGTTCTGTACGAGTCGTTTTAGCATATGTAAGGTGTGTACATACGCGATGTTGTTGTACAGTGCTCACATATGCAATGTTGTTGTACGGTTCGTACATACGCGATGCTGGGGTACGGTGGTGAGGTACGGTGAGTCCAAGTACGGGGCTGGGGTAGGTGTTGGGGTACGGTGCGTACATGTACGGGGCTGGGGTACGGTGTTGGTGTACAGTGCGTACATGTACGGGGCTGGTGTACGGTGTTGGGGTACGGTGCGTACATGTACGGGGCTGGGGTACGGCGCTGGGTTACAGAGCTGGGGTACGGCGCTGGGGTACGGTGCGTCCAAGTACAGGCCTGGGGTACGGCGCTGGGGGTATGGTGCGTCCAAGTACGGGGCTGGGGTACGGTGGTGGGGTACGGTGCATACAAGTAAGGGGCTGGGGTACAGTGCGGACATGGGGGGGTATGGTGCTGACATATGGTGGGGCAGGGGGGGCTGTACGACTCGTATCCCGGGCACAAGTTTACCCGGATACGAGTGGTACGGCGTTCGCTCCGTACGGGGCCTTTTCCATGCGCTTGTATTTTCGGAAGGGCGGTACGGATCGGACTTGCGCGCTCGGACTTCAGTTTTACAATTTGTATGTAAAACTGTCCGGGGACGTCTCTTAGACTTTTCCCGAAGCGAATCGTATGTATTTTTCACGTACGAATCGTACTTCACCGGTGGGACGGCACTTGTACGATTCGTACGTAAAAAAATACGGTTACGAGTCGTACGGTAATTTTTTTTAACGAATCGGAATCGGCACCAAAATGTAATGAATGAAATGTAATAGCTACTAAAAATGTAACACATATATGAAAAAACATAAACAATACTTATTATATTTTAAACAACAATATTTTGGAAACGATATTAATGACTTTTATATTTTAAAAATCAATATTACTTACCTTAAATTCGATATTCTTGTCCACAATATTCTTGCTCACGATATTTCTGTGTCATGATATTTCCAACTCGATAATTGTGTCAGTCGATATTACTGACTCAATATTCTGTCTGAATACCCTTTAAAACATGTGTGGCTCAATATACCCAAAGTACTGGAAGAATGATACAACTCACAGACAAAATATATAAGTATAATTGGCATATGTTATACCTGGCATCCTTGATGTGGTTTTTCCCATAACTTTTTTGCTTTCAGACCGCCTGTTTTGCTCACTTGGTTTTGCTGGCCTTAGGACTCTGCACACTTTACCACTGCTTTGCAGTGGTAAAGTGCCTGCGCTCTCTCCTAAAACATGTTGGATTGATTTATACCCAATTGGCATATTTGATTTACTTGTAAGTCTTTAGTAAGGTGGCAATATCTGTTCCCAGCGCGTATAAATTAAATGCTACTAGTAGGCCTGTAGCACTGATTGTGCCACCCACTTAAGTTTCTCTAGCCTGCCATTACAGCCTGTGTATGTGCAGTTTTAAACTGCCATTTTGACCTGGCACAATAAACCTTTTGCCAGGCCCAAACCGTCCTTATACAAATACATATAGGTCCCCCTAGGGTGGGCTCTGGACAGTCCAAAGGGCAGGGTGCAATGTATTTAAAAAGTTGGAGATGTATTTTTAAGATTTACATGTCCTGGTAGTGAAAAACTCTTACATTTGCTTTTCACTACTGCAAGGCATACCACACCCATGGGATAGCATTGGAGTTTATTTATTACATTTTATAAGTGTAATTTCCAATGTGAACATGTATTCGGGTCATGCTTACAGTTTCTGGCAATGTAATGAAAAATCCTAACTTATTGTGTTCAGATTTTTAAATTACAATTTTGAAAATGTCACTTTTAGACAGTTTGCATTTTCCTCCCTTAGCCATCTGGTGCCTGCAGCCTGTCTGACTGGATGTAGTTGACAGTTGTGCTTTGTGTGTTCATCCAAGAAAGACCCACACAATGGAATGGGGAGCTTAGGTGCGATTGGAGGGGACACCACTGGCAGGATGGGAGGGCAGAGCTGGGCCCAGCCCTACTTACAATTACTTGGTTGTGCCCTGTCCACACAAAGGACTGCACACACCCTGTAGTTAGTTAGGAGCACTACTCCAAAGGCACAACTAGGTTTTAGAACTGAACCTCAGACAATAACTCTCCAGTACACTTCTTGACTTGTAGATACTCTGCCAGGATGAAGGACTCCTGTGCTGCTGAAAGGTTTGCCACTCTTCTGACTGCTGCCCTGAAGTACAGCTGCCCTGCTGTGCTGGCCAGCACCCTGCTGCCCTCTTGCCTGGGTGAGACGGTCTGATCCTGCAGCCCTTGAACCCAGAATCCAGAGTAACTCCAAGGTTAGTTGGCTGGCCTCTAGCCCTGAAGTTTCCAGTTTAAAGAGTATTTGTGTGTCATCTGTGTAGTTATAGCATGTGAGGTGAAATTCATTGATCACCGCCAGTAATGACTTCATGTAGATGCAGAGACGTTTTAAGAATTTTGGGGGACATGGGCCAAATGTATTTTGGGGGCCCCTTTTTTTTCCGAACAGCTTTGATTCCATGATCCAGTTTCAGCTCTTTCCTACCCACTTTGGTCAATATATTTAGGGATACTGATGTGAGTTTTCAATATTGTAACACAGCTGCAGCTTACTAATAATACTGCAAATAATCTCTGTCACACCCTAAACTCTCTCATATGTGAGGTCCTGTTTTGATTTAAAAGAAACTTTTAACATGGATGTTGCATGAAACAAACACATTTTGTCTGCAAAATTTCTGTAATAGACTCTCACGTATTAAAAATAAATGACAGAAAAACACTATTTACAATAATCTGTTGAAATATTATTCAAGGTCACCAGGGCAAGACTCTCTGCAGAACAGAGCTGGCTCTATTAGGGGTCCCCTGAAAGACTCGGGCCCTGGGCCAGAGCCCACTTTGCCCATGCCTTAAAACGTCTCTGTGTAGATGTTGAAAAGCATGGGTGAGATGATAGAACTTGAGGGACCCCAGCTTTTGTGAAGTATGGGCCAGATGAGAAAGGGTAAAATTGATGACATTTGTTCTGTTTTGAAGGTGGGATGTGATCCATTTGAGAGCATTATACCCCGGCTTTGTAGAGTCTTTGTATTAGAGTGCCATGGCATATGTGTCAAAGGCAGCTGAGAGGTCCAAGAGAAGTAGCATGGCAACCCCGTTCCAGTCTACTGTGTTCTTAAGGTCATCCCAGAAGGTGATGTGGGCAGACTCTGTGACTCTTCCTGGACGGAATACTGTTTGGAAGTCTGAAAGTTAGGAGTTATCTTCAATGAATTGTGACATCTGGGAGAATGCTGTTCTTTCTATCAGGTCCATTTGTGAATGGTCTGTAGTTGTTGGTGTCATTCCGGTGCAGGTTTGTTTTCTTTAATTATGAGTGCATGTATGCCGTTTTTAGGTCTTCTGGAAAGATTCTTGTATTAAGGAATTATTGTGATTCTTCGTACTGGTGTGGAAGCTGAGGTTGTTAGAAGAATGTTTGTGAAGGTTTGTGATGGACACGTGTCACAAGGGCTGGAGGTAGCCCTGCTTGCTTTGACCAGATCCATGAATTCACTGTATGATATTTGTTTAAAGGAATGCAGAGGCAGGGTTAGCCTACTCTTGAAGGTTTTTTGGGGGAAAGGGTTGGTGCTGGTGGTTTTCTTTTGTTCTATATAGGAGTCCAATGTGTATACATTTGTTGTGTAATGATTTGCCTCTGGGATGAGTTCCTTCTATACATTATAGTTTTCTAAATTCGGTTCTAAAATTCTTTATTTGCACATTTAGCATTTTAAATTCTGTCTGCATAGTACCTTCTTTATCTTTTTAAATTCTGGTTTTGTATAATCTGTTAAGTTTATGTAGGTGAAGCTTGTCTTGATTGCTGTTTGTTTTGAGCAAGGTGCTTTACAGCTTTCTAATTTGCTGCTTAATCTCTCGTAGTGCTGTATTTCTCCAAGGTGCCTGTTTTCTTCTGTTCCGTTATGTTGTTCTAATTGGTATTAGGATATCAAAAGTTTCCTGTAGCTACTCATTGTTTTTGCATGAAATTTAATGTGCCAAGATCTGTGTTGGGTGTTAGTTGTGTTTCTAAGTGTTCAAAATTGAGTTTGTTCCACGGTCAATTTGTAGATGCATGTAAGGTAGTTTTAGGTGTGTTGCTTTGTGGTGTTTTATGTTTGAAAGCTAGGAAATGGAGGTCTGACCATGTGTCTGGTGTAGTTGTTTAAAAGGTAACTAGTTCTGGGTTCACAAAAATGACATCTATGAAGTGCCCATGATGGGTGTGGGTTTGTGGATGATCTGGTGTAGGTTCAGTGGCCCCAATTCACAGAACTAACTTATGACAAAATCCTAAACTTACTACCATTTTGGTATTCACAGAATGCACTTACTACTTCTGGTATTCACAGAATGCACTTACTACTTTTGGCATTCACAGAATGAACTTACTACTTTTGCTATTCACAGAATGGACTTACGACTACTAACTTTACGTCGGCACTCGGGCCAGAATTTCCACCCCTGAAGCGGAAATTCCACACCTGGAGCGGGAATTCCGCTCACGGGCCGGAACCTCTGCTCCCGGGATGGAATCTCCGCTTCCAGGCCGGAATCTCCGCTCCAGGGCCGGAACACACGAACTGTCGCCATTGATCATTTTAGCCAAGGGTAAACACCTGTCCAAGTGCCTACCATCCCCCACCATGCATCAGGTGACACACTACAGCCAATCCCAGCCAACAGCTCCTGTTTGCCATGATGTTGCAAGTGCCTACCATCCCCCACCACGCTCCAGCTGAAGCCAATTAACACTAATTGGCCAGCACCAAAAAACATATAAAAGCAGCACACATTGAAGGAAGAGGTTTGGCCACAGAGAGTTTGTGTTGACAACGCTGACACTGCCAGAGAAAAATTGAACTATTGCGGAGGAAGAAGAACTTCACTGCAGAGGAGACCACCATGCTTGTAGAGTATATAGTGAGGCACCACAAACGCCTATATGGACTCCCACCCTACTGCACCAGTGGCACATAGAAGGCAGCCTTATGGCAGCAATTATCCACTGCTGTCACAGCATTGGGGGAGGAGAGGTGCACAGTCCAGGACATCACAAAGAAGTGGCAGGATGAAAGGCAGAGGGTGAAGGAGAAGTACTCCAGGATCGAATTAAACAGGATCCTCCCTGCTGCATACTCTGGACCCTGCATCCGTCTCACCCCACTGGAGGAGGATATCCTTACCACAATACACCCCCACTTGGTCCATGGGCTACCTGTTAGTGACGTCCGCTATGTGGTACCAGGTAAATGGGATGAAAAGAAAAAGTGCATGAAAAGATTGTCTGTGTTGCACTGTCATTGTGAGTAAGGAAGTTGTCCAAAGTGTATATAAAAATATAATCAGTCAGAGACTCATGTGTCACCCTCTGTATGTAGCACCACAAGTCCCAGAATCCTTTGCATTAGAAATGGCAAATCCCTCCCCCACTTTGGAAAAAATGGGCACTGTACTGTTGTCGTAATACACAACCCTGCTAAGCAGCAACTGACAAATATTAGCAGGGTTGCGCCAGTAACAATGTGACACGCAAATCAACTTTTGCGCAACCACGGATGCGTCACATTTACAATGCGGTGCACTGTGGCGCAGGGATAGACAGATGTGTGTTGCATCTGATGGCATTAGGGGGGTGCTTTGCTGGAGTAGTGACGCAAGTGTCACACAACTCCCACAATGTCCATGGACCGCCATACCTAACGTTCTGTGCCACTCATTACGTGTGCTTCAAGCAGGCGTAAGATTGCGTAGCAGCAGCGTATGAAAAGTGACTCTGTGAAATCTCGTAGATTACACTGCATTACTTTTACAAGGCATATCCCAAAGAAACGCCCACCCTGCCTACATCAAAGCTCACGCAGGTTTAATGTTGCGCAGGGCTTCACAACGTGACGCATCCCCATTGATGCATCACGTTGTGAATAAGTCGAAATGTGTCACATGTATTACACCACCGCTGTGTCACATAAGTGACGCAACGGCGGTGTAAATGTTTTTTAAGGGGCTTGTAAACCTGCCACAAATTATCCTAGAAGTAAATCACCCTGTGCCAGCCTAAATCACAAAGCAGAAGGTGAGAGAATCATCAAATCAAAATAGTCATACACCTATTCTGTTGTTCATTTCCCACCCTGCCACGCCATTACATCCCCAACGTACCACTGCTCCTACCTGCCTAGTCTGCGGCAGTACTTAACAACACTGTCAGCATGCAGAAGAAATGGGGAAATCCCTGAAAAGTTCCACAAGCACATTTCCCATTTGGTTACTTTTCTCTCTTCTCACCCATTAACACATTCAGCCAGAGCACAGACAACTGCAGTAGCAGAGGTCCCTGCATCTACTGGGAGGAATCGACATCGTACAGAGAAAGGCATACCACCCTCACCAACTGGTAAGTCAAACTGGCCAGGAGATGGTCAAAATGCATACATTGTCAGGAGACGACAGAGGGACATATAGTGCCCACATATGAAAGTCAACCAGAGATGAAAAAATAGCTGCATTACTATTGGAGTTGTCAATGGACATCCACCTTTAGCAAATGATATTTGTGAACAGTGGAAGACTAAATATAACATGTCTTGGCTCATCATACCTTTGTAATTGCGGAACATAACATGTATTTCACCAACAGTCCCAGACCTGGGAATCCAATCCTGTAATCGAGTGAAACAACTAGTCAAAAGGGTGTCCCCACTATGTTGCAATAGTGTCTGTAGACCTAATCAAGAAATCAAATTTGCACAAATATAGTAATGATGAACAAGAAGTGAGATACCAGGGTCAGTAGTATTGACAATGCATCGACTGTCCAACTTCGAATGTTTCCAATATACATTAAATTGCCCAGTCCACACAGCTGGTCATGTACTTCTTACATTGGCTGGCTTTTTTGTTGGCCATCAACAAAACACGATAGTGGACCTTACCTCAGGATTCGTAGACATGTCATTGTGATATAGGTTGCATCTAGGTAGTGGGCCCATTCTAAGTTATATGTGGTATCACTCATGATATTAAGTATAACACACTTCTGCAACGGTGGTGCCAACAACTGCTTGTGCTCATCCTTTGTGCCAGAAATTTAGTGCATCACATGTGGCTGCAGAAATGTAAAGTTGCAAAACACACTTATCATTGTAAGTACAATGAGGTCCTCCCAGAATCAAAGACACACCCTGACTTCTGCTACAAGGTTGGCTGTGACATCTGTTCAGGGACCACACACTGTTCCGGTGCTGGGCCAAGGTAAGTAAACCCAAGAATGAATCAGGCTGAATGCTCATTAAATGTGCCTTTCACCTCCACCATATGTTGTATGTGTTGTACAACACTGTTGTCCTGCATCACAATATGCTCACATATGGCATTTGAACCCATGCAAGATCAGACCCTGGTGGCTAATGAAAGGATGACACAACATGTATGCCAAGTGAGTGCAGAATGGACATACAATAGTACAATGTGTCATATGAAGTGACCAAAACACAACAGGCTTGCAATTCAATGATAGGAAAAAATTCCTAGCAAAATATATATGGTTAAATCATAATGAAATTGGTATGGCTGAAGCCAACACTGATGCCAGTTGTGTACCTTTGAGATGGGTGTAGGGGCTGCTAAGGTGAATCTTCATACAGTCACACCTTCAAAATAACTTGGCTGAATAGCAACACGCTGATCCAGTGCAGGCGGAAGGCATCGAAGCTTCTCAGCCTATCCGCAATGTGTGAGCATAACCAAATGTTGCATTCTGCTTGCCTCCTCTCCTACCGTATTCACATGTATAGGTGAGTGTTTGACATATGAGGTTTGGATGTCTGCTGTACAAGACACCAATCGTTGTCAGCTAAGTAGTACCATGATGTTGGAAATAGAGTATGAAAAGAGAGGACACTCAAAGGATGGACATAAGAAATCTGTGTTCTCTCATTCAAAAATGAGCTGTGTGACTTCATGCGTAGGGAAGCACAAATGAGCAACATCATGTCCCTGACTACTGCATATCTCACACATGAACCCCATTCTGACTTGTCAACAGACAACATTACACTCATAAAAAATTTAAGTCTTAAAGGCAAGGGTGAAATCAGTGTAATGTGGAGGAGTCCGGGTCATTTATCCCCTTCTTTGAAATATCAGTAACCTTCTCATACAAGTTTGTCTGTTGATGTGTCATCTCATTGATGGCAGTGCTGTGTGGAGGTAACAGCTGGCAAAGGCTGCATGTGAGCAGGTGCCCACATGAAAAGTCCATGAGGTAAACATGCTGCACATTGTCGTTGATTATCCGCAAATGGTTATTGAGAATGACATGTTGGCTCAGAGCTACCATCTGTTGTACTAAAATATTGATATGTGTGTCTCATCACAGCTGCTGACAGGATGACACCACTGCAGCGGACACCATCCCGGGGACTGCATGACATCCTGGCAGCAGCAGTGAAACCCTCGCGCACCTATCTTTCAGGTAATTCTGGCATGAGGTATGTCTGTTGATGTGTCATCTTATTGATGTCAGTGCTGCGTGGAGGTAGCGGTTGGCAGATGCTGCGTGTGAGCAGGTGCCCACATGTAAAGTCCATGAGGTAAACATGCTGCACATTGTCCTGGATTACCCGCAAATGGTTATTGAGAATGACATGTTGCCTCAGAGCTACCATCTGTTGTACTAAATTATGGACATGTATGTCTCATCACAGCTGTTGACAGGATGACACTACTGCAGCGGACACCATCCCGGGGACTGCATGACATCCTGGCTGCAGCAGTAAAACTCTCGCGCACCTGTCCTTCAGGTAATTCTGGCATGAGGTGTGTCACTAGCTTAGATTACGAAGCCATGACAGAGATCAAGATCCCCCTCTGCATACAATCAGCAGTTGTTGTTTACAAAGTGAAATACAAATCAGGAGTGTCATGTGCTTGTCCGTCAATTAGTGATGCAGATCATTGAGAATGTTGTCACTTCCCTCTCTCTACAGCTGCTGGATCAGGGACAGCTATGTCTACAACAGCTATGAGGAGACAGGGTCAGCAGGTGACACTAGGGGGGAACACGAAGGGACAGAAAGTTGTGGCTGGAGCTGGTGGGTTTGCTTGTATCATGTACTTCTCCGTGTAACACCTCAGTGCTATGGTGTGAGCTGTCATTTGTGGTTGTACCCTAAACAGGTCACATGATCCTCATCTGTTGATGCAAAGTACAGTTAATACAACCCTTGTGTTGCACCACATGTAATACCAGGTCAATCACTAATACGGTTGCAACCTCTGTGTTCCAGGGGATGCTGAGGATGAGGATGACAGACCTATGACCAGTGCTGGCCGACGGGGAATCAGAGGAGAGAATCCCCTAATCCTCCAAGCAGTTATGTCGGCAGCAAGTACTGCTCAAAAGGAGGAGGAGGAATTTCCTGAGGACATCGACTTGGTGGATGATGATGACTACGGGCCCGATTCACAGAACTAACTTAAGACAAAATCCTAAACTTACTACCATTTTGGTATTCACAGAAGGCACTTACTCATTTTGGTATTCACAGAAGGCACTTACTCATTTCGGTATTCACAGAAGTTAGGAGTCCTAACTTTAGGACTCCTAAATGCCTTCTGTGAATACCGAAAGTCTTAAAATTAGGATTTTTCTCAGTTTAGTAGTAGTATAGTTAGGACTCCTAACTTTAGGACTCCTAAATGCCTTCTGTGAATACCGAAAGTCTTAAAATTAGGATTTTTCTCAATTTAGCAGTCCTAAGTTTAGGACTCCTAACTTTAGGACTCCTAAATGCCTTCTGTGAATACCGAAAGCCTTAAAATTAGGATTTTTCTCAGTTTATTAGTAGTATAGTTAGGACTCCTAACTTTAGGACTCCTAAATGCCTTCTGTGAATACCGAAAGTCTTAAAATTAGGATTTTTCTCAATTTAGTAGTCCTAAGTTTAGGACTCCTAACTTTAGGACTCCTAAATGCCTTCTGTGAATACCGAAAGCCTTAAAATTAGGATTGTTCTCAGTTTAGTAGTAGTATAGTTAGGACTCCTAACTTTAGGACTCCTAAATGCCTTCTGTGAATACCGAAAATCTTAAAATTAGGATTTTTCTCAATTTAGTAGTCCTAAATTTAGACTTAGGACTACTAAATTGAGAAAAATCCTAATTTTAAGACTTTCGGTATTCACAGAAGGCATTTAGGAGTCCTAAAGTTAGGAGTCCTAACTATACTACTACTAAACTGAGAAAAATCCTAATTTTAAGACTTTCGGTATTCACAGAAGGCATTTAGGAGTCCTAAAGTTAGGACTCCTAACTTCTGTGAATACCGAAATGAGTAAGTGCCTTCTGTGAATACCAAAATGAGTAAGTGCCTTCTGTGAATACCAATTTGGTAGTAAGTTTAGGATTTTGTCTTAAGTTAGTTCTGTGAATCGGGCCCTACATGTCCATCCACTCCGGGGATGACGATTCTGATGCCAATGAGAGCTATCGTGCTAGATTGCCAAAATCTGTCAGGGCATCACATCCTCCACCAAGCAACGTTCGTCAGCCTCCTCCCAAGCAAACAGTTGCCTGTCCCCAGCATCGAGCAAACCAGCCACAGCTCCCATGCATCCCAACACTCCCTCACAGCCCTCACGTCCAGGACCGACATGGTGGTTCCCATACCCGCTCTTCCCTATACAGTGTATCCCTGCCATCCTCTCCACCATCTGGGGGAAGTACCAGCCCTGTTGTGGTGCAGGTATCCATTGGGCCCATTCTCCTGCCCACAGGCTCCCACCTGCCACCCCCTCCCCTGCTGTTGGACCTGCTCGTTCCATCCATGGCAGACACCTGCAGAGAGGGCCTGCACCTGGCTATGATGGCCAGTGGGAGCAGGACTTCTTCCAACAGCAGACAGATGTGAGGCAGGACATTCGTGCCATAGGGGCTACCCTGTCAGACATGTCTGAGTCCCTGCAGGACATGGTCCAATTCCCTCAGGTGGTGGTAGGCTGAGCCAAGTTTTGGATAGAATGGATAGAACTTGGCAGGACATGTCCAGGAATATGAGGGACATGATATCCATCCAAAGGGAAGAGAGTGTAAGATACCATGCCTTGTCCATGAAGATGATGGAGGGCATGCTGAAAGTGATCCAAAGTCTCCCTTCACGGTCAACGCTGGGAGGGGAGCCATCATATCTGCCTGCAGGACAGCATATCCACACACCTGTACCACCAACTGCGCAGCACCACAGCAAAGGTACACATCCAAACCGGCGGCCTGAACTGGCACTCCCACCACCTGCACAACCACCACCAACACCTGCACAGGCACTCCCACCACCTGCACAACCACTACCAACCCCTTTACAGGCACTCCCGCCACCTGCACAACCACCACCAATCCCTGTACAGGCACTGCCACCACCTGCACACCTGCACAACCACCAACAACCCCTGTACATGCACTGCCACCACCTGCACAACCACCACCAACCCCTGTACAGGCACTGCCACCACCTGCATAACCACCACCAACCCCTGTACCGGCACTCCCTCCATGTGCACAACCAGCCCTTGTCCATGCACAAACACCAAAAGTGCATACACCATCTGCTCCAGCACATGTAGATTACGCTGTACAGGCCCATGGACAAGACCCACCTACACGTAGGCGACGAGCCCGGCCTGACCCCTCACAGCGATCATCACCCCCAAAATTGCGATGTCGCAAGCACGATCGCCAGTGACAAGAACCCCAAGACAAATTAACCACGTGAATGTGTATGAAAAAAATAAAGATCTACAAAACTAAGATTCTGTTGTGTATCATGTCCTGTGTAACGATGTAGGTGGCCTAGAGATGTGAGGAGGTATGTGTGTGTGTGACACAGTTACAAGTCTAACCCATCATTGCAACAAGCCATTATGTGCATAGCAGATGACTCGCCAAATATGTGTCCAAATTCTGAACCAGACATTCAAAATGAAGTCAAACAAGTTAAAGTAATTAGAATTCCTCAAAGATATTTATGAATGAACAGAAGAACAACCGTCCGTTTGGAAGGGAGAAAGGAAAACAAATGATGATCTTAATGCAGATAGAGAAGGGAACTTGGATTGGGGTGGGGCAACAAAAATCTAACACGTCAGGGAGCGTCAGGAAAAACAGTCTATTTACAAGAGGAAAATGAAATAATTGTTCAGGACGATGTCTCAGTCAAAAGTCAAGTGTCCTTCTGGTCATCCTCTACTACCACAATGTGCAGATCCTCAGAGTCTGATGCAGGCACACGGCTGGCGGGTGAAGGAACAGGCACCACATGGGTTCGTGACACGCGAGGAGTATGGGGGAAACAGTGTGGGCAACGGACATAGGGAGACATTGACGGTGGTATGGAAAGGGATGTGGGAGACAAGAGACGACATGGCTGTGGCCATTGAACTGATGCTGGTGGTGAGGGTGGCCAGAGATCGGACAATGTCCTCTCGCATCATGCGTATCGCCAGACACACTTGCAGCATGATGCGAGCGGACATGTCTGACTGACCCTCACACATGCACCTCAAGTCCCCTGGCACAGCCACAGGAGGAACAACACTGGGAGGGGCCTGGGGGGACAGGAGGGATGTGGTGCCTCAGGTCCGGAGCCAATGTAGTGGTCGAGCTGGCAGCTACAATGAGGGGGACTGGTTGCAGGGAAGCAGCTGGAGCCCCCGATGGAATGGGGGACTCTAGAGGTAGGGAGGGGCTGATGGCAGGCCCAGATTGAGTATTGGCCTGCCCCTGGGACACCTCTTTAGGTGAAGAGCCGGGGGGAGAGTAGCTCTCCACCACATCATGGGCAGAGGTATCTGGTGCTCCCCCCCCCCTTCAATGTTCGCAGCCTCCACCTGGGAGGTAGCACCAGCATCATGGTGTTCCTTGTCAGTCTGGGTGGGCACAATCCCCTTGCCTCCTGATGTTGAGGGTCCCTCCTCATCCTCTTCTTCCTCGCTGGTGGAAAGAGGGTGTAGCCGCCGACGCACTGATGGCCTCACACTCTGGACCTGGTCCTGCTGTCCTTCCATCTCGCCAGCTGTGCCTGCTGAAATGTAAGCAAAATCCTAATGTGGTGGTTGTTTCATGCAGGACAAGAGACATACCTAGATGAGCCAAGGTCAGACTTTGTTTTCCTCTGATCGCACTCTACAGTTGTCAGTGTTTATGAACTTACATTACATGTATGTTCACTGTCATTTACTGAATTGAGTCTGACATGGACATCTCACGCGAATGTTTGTGGCTTACACAACTGTATTGGCCAACCCTCAAACTTGGCATTCTTGTGATCCGTGTGTCCTGTCACTGCTACATGTGCAGGTTCAAAAAGCAGTCCACAAAAGGAGAACATGAAGAGTCCAGATTTATTTGAATTTGGCCATTGATATGGAGTCGCAGCTATTTAACGTCTGGACAAGTGTCATCTGCTTTGTAGCATTGTATGGGACAAGACAAGTGCCGAATGTGGGTCACACATCCACATAGGGTCTGGGCTATTTCTTTAGCTACATTGTGAGTCTAGCCTTTTGCTGTCCCCACACATAATCTGACAATCCAGTGCCACATATTGGCTTTGGTGACTGATAAGGTAGTGCAGTACACCGGTGAACAGTGGGGGATCATTGTGACAGCTACCTGTACATGTGAAATTTCATACAGGCCACTGAGGGTGAGATGTCTGTCAGTGGACACACCTTGCAAATTTAGAAGCACTTAAGAGTGATGCAAGGATGTCAAAGTCTGTCTTGACTCCATGGCACATGATGATCTGTCTCAATTGGAACCCAAACTCTACAAATGCAATGCAAGTCACAGCATCCAATACCCTTTGGCCTGCCATGTGCACACTGGACAGTGTCTGTACCATTGCTCATCCAATGCACACATCAGTTATGATTTCCTTGTTCCAATTGTAGTGGTGCTGGCAGAGCAGATTTCAATATGAATGCACAAGTGTGGCTCATTATACAGTTGTCATGAAGAAACTACAACTCCCCAAATGCACTCTGCCCTGTACAGTCCATATGCCATAGTGTGCCTTTTTAATCTTGGTGACTGCTGCATGGACACGGAATTGATGAATGGAGGCATGGGACACACAATGGTACAGCACTGTTTCACTCACATCGTACTCCCAGACACATATTGCATATGATGCACTTACCAGGTCTCTGCTGCTCATGCTCCTCCAGCGGAGCATGGAAGGTCGGCCAAGCTGCTCGCAGGACCCTCCTGTACAGTGGGGAGAGGCGAGGACGATGCACATGGTGCTGGGAAGACAGGCCCACCAGCTTTTTAGGTCCTCCCAGCGCTTGCGGCATGCCCTAGCACTCCTGGTGTGGACTCTTACTGCACTGCAGCGCTCCCCGATGTTGGCCCATAGCCTGGCCCGGGCTGCATTGCTCAGCTGGTGTTCTGGGCCCCCATATAGCTGAGGATATTTGGACAGCACCCCCTCAGCTAAAATGTCTAATTCCTTTTCAGTGAAAGGGGGTTCTTTCTCTTCACAAAGCTCAGCCATTTTGGGGCAAATAAGAAAGATGAGAGCAGCAGGATGTCAGAGGATCTGATCTGTGATAGAGGATGACTCAGAATGAACACAAAATGGCTGCCAACTATTTCCTGTGATGTATTTCCTGCCTCCGACTTCCTGTAAAACATTTCCTGTATGAAATAATGTGTTCCGAGTCATTTTCGGAGTTTACGGCCCGTAAACGCAGTGTCAGGTTCCGGAGCGGCAGGTCCGCACACGCGCATTACGCTCCGAAGTCAGAACTTCCGATTTTGGGCCGTAAACTCCAACTCCAGTTTGATAGCTTAGAGGAACGACTTCATGCAACAATGGAGCCATGTCATCTCCCAACCATTCAGTTATGAAGAATACGTCAGGTTGTGTGTCAGTGAGTAGGTTGTAGATGTGATGATTGTTTTTAGAGAGTGATTGAGCATTTATTAGTAGGCAGTTTAGAGATTGTGTTTTGGGGATGGTGTGAGTTTGTTTTGTAGAAATGTGAGCAGTGTTTGTGGAACTTGTAGCAGGTGTGTAATTAGTGGTTGGTATTAGCTGTATGAGAATAGCAATAGTGTTGCTTTTCTATATTGTGTTCCTTGTCCAGCAGACTTAGAAGGCATTGCGAAGGGGTGAAGATGGTCGTTCAGAGTGAGTTGGTGAGCTGTGTTGTTTTTTTAGAGTAGTCTTGTGCAATAGACATGGAAATGCAAAGTTGTGAAGAGTGGCATGTTGTTTATTTTGCTTGCGTCTGTTTAGGGTAGACAGTGTATGAGTTAGGGGTGGTGGTGCAGCATGTGGGTCATGTTGTAAGGCTCTATATTGTCCAATGGATGAGAGACGGTTGAATGAGTGTTGTTGAGTGTTGTTGTGTTTGTATATTTGTGTTAGGTGAGGGGAAGAGAGAACGCTTGACAGTAAAGATGATTTAGGATGTGTATTATTTGTGTAGTCAGAAAGGTGGGAGTTGGTGTATGCTTCTAGTTTGTGATGGAATGTATTATGAAATTGTGTGTGTGTGAAACTTAGCTGTGCTGGTGTGGGTGTTGTCTTTGTTTTTGTGGAGCAGTACGGGAGATGATGATGTAGTGCAGTTTTCTGACAAGGATTTGTATGTAAATTATTGTTTGTGAGTGGAGGTTGAATGGTAAAGGAGGTGGTGATGTGTTTTGCAAACGAGTGTATGTGGTGTGTGATAGGGATGGACAAGAGTTATGAGTGTTTGTTTTAGATTTGATAGCTGGAAGAGTTAATATGTGTGGTGGAGTGGAGAGTAAGGGTTGTAGGATTGCGTATTTTTGGAAAAAAGAGGAGTAGGGTGTTGGTGGATGAAATGATGGAGTGCTAAGCATAGGTTTTGTGGTGACAGAAAGGGGTCTGTTAGGAGTAAGCAGAGGGTAGAGCTAGTGGTTTGCATGAACAGGGAATTTATGTTTGGATGGAATAAATTAATGTATATTATGTATATTGTGGCTTTGTGTTGTGTTGGCGATGCGTGGATTTGTTAATGGTATAGGACACAGTGCTGTTATGTGTCAGAGTGATGTTGCCATTGTGTGGTAGTTGAGGTGGAAAGGTGTATAGGTGTGGTTTGTGGGGTTTTATAGTGGTTGTATTGAAATGTTGGGGCCATTTGTAGTGAATGAGTAGAGTGCATTTGCTCTGAGTGTGTTTATATGTTTGTGGATATGGATGGGTTAAGGTGGGTGCTGGTGAATGGAATAAAGGGCAGCATTTCTGGCCCTAGGCCTGACCTGTACTGTAGAGGCCTACCCAGGCAACTGCCCTGTCCTCTCTACCCTTATCCTCAATTTCCAGGCTTAGACGCCCTGAGCCCCAAGCTTAAATAACCCTAGTGATCAAGTGACACCTTTGGCCGATGGAAACCCTGGCCCTAACCCTAACCAGTCAGAACACTAGCCCTAAACCCTAGAGCCAATGGGAGACCTGCCCCTTACAACCAATCACAGCCCTAGCCACTGCGGCCAATCAGAAACTAAACCCTAAGCCTAATAGAAACCCTAGCCCCAGTGACCAATCGGAACCCCAGACCAATCAGCCAATCAGAAACCTAACCCTAAGCCCAATAGAAACCCTAGCCCCAGGGACCAATCACAACCCCAGGCCTAGCAGCCAATAAAAAACCTAACCCTAAGCCCAATAGAAACACCAAATACAGCAACCAATCAGAGCACAGATGTAACGTTCAGTGGCAAAGTTATTTAAGGGGCGTGTGACTTCAAGCACAGGAGGATGGCCAGGGGGAAGTGAGCAGCTCCTGAAGATCAGAATCTCCTTGGATACAGACAGGCTCAATCCACACTTTGCTGGTGCTGGTTTACCCTGCAGATAGGCCCAAACATAAGCCACTTAAATACTGCTTTTCATGCACTGAAACAAATCCCTTTTTCTAGCCAAAAATTAGGGTTACATACAGTGGCGGCTCCTTAGCTAAGGCGGAGAGTATTGCCCACTGCCAGACAGCAGCAAAAGAAAGGAAAAAATAAAATTGTAATAACAGAATGTTATTATCATTTTATTTTGTCCTCCTGCTGTGGCAACGTACGGGAGGGATGGGGTGGGGCTGCAGGGAAGGAGTGGCCACCCAAAACAGTCATGTGCACTTCCCTGTTCTTCATGCAGGCTGCATTACAGCCTGCATGGAGAACATATCCAACCCCTGGCTGAGCGCCGTGTCACGGCGCTCAGACCAATCACAACGCTGAATTGCATCATTGTGATTGGCATTGGAGCCTGGCTGCCTGCTTTCTGTTCTGACCTGAAGTAAGACACAGGCGAGCAGGAGAGAAGAGGCAGGACCCGGCAGCGGCGGCTGTAAGGTAAGTGTTATTTCTTTTTTTTATGAAGCCTGCGAGCCGTGCCGGCTGTCCTTGGTCACATGTACTTTCCAAACACAATTTAAACCTTAAAGCAGGTTCTGCAGTCTCATAAATACACTCTGCTTAGCCTCTGAGGGTGTAGTTTGCCTTTTTAACTTTAAAAAGACCCAAAGGGGCAGATGTGGGGTGCTGGGGGTGGGTATGGTGATGGGTTACTCCTGCACACCTAAGCATAGTACAGGGAAAACCAGGACAGAAATTCAAACTATCACAAGTACCAAAATAGCAGTTTAAAGAGTACAAATTGCAAAGAAAGCAAGAGACCAATTCAAACAGTCAGGCAAAAAAACAGCAGTTTTAACAATACCTATTGTACTGAGGACAAGAGATTGAATTCAAACAGTCACAGGTAGAAAAATAACAGTTTTAAAGTTTCAAAAACACAGTGCAAGTCTGTGTTCTTACCACTTTCTCTGTTGTTTGTTTACTGGGCTGTTTATTTAAGGATGTAAGCGGCGTGATGTAGGATTTTACATGAGGGTTGAGGAGAAAACTCTGCAGAATAGGCACACTAAGGAGAGGATGTGGCCTAACGTCTAGAGCAGCAGACTTTGAAGCTGGGGGCCTGGGTTTGAGTCTCGGTGGGAGGCTCAATATCCTATGATTCCTGGGAAATCACTTAATCTCTCTGTGCCTAAAAATGTGTCTATCTGAAAAGCAACTGGTGCTCATGTAAAGCACTCTGATATCTTCACCTGCAAAAAAAATGTGTGATGAAAAAATTAGATACAAATTTGTTGTTCCTGTCTCAGAACAGTGCTTGTGGTCCATATGAATTTATAAAGGGACATAATTGCTACTGTTTTTAAGACTCCTCTTTGCATCTCTGTGGCTTATCAATACAATTTCGCTTTGAGGTGTACACAAGTAGAATTTTTAAATCATTAGTTTGTACTATAAATATTTTCAGTTCCCAGTGTTCTGTGTTTTTGCGGGAGTATATATCCTTCTCTTCCAATGTGCATATTATATCCAAGGCAAAAACAACATAAATGATGAATGACCCCAGGCATATCCTGGCAACCGCCTATTTAAAATATCTAAAATGTAACTGTGTTAGTACCTACTCAGTTATTATATTAATTGTGCACTTATTATAGGTTTCATGCATTCAGTGATGTCAGTTATTATGATGCCATCATCACATCACAATAACTGATGACACTTCCTGTTACAGCAAATAGTGTGTGACGTCACTTCCGCTACTTCTGACATTTTGGTAAAGCAGCACCTATGCATTCAGGCTTGTTCTCATGTGACAGTTGGTTAAACAAGGGCTTTTGTACTCTATGGAGGTAAAACACACCATGGAACAAGAGAGTCAAAGACACTACAACACCTGCACCAACAGAAGATGAGGAATTTGAAGGTGGTGGAATGTGATACCCACCTCGAACTGCACAAGGCAGGTGAGTGAATTCAGAAATCCTGCCTTCCTCCAAACAGATTTTGATTTGAGACACAAATAGTGCATTATAACACATACGTTTCTCATACATTGGTGACAAACTAATGGGACTCAGAAGGGGCACTGATGACTTATTCCAATACCTTTATGGTGTGACGACAAAGTGTGAGCCTTCCCAGAAGTGATGGATGTTCCTTCTCTTCCAGAATACTTTGACAAATAGGGGGAAAAGCAGGAATTGCCCAGCAATTATTTCTTTAAAATTGTCTAACAAGCCCCAGGTATTACAAACAGTTCCTAATGTCTATTTAAAGAACTTCACAAGTATTGTCATTATTAAGTCAAGCTACAGACAATTGTAGCAGTCTGACAGGCATCATGTTAGCAAAGTTCACAGCACACACACAAAACATGAAACACATAACAGACAGAAATGGGCGTCTGATCAGCTATTTCTGGCATTAGCTGCTTTGGCTGAGCCTTATGGAAGCTCTCACTTCCAGGGTTGTCCCCATCGTGTTCTGGTATGAGCCTATGACATATCGTGAATTTGCCAAATAATGATGCAATCTGTCAGCAATTCAGAGACATTCTTATCACCCCTCCTGGTGCTGCCTCTCTTTTTTAGGTCTCGCCTAGAGTTGCAGCGCGAACGCGCTGCCATCGCTTTGCGAGACATGCAGTATACACTATAGTGTGGAAGCTTTGTGGAAGCTCCGCCCACTCTCCGGCCCATCTTCTTCATTGGCTTAGGTTCTAAATGCTGCTTTCCAATTGATTTTAAGCTTGTTAGTCCCTTTCCATAACAGCCATGTCAGTCATTTGTGTCCTTCCACGGCTACTGGCCCCTTCACAGCACGGACTACTTTCTTCCTATGCCCCAACTCCCGCAGTCCAATGCCTTCTTGCCGCCACCCCCCCTCGTGCCTCGTCGCCCGCACGCATTGCTATTTGTAATGCAATAGGTCTTGCGTAAATGCGAGTCATATTGCATTGCCAATGCTTGTTGGTATTACTCTAATATGTTTCACGCAGTGCTTTAGGGTCACGACATTATATAACCTACCCTGTAGATGAGACAATATCCGTGGTTCAGCAATTAGACGAAAGAAAATGTATGCTCTCCGGCTTTCCCTTATTCGCCACGCCAATGTCAGTGCCGACAGAGCTCACAAGAGAGCAGCAAAGCTCCAAGCAAAATGACTTCGCAGCAATTTATTTTCAAGACAATCAAACTGTCCATCTCAGAACCATCATTTCAATGTACGCTGCAGAATATGAAAATTCTCTATTTCCATACATGTGGGCTAAGTAAAATTCAGCAATTCAACACACTTAAGAACTGATTTCAGACATTTTCAATTGGGCGCCCCAGGGAGTATTGTCCTCTTGTTCCGATCACGATATTGCTTCAAGAGGAAAGGTTTATCCAATTGTTAAAAAGAGTGGCTTAAGTGTTTTTACACTGGAAAATAAACATCCGGCATTTAATTTAAAAAAATCCAAGGTTTAAGTACTTGAACATTCCTTGCTGAGTACAAACATGTCCCCTACCTCTCCTGGCCCAACTAGTCTCCTGTATGTGACAATCTCTTGGGGCTCCCAGGCATTTCCCAGGTCACAGCGCGGGCAAGAAGATTTACTCTGCAGGAGGAAGAGAGGCTCTGCTGCAGGGTGAACCGTGCGCAGCTTGTTCTAAAACCCACAGCATAGCAAATATGCAGTAAGTATGTTTTAAAAATGACTTAAAAGGTTTCTCTTTGCTACAGAGTACATGCAGTTTTCTTAGGTTATTGACTCGTTCAAGTAAGTGAATTGTGTAGCTGTGGTGCGCCAGACCCCTGGACTGCTCACTTCACTGGTGTTACATTTTGAAATAATACAGCCTGCTGTGATCGCTGTGTGTATCTCCCAGCCTCTCCTGAGGCTTACCCAGCACCATGCTGTCATGACACTGCTAACTGCGCCAGCCGGAGTCTGCGAGTCAGTTGACTCTAATTGAAGTACGCTATAGGCCCCGAGGCAGCTGGGCTCTGTGTTAGGGCCTCTCACACCGTTAGGTGGTTCTGCAGTATAAACGCAAGTCCATTCTCCTTTTAGTTTTAATTGTTAGCGGAGCCATGTGACCTGCTTTCTAGCTATCCGCTTTTTTTTTTCCTAGTGGCTAATATTAGTAGTTACTTCACAAGTCTTACTTTCCTGCTTACAGCATTCGCTTATGAATAAGGTGGCCCCTGCAGTGACAGCTTTACCGACTTAGTTCACCCCACTCCAAGTGAAAAACCTTTTCCCATCACATTAATTTTTTGCATGGCCTCAGCTTGGATAACAAACACCACCTGGTAAAAGTGATTTGTTTTAATCTCCTTGTTTTACCATGCTCCTTTTCTTTTATTTTAGTCTAATTGTCATTGCCTGTGCCTTTTTATTCTTATTAGTCAATACATTATGCCAAATAAAATTCACAAGCTTATTATATGATCAGTATTGTACAAGAGAAGCAATAAAATAGCAATAGAATAAACACATACTTCCTATCACTTTTATGAAATATTTAAGTAAACAAGACTCGGTGTCATTAACAGAAGTATGGGCATGGTCTTCAATGCTATGTCATGTGAAGTGATGCTCGCCCTCTTTCATATCTGCCAAGGTTTCAGATTGCTATGTATGATATTTTGATAATTTTGTTGTAATTATGACTCAGCCACCTCATTAATTTGCAGCAGTTTTAAGATCTTAAAGTTTCTCGTTGCTCAAATGGGTCAAATTTCTGATATTTATGTTTCCCTCATCTTTTATTGGTTGATTTTGCTGGGGAGAAAAGTGTCACTCATAGTGGTTCTAATGGCACTCATAATTACACAGAAATTCTGAAAATGTCACACATAGCAATCTAAAACCTTGGCAGCTATGCTCTCAGGTAATTTCCGCGTTTTCTGCCTCGTGCTTCAGCCGCTCAATGTTTCTCCCACCGGGCCACTGGAGCAGTAAACGCCGAGCCCTGCAGTGCACAAGGAACTTCACTTCCATTACAGTCCATTAAAGGAGCAAGTTGGTCAGAGTACGAGCCTGAAGCATTTCCACATGTGGGGTGCGGGAGCCTGCGAGTGGAATGTGAATAGGAAAGCACTGCGCCACAGTAGGATGAGTACTGTGAGCATCGTTGAAAGAAAAGTATTTTTCAGATGCGTCAGTGCTTAATTTGTCAAATAATGAGTACCGGTGCCCAAAGCTCTGCTCAAAAGCCCTATTAAATACATGTCAGCGGGCCGAATACCAGGGCTCTCTAGAATTGAAACCACCCCAGGCCTCTTTAATCCAGTACCTGACACCCTTGGCTCGTTTATTCCTCTTGCTGGTTCCTGCTGTCTCCCTTTGTGATGGTACTTAAGTCTTTCTCATCCTCCTTCTTTCCCCTTTGTGTGTTTAGGTCGAGCATTCGAGACCTCTTGTATATACTTTAGTATATACTTATATGTGCATGTACTATGTGGGCTCTGGAGATCAGCCCTAGGACTTGTCTGCTTCCGCTTAAGGACTTTTTTTTCTGTTCAACTGCCTCTATTTGTCTTGATAGAAAACGACCAGCAGAGGTCAGTAAAATACCAGAATCACTTTAGCATGCTCTAGATTCCAGTCCATAGAAATAGTCTTCCACGAGCACCCGTAGACAAAAATATTTTTTTCAAATCTTGTATTTTCAGTGATATGACTACCGAAAGCCCTGATTTTATATTACAAACAGAGCTTTGGACTATACCATTTCCCGCTGAAAGGCAATATTACTCTCCATGTGTTCCCATACCTGGTGTGTCACGCAGTTTGGTACTCACTCTCCCTCCATTTTAAAGAACAGTAGATGTTCAGCACCCAGGCTAATGTGCTGCATAGCTAAATACATATAGGTTCCCAAAGGCGAGACCGATTGCATTGCAAATGCCTTTTCTTGCACCGGGCGTCAAACAATTGATAGCCCCACCAGCTCCCTAGACGCTGCTTCTGGATTCCTCTTTTCTCATACAGACCGCCCAGCCATGAGCAATTGACAGCCTCGACTGTGCCTGGAAATGCACCCGATCTCACACAGCGCTAACTGCAGGCAAGCTACCCAATCTGCTGTTTACACTACTTAATGTATGTGTAAATATTAAATCTCTGTTAAATATACACTGGTATGCCATGCCAGTGAGAATGATGATGGCCCAATAAAACATGTTATTTTTGTCAATTGCACTAATAAACGTCCTGTTAAACATATACTGGTGCAGTGGTGAAGTTCCACATTATTTCCATAGCCCAGCCTTAGTAATATGAAAAATGCTGCATCCTGCCTCACAGTTTGAATTTACAAAACAGTTCTACTAGCATCACAAGGCCTAATCAATGGGATTTCATCTCGCTGCAAATAATTAACCCACTGTTTAAGGTTAAATACGTATTTCTAACTAATATACGTGAAAAAGAGTAAAACAATAATATGCTTTATACTAACTACTATTTGTGAAGGCTGATAAAGTCAGCATGCACCCCCAGTAGGTTTATCCGAGTTTTAGGCATGCCCACTCTCAAAAAACGTGAATGAGTAGGATATTACGGTCTGGGCATTATATGCATGTAGTGCACAGGGAATAATGAGAAAAAAGAATAAAACAAAGCATACAGCAACTTCACTCTACTGCAACGGATAAAGTGCCACGTTCTGACCAGGCCCATGTAGGTTCTGTATTTGTTGTTCAGGTTAGGAGAGCCTGGTGTAGGCCTCACGTTATTAAACACTTTAATGCACTTGACTCACACAGGTCAGTAAGCATAAAGGTGTTGTTTATTAAAAAATACTGCGGGGGACCAGGTATGGCTTAGATATGCAGGTAACCACGTCCCACATCCAGTTACAGAGGTGTAATATGTGTAAGATTGGCCATTTGAGTTGCTGCGGTACGTGAGTGTGTACCTTGCATGCACATTTTGGTGCCGATTACGATCCGGTAAAAACCGGGTACGAACCGTCGGACGGAGCATATTCTCCGTCCGACGGTTACCCGGTCGTCAAAATATACAAACATGGAATTACGATTCGCACGGAAACACCATTTCCGTACGAATCGTACAAAACCCCAACCGACGAAAATAAACATACAAATGCGATCCGGGAAAGCGCCGGCATGACGTCGGGACGCACGCAGCCTGCCATTCACGAACCAGGAATCACGATTC
Source organism: Triturus cristatus (assembly GCF_964204655.1). Lineage (NCBI taxonomy): Eukaryota > Metazoa > Chordata > Amphibia > Caudata > Salamandridae > Triturus > Triturus cristatus. The sequence goes on from NC_140581.1 coordinate 546,430,846, forward strand.
GCACCGACGTCATCCCGCACGGTGAATATTTTCCGGCTGCCAAAAACTGCCGGGAAATCAGGACGACGCGAACAAGGAGTACCTGTACGCGACGGACAGACATGGACCCGAACCTACGTGTCATCCCGGCCCTCATAGCAGTCGACCTCCTCTACAGGTTCGGACGCAGACGCCGCAGAAGGTCAGAACAAAACCCAGGGGCAAAGGAGGGGGGGGGCAGGGGCAGGACACAAAACCCCCACCAAAGTCACACAGCACACATGCCCTGGACATACCTGACCCCCACTACCTGGTCACTACGAGGGGGTGGGGGCGTGTCCAGCAAAGCCAGCGACCGCCACAACGGAAGTGCTTGACGACGCGAACCGGCAACACAACAATACAGGTACATCCCGTACCCACGCCTTAAGAGCGTGGGTACGAGTCGTACCCTGCCCACACCTACATCATCCCAACTATGTCGCGACGGCTGTACCCACGTGGCAAAGGCCTGGCTACGGCCCGCACAAGCATCACATAGCGTGGGGACGCATATGTACGGACCGTACCCCCACCCCCCGTATGCATGGAGTATACCCCCCACCCCAACAGTGTAAGTACGACCCGTACCCTCACCCGCGGATGTATGGAGCGTACCCCCACCCCAACAGTGTAAGTACGACCCGTACCCTCACCCGCGGACGTATGGAGCGTACCCCCACCCACACAGTGTAAGTACGACCCGTACCCACACCCGCGGACGTATGGAGCGTACCCCCACCCCAACAGTGTAAGTACGACCCGTACCCTCACCCGCGGACGTATGGAGTGTACCCCCACCCCAACAGTGTAAGTACGACCCGTACCCTCACCCGCGTGTGTATGGAGCGTACCCCCATCCCAACAGTGTAAATACGACCCGTACCCTCACCCGCAGATGTATGGAGCGTACCCCCACCCCAACAGTGTAAGTACGACCCGTACCCTCACCCGCGGACGTATGGAGTGTACCCCCACCCTAACAGTGTAAGTACGACCCGTACCCTCACCCGCGTACGTATGGAGCGTACCCCCACCCCAACAGTGTAAGTACGACCAGTACCCACACCCGCGTACGTATGGAGCGTACCCCCACCCCAACAGTGTAAGTACGACCCGTACCCTCACCCACGGACGTATGGAGCGTACCCCCACCCCAACAGTGTAAGTACGACCCGTACCCTCACCCGCGTACATATGGAGCGTACCCCTACCCCAACAGTGTAAGTACGACCCGTACCCTCACCCGCGTACGTATGGAGCGTACCCCCACCCCAACAGTGTAAGTACGACCCGTACCCTCACCCGCGGACGTATGGAGCGTACCCCCACCCCAACAGTGTGAGTACGACCCGTACCCTCACCCGCGGACGTATGGAGCGTACCCCCACCCCAACAGTGTAAGTACGACCCGTACCCTCACCCGCGGACGTATGGAGCATACCCCCACCCCAACAGTGTAAGTACGACCCGTACCCTCACCCGCGTATGTATGGAGCGTACCCCCACCCCAACCGTGTATGTACGACACGTACCCCCACCTCGTATGCATGGAGCGAACCCACACACGTGTATGTTCTAAGCGTACATATTGTGAAATAGGAGGGGTGGGTGCAGAGTCCTCCCAGCAGTGCCCAGAGACAGGAGGGGTGTGTGCCTATCACTCCCAGAAGTGCCCAGAGACAGGAGGAGTGTGTGCCTATCACTCCCAGCAGTGCCCAGAGACAGGAGGGGTGTGTGAAGAGTCCTCCCAGCAGTGCCCAGAGACAGGAGGAGTGTGTGCAGAGTCCTCAAAGCAGTGCCCAGAGACAGGAGGGGTGTGTGCAGAGTCCTCCCAGCAGTGCCCAGAGACAGGAGGGGTGTGTGCAGAGTCCTCCCAGCAGTGCCCAGAGACAGGAGGGGTGGGTGCAGAGTCCTCCCAGCAGTGCCCAGAGACAGGAGGGGTGTGTGCCTATCACTCCCAGCAGTGCCCAGAGACAGGAGGGGTGTGTGCCTATCACTCTCAGCAGTGCCCAGAGACAGGAGGAGTGTGTGCAGAGTCCTCCCAGCAGTGCCCAGAGACAGGAGGGGTGGGTGCAGAGTCCTCCCAGCAGTGCCCAGAGACAGGAGGGGTGTGTGCCTATCACTCCCAGCAGTGCCCAGAGACAGGAGGGGTGTGTGCAGAGTCCTCCCAGCAGTTCCCAGAGACAGGAGGGGTGTGTGCCTATCACTCCCAGCAGTGCCCAGAGACAGGAGGGGGGTGTGCAGAGTCCTCCCAGCAGTGCCCAGAGACAGGAGGGGTGTGTGCAGAGTCCTCCCAGCAGTGCCCAGACACAGGAGGGGTGGGTGTAGAGTCCTCCCAGCAGTGCCCAGACGCAGGAGGGGTGGGTGCAGAGTCCTCCCAGCAGTGCCCAGACGCAGGAGGGGTGGGTGCAGAGTCCTCCCAGCAGTGCCCAGACACAGGAGGGGTGTGTGCCTATCACTCCCAGCAGTGCCCAGAGACAGGAGGGGTGGGTGCAGAGTCCTCCCAGCAGTGCCCAGACACAGGAGGGGTGTGTGCAGAGTCCTCCCAGCAGTGCCCAGACACAGGAGGGGTGGGTGCAGAGGCCCACAGCAGTGCCCATGGAAAAAAAAGGGTGGAGTACCCACAGATCCAATTGCCACAATTGTCAGTCAGGTGCACAAAGACCCTGCAGTACATGTAACACATGTGTGCGAGGCTGGGAGTACACACATGCATACAGCCTAAAAGGGAACATGTCCACATGAAGTCATGTCAACAGACTACATACACAAGTACAGTGATCACCAAGGATGCCACGAATGATGCAGGTGGAGACATCGCTCTGCATGCATGGCCAAAGTTGAAGGGGTCCGTCACACACCCAGCTAATGTAGACACAGCTCAGCGCTAAATATTGGGAACACCCTGCAGGGAAGATGTCAGGGTACACAGAGGAAGGAACACACCTTGGGACAATTTCACCATGCAGTAACTGCTTACATGAACAGAGAAACCTAGCTAACACCTTGTGATGGCACACAGATACCAGGGTACCCCCTATGACCAGCACACTACTACATTTCCCACACACCCAACACATGATCACCACCCAAAATCATGTAGCAGCCCCACCAACAGCAATACCACAAAAGCAGTAGTGTTCTAAGGAAAGAAAAAAAGGCTTTAATCAGCATGATCACAAATTGTTTGGTTGTAGAAAGTTCAATATTTACAAAGCCCATAGGGCAGTCCATGAGCCACAGCTGGATGGGGGACACAGTGGGACGCGTGTCCCCTAGCTTGCCTGCACATTCAGACTCCTTCGTCTTCCACAGCGGGGAGGGCATCATGTGGGGGGGAAGGACCAGGCACCGCAGGGACATGAGGGCGAAGGGTAGGCATCGTGGGTGCAGGGATGGAGGACTCCACCACAGGGGGTGGGGCAGGGCCAAAGGCGGAGGCCAGGATCTCGCTGCACACCTTAGCAAGGTCCTCCAGTGTCTCCCCTGCACCCGAAGGAACCACAGGCCCCAAGGAGGGGGGGGGCGGAGGGATGGGTCGCAGCGCCACTGGGGGAGGGTGCGGACAGGGGGGGGACTCAACCACCCTGACCGGGGACTCCCTTGACCGCTTGCGGGGTGGTGTCACAGTGGGGCTCAGGGACAGAGCGGCCATGAAGGAGTCCTTGCCGGATATGTGGCCAGGAGAGCTGAGGGGAGGGGATTTGGAGGGAGTGGATTGGGTGGAATGCGGACTACCACTCTGGCTGCATGACTTACGTTTGCCCCCCGACCCAGTGGGTGTGCCTACTTCACCCTGTGTGTGCGTGCCAGGAGGAGTGCGTATGACCTTCCCTGCTGGTGTGGTGCCTGTGTCTGTTGTGGTGGGTGCATGCTGACGTCTGGGTGTACGTGGGACAGGCATGGGAGTGGGAAGTGTGGATGGGGCAGGGGTAGGGGGTGGGACGAAGCGCTGCAGGAGACCCACTGCTGCAGTCAGTGTCGAGTCGATGGACCTCAGCAACTGCCGTTGGTCAGCCTGCGATGAAAAAATGCCCTCCAAGTATGCCTCCATGTTGTGCAGCACTTGGCTGTTGCCATGGAGGACATTAAGGATCGCAGCCTGACCAACCTGCAACTGCCGCTGGATGCCCACAGACTCGACATTGGCGGCAGCAGTGGAGACAGGGGCAGGGGGTGCGGTGCCTGGCAGGAAGGAGACATGTGGTGACCGGGCACGCTGGGAAGGGACACGAGCAAGTGGGAGGCGGCTGATGGCAATAGAGGGGGCGGGGTGCGATGTTGTGCCGCTGTCAGCAGGTGGTGCAGCCTCCGCCCACTCGGAGAGATCATCCTCGGACCCGTCAGCTTCATATTCTGTCGTGCCAGTGGACAGGTCCTCGGCCTCACTCTCCTCCGCCTCAGTACCACTCAATGTGCCAGCCACGGTGTCAACGCTGGCACTGGTGCTCGGTCCCTCCGCTCCGTCTGTGCTCATGTCTCCCTCCGTGTCCCCCGACGATGCTGTGGGCAAGGTGAAGAGACAGCAATTAATCACACACCTGTATACATATGTCACATGAGTCCAATCTACATAGGCTACAGTGCATAGCCTGCAAATAAAGATCAGTAACATCTACAAAACAAGGTACAGATGTAGGGCATGCAACACACAGTTGGTTGACCCACCATGCCAATGAAAATCCATGGAGAGCATGACACAATAGCAAATGACATGAGATGGAGTTTGACATAGGAGCCCGGCCCTAGGGACAATCCAGCACTGCATCTGCACCACACAGTGTTGGCGAAAATAGAGATGAGGAGGGACCATATCCATTAACTTGAGGCACATGCTGCATAGGTAATACTGAAAACATGCCCACCATGACTGGCTCACTGCACCTTGAGTGTATGTCCAGACAAACATCACACACTGGCCAGACCTAGCAAGGAGAAATCTGGTTTTGACATGTAGGCTTGGCCCGCACCAACCACCCCCTACATGAGACAATTTGTTGAGACACAGGTGGCACTTACATCTCTTAGTCTGGGTGAAATACACAGGGGCTGCATAAATGCAAGATTGGACGGCAAATTCCCAAGGTGCGCCTGTCCAAATAATCATGTACAAATGGTCATCATCAGATAATTGTAACAAGACACACAGGCACTGGCCACTGTGACTATGAACACGGAAAATCAGGTCAGGCTGTGCAGTGGACACTTGTACTACATTTCACGTCAGTATACATGGTGCCAGGGGACAATGGCACAGAGCACAACCTATGCTGTAGACACTGAGAGTGTCCACGTTTTGTGATGACACACATGACACCTATGAACATATGCCCCAGGGGACAGCAGTGGCCACACAACTCCATGGTCCTCAATGGGAATGACTGCAACACACGCCACCATCCCTGCACTATGCGTATCGCACACTCATACACATCATGTCACAGGCCACAACATAGGACATGCGTGCTGTAAGGCCTGACACTTGAGAGACTAACACCCATGTCTGGACTCAGCATCAGTGCCAACTGACATGGAACCCACATGTACTGAACTGGACAGGGCACAGGCAAGGTCCCCAAACCTGTTAGATACCACCCCCACACATGATGCTACAGGCATAGTTCACGTGGAGAAAGCGCCAGCCTACATTACCTTGTGAAGGAGTGACTACACACAGACCAGGGAACACATTGCAAGGAGGGGAAGGGAGGCAGGAGAGCACAGCTATACTGTGGGTAACTGGATCTGCACAGCACCTTTAAACCCTGGCAGTGTATCCATGCAACTGTGCACTTACAAATGTTGGTGACACACAACAAACACACATGTACCTACCCCCTTCCTGCTGCTGCTTCTCCTGTAAGCTCCTCTCCAAGTCTGGAAATACCACCGCCAGCACACGCTTGTGGATGTGGGTCAGACGGCGGCGCCCCCGGTTCTTATGGGTCTCAGGTGAGTCCCCCAGCAGGACCCGTGCGATCCTCCGCGTCCAGCACCGGATATCCTGCCAGCGTTTCCTCACCTGGGCCAGGCGCCGCTTGCGACCATCCACACCCCTCACGGCACTGACGGCGGTCAGCCATATCTGCTTCTTGGCAGAGGCGCCTACCTGTGAGGATGAACAAGTGACACTACATCAATACACCAGGCACATGTCACAGAGAGACATATTAGAACAAATGTGCTGTTTACAACAAGGCATAGGATGCATCCAACGCATTGCACCTTTGTCATAGGGACATGATCCTCTGGGGAAGGGCAAAAGCAGTACGTGCCATTGAAAGTACACAGGTGGAATGAGGGCAACGACACAATCAATGATCCAGGCTCACACTGTGCATCACAAGCTACACCAGGATAATGTGCAGCACCTCTAAGCAGTCACATGCCACAGGCCACTGATGCTACCGCAGCAGAGTACACAGACACACACAGGCACAGGACATTCACCTGCCATTGCCAAATGCTGCGACAAACCTCACTCTGCACATGTGCCACTAGACGGGGGGGGCTCACAGGTGTGGGGCTGGCTCTGCACGTCAGACACACAGCACTGCTCCCTGCTCACATCACATGGGCAGGGTATATCCATCCCTCATGCAGCTGGGGTGCTACACTCCACATATGCACCCACCCACATGACAGGGGACTTACACACACACCGATGTCCAGGGTACGAACACATCATGTGGACACTCTCAGCACAGGTACACAGAACTAACACACATCTGTGGTTACAGTCACCTGTCACACTGGGCTGACCACATAATCACATGAGGACTGCAGAGGCTACATACCCAGGAGGACAAGACAGGCAGAATGTGGCATGCACCATGCAGTGATTGTCACAGTAAACACAATGCAAGTGAGGACGGCAGACATGCACCACAGCATGCACTGGCTGGGAGACATCAGGCATTCCCCCACGGGATCCCCCCTACAGTACATAGCATGTGTGCCACACCTGGACACAATGCCAGAAGTCACACTCACAAAAAAGGGACACAGTCTGTGCTGGTGGACTCTGCACTCACCTGATACCCTGGTCGCCCATACAGCATGGGGTACTGTGGGAGGATCACATCCAGCAAAGCCAGGTTCTCCTCCAGGGTGAAGGGCTGTGACCTCTCCACAGACCTTGACATGGTACCAGGGAATCAGTAGCAGCAGCTGGGTCGTGGAATACAAAGATGTGCAGGCAAGTGCTCTCTCATTGGACCTGGCTGCCTTATATCTGCCTTGCTGGCCTGTTTCATGCACAGGAGTACAGAGTGATTGGTCACTCACATTTGCATCCTATGTTTCCTTCAATCCCTTCAAACCTAGCACAGTCAGTGGGTTCTCATTGTGGTTTTTTTCTTCAGCATGATGTCAACTCCTGAAGCACATTGCAACAAAGTAGATTCATTCAAACTGACTACTGCTGTGCACCTGCTTCAAAATATTCAAACTTTAAACTTGGTCTCCATGACAACCAGCATGCATGTAGGCCTTTATACTTGTCCCTCATGTGTCCCCTATGTAATTTGGAGCTTCACACACAGGTACGGTGCGTTCCGGGGCCCAAATGCATAGCAACGGCCCTTACAGGCGCGTGTACGGTCCTTATCACTATGGGTGTTCTCGCGTATGCGTACTCATAGTGGTACGGCCCGTACACACGCCTGTACGCTCACTATCACTATGGGTGTTCTCGCGTATGCGTACTCATAGTGGTACGGACCGTACACACGCCTGTACGCTCACTATCACTATGAGTACGCATACGCGAGAACACCCATAGTGATAGTGAGCGTACAGGCGTGTGTACGGGCCGTACCACTATGGGTGTTCTCGCGTATGTGTACTCATAGTGATAGTGAGCGTACAGGCGTGTGTACGGTCCGTACCACTATGAGTACGCATACGCGAGAACACCCATAGTGATAGTGAGCGTACAGGCATGTGTACGGGCCGTACCACTATGGGTGTTCTCACGTATGCGTACTCATAGTGATAGTGAGCGTACAGGCGTGTGTACGGTCCGTACCACTATGAGTACGCATACGTGAGAACACCCATAGTGATAGTGAGCGTACAGGCGTGTGTACGGGCCGTACCACTATGGGTGTTCTCGCGTATGCGTACTCATAGTGATAGTGAGCGTACAGGCGTGTGTACGGTCCGTACCACTATGAGTACGCATACGCGAGAACACCCATAGTGATAGTGAGCGTACAGGTGTGTGTACGGGCCGTACCACTATGGGTGTTCTCGCGTATGCGTACTCATAGTGATAGTGAGCGTACAGGTGTGTGTACGGTCCGTACCACTATGAGTACGCATACGCGAGAACACCCATAGTGATAGTGAGCGTACAGGCATGTGTACGGGCCGTACCACTATGGGTGTTCTCGCGTATGCGTACTCATAGTGGTACGGACCGTACACACGCCTGTACGCTCACTATCACTATGAGTACGCATACGCGAGAACACCCATAGTGAGACAGACCGTACACGCGTGCGTACGCTCACTATCACTATGGGTACACATACGGCAGCACTCCCATAGTGATAGGGAACGTACACAGGCCCTCTTAGCGAAAGTACGGTGCCTTTCACACGTCACAGTGGTGACAGGCAGCACACAGGAAGGAATAGGGCTGATATACTTGTCCATGGCTGGACAGCAAGGCATTGTCTGGGCAGTACTACATGTGTGGGGCACAAGTGTGAAAGGCTGTGATGTGGCACATTACTCCTGAGTCGAGAAGGCACCAGATGTATGATGAGATGTGTACAGATGTTATGTGTGACGGTGCAATGTGTGCCAGGCATGCCCTTGACTCCTTTGACATGTGTGCATGTCGTACTGCACACTTGGGATGAGTGTCACTGGCATGGCACGGTCAACAACACACGCAAGTGTCCCCTGATGCCCGCTACAGGGGTTACCACACCAGACAGGTCACTACCCACGGTGCACCATGTGACTATGTCATGTATGTGTGGGGGGTTCACATTGGGTTGATGTTGGTGCTCCCTCAAAAGCATCAGCTGTTGCAGCAACCAACATGTGTCTGTGTGTAGATTTACATGGCACACTGTTCCGCACACCAGGCCAGATGTGGTATCGGATGTGAGGTGCGTATGTATGCATGGGACACAGAGTAGCGTAACAAGGACATGTCGGCATCCTCTCTATGAATGTGTGGTGAGTCATCACATGTACACCTTCATGGCAAGGTGTGTGGGCTGTCCTAGTGTAATGTCATGTGACCTGTGGCTCTAGTGTTCCGCTACCAGTCTCTGCAATCGACATCCTACTTCTGCTGATGTGTGGATGTATGTCACTCCTGTGTTGCGTCTGGCTGTTCACTTACACTGGGACACAGCTAATCCCATGCCATGGCATGTGGAGGTTCACAATCTCCGTGTGTAGCTGGGTCTTGGTAGGAGTGTCACCTGCCAGCCATACGTGTCCAGGGCATGTGGCACATACCTGACTCCGTATGTCGCATATGTGTATTGACAGATTGGCATGTGCTCAGTACATATAAATTGTTGTTGTAGTGCACTCACTCTTCCTTGTCACTTCCAAATTACTGCAGAGCGCCGCCTCTTCCCCGACCAATTCCGGACTTGGCTGCCATGCGGGAGAATGACTGTATCCGGTGCTACCGCTTCCCCCAACCGTTGATTCTGGAGTTGACGGCGAGACTGGCACCACACCTGCAACCGCTGCACAGGTATCCTACAGCACTGACACCCAAGCTGAAGGTAATGGCAGCCCTACATTTTCTGGCCACGGGTACCTTTCAAAATACCATAGCTCATGTTGGTGGCATGTCCCAGAGCATGTTCTGCCGTGTGCTGCATGATTTCTTAGAGGCCATGTTGCTTCACCTGGATGAGTTCATCCATTTCCCAACCCCTGAAATGTTGACTGGGGTCAAGCGTGGATTCTATGCCCTGGGAGGGATGCCCCATGTCATTGGGTCCATAGATGGGACACATGTGGCTTTGGTACCACCACAGGCACAGGAGGTAGCGTACAGGAATTGCAAGCACTATCACTCTATCAATGCCCTTGTGGTGTGTCTGTCCAACATGGTGATTTCACATGTCTGTGCTCGTTTTCCAGGATCAGCACACGATGCCTACATCATGAGGCGTAGCAGGGTGCCTGAAATGATGACGCAGCTGCGCAACGAACGAGCATGTGTTGTTGGAGGGTACAGTCTGTCTGTCCTGTATTTTGCGTAGACTTCCAGCACGACCGCTTCTCCTGTCCTACTTATGTCCATGTGCTTTCCATGTAGGGGACGCTGGCTATCCAAACATGCCATGGCTGATCACACCTCTCCGCAACCCCATCACGCCGGCCCAGCTCCGCTACAACACCGCCCATGGCCGGACAAGGCGAGTGATAGAGAGGACGTTTGGCCTCCTGAAGAGCCGATTCCGATGCCTCCACAAGACCGGCGGCGCCCTCCCATATGCCCCGGCGAAGGTCTGCAAAATCTTCATGGTCTGCTGCATGCTGCACAACATGGCAGTTGAGAAAGCTGTGCCACTCATCCTGGATGAAGATGATCAGGACCATCCACCCGTGGAGGACGAAGGGCTTGGCAATGGGGCTAGTGATGTGGAGGACGTGGTTCCGCAAGAGGACATCCGGACTCGGCTCATACGCGACTTCTTTGCTTAGTGGTGAGTACCAGTGTCTGTGTGTGCATGCATTGGTCCCCGTGTGGCATGTGTTGCCATGTGTGTGTCCATCTGCATGTATGGCACGTGAGTCAGAGGTGTGTGTGGATGTGTCACTGGAGTGATGGTGGCAGTGATGTGTATTTCCCCTGTCATAATTGTGACCTGGCATGTTGTCATCCTTACATGTGTCGAGTACATGCACATGCAAGTGGCTGTGCTTTTTGTGGCTGACTTCTTGTGTGTCTCTCATCCCCAGGTACTTGCGCATGCCGTCTGCTGGTTGCATTGTTGTGGCACTGCTATTCCTCATGGACACGTCATCGTGTGCTGACTCAGCGTTACCCGCACGGACAAGTTTGGAAGTCTCCTTAGGGTAAGGGATGCATCAGGGGTGTATTGGGTGTGGCAGTTGTTTACGATGTGTGCACACTGCCCCTGTCGATGTTTGTTTCCTCTGCAGACATGTCGCATCACCATGGTACACATTACATGCAGCTGGGTACACCTGAATAGATGGTCAGACTTGTTGACAGTCATCAGTGATGGGATTGTGGAATGTGATGATGGCATCAATGTGTGTTACACTGCCCTCGGACACATACGGTTTGCATTGGCTTGACATGGTGTGGGACTTCCACATCAGCGGATCAATGGTGTATGGCAGTCTCTCCGTGAGCAGCAGGGGGTGTTTAGCTGTTAGCCGACACTTGTGTGCCAGTTCCATGGCTATCACGCATTTGTGCTGCAGAAGGGGGGTGCCAGTGTTGGACCCACATGTTACTCCACATGACCCGTTCATGTGTACTCCGAGTTGCCTCTGCAATCCCGAATACATGACTAATAAAGGTGTCCCTATGCCTCCAAGGTGCCTCTTCTCAGTCAATGCTGGTGTGTTGCCACGGTGCATCCGGCATGTCTGGCATGGTTTTCCGTGATAGTGGCTATGTGTCTATGTGTAGAGTAGCAAGATGCAAGCTGTTTGTGTGGGATTAGACTGTGTATTGTGCATGTAGTCCATGACTGTGTGAGTATTGTGACATGTGCCATCCCCATGCATCCAACGTTGGCCAGGCCACCATTCTCTGCATCCACCTGACTCAAGCTTGCATGACATGGTTCTGCCACCTGTCCACACATACCTGGGGGCCCCCCAGGACACTCCACATGATCCCTGACCTCTGCGCATGGCTGTCGCTGTACTCAATATGTCTGTCGGCACGGTTGTGCGGCCACCCCCTCAGCTGGTTGGGCCCATCACGGGTGTGTATGGTGCTCCATGTCTGTCTTGCCTACTACAATGTGACCCATGTGTGTCCTGTGCCAGACTCAGGCCCCAGGGTGTGGATGGTTGAAGTCAAATGAGAACTCAGGCATAGTTAGACTTTACAAGACACATGTAAGGTAATAATGCAATCAGTAGGCATCTTCTCTTTATGGTGTGACTTTTTATTTTGGTTGGGGTAGGGGGGGGGGGGTTTGACATGTGGGGCTTTCCGGGTGTGTGGAATCCAAAGTTCACTAGGGGAGTTGGTGTCCTTGCCATTTGAAATCCTCAGAGTCCATGCCACAGTCTTTGTCAACATTGGTCAGACAGTGACCAGCAAGTCCATGTGGCAGAGAATGTCTTTTGCTGATGTGCTGCTGTTGCTCCAGTGGGCCAGGTGCCAGGCCAGGTGTCCTGGGAGATGGTGCTGTTGCGCCGACCCTCACGGTCTTTTCCGTGGACGACCCGCCCTCCTGCGGGGACCCTCAGAAGCAGGCCGTGACGATGTTTGGGATGCTCCGTCGGATGTCTCCTCCTCCTCCTCATCCCTCCCTGTGGGTGGTGATGTTCTACGCCTGGTGGCACAGGTGGCACAGGGAGGGTTGCCCATGTTGTCGGCCATCCGACGGAGTGTACTGTGAATTCCCGTGAACACCGTCACGAGCTCAGCCTGTCTGTCCTCCATCCGCCGTTGGAGTTGCAGTAGACAGGCATGTTGCTCTGCATGTTGCTGGGCCTGCTGGGTCTTGATCCCCTCGAGGATGGACACAACCTGGGCCATGCCCGTGGTGTCCTGCCGGTATGTGTCCAGGATGTTTCGGACATGGGAATATACCGGTTCTCCAGCCAACTGGTCAGGCTGGCGCCTCTGCCGTCCTCCACTCCCACCACCCCTGCCCACTTGCACCTGGCCTGCACTTGTGGGCACATCGGGTCTCCGGGACCCCTGAGGGGTGGCATTTGCGTTGTCGCCTGCCTCCTCCTGGGTGCCCGGGACACCGTGTCCCTCCTGGCCAGCCTGGCTGCATCGTGGTGGTGGGGCAGGGATCCTGGGTGTCTCCTGGGATGTGGCAGGAGTGGGGGTGATGGTTGGCCCAGTTGTACCTGACGCAGGTGCTGCAGGTCGTTGGACACCAGAGGGGCCAGGTTGGTCGGGGTCGGGTTCGTCCACAGAGTGGTGAGAGTCGTCGCTGCCGGTGGCTCCGTCATCCCGCCGAGCCGGGTCCTGTGAGTCTTCCCCCCCCAGTGTTGGGGGGTGATCCACGACGTTGACCTGTGTGTGAGAGAGACAATGTTAATTTTGTTCCATGCAACATCCATGTTTCATTGTTTTCAAAGTTGGCACATTTCCTCTGGGAATTTGGATATGTCTAGCATTCCACTCACAGTGCACTTGTGCATGGGTATGTCCCTTGGCCACAGCTTTTGCGACTTTACCTATGTGTGGCACAGTCTTACTTGCTGCGTCAATTGTGACTGCAGTCAGCAGTGGAGTGGGCAGGTGTGGCGAGCCATGCATTGGCGCCTTCCGTGTAGCACTGTACGTGTGCACATGGAGTGGATCCACACACTTATATATAATGCAGGTAGCTGTCGTTGTGCTCGTGCACAGGTTGTGACATGGCCCTGTGTTTTGCCATGGAGAAGAGGGGGGTTTCTGGCACTGGCCACCCTTGTCTACATGCACGCAGTCCACCTGCTGACGAGCAGACATTCCCACACACCACAGGGCTGATTTGCTCTCCCTGTGTGTCCCTTTCTCGCTCCCTCTCTGTCCCCCTCTCCCTCCCTCTGTGTGTCAGCCTCCTCCCTCTGTCCGTCTCCCTGTGTCTCCCTCCCTCTCTGTCCCCCTCTCCCTCCCTCTGTGTGTCAGCCTCCTCCCTCTGTCCGTCTCCCTGTGTCTCCCTCCCTCTCTGTCCCCCTCTCCCTCCCTCTGTGTGTCAGCCTCCTCCCTCTGTCCGTCTCCCTGTGTCTCCCTCCCTCTCTGTCCCCCTCTCCCTCCCTCTGTGTGTCACCCTCTGTCACCTCAGGCCAGCTTACTAGGCACACACTTTTTGCAGATCTTTGAATGGCCCTTGGCTTGTTGATGTGAGTTTGTTTCTGATCTCCAGGCACCCATTGGGTGTAGTGTCTGTGTCTGCGCTGCTGCTGTGGTGGTGTGTGCTGCCACTCTTTCACAGTGTTGGCTGTTCATTAGCTGCTGTCATGTGCAAAAAGTGCCTTCACCCCCATGTCTTAATGCAAGGCGTCCGCCATTTGCTGGCAAGTCTTTCCTGTGTGGGGACACACTGTTTGTCTGGCTGTGACCTAGGCCATATGGGCAGAGGGCATTGTTGTCTGCTTCTGAGTTGCACTATGTGATTTTTGGGGCCCACACTCCCGCCATCCGGCTTACCGTGTCTTGTGTTGGTGTTTTCTGTGGCCTGTGACTTGGCATTGTCCAGCTGGGTGCATGGGGCATGGTGGCGCTAGTGGCATGTGCGTGTTCATGGAGTGTGGTTGAGTCATGCGATAGCTTGGGGTGGATGCGTGCCTGATTGTGAGTTTGGTTGTGGATGACGTTCCCCCCATGTGAGGTGAGTTGTTTGTGTACTCACCCGGGTCTCGGAGTCCGTCTAATCCGTCCACTGCCACCACCGGCAGTATGGCCATCACCCTCTCCTCCCAGGGATGATATTCTACGCGTCTGCGGGGCGGCCCTCCTCCAGTGACGTTGGCCTGGTTGTGTTTGTCCGTCATTTTGGCTCGGACCCTCCTCCGCAGATCGTACCACCTGGCTTGGCATTCATGCCTGGTCCTTCTGATGTCCGCAACAGCATTCACAGCATCGATGATCGTCTGCCACATGGATGTTTTTTCTGAAATGCTGGTCTGTCTGACCAATGTTCCAAAGAGGTGTGGCTCAACTCTGAGGATTTCATCGACAAGGACCTCCAACTCTCGGCTAGTGAACTTTGGATTCTTGTTAGTGGGCATGGTGAGGGGTGTGGGTGTGGATGGGGGGGTGTGGATGGTTGTGGGTGTGTGGGTGTGGTTGTTTGGGTGTGTGTGTGAATGTGATGAGGGGGTGTTTGTGAAGGTGTGTGTGTGAAGGTGTGCAAGTGTAAGGTGTGGTTAAGGTTCTAGTATGGTGCTGTAGGTTGTCTGTGGGGTCTGGCAGCAGTGAGTCTGTTGCAAAGGCTCATGGTTTGTGTGTGTGGGCCCTTTTTATTGGTTCATTGGTGGGTGTGGCTGTGTTTGAAGTTTGGGTGGGTGTGTTATAAGGAGTGGTTGTGTTTTGGGCCTCTGTTTTGGATTTTGGCAGTTGCAGGTTAGTGAATGTGTTGTTTTTGTGGTTGTTGGACATGTTTTGTGGCTTTGTGCCATTCGAATGGTGTATTCTTGTGTTGTTTTGACTTGTCCTGGTTGTGTACGTGCGTTTTTAGCGTGTGTACGGTGTGTACATGGGCCATTTTGTTGTACAGTGCTGTCCTTGTGTCTGGCTTGGTACGACTCGTACATTCGCGATGTTGTGTGAAGGTGGTGATGTTGGGGCCTGGGGTACGCTCCATATGTACGCGGGTGAGGGTACGGGTCGTACATACACGGGTGGGGGTACGACTCGAACGTACACGGGTGTACATGCACGGGGGGTACGACACGTACACGGGTGTACATACACGGGGGTACGCCACGTACACGGGTGTACATACACGGGTGATGCGACACGTACACGGGTGTACATACACGGGGGGTGCGACACGTACACGGGTGTACATACACGGGGGTACGCCACATACACGGGTGTACATACACGGGTGGGGGTATGACTCGAACGTACACGGGTGTACATACACGGGGGGTACGCCACGTACACGGGTGTACATACACAGGTGGGGGTACGACTCGAACGTACACGGGTGTACATACACGGGGGTGCGACACGTACATGGGTGTACATACACGGGTGGGGGTACGACTCGAACGTACACAGGTGTACATACACGGGGGGTGCCACACGTACACGGGTGTACATACACAGGGGGTACGCCACGTACACGGGTGTACATACACGGGTGGGGGTACGACTCGAACGTACACGGGTGTACATGCACGGGGGTACGACACGTACACGGGTGTACATACACGGGGGTACGCCACGTACACGGGTGTACATACACGGGGGGTGCGACACGTACACGGGTGTACATACACGGGGGGTACGCCACGTACATGGGTGTACATACACGGTGGGGGTACGACTCGAACGTACACGGGTGTACATACACGGGGGGTGCGACACGTACACGGGTGTACATACACGGGGGTACGCCACGTACATGGGTGTACATACACGGGTGGGGGTACGACTCGAACGTACACGGGTGTACATACACGGGGGGTACGCCACGTACACGGGTGTACATACACGGGTGGGGGTACGACTCGAACGTACACGGGTGTACATACACGGGGGTGCGACTCGTACACGGGTGTACATACATGGGTGGGGGTACGACTCGAACGTACACGGGTGTACATGCACGGGGGGTACGACTCGTACACGGGTGTACATACACGGGTGGGGGTACGACTCAAACTTACACAGGTGTACATGCACGGGTGGGGGTACGACTCGACCGTACACGGGTGTACATGCACAGGGGTACGACTCGTACACGGGTGTACATACACGGGTGGGGGTACAACTCGAACGTACACGGGTGTACATGCACGGGGGGTACGACTCGAACGTACGGGGGATGTGGGGGTGTTCGGCGCGTATGCGGGCACATGTTTTCATGGTTGCTATGGGTGTTCGGTGCGGACGGTGTTTTTTGCATACGGTTGTAACATCGGACGCATGGGATGGATCGTGATTCCGCGGTCGGACTTGACTTTTCACATTTGTACGGTAAATCGTCCGGGGACGTGTCGGACACAATTTCCGACCCGAGGACGTGTGGGGAATTGTTCCCAATGCGATTCGTATGGTCTTTTTCCCATGCGAATCGTAATTGGCAGTTTGTACGGCACTTGTACGATTAGTGCAGTAAAAAGACCGGATACGAGTCGTACGGGCTATTTTTTTGCCGGATCGTGATCGGCACCTTTATGTGTTGTTTTTTTTTCCACGTGCATGTAAATACATAAAAAAGGAAAACCTGCGACAAAACAAGCAAGTGTTTCAAAACCCATGTATTTCGTGCAGGTGGATCACTTACGATAGCAGAAATACTGGAAATAAGCAGATTGTTCCACATTTGCAAGTGACACCTAGAGGAGTAGCTGGTGATAATGGAAGCTAGAAACAACAATAAACAACAAAAACTCCCCCTATTAATTTATCATAGGTGGTACATCCAAAAAGTCATAAGTGAACCTCATTAAACCACAGAAAATATTTTCATTTTCATTTATTCAATGACATAAATATTGAAAAATAGAAATATACAAAAATATATGCAATTTAAACGATAATCTACGACACTATGAAATGTGAAACAAGCCAGTCATTTTTGGACGCCCTAAAAAGTAAGATACAAAATTATATCTCACAGAGCATATCTCGTCAACAAAAACAATAAGCAATACACCATCACAAAAAAAGATAAGAAAAAAAGACAGAATATATCACATAATTTCACATCACAAAGGGAGTCATTAATTTCCTTATGTATACACACTGAGCGCCGAAAGGACCGAAGTCCAGACAAGTCCTTTGTCAGGGCCCAGGAGATCACAGTCATTAAATGGTCATGAATTAGATCCAAGATTTCTTTAAGTGCAATATAAATGCCAGCTGTGAGGTTGGAGGGCTCCTTAGTTACGCACTATTGTAACTGGCTAAGATCTGTGGACAATAATGAGGCAAAAAAAACATATATGTAAAAATTAAGCAACAAGTTAAAAATATAAATCTATTGGAGCTAACCAAAACCAGAAGACACCGAACTAGTTAAAGAGGAATGGGGTGGTGATGCACACTCCAAATGGAGGTGTAGGGGTGAATTAAATACAGTTTTATCAGCATGCCACAAAAATCACAACAGAGGATAAAGAGAATAGAAAGGATCGTGATAGTGGACTGTATTTACATCAGTGAACCTTAGCATGAGGAAGATATATTGAGAACAGAAACACCTACTAATAGAGAGCCAGGCCACTACTCATCAGCCTCTTGGGGAATATGCCAAAATGCGAGCACGTGTCTCAAATCCTGAACAGTGGGACCAGATGGGGTGGCACTAAACACAATAAAGAAACCACCAATAACTCTAGACTTCCGAGTAAAAAACCGGTGAAAGTATGATGGTCAAGAAGAAATAAACTCACTTAGATGTCTGAAAGTGGCAGGCCTAAGGTGATATTCATAATGGGCATCAAGATGAATGAATGAATGAATCTGAGTTTTATATAGCGCATAGTTACCCTAGGGCACCCCAGCGCTTGTCCAGGGCGACAACCATAAAAAAGCAGACAAGTTCAGAATGAATGAATCTGAATGAAGATATACAAAAAGTCCTCGTTTTGGGGTCTGGGTATGCCCTAGAGTACAAGAAATAGGTGAATGTAAACGCTCAAATAAACGACGTATTTCTGCGCTAAGGACAGAGTTGGATAGAGAACAGAAAAGAACAAATTGGAGAAAAAGCTAACTTACTGATTAGAGATAAGCTGATTAGAAAGGGACTATGCTGTGTATGCCGCGGAGTCACCGATTAAATAAACCAGCCAGAGCGGACTGAAAATATAAAACAGAAAACAAACCATTAAATAGAATGAAAAAAATCTAAGAAAAAAACGAACTGTCCAAAACCTGTATCTAGATAATATTGCCGCGATCACTAACCTGGTCACTGAATAATCGCATCTCATCCGGAGGTACTGATAGTGCGTGGAGGATCAAGGCCCGCGTCTATTGTTGGCAGGTATAAATACCGGAAGTAATTAAAACCACCTGGGAAGTGGGAGATCCCGGCAATGAACCACTAGCATACGGACTAGTGCAGGCGCCATCTTAGGTATGGGCGAGGTTCTATGGGCCCGATTCACAGAATTAACTTAAGACAAAATCCTAAACTTACTACTTTTGGTATTCACAGAATGCACTTACTACTTTCGGTATTCACAGAATGCACTTACTACTTTTGGTATTCACAGAATGGATTTACGACTACTAACTTTAAGTCCGCACTCGGGCCGGAAATTCCGGCCCGGAGGCGGAGCTTCCAGCCCGGAGGCGGAGCTTCCGGCCCGGAGGCGGGGCTTCCGGGCCGGAGGCGGAGCTTCCGTCCCGGAGGTGGAGATTTTGGCCATGGCTTAATCTCCGCCACTGGCCGGAATCCCCACCTCCGGGCCGTAAGCTCCGCCTCCGGGACGGAAGCTCCGCCTCCAGGCTGGAATTTCCGGCCCGAGTGCGGACGTAAAGTTAGTAGTCGTAAATCCATTCTGTGAATACCAAAAGTAGTAAGTGCATTCTGTGAATACCAAAAGTAGTAAGTGCATTCTTTGAATACCAAAAGTAGTAAGTTCAGGATTTTGTCTTAAGTTAATTCTGTGAATCGGGCCCTATGTTATCAGAGCTCAAAGTGGAGATAAACACATCGTCTGTGTAAGGATGGTCTTTATAACTTATAGAGTATATGAAAAAAATAGGTAGGCCGTGTATAGACATAATACGAAGACCAATCTAAAAAATTAAAAACGGAAGGAATAGAAATAGAAAGCAGACTAACGGGATCCCCTAAAGAAAAAATAAATCCTGGCTATTGTGACCCATACGAAGGACAAATGTCCCAAAAACAGAAACGATAAAGATGGGAAGAATAAGAAATATAAAGTCAAACAAAAATACAGAACCAAGAAAAATAAAAAATAAAAATTGTGCGGCACCAATGGGTGTATATACAAATGCAGACAAAAACATAGCATCCATAGGATGACCAGTACCGATGGTCGAACAAGTGGATCAAGTAAGTAGAAAACTCCTATGAGGAGAATAAATGACCGCAAGAGACAGAGAATCACAGTGGGGCATTTTGCCAGGGGCAATGTTCATTCAGGCCTGTGAGTGGGGTCCTGAGAGTATAAATCCAGAACACTTCTCTCTTTCCCCTGAGACCATTGATGTTATTATCTATGGGGTTGTGGACTTATTCTAGAATGGTCCATTTAAGCTCAGTGTCGGAATGTTGGTCGTCTAACCAGTGTTGAACAAGTGGAGCCCCTCTTCGTTTGTTTTTGATCGCTGATTTATGCTCGCTAAAGGGAATCCTGAACTCCCTACCCGTCTCGCCAACATATCCCTTGTTACAGGGACACAAAAGAAGGTAGATAACATTGGCTGATCTACAGTTGGTCATTTCTATGAGTTGGAATTTTTGTTTGTCCCAAAGTAATTCCGTAGAAACCAACGCAGAACTGCAAGCATGACAATTCCCACATTTATGGTTACCTTTCACTGGAGAAGTACCCATGATGGATCTCTGACTGTGGGGTTTACCTTCATCTAGTTTGGATCTGACCAAGATGTTACGCAGGTTTCTGTTTCTACGGAAGGCAAAGAGGGGTCGAGGCAATGGATTAGAATGACTTCCTGAATTAAGGATGTGCCATTGCGAGCATATGACTTGTCGCAGTTTATTGTTCAGGCTAGAGTGTCTGGTAACGCAGATCAGTTTATTGTTCTCCTTACTGGGTTTGTCTTCAAAGAGGGCATCCCTGTTTAAATATTTGGCCCTTTTATAGGAATCCTTTACGTGCCTGTGGGGATATCCACGTTTCGTGAGTTTATTCCTGAGCTCCTCTGCATGTATCTCAAAGTTTCTGAGATTAGTGCAATTCCTCCGCAGTCTAAGAAATTGACTAAAAGGAATACTATCTTTCTGACTGCGGGGGTGGTAACTTTGCTACTGTAAAAGAGTATTCCTAGCTGTCGGTTTTGTGTAGAGGGATACCTCAATGGTTCCATCAACCACCTGAATCCAGATGTCAAGGAATTTAATTTTGAGTTTGCTAGTATTGGGGCTAAATTTGAGATTAGAGTCACAAAGATTAAGCCATAGACAAAATTCAACCAATTGTTCTTCTGGCCCGCTCCATATAAAAAAGATTTCATCAATGAAGCGATGCCAGTGCAGTATGTTTTCAGCAAAAGGTGCAATCTCGTTAAAAATAAATCGAGATTCAAACTGCCCCATATAGATGTTGGCTACATTTGGGGCACAGGCTGCCCCCATGCTAACGCCTTAAATTTGTTTGAAGATGGTTTTGTTAAATTCAAAATAGTTTTTTTGTAGAACAATACTCAGACATTCAAGTATAAACAGTTTATCTTCGATGTTATTGTCACTAGCTTCCAAAAGCGTATTTCACTGCTTCAAGGGCACCCTTTTGAGGAATGTTGGTATATAGTGCCTCTATATCCATAGATACCAGAATGTCTGTGTGGTGGTTGAATGGGAGTCCTTCAATACTACTGATAAGGTGGCCAGTATCTTTGATGTATCCTCGAAGTCCACTCACTAGGGGTCTTAAAAACTTGTCCACATATTTGGACAGAGGTTCTGTAATAGATCCTATGGTAGAAACTATAGGTCTAAAAGGCGGTTGTGTGGTACTCTTGTGAGTTTTAGGTACCCCATAAAGAATAGGAATAGTAGTGTATGGTCGGTTCAGATAATCAAACTCTTGTTGGCAAATGGAACCTCTATCCAGTGTTCCTTGAGTGATACACAGAATGTCTTCTTTAATTCTTTTACTAGGATAAGAAAAGACCTTAAGATAGTGTTCAGGAATACTGAGCATCTCCTCAATTTGCTGTTGATAGTCAGAACTATTGAGTGCCACAATGCCCCCACCTTTGTCACAAGGTTTAATAGTAATGGTCTTGTTGGTAGAGAGATTTTTGAGGGCCATATATTCCTCATAATTGAGGTTATATATAGGCTTGGGGACAAACTTCATTATGTCATTAATCTTAGTTGTGACAACCCTTTCAAAGATGCCCACCACTGGGCCTACTTCCTCCAGAGTAGGAGTAAAGTTCGAATCAGGGCGGAGCCCTGATCTATTGATAATCTGGGGTTGATGATGGTTTTCAAAGAATTTGTTAAGACGGATTTTCCTAAAAAATGATTGAAGATCTCGTTGGAACTCAAATTTATTGAGTCCCGTACTAGGAACAAAGGATAATCTGCACGATAATGGAAGCTAGAGGCAGGGGGGTCGGACACTCAGCATCAAATGCCGGATTTCCATCCCACGGTACGGCAACAACAGCCCCATCAATGTCCACGGATCCCACCAGTCTGTAGTATCTGACTCTTTGGGAAATCCGGGGCCTGATTAGGGTAATCCAGTGGTTTCCCGTGAGCTCCAAGGGTGCAAGAGGGTCCAAAGTCCAAGGGTGCGGAAAGATCCAACAGTCTGGGGGTCCATGTTGCAGGAAGCATCCATGGGGTCGACACCTGCGGCCCAAACCAAGACCCTTGTGAACGAACCAATGCGCCAGGCTCCCGTATTAGCACCAGCACATGAAGGCGAATCGCTTGGTTTACGAGCAGAATTGAGGTGACAAGTGTCCTATCAGATAAAAATATAAAAGCGACCGTCATGCTAAAACATACAGCGCGGCACCCGAGCACAATAATTAAAAAATAATGATTAAAGTGGGCACAGAGCTAAAATATAAAGCGTGGCATCTGTGCAATTTAACTCATGTGTATGGCAATCCATGAAGCGGGCGCTATGGTCATAAAGAAAACAGGAAACCGGGCTCCATGATAGGCCCTGTGGTGACACAAATTAAAGTAAGTAGTCCCTAAACATAGCACATGAACATTTAGGGCCTCATTATGATGTCGGGCGGAAACAAACCTGCCCAGCTTCTTGTTGGATTCGGTTCCAACCGACTCACGATTGGCGTTTCCGCACGACCAATTATGATGCTTCCGAACACTGTACAGAAGGACTCCCATTGACTTCAATGGGAGCCTATGTTCCGCCCGAAAACACAGGTTCCCATGGGGAAAATGGGTGTCTGCAAAAAACCCTGCACCCTGTTGCAGACACCGGTGCCTGCTACACTGTACATGGTTTTACAGGAGGGTTCCTCGGGTGCCCCCACGGACCCCAACCGGAGACATCAGGATGAAGGGGGGCCTGTTAGGGGCCCCCAAAGTCAGTTTCAGACAGCCTTTTTGTTTCGGACAGGATGATCGGAAAGGCTGTCAGGATTGATTACGCTAAAGTGCACCCCTGTCTTCCTCCTTACTTTTAGAGCTCAGGATCTTTTATTTACCTACTAAACAGTGGTGGAGGGGAAAAACACTTCGTAACATAATGACAATATTATACCTGAAAGTACCACAGACTCTGACTTTAGGTTTGTCAATTTATTATAAGGCCAAGAATAATAAGATGTATACACATCGTAAGATTATCATATAGAGATATAAGAAAATCAATACAGAGCCGATTCTACGAATATAAGTAATTCGGCATAACAAGAATACAATGGTAAATTCGAGGATCAGGATACAGCTCAAAATAGAAACAGAGTCTAGATCCTTTTTCATTTGTAATAAAACAAATCTGTCCCTACACTGTACTAGGAGAAGATGCTATCTAATACCCTTCCATCTATTCCCAAAGGTGTCAGCCCGTGTTGACTTCCTGAGAAGTACTCACGTCAAATGGGTTAAGGTGCTTAAGGCTAGGAGCGAGTTCTAAGATGCTCCTTTCTCTCCAAAAGCTAGCAGAAGTCTGGGGTCCCTGTACGGTCCGTACATACGCGAGGATTGGGGTACGCCTGGGGTATGGTGCAGACATATGCGGGTGGGGGGGTACGCCTGGGGTACGGTGCAGACATACGCGGGTGGGGGGTACGCCTGGGGTACGGTGCAGACATACGTGGGTGGAGGGGTACGCCTGGGGTATGGGGCGGACATACGCGGGTGGCCGGGTATGCCTGGGGTACGGTGCGGACATACGTGGGTTGGGGGTTACGCCTGGGGTACGGTGCAGACATACGTGGGTGGGGGGGTACGGTCCGTACAAACGGGGGGTGGGGGGTACGGTGCGGATGTATGGGGGGTGGGGGGTACGGTCCGTACAAACAGGGGGGTGGGGGGTACGGTGCGGACATACGGGGGGTTGGGGGTACGGTGCGGACGTACGCGGGAGGGGTGGGAGGCTGGGGGGGCCATACGACTCGTACCCTGGGCACAAGTGTACTCGGGGTTGGGGTCGTACAAAGTTTGCTCCGTACAGGGCCTTTTCCATGCGCTTGTGTTTTCAGACGGGCGGTACAGATCGTACTTGCGCGCTCGGACTTCAGATTTACGATTTGTATGTAAAACTGTCCGGGGACGTCTCGTTGACTTTTCCCGAGGCGATTCGTATGTATTCTTCACGTACGAATCGTACTTCGCCGTATGTACGGGACTTGTACGATTCGTACGTAAAAAAATACGGATACGAGTCGTACGGTAATTTGTTTTAACGGATCGGAATCGGAACCTTAATGTCTCCAGATCCCTGGATATTCCAAGGCATAATATGTCAGGTTAAGGATTTGTTAAGCACAGCAAATATCTAAAGTGTGTCCTAACGATGGGCGCTGGGGGAGCAAAGTAGCCGTGACAGTAGATTAAGAGGGCGCTAGCTTAAGAAACAAGTCAGTTTCATTTTTTTCCTAAAAGCATAGGTGCCGTCAAATGATTTAAGTGTGAGAGGAGGTGGTTTCAGAAATTGAAAGCCTTATTGATGCAGGGAAGCAAAGGTTTAGCTGAAAGGGAGCAAAGAGGGCATGGAAGCAGATTAAGTTTGAATTTCCTAAGGTATTTAGGGCTAGAATTGTAGACTCCTCTGTGGACCAAGAGTTTTGAAAATGGAAAACCTTTTAATAGGAAGCCAATGTAGATTTTTCAATCATGAGGAATCGAAGGACATGGCTGGAAGATTGAGAATAAACCAAGCAGCTGGTTCCTGGATGATCTGGTGATGGTACAGGAGATTATCTGGAAGACTAAGGTAGATGGAAATGTCTTAATGAAGACAGGATTTAATTATTGAATGGATTACCATTTTTTAGGACGAAAAGTTGAGCTTAGGCACATCTTCCTGACCATTTTTAGAGGATTAAAAAAGTCCTATAAACCTGATTGATTTGTGTGTTAAAAGTAAGTTGATCATCGCAGATAATACCAAGGCTTTTAGCAGATGCAACTGAAAGAGGTAAACACAGTTCTAAGGGCCACTTGGCCAAAGTACAGACAAGGGGAAGGTAGCCAAATAGAAAAAAATGTCTTGTTACTGTTAAATTTGAGAGAGCTATTCTGCATCCAACTTGAAACCATTCTTATACAAAATGGAAGACTGGGCTTAGTCTGGATTGTCAGCAATGTAAATGATGATCCATGTTTCATCGATGTAGGATATAGTGACAAGACGCATAGCCAAATGAGTCTAGCAAGAGGGAGCATGCATACATTAACCAAGGTGAGACTCATGGATGATCATTGTCAAATTCCACAAAACAGGGCGTAAATAGAGGACTTGAAAGAGGGAAGAGTAAAGGCTTGGGTTATGTGTGAAACAAAGGCGCCAAGCCATTTGAGAGCTTGTTTAAAGATAACTTTCTTAAAAAGTCTGCTAATCAAAGTAGAGTCTGACAGAGTGTTGAATGCTGCTGAGAGGTCAAATAATTAGGTAGCAGAGCCAATTTGGTCCAACATAATTCCACAGTCATCAGTCACAGATATTATGGTCATGTCTGCATGCTATATGGGCTGGAAATTGGGCACAGAATGATCCAACAAGCTGTTACCTTACAAATCCTGAGGGAGTTATGCATTCATCACTTTTTCCAGTCTGTTAGAGAGGAGAGGAAGGAGCGATATAAAATGATAATTGCTCTAAATTTTGAGATCAATAGACACATTTTTGAGAGGAACAACCTGTTCTTACTATTATAAGAATGTGTAATCTTCTCCACACCCGCAGTTATTCAAGGAAAGAGGTGTATAAAGAACAAACAACCAACTCCATAGTCCCTGCTATTACATGGCAAACAGTCGAAAAGGGCACACAGCCTTCTTCATGGCCCATGCTGTTTCAGGACATGCATGTTGAAAGAACATCCATTCCTCTACACAGCATTGCAGTCCAAGGGGCTATCCTACAAAGAGAACAAACAGCCTTTTCCATAGACCCTAATCCGGGGGTAGAAAAACAAAAATAAAACTCAAATGTTTTCACTAGTCAGTCATGTCATTTCCAGACCTATATGAACAAGCACTAGCAAAGTTAAAAGTCGGAGCTTGTAACTAAAAGTGCATATTTATTGATTGGTGACTTCAGGAACACAATCACTTGTCATGTCTGCCTTTCATTCCTTGTTTCGCTTGTGAATCCATTCATCAACCCATTGACTCATTCTTACTTGCACCCACTCGTAAATCCAAAACACCACTCACAAACTCATAAATCAATGACGATTTTTAAAAAATCGTCCGAATTCGCGCTGGGTGCCAAACATTTTTCAAAAACAAAGCGCCCTGTGGTGCGTTTTAAGTTGGGGAATTAATTCCTCTTCAATCCTGAGAGTCCCTGGGGGCCAACTAGCTCACCAGGTACCTCCAGTAAGCGCCACTGCGCTGCGTTGCAGAGAGGTGGTCCAGGCCCAGCCCCTTTTTACACCTCTCTGCAACGCAGCTCTGTGGCGCTTACTGGAGGTGCCTGGTGGGCTAGTTGGACCCCAGGGACCCTCATGATTCAAGGGGACTTAATCCCCCAATTTACAACGCACCAGAGGGTGCGTTTGCAGAGTGGTGGAGAAAGAGGGCATGGCTTTTGTCTACCTCTCATCAATCCCACTGCGTGGGGCTTACTGGAGGTAAAAGGTAGGCTAGTTGGCCCCTAAAGGACTCCCAGCAGTGAAGGGGACTTCAATCCCCATCCAAGAGCGTGCCAGGGAGCGCGTTTATAGAGTGGTGGGTGGTGGGCCAAATGGGCATGGCTTGGTACGAGTACTTACCAATGCTGCTGTGTGGGACTGACTGGAGGAAATAGTTTGGGAAGTTGGCCCCCAAGTATGTCCTCGGGGCCAACTACCCCTCTTGTTACCTCCAGTGAGTCCCACACAGTGGGATTGCTAAAACATCCTAGAAGGCCATGGCCCCCTTTCTCTACCACTCTGCAAACGTGCCTCGTGGCGGACTACAGGATGGCGGATGAAGTCCAATTTAGTCCTGAGGGAGTTTGGGGGCCAAGAATCCCTCCTGGTACCTCCTGTAAGTCCTACGCAGCGGAATTCCTGAGGGTTGGTTGGACGCCCAGCACCATTTCTCCACCACTCTGCAAATGCGACTACTAGTTAAAGTAGCATATTTCTGCACCTCTGACTTAGAGGTAGTTTTAATCCCCCTGCCCTATTATGTACTAGGGCCTTACAGAGGAGGTCATGCTAATCAAAGGGGTACCCCAACGCATAGTGTTCCCTAGTGTATGTAGGTGTTTTCACTGTATTCTAAGTGTCTTTTAGCATAGCACTGGCTCCGGTTCTGGTTAGTCAGAGTCAGTTACCACCAGTACCCGTCTGAAAACGTTGTGGGCACAGGATGATTTTGCAACAAGGCCTCTTTCTGCTCCTCTGTTGGTTCTTTCTGCACGTCTTGCCTCTTCCTGGTCTTTTCTTCATCTTTGTGTACTTCTGTTGCTTCTTTCTGCATTTCTTTTGCTTCTTTCTTTGCGTTTTTTCTTCTTTCTTCACATGTCCTACCTCTCTAGGCATAGTTAGAAACTAGCATTTAAAAAACCTTTGAAATTCACTTAAAAAACCATAGGTTTCAGGCACGTTATAGTTAGAAATTAGCATTTAAAAAACCTTAGAAATTCACTGAAAAAAACCATAGGTTTTAGGGAAAGTTATAGTTAGTCGGACATTTCACTCGTACGAAACCAGAGAAATTCCCCCGTTATAGTTAGTTCTGCTAACTATAACTCGCGTCCCCGCAATGCACTGCTGATGACGTCACATATTACATCACTCATGACATGGTCAGTGACATCACTGATGACATCACTGATGACATCTCAAATGACATCACTGATGACATCATCCATGTGATAATTTGATGCATCTTCTCACACCCTAATATAACCTTTCATACACCCACTCTAAATTACAGACTGTCATTCTCAAAACCATAAACACTCCAACACCAATAACTACATACCCATTCACTGATTCTTAGGTTTACACACACATCCACTCACTCATCCGTACAGTCACTCATACTTATGGTCACTCAGTGCAGGACTATCATATGCACTCATACACCTATATAGACACTCACACACCGCCACTCATCCATAGAGGTATTCACACACCTAGTTAGTCATGCAAATAATTAATCACACTGTCATTTACTCACCTATACAGTCATACACATACCAGCTCACTTACTCATACAAATACTAGCACATTCTTACGCTCTTATACAATCACTGATACAAGCACACACTCATCCAAACAGCCACTTTCACAATCACACACTCTCACTTATAGCCATTTATATACTCCAACACATATATACTGCCTTTCACATATGTAATTACTCACATATGTACCATTGAGATATACATTCACTCACTAATACACCCAAACACACACTCACCCACCCATACAGTCCATCACAGATGCACTCTTGAAACCACGCACCCAGTGAATCACCCACTCACACATCTTTGCACGGAGTCACACACACCCCACCCACACAAACACTCAGGTACCCATACAGATACTCAGACAACCAATCAATAACCCATATAGACACTCATGTAGCTATTCACAAACCCATGCAACCGCTTACACACCAACAGACAGACGGATACAGACATTCACACAGTTTAGTCACTAACCCATGCATTCAGTAAGATACATTTAATCACTCACTTATAGAGTCAGTCAGGCAATTACTAAACCATCCATTCAGACACTTATACACCCACTCATTCTTCAATATGCCTTTCCATATATATATTAAACATATTTAAACTTTACAGAAACACACAGTCACTGGATGATGTCATCAGTGATGTCATCAGTGATGTGTCATTACTGATGTCATCAGTGATGTCATTGACCATGTCATGAGTGATGTAATATGTGACGTCATCAGCAGTGCATTGCGGGGGCACAAATTATAGTTAGCTGAACTAACCATAACGGGGTCATTTCTCTAGTTTTGTACGAGTGAAATGTCCAACTAACTATAACTTTCCCTAAAACCTATTGGTTTTTTCAGTGAATTTGAAAATGAAATGAAATGCTAATTTCTAACTATAACGTGCCTGAAACCTATGGTTTTTTAAACATATATATTAAGCCTGGCTTCCTCTGCCACACAGACCCCCTCTTCGAGAGAAAACTCACTGGGCCAAGGTGATCAAAACAAGCTGTTTCATCACTTCACTCCTGGAGGAGAATCTGCAGATCACGGCCCCCTGATTGCCACAGCTGTGTCGGTTCAGAAAACCATCGCGTCGAGATCCCAGGTCGAGTCGGAGGGCCTGACCGGATTCTCTACTACCGAGGGTGAGTACCAATCGCACCTGGCATATATCAGGTTGGGAAGAGGAGCTACTTTACGGTAATTGTGCCTGTACCTAGCACTCACGCTACTTATCCAAGAACAATTACTGTTTTCACTTTATTCTATCACCATCACCATAATACCCATGTCCAACATCGCGCTGCGAGAGAGGGAAGCAGTCGCAGAAGCACTAATTGACAATCTACCTAATATTGATAGTCAAACAAAAACACCTAACACCCGAACCACAGAAGACAATGGCAATTACAAAACCTTACTGAAAAAATTGGAAAAACTATTACGCACAGAAATCACAAAATGGTGAGAGGC
This sequence comes from Triturus cristatus, assembly GCF_964204655.1. Classification (NCBI taxonomy): domain Eukaryota; kingdom Metazoa; phylum Chordata; class Amphibia; order Caudata; family Salamandridae; genus Triturus; species Triturus cristatus. The sequence continues at coordinate 546,460,737 of NC_140581.1, forward strand.
CAAGTCACTGCAGAAATACAGAGATGCTGGGCGAGTACCACGAGGCCTGAGGATTATGCTATCACCAAGTTTTGAAAACCCAAACCCAGATATGCTAAAGGAGTGGGCAGAGAGCAATCTCGAAGCATCAATGCGTCTGGTAACCATTCCGGTCAAATACGCAGAAATCGATCGAGCAACTGTGATAACTGAAATAGACAAAGTGGATAAAGAACTAGAGGCTTGTGAACAAAAAGAAGCAATAGCAAAAGGAAGAGTAGAAATCAACGCGCTCCTCAAAAAACACGAAGAAACCATACAAACCCGTAAGATCTTTAAGTTTGCCAGAGATAAAGCAGACTATGAGTGTGGGCAAATATTCACCTTCGCTAAAAAATACGATAAACTCAGACAACAAAGGCTCGACAAAATCACCCTACAAGCGCAACCACTGAACGCAGCCGGCGGTGAAGGAGACTCTTCATCGATATCTGACCTAAGCTCAGTTATAGAAAGTGGTACTGACTCAGAAGACGGTGGGGCCACAAGAGGAAGACTCAATAAAAGCGGTGCAAGTCTGGCACAAGAATTGGATTTTTTAGTGTTCGACAGAAGACAAACACTGAGGCCGAGGCCACCGCGGAAGCAAGGAACAAACGCACCAGACGGAGAAGGGAAAGGAGAAAGCTCAGAAAAGCCCAAACAATAAAACAGGAGAAGAGGCAACTGGAGGAGAAGGTAAACATGCTTTCTGATACCAAAACCATTATCAACATGAGCAATATATCCCTATCCGAGGCGGAAAAACATTTACTGACGCTCGGCCTAACTTACTGTCCAGAGAGCTCCTTCAACTACTGCAACACACGCATTCATGTTTTCAGGTTGATCAGGAAACTAAAACTTATAAAATTCTTTAAACTGAAACAAAACAATGCGGCCTCTCAATTGAATGCTGTCTCCATCCCTGAGAATGTGACCAACAGTACTAATACAGGGCTCTGTGTTTCGGACATAGCAACCATACGCACCCTTACTGAGCTACAGGCGCCAGATGAAACAACCAACACACAGCAACTCTTACTAGATGTGGGCATTGACAATGCTACCAAAGTTACCAGCCCATTCAGACCCACCTCCACGTTTACTCCGATGATGCCTAGAGATGCCATAGACATTTTCAGTGACGTCATCACGGATGAACTAAAGACATTGCATCTCAAAACTGATAGGAACTACAGCAGACGCCACTTACTGAAACACAAAAAATACCAAGACCTCATCACTAAACTACAGAATGAAAATGAGGTAATCATCAATAAGGCAGATAAGGGTGGTAACATCGTCCTATGGCCCCGTAAACTATATTTGGAGGAAGCCAAGAGACATTTGACAGACAGTAAATGCTACGGAACATCAAGTCACAAAGAGATCAACATCAGCTATAAAGAGCTCAAAAAACACCTAAATTCATTCAGGACGCAAGGTATCATCAATAAAGAGGAACATGCATTTCTTAACATTGAATTCCCAATACTGCCTATACTGTACTTCCTACCGAAGGTGCATAAGAACACCAGCCCAGTACCAGGACGTCCAATAATATCAGCTATAAAAAACGTATGCGAAAATGTTTCTAAATATGTTGATTTTTATCTTCAGTAACATGTGGTTTCCCTGCCATCCTACCTTAGAGACACAAGTGACTTTTTGCTGAAAATCAGAGAAATCAAGTGGCAGAACGATTATGTACTTATGTCTCTAGATATAACTTCATTATACACCAGAATACGCCACGCAGACGGGATCAAAGCTTGTAAACACTTTCTAGACAAAAGACCGATCCACTGCTTCAAACACAATGCCATGCTATTGTTCCTCATTGAGTGGTGCTTAACACATAACTATTTTATGTTCAATAATGCTGTCTACCAACAACTCAGGGGAGTGGCCATGGGTGCTTGTTTCTCCCCCAGCTACGCATGTCTACATGTGGGCTGGTGGGAGGAGTGGGTCCTCAGGGACACCCTCTCCGTAACTTGGAACAACATCGCATCCTGGCTAAGATACATAGATGACATTTTTGTTATCTGGAGGGGGGATGTGGAAAGTGCTAAGGAATTCATCAATGTACTTAACCATAATCAGTTTAACCTTGAATTCAATGCTAGCATCAGTACCACCTCCATTGATTTTCTTGATGTGACTGTATACATTGCTGATAAGGAATTCCATTCTAAACTACACAGGAAAACCACAGCAGTGAATTCCACACTCCATGCCTCAAGATTTCATCCACGTCACTTGATTGCCAGTATCCCCTACGGTGAGATGCTGCGCTTGCGCAGGATATGCAGCTCAGAGAGTGACCTCAAAATGTCGCAGGAAGAGGCCTTTCAAAGCTTTAGAGCTAGGGGATACACAAAAGCGTGCATCAAAAAAGCAATCAACAAAGCCAACAACATTCCCAGGGAAGACCTTCTCACAGGGGTACCTACGTCAGATCCCTGCACCGCCACCAGTGAACTTGCTGCACAGGAACACCCAGTAACCACAAGGTTAATCATTACCTATAACACGCAGGAAAGAGCTATAAGATCTGCTATTAACAAGCACTGTGGGATAATTAGATCAGATCCCACACTGGGCCCCATGGTAGCCCAACGCCCCAACATCACGTACAGGCGTGCGGCCTCCATGCATGACGCCCTGGTAAAAAATAGCCCTGAAGTCATTGCTAAAACTAACTGGCTCTCGAACATCAACGGCTTTACTAAATGCAATAGTTGAAGGGCTTGCAAATTTGGCATGAATAGAACACAGGTGGACTCAGCGTTCAGGAAACAGCCCCTTTTAATAAAACATAAACTCACCTGCAGAACAGAGTTTGCTATTTACCTGCTCGAATGTAAATGTGGCCTGCGATACATCGGAAGCACTAAGCTTCAAGCACACGCACGCATCCTGCAGCACATACGGGCCATTGTAAATAACGACCCAGCCTATACTGTAGCCAGGCACTTCAGGGAAAAACATCGGAACAATCTTGATCATTTGCAATACTCTGTTATTGACTGTATACCGATCTCCAAAAGAGGTGGCAATAGAGAAAAGCTGATAAGACAGCTTAAGTGTAGATACATCATTGAATTCAATACCATGGCACCGGCAGGGCTTAATGCCAGTGAGGACTTACACCACTTCCTATGAGACATCCTTGGTACCCTAGGCTAATCTAGTTGTTGATACACTGATTACTGGCCTCCTCCTCCCTTCTACTGAATTCTGTGTAAATACATATGATGTACCTTACCGCTTTCTGTATTCTTCATTGTATATATATGGATTTGTTCACTATTATGTATTCATCTTAGATACCTGTATATACACCGGTAAACAGACATAATATCGAATAAAAAATATCGACAGGACAGAATATCGAGTTTTTAATATAGAATAGACAGAATATCGAATTGCCAAAATATAGTGGTGAAGAATATCGAAAATCAATTAAGAAATATCGATTTAAATAATATAGAAGTAAGTAATATCGACAGTAATGATATAGTTTTTAAAAATATCGAATTTTTTTATAGTGTTTTAAGTGTTAGTATATGTGTTAAAAGTATGTATTAATTTTGGAATGTATGTTTGAATATTTTAAAAGTAATGAATTGTGGGTTATTTAATTTTTGTGTAATTTTAATCCGTAGCGGGTTGTGGGTTTAGAGGGGATTAGGGTGGGAAGTAATTTAATTATATTACATTAAATAATAATTTTTAGGAATTATTAATAATTTTTAATTTAATTTTGCGTTTTACTTCTGTAGCGGGTTGTGGGTTTATAGGGGAATAGGGTGGGAAGTAATGTAATTGTTATTAGGTAATTATTAATTGGTATTGAAAATTAATTGGTTGTTATAAATAATTTTTATTAATTGGTAATTAATTTGTATTAATTGTTTAATTGATAATTATGTTAATTGTACTAATGTATTATTTGTAGCGGGTTGTGGGTTTATAGGGAATATGGTGGGAAGTAATTTAATTGTAAATAATTATTGAAATTATTTTTGTATATTGATAATTAATGTATTATTAATTAATTATTAATTGGTATTAATTGTATTTATTATTTTTTGTTATTGAAAATTAATTGGTTCTTAATTAATTATTAATAGGTAATTAATTAAAAAATAAATGCTTGATATTTATAATTAATTAATTATTAAATATTGTGTGATTGGTAATTAATGTTAATACTTTTTTGTGGGGTATTAATAATTAATTTATTTTTAATAAAATATTACATTACTATTTTCCCTACAATTGCACTCACTGGAGTGGGAATAGTAATTTTTACCCCTACGCTATCCAACGCTTTCCCTACTATCGCACTCACTGGAGTGGGAATAATAAATGTTACCCTCCCGCTATCCAACGCTTCCCCTACTGTTGCACTCTCTGGAGTGGGAATAGTAATTTTTACCCCTACGCTATCCAACGCTTTCCCTACTGTTGCACTCTTTGGAGTGGGAATAGTAATTTTTACCCCTACGCCATCTGACGTTTTCCCTACTGTTGCACTCACTGGAGTGGGAATAGTAAATTTTGCCCTCCCGCTATCCAACTCTTTCCCTACTGTTGCACTCTCTGGAGTGGAAATAGTAATTTTTACCCCTACGCTATCCAACGCTTTCCCTACTGTTGCACTCTCTGGAGTGGGAATAGTAATTTTTACCCCTACGCTATCCAACGCTTTCCCTACTGTTGTACTCTCTGGAGTGGGAATAGTAATTTTTACCCCTACTCTATCCAATGCTTTCCCTACTGTTGCACTCTTTGGAGTGGGAATAGGACATTTTTACCCCTACGCTATCCAACGCTTTCCCTATTATTGCAATCTCTGGAGTGGGAATACTAATTTTTACCCTCCCGCTATTCAACGCTTTCCCTACTGTTGCACTCTCTGGAGTGGGAATAGTAATATTTACCCTCCCGCTATCCAACGCTTTCCCTACTATTGCACTTACTGGAGTGGTAATAGTAAATTTTACCCACCCGCTATCCTACGCAAAAAATATTGAATATTTTTAATTAACATTACGTTAATATATATGTATTAATTATTTTTTTTACTTACATTAATTATTTATTAATGTTAAAGTTATTTAAGTATTTTTAAGTATGTTTCAGTTAATTATATTTATTATTTCATTAATTTTACATTACTTTTAAGACATTTAAAAAATTCGATATTTTGACTAACTATATTTTTTACAACGATATTTTGGATTCTATATTTTTGTTCTTACCTGTTTGGAGATAGGCATTTGATATTTTGGCATTCTATATTTTTTCCTCTATATTTTGGTAGGTCAATATTCTCCTTCTCGATATTTTGTCAGTGATCCATATACACCCCCTGTGTACTACCAGCTATACCTCATTTTTGTACCATCTTACAATTTTATTTTGTTGTGTCTTGAATAGCCATTGCGCACTAGCGCTGTGATCTCTACTTTAACGCTATTCTGCTCGTTAGCATGGTAGACCTATTTCCATGCTAAACTAAAGGAGACCTATGTCGATTGCAATCACTTGTTAATGCTTCAAATTCCTTTAAGTTCATTGAGATATGTGACACAACCTTGCTCTCACGTGGGGTGAGCCTTATACCCCTTCCTTGTATAAATAACGTTTTCTTTATTTCTAATATCCCCCGCTTTCTCTTTATATTTATTTTTTATTTATTATTTCTTGCTGGGTAAAGTTGTTTAACCGAAACTGTAATAGTAAAGACTGGCTTCGTTTATCTATAACCCTGACTTTGATCTTCTTAGGGTTCTTTATCCTGACTTCTTACATTTACATTCACTCATAAATTGAACCTCACATAGAGCACCGGTGAACCTGCGCCCACAGTAACCAAGCGCCGGTTTTCTTTAAATGAGCACGTCAGGTTCCCGACTGTCGGCACCACGTTATTTAGCTTCTGGTAAAGTACTACGTGCTTTCCCTTCACCTTCCCTCTCCCCTCTCTCCCTTTACTACACATATTTAACACATACTGACTTATTTACTAATCACCATCTATGTGTTACATCACATCTGCCAAGCATTAAGTAGACGCTTTTTATTTCCTAACTAATTAATTAAAATTATTTATTTTAAAAATCCTTTTTGACCTGCGCTCGCTCACTATTTTTTGACAAGCAATTCCCCATACCTTGACACACACACGCTATACTAAGATCTCCATCTGTACTTAGATTTGGCCAGGTCAAATAGTACCCGTGTTCGCCTGCTACATATTACACTAATCACCTTAAAAGACTGGCTCTCTTTTCATAGTGTAAAAGTTCTGAGCTGACCGCAACTGAGCATTATACTGGCAACTTTGCCTCTGGAGCTCCATAGTCCTTAGTCGCAGGCACATAGCACACTTTGTTGCACTGCCATCAATCGTCCAACTGACACCAGTACTTCCTTTATTAGCCTCTAGTGCCACATGGCACAGTTAGTCTTTTTTCCATATCGCTTGATGAGTCACAATCCTGGACTTACTGTAATTTCTGACAGTAAAGCATTTCTTCTGCTGTAAAAACGCACGGTCATGTTGCAAAACGTCTACTAACTGCATGAGCGTAGTAAAGTTACTATTCTTCTTATGTGTCACCATGTATGTGTATAAATATTACTCACTGCTATGCAGCCCAATGTGTGAACAAGGCCGCAAGTCTGGCCGCCGAAACGCGTCACTTTTGGATATCTTTATGTTGGAATAAAGACACTTAAATCATCATCGTTTGTGGAATCTGTGCCTTGGTGTTGCGCCGGTGTTACTGGACCAGCCCTAGGATTTTCTTTGGATATATATATATATATATATATATATATATATATATATATATATATATATATATATATATATATATATATATATATATATTATCTACTGATGGTCGCCAGTAGATAGTTATGGTTAGGACCTATTTTCCATAGGAAATCCGCATCATTCTATTCCCAATAAGTCTGGCGCCGGTTGATGAATCCTCGCGAAATTTTCCAAACATTTGCCCAGCTCCGCTCCGCTCCTACCCTGCAAGTTTTGTGGTGATTTGTTAAGCGGGGGCCGAGAAAAAAGGGGGGTCCCAAAACGCGTTTCCCCATGCAATTTCCCATAGGATCTGTTGTCGCAGCTACAGCCCGAACCGCTGAACGGAATGACACCAAATTTGGCAAAGAGGTAGTCCTCAGTTCAGACTCGTGCCTTTTGCATAAATGGTGTGAATCTGTTCAGTAGTTCCTGAGAAAATTGGGGTAAAAACATTAGCGATATCTATGGCCGGGGAGGATCCGTGCACCCTACCCGCACCGTAAGCGCACCCTCCCCGAACCGAGCGCGCACCCTCCCTCCCGCTGAATGCTAATTGGCTGTCGAGTGTCTGTCTACATTCGAAACCAGGAACTGTTGGCGGCCATTTTCTGCCTCGGTAGAAGCAAGGCTGAAGAAGCAAGGGGAATAAGTGTGTAAAACATATAAAGGGGGCAGAGTGGAAATACTCTGACCCTCTAGAGGTGCTTAGGGGGTCCCAGAAGGACCCCCTGGGGCCCCCTTTTCTTTTTTTTTTTAAACGGCGAAATGCGCCCAGGGTGCACGCATCCTATCGCGTTGGGTGCACGGATTCTCTTGCGTTGGGTGCGCGGATCCATGGAAAAAAAATAATAATTTTTGGGAGATAAACATCAAGCTTAAGTGTTTTGTTCTTGAGTGGCTCTAAAAAGAGCCGTTGTGTTCATTGAGAGTTTTTGGTACTTATAAGTAAGTACCTATACAGAGTCTAAAGTTGTTGAGGAAGACTCTGTTTCCTTCATCAGTAAAGTGTACTCCATCTCTCCTATACATCTCTTGCATATGAAAACACAGATTGTTATTGTAAATGGACCCCATTCTATAGTCTCTGAGAAAAGCAGAAACAGATTTATTCACATGTTTCCTATCTTTCTCAATTTGTGGACAAAAATGATCGGACCAGTTCCATTTCTGCCTTTGGCATATGCTAGAATACACAAAGGCAGTTTGGGGGAAAAGTGAAATCAGTTCTGCAAAGGTGTCCTTCATAAGCATTTCCAGACCTACCCCAGTCAAAGTGCCAAGGTCATTGCCACCACAGTGCACTATTATGAGGTCAGGGTGTTGGATATGCATGAAGGATTTCACCAATGGCATCAATTGTTGCCACTTTAACCCTCTCTGTCCAATCCATTTAATGTCTACATTTGGCAAACCTAGGTCTTTGTGAATGCCTTTGTTTTCTGCATACCTTTGGCTCCAGAAAATATAGCTGTGTCCTACAATCCACACTCTAAGCATCTTGAAAGGAGGTCTGGATGCACTCAGATGGTCTCTGTAAATGAAATGGCAGTTTGAAAAGTAAGATGTTTCTAAAATGGTGGCTAAGATGCAGTTTTAAGACAAGAAATCATTGGTTGTTTGACAACCTTCTACACTGAAAGGTAGGGTGTATATTTCTGTTTTTTAAACGCATGATTCTTATTGGTTAACAAAAACTGATTGTAAGGAACATTATATATGATAAGCTGATATGTTGAAAAGTCAAGCACACTTGCTGTCTTGATTAGCAACATTGTGTGCTGAACTTGTGACCTGTGTGCTCAGTACAGTGTTCCATGATCTGTTTCTATGGTAACGGGCAGAAAGCAGATTGGGGGAAGGGTTCAAATTTATGTCATTTGGAAAGGGTTGAAATGTTTAACCAATAGAAATGTGTGTTTGCTTTTGAATTTATGTGGGAAGGAATGTGATTTGATGATTACATGTATATGTGTGGAAAATGAGAGGGAAACTTTGCCCTTCTTTGGTTTTGCTGAGAGGTGCACACTGCAGAGATTCTGTATAAGAAAATCTGGTGTGGGACTGATATCTGGTGTGTGACTGATATACTTCTTAATCTACAAAACAACTTGAAAGGTGAGTTATTTAATTTTGAGGGGATGTATGTAGACTATTTTGATTTTAACCAGACTAATGTATTTCTCCTGCTAAAGTGTAGGGAGTACTTTTTTTGTCTGCAATCTTATTGACAGTGTGTGTGCATGTAGAAACAATTCTGTGATAAGCATTTGTGTTTTTCATGTGTTTGCAGACAGATAACTGTGCTGTTTTTATATTTTGGTAGAATTAGAAACCAGTCATTGTTTATGAATTTGTGAAATGAGTTATGTTTCTACACTAAAATGTAGTATTCTTTCTAGATGAAGAAATGTGTTTTGGTATAGTGCAAGGGATAGTGTTGTTTGTCTAGAATCACACAGTGAGTCTGTGTGCATTTGGGAACCACTGTGAGAGAAGCATTTGGTAACATTGTGTATTTGCTGACAGATAACTGTTTTAAAACCTGTCTTGTTGTCAAGTTTTAGTAGCATTAGAAGGCAGTTTTTGCTTATGCTTTGATTAAATGAGTCAGGCTTTGACTCTAAAGTGCAGTTCTGAAATATGTAGTTTGTGTGCATTCCCCTTACCTCTTCCACTGTAGTGAATGAGTTTTGGTAAACTCCTAGGGATAGTGGTGCTTGTCTAGAATTACACTGTGAGTGTGTGTGCTTTTGGGAACCACTGTGACAGAACCATTTGGTACCATCATGTATTTTCTGACAGATAACTCTTTTAAAACCTGTCATGTTGTCAAGTTTTAGTAGCATTAGAAGCCAGTCTTTGCTTAGGCATTGATAAAATGAGTCATGCTTTGACACTAATGTGCTGTACTTTAATATGTAGATTGTGTGTAGTCTCCTTACACCTTGCACAGTAGGGAATGAGTTTTGGTAAGCTGCTAGGGATAGTGTTGCTTGTCTAGAATCACACTGTGAGTGTGTGTGCTTTTGGGAACCACTGTGAGAGAAGCATTTGGTAACATCGTGAATTTGCTGACAAATAACTGTTTTAAAACCTGTCTTGTTGTCAAGTTTTAGTAGCATTAGAAGGCAGTTTTTGCTTATGCTTTGATTAAATGAGTCAGACACAAAAGTGCAGTTCTGAAATATGTAGATTGTGTGCAGTCCCCTTACCTCTTCCACTGTAGTGAATGAGTTTTGGTAAACTCCTAGGGATAGTGGTGCTTGTCTAGAATCACACTGTGAGTGTGTGTGCTTTTGGGAACCACTGTGAGAGAAGCATTTGGTAACATTGTGTATTTGCTGACAGATAACTGTTTTAAAACCTGTCATGTTGTCAAGTTTCAGTAGCATTAGAAGGCAGTTTTTGCTTATGCTTTGATTAAATGAGTTAGGTTTGACACTAAAGTGCAGTTCTGAAATATGTAGTTTGTGTGCAGTCCCCTTACCCCTTCCAGACTAGTGAATGAGTTTTGTTAAACTCCTAGGATAGTGTTGCTTGACTAAAATCACACTGTGAGTCTGTGTGCATTTGGGTAAGGATTGTGAGAGAAGCATTTGGTAACATCGTGTATTTGCTGACTGATAACTGTTTTAAAACCTGTCTTGTTGTCAAGTTTGAGTAGCATTAGAAGCAAGTCTTTGCTTATGCATTGATAAAATGAGTCAGGCTTTGACACTAAAGTGCAGTACTTAAATATGTAGATTGTGTGCAGTACCCTTACCTCTTCTAGACCAGTGAATGAGTTTTGGTAAACTCCTAGGATAGTGTTGCTTGTCTAAAATAACACTGTGAGTCTGTGTGCATTTGGGTAAGGATTGTGAGAGAAGCATTTGGTAACATTGTGTATTTGCTGACAGATAACTGTTTTAAAACCGGTCATGTTGTCAAGTTTTAGTAGCATTAGAAGCCTGTCTTTGCTTATTCATTGATAAAATGAGTCAGGGTTTGACACTAAAGTGCAGTACCATGTACTATTCTCTTCACTGCGCCAGAACAGAAAATTTAAAAGTTTTACCCAGGCACTGTCCTAGCAGTAGTCTGATGATTTAGTCAGTTTCCAAGTACTCATGTTGTGAACAATGCATTACCACATAGACTGCTTCAAATGTCTATGCAGTATGCATGCAGTCTTCTAACATACTATACACTTGTCTTTCACACCTTCAATTCCCTAGTCAGTATCCATACAGTCCAGCAAACATCCTGTCACACCCTTTGCACTCCTCTAGTGACCCATTCAGTACCAAGTACTAATCTATTCACTGTGCCAAAAGCCAACCACTTATAAATTCACCCAGGCACTCTCCTTGCTGTACTCTAATCATTCAGTCAGTACCCAAGTACTCATGCAGTGAGCCAGGCCTTAGCACATAGACTGCTTCAAACGCCTATTCACTATGCATGCAGTCCTCTAACCACCTACACAGTTGTTTTTCACACCTTCAATTCCCCAGTGAGTATTCATTCACTTCCAGCAAACACCCTGTCACTCCTTTTGTACTCCTCTAGTGACTCATTCAGCACCATGTACTAATCCATTCACTGTGCCAAAACCCAAACACTTATAAATTCATCAAGGCACTCTCCTTGCAGTACTCTAATCATTCAATCAGTGCCCAAGTATTCATGCACTGAGCCAGGCCTTAGCACATGGACTGCTTCAAACGCCTATCCACTCTGCATGCAGTCCTCTAACCACCTACATACTTGTTTTTCATACCTTCAATTCCCCAGTCAGTATATATACACTCCATAAAACACCCTGTCACTCACCTTGCACTTTTCTAGGGACCCATTCAGTACCATGTACTAATCCATTCACTGCGCCAAAACCCAAACACTTATAAATTCACCCATGCACTCTCCTTGCAGTACTGTAATCATTCAGTCAGTACCCAAGTACTCATTCAGCGACCCAGGTCTTAGCACATGGACTGCTTTAAACCCCTATCCACTATGCATGCAGTCTTCTAACCACCTACACACTTGTCTTTCACACCTTCAATTCCCTAGTCAGTATCCATACAGTCCAGCAAACATCCTGTCACTCCCTTTGCACTCCTCTAGTGACCCATTCAGTACCAAGTACTAATCCATTCACTGCGCCAAAAGTCAACCACTTATAAATTCACCCAGGCACTCTCCTTGCAGTACTCTAATCATTCAGTCAGTACCCAAGTACTCATGCAGTGAGCCAGGCCTTAGCACATGGACTGCTTCAAATGCCTATCCAGTATGCATGCAGTCCTCTAACCACCTACACAGTTGTCTTTCACACCTTCAATTCCCCAATCAATATTCATACACTTCTAGCAAACACCCTGTTACTCACCCAGTGTCTCTCCTTATGGTACTGTAATCATTCAGTCAGTTAGCATGTAGTCTTTTAGGGCCTTATGTAGGTGGCCTGGCATTTACCACTTCATAAATACCGAATCATACCGATTCGGTATTTATGAAGTGGTAAATGCAATGTAGGTAATGAGTCGGTAAATATTACCGAATCGGAAAAATTCGGTAATTACCGAATCGGTATTTACCGATTCGGTAATGAGGCATACCTTCCCATTGATGGGAAGGTATGCCTCATTACCGAATCGGTAAATACCGATTCGGTAATGGGGGAGCACATGCAAGGGTGGCAGGGTGTCACATTGACACCCTGTTGCACCCCTGATTCTGCCATGTGTGCACATGTGGCGCACATACATGCCCTAAGGGCATGTATGTCTGCCACATTGCACACTTAAACGTGCACAAAAATGCTTTTTTTCACCTATTCGTCATTTACCACCAACCTTTAGTTGGTGGTAAATAACGAATCCCCACACCCACCACACACTCCCCCTACATCTCATTTCATGATTCGGTATTTACCGAATCGGTAAATTTACCGAATCGGTAATATTACCGATTCGGTAATTTTACCGATTCGGTAAATACCGAATCATGAAATTCTCCCCCTACATCTCAAAAGCCAAAATACCGGTCGTAACGGTATAATTACCGAAAATCGGCCGTTACCGACCGGTATTTGGTTTCCTACATGAGGCCCTTAGTGAGGTAGGCTTTAGGGCATGAACTGCTTCAAAGTAGTATGCACTATGCATGTAGTGTTTTAACCATTGTCACACTTGTGGTTCAGGGCTATAGTTTCTTAGTCAGTTTTTATATAAAATGTGTTTGTACAGTAATGAAATAGTATAAATTTGAAAGTTATTAATATACATTTATTTGTGATTCTTTTTTACAGATACTGTTTTTCAACGTTAAAATAGAGAAATCATGCCAGAAAAAAAAGAAAAAGAAAAGAACAGAGACAGGAGGATTATTTGAAGAAACATCAACCACAAGTATTGAATGTACAAGATAATGTGGCTAAAAGGGAAAAATCTTCTGGTAAGATCACAAAGCAATTTATTAAAAATGTTTGTAGGAGCAAACAGAATGTAGATAATGCTGGAACTACTGAGAATTCTTCAAGTAAGAAAAATATTCAAAATAAGAGGAAAAGTAAAAAAGCAAATGGTCAGTCAAAGGAGATAAAGTATGGTAAAAGAAGGCAAAATCAGTATAAGGAATTACACAAAAAAATATTTTACAAGAGAGTAGTGCATAATTTGCTGAAAGATGTGAAGAAATATAAAAAGAGAGCTTTATTTTATAAAAAGAAGAAGCATATTGAAAACATTGTGGAAAAGGCTTTTGAAGTAAAAAGGAAACTGTTTATTTTAGTATTAAACAGAATTCGATCACTAGATAAACCAATCCATGTAATGAAGGCCAAAAGTAGGAGGAAAAGAGTTATTAATAAAAAATAATTTTGTGATTTTTTTTGGGATAATGGAAACACAGTTCCAGTTCAGAGCCTTTTTTTAACGAATAGAGTTATTCACTGAGCGAAAAATTATTGTATGCAGTTGACACCAGTTGTAGAGGTTATGAGGTTAGCGACGGTTGTCCAATTGAGAAAGAGAAAATGGTTGAAAGAAATGCAGAAGAAGTGATAGCTGATGAAGGTTTAGGGAGACGTGCTAAAAACCCTGTGTACACTTGGGATTGCAATAGTGTTTGCAGTGTACGACAGGAATCTATTGAAAAATTATGTCGTTTTTTACGAGCCTATACTAAAAAAAAGTGTAAAACAAAAGATTAAGCTGTTTCAAGGACTAGACCCTTGCAGAGTGAGAAAACATACTGGTTTGCAAGGTCATTCTCTGGCTTGTCTTTCTAGGAAAGTTTGTCAAAGTGTTTTTCACCATTTAAGAATGCTGGCAGTACATCATACTCAAATGCGGAAGTTAGTGAGAAGGTTGTATTATGCAAAAAGTCCAGCACTAAAGTTAAGTGAGTTGAACAGTGCTCTTTTGGTGGGTCAGTATCAGATGTGAAGCAGGTCTGTGATGATATTGAGTTTTGTTACTTTGGTCCTCAGCAAGAGAGTGAAGAAACTGACACATTAGTAGAACAAAATGTTAAATACAATGTACAACCCATAATTATAGAAAAATTTGAGGATGAAATTACAAAGTTTAAGGTAATTTCAGGTGAAAGACCAAATGTTTTTTGTATTTGTTGTCGGTGAAGTCACTATAAAAATCAGACTATGGGTGTCAATCTGTATTTAAAAAGTGAAATAGAAGATAATGATAAGTGGATGGAATTTGCAACTTATTTGCTGGTAAAGGATTGTTTTGATTTGGGATGTGAGCAGCGTATTTGCAAATATTGTAATAACAAATTAGATGAGAATAAAATGCCTGCTAGAGCTGTTCATAATAATCTAGAGTTGGTTGCTATTCCTCCAGAGCTGATAGATTTAAATACGTATGAGTCTATTCTCATACAATGTGTTCACCCGTTTCAGGCTATTGTTCGTATGGAGCCCAAAACAGGTAAATTACCGCCATTAGAGTTGCAAAGATGATTGAAAGGAAGAGTTGTGTATTTACCGTTAGATTTAAGGAAAAATATTGAAACTATTGGTGTAAACCATGCTGAAAATGAGCCACTAGTCATTCTAGTTAATGGTGTTCCTACTAAGAATAAGAAAATTTGGCAAGTTAGTGGATGTTAGAAAAGTGCAAAATCATTGTATCTGTTAAAAAATAATGAGTACTATAGAAATGTGCTTGTAGGAGAAGAAGAAATAGATTTAGAAGAAGATACTGAAACATTAAGGTGCCGATTCGGATCCTGGACAAACATGCAAGTACAATTCCCACGGAAACACCATTTCCGTACGAATCGTTAAAAACACCGACCGACGAAAAAATACATACCAATGTGATCCGAGACAGCGCCGACGTCACGTCGGGACGCATTCAGCCTGCGGTTCACGAACCAGGAAGTACGATCCACACCGACTTCACCCCGCACGGATAAAAATCTCCGCCTGCCAAAAACTGCCGGGAAATCCGGACGACGCGCACAAGGAGCACCTGTACGCGACGGACAGCCATGGACCCGCACCTACGTGTCATCCCAGCCCTCATAGCAGTCCACCTGCTCTACAGGCACCGACGCAGACGCCGCAGAAGGTCAGAATAACACCCAGGGGCAAAGGGGGGGGGGGGGCAGGGGCAGGACACATAACCCGCACCCAAGTCACAAATTACACATGCCCTGGACATACCTGACCTGCAGGACCTGGTCACCTCGAGGGGGTGGGGGCGTGTCCAGCAATGCAAGCGTCCGCCACAACGGAAGTGGATGTTGACGCGAACCGGCAACACAACAATACCGGTATGTACCGTACACAGGCCTTAAGAGCGTGGGTACGGGTCGTACCACGCCCACCCCTACGTCACCCCAACAATGCTGGTACGGCCCGTACCCAGGCCTTAAGAACTAGGGTACGGGCCGTACCGCCATTGTTGGGGTGACGTAGGGGCGGGCGTGGTACGACCCGTACCCACGCTCTTAAGGCCTGGGTACGGTACGTACCCAGGCCTGCAAATCGTGGGTACGGGAATGTACGGAACGTACCCCCACCCGTGTATGAATGGAGCGTACCCCCACCCGTGTATGAATGTAGCGTACCCACACCCCACCAGTGTATGTACGGAGCGTACCCACACCCGTGTATGAATGGAGCGCACCCACACCCGTGTATGAATGGAGCGTACCCACACCCGTGTATGAATGGAGCGTACCCACACCCCACCAGTATATGTATGGAGCGTACCCACACCCGTGTATGAATGGAGCGCACCCACACTCGTGTATGTCCCGACCGTACATGCCCAGACATAGGAGGGGTGTGTGCAGAGTCCTCCCAGCAGTGCCCAGACGCAGGAGGGGTGTGTGCAGAGTCCTCCCAGCAGTGCCCAGACACAGGAGGGGTGTGTGCAGAGTCCTCCCAGCAGTGCCCAGACATAGGAGGGGTATGTGCCTATCACTCCCAGCAGTGCCCAGACACAGGAGGGGTGTGTGCAGAGTCCTCACAGCAGTGCCCAGACACAGGAGGGGTGTGTGCCTATCACTCCCAGCAGTGCCCAGACACAGGAGGGGTGTGTGCCTATCACTCCCAGCAGTGCCCAGACAAAGGAGGGGTGTGTGCCTATCACTCCCAGCAGTGCCCAGACACAGGAGGGGTGTGTGCAGAGTCCTCCCAGCAGTGCCCAGACACAGGAGGGGTGTGTGCAGAGTCCTCCCAGCAGTGCCCAGACACAGGAGGGCTGTGTGCCTATCACTCCCAGCAGTGCCCAGACACAGGAGGGGTGTGTGCCTATCACTCCCAGCAGTGCCCAGACATAGGAGGGGTGTGTGCAGAGTCCTCCCAGCAGTGCCCAGACATAGGAGGGGTGTGTGCAGAGTCCTCCCAGCAGTGCCCAAACACAGGAGGGGTGTGTGCAGAGTCCTCCCAGCAGTGCCCAGACACAGGAGGGCCGTGTGCCTATCACTCCCAGCAGTGCCCAGACACAGGAGGGGTGTGTGCCTATCACTCCCAGCAGTGCCCAGACATAGGAGGGGTGTGTGCAGAGTCCTCCCAGCAGTGCCCAGACATAGGAGGGGTGTGTGCAGAGCCCTCCCAGCAGTGCCCAGACACAGGAGGGGTGTGTGCAGAGTCCTCCCAGCAGTGCCCAGACACAGGAGGGGTGTGTGCAGAGTCCTCCCAGCAGTGCCCAAACACAGGAGGGGTGTGTGCAGAGTCCTCCCAGCAGTGCCCAGACACAGGAGGGGCGTGTGCCTATCACTCCCAGCAGTGCCCAGACACAGGAGGGGTGTGTGCCTATCACTCCAGCAGTGCCCAGACATAGGAGGGGTGTGTGCAGGGTCCTCCCAGCAATGCCCAGACACAGGAGGGGTGTGTGCCTATCACTCCCAGCAGTGCCCAGACATAGGCGGGGTGTGTGCAGAGTCCTCCCAGCAGTGCCCAGACACAGGAGGGGTGTGTGCAGAGTCCTCCCAGCAGTGCCCATGGAAAGAAAAAGGTGCAGTACCCACAGATACAATGCCCACAATAGTCAGTCAGGTGTTCAAAGACCCTGCCGAACACGTAACATGTGTGCGAGGCTGGGAGTACACACATGCATAGTGTGTAAAAGGGAACATGTCCACATGAAGTAACTTCAATATACTCCACACACAAGTACAGTGACCACCAAGGATGCCACAAATGATGCAGGTGGAGACATTGCCCAGCATGCATGGCCAAAGTAGAACGGATCCGTCATACACCAAGGATATGTAGACACAGCTCAGCACAACATTTAGGAAACACCCTGCAGGGAAGATGTCAGGGTCCACAGAGGAAGGGACACACCTTGGGACAATGTCACCATGCAGTAAGAGCATACATGAACAAAGTTATTTTGCAAATACCTTGTGATGGCACACAGATACCAGGGTCCATCCCATGAGCACCACACCACTACATTTGCCAGACACCTAACACATTATCCCACCTCAAACATGGAGCAGCACCACCAACAGCAATACCAGAAAAGCAGTAGTGTGCAAAGGGAAAAAAACATAGCTTTATTCAGCATAAAAAACGATTTGTAATTAAAAGTTGAATATGTACATGGCTCATAGGGCAGTCCATAGTCCAATTCCTGGTGGGGGACACATAGGGACGCGTGTCCCCTAGCTTGCCTGCACAGTTCATACCTCCTTTGCTTCCACAGGGGGGGCCATCATGTGGGGGGGAAGGACCAGGCACCGCAGGGACAGGAGGGGCAAGGGTAGGTGTTGTGGGTTCAGGGACAGAGGACTCCACCACAGGGGGTGGGGCAGCGCCAAAGGTGGAGGTCAGAATGGCGCTGCACACGGTTGCAAGGTCCCCCAGCGTCTCCCGAAAAAACACAGCACCAAATGCACCACTCAATTTATATAATACAAATGAGTCCAAGTCCTCAAAGTAGTACGTATTCCAAAAGGTTCTTCTTTATTATTCAATTTAAAATGTGAATTTTTTGACAACAGCAAAAGCAGCCGACGCGTTTCGTCCCCCAGCGTCTCCCCTGCACCCGAAGGAACCACAGGCCCCAAGGAGGGGGGGGGTCGGAGGGATGGGTCGCAGCGCTACTGGGGGAGGGTGTGGACAGGGGGGGACACAACCACCCTGACCGGGGACTCCTTTGACCGCTTGCGGGGTGGTGTCACTTTGGGGCTCAGGGACAGAGCGGCCATGAAGGAGTCTTTGGTGGAATCCTGGCCAGGAGAGCTGAGGGGAGTGGATTTGGAGGTAGTGGGTTGTGATGAATGTGGACTCCCACTGTGGCTGCGTGTCTTCCGTTTGCCCCTGACCCAGTGGGTGTGCCTCCTTCCCCCTGTGTGTGCGTGAGAGGAGGTGTGCGCTTGGCCTTCCCTGGTGGTGTGGTGCCTGTGTCTGGTGGGGTGCGTGCATGGCTACGTCTGGGTGTGCTTTGGACAGGCATGGGAGTGGGAAGTGTGGATGGTGCAGGGGTAGGAGGGGAACGTAGCGCTGCAGGAGACCCACTGCTGCAGTCAGTGTTGAGTCAATGGACCTCAGCAACTGGCGTTGATCAGACTGCGCAGCTGAGATGCCCTCCATGTATGCCTCCATCTGGGTGAGCACTCGTGTGTGGCCATGGAGGACATTCAGCATCGCAGTCTGACCAACCTGCAACTGGCGCAGGATGTCCACAGACTCGGCATTGGTGGCAGCAGTGGAGACAGGGGCAGGGGGTGCGGTGCCTGGCAAGAAGGAGACACGTGGTGACCTAGCACGGCGGGAAGGGACCAGAGCAAGTGGGAGGCCGGTGATGGGAATCGAGGGGGCGGGTAGAGATCGAGTGCTGCTGTCAGCTGTGGAAGCAGCCTCCGCCTCCTCTGGGAGATCAGCCTCAGACCCGTCAGCGTCATAGTCGGTGGTGTTACTGGACAGGTCCTCCGCCTCACTCCCCTCGGCCTCCGTTCCACTCGATGCGCCAGACAAGACAGCACTGCTGCCACTGGTGCCTGCTCCCTTCTCACGGTCCGTGCCAGTGTCTCCCTCGGAGTCCCCCGACGATGCTGTGGGCAAGGTGAAGAGACAGGAAATGATCAGACACCTGTATACATATGTCACATGAGTCAAATCGACATAGATCACAGTGCATAGCCTGAAAAGCAACATGAGTAAAATCTACAACACAAGGTACATATGTAGGGCCTGCAACACCCAGCTGGTTGACCTACCATGCCACTGAGAAACAATGGAGAGCATGACCCAACAGCAAATTACTTGTTATCAAATAGGACAGAGGAGCCAGGCTCTGGGGACAATCGTGCACAGCATCTGTACCACACAGCGTTGACAAAAAAGGGATGAGCAGGAACCATGTCTATTAACTTTTTGCACATGCTGCAGGGCCAATACATTAAAACATGCACACCATGACTGGGTCACTGCACCTTGAGTGTATGTCCAGACAAACATCACACACAGGCCAGACCTAGCAGGGAGACTTCATATTTGGACATGTAGGCCTTACCCGCACAAAGCACCCCCTACCTGAGACAATGTTATTGTGACAGAGGAAGTACTTACACCGCTTACTCTGGGATAAAAACACATGGCCTGCACTAAATCCTGATTGTACACAAACTACCCCTGGTGAGCCTGTCCACATATATCATTGACAATCAACCATCATCAGATTGTCGTTCCAAGACACACAGGCACTGCCCACTGTGAGTATGCACAAGCAAAATTGGGTCACACTGTACAGTGGACACATGTAGCACAGTTTACGTCAATACAGATGAGGCCAGGGTACAATGCCACAGAGCCCAACCTATGCCGAAGACACAGAAAATGTCCACATAGTTGGATGACACACATGATACCTAGGAAAAGGTGCCCCAGGGCACGGTAGTGGCCACACACCTCCATGGTCCTGGATGGATATGACTGCAACTGAAGCAACCGTCCCTGCACTATGCATTAATCCCACTCATGGACATCATGTCAGAGGGCACAACATTGGACATGCATGCTGGAAGGCAGTACACTTTAAAGACACACTCCTATGTTGGGACTCAGCATGAGTGCCAACTGACATGGACCCCACAATGACTGAACTGGCCAGGGCACAGCCAAGGTACCAAAACCTGTTACACTCCACCCCCACACATGATGCTGCAAGCATTGGGCACTTGGATTTACTGCCAGCCTAGATTACCTTGTGCAAGAGTGACTACACACAGACCAGGGAACACATGGCAAGGAGGGGAAGGGAGGAAGAACAGCACCGGTTTACTTTGGGGAACTGGTTATGCACTGCACATGTAAACCCTGGCAGTGTATCCATGCAACTGCGCACTTCCAAAAGCTGGTGACACACAACAAACACACATGTACCTACCCCCTTCCTGCTGCTGCTTCTCCAGTAAGCACCTATCCAAGTCGGGGAAGACCACCGCCAGCACACGCTTATGGATGTGGGTCAGACGCCGGCGCCCACGGTTCTTCCGGCTCTCTGGTGAGTCCCCCAGCAGGACCCGTGCAATCCTCCTCGTCCAGCACCTCATGCAGCTGGTGTGCAACACTCCCCATATGCACTCACCCACATGACAGGGGACTTACACACACATCAATGTCCAGGGGACGAACACATCATTTGGACACTCACAGCACAGGTACACTAAACAAACACACAACTATGGGTACTGTCACCTGTCACATTGGGGGGACCACAGAATCACATCAGGACTGTAGCAACAACATTCCTAGGAGGAGTAGCCAGGCAGAATGTGGCATGCACCATGCATTGATTGTCACAGTAAGCACAATGCAAGTGAGGAGTGCACACAGTAACCACAGCATGCTCTGCATGGGAATCATGAGGTCTTCCCCACCCTGTGACCCACTCCAAACAACATTGCATGTCTGTCACACAGGGACACAATGCCAGAAGTCACAGTCACAAAACAGGGGCACAGTCTAAGCTAGTGGAGTCTGCACTCACCTGCTCCCCTGGTCGACCATACAGCATGGTGTACTGTGGGAGGATCACATCCACCAACGCAATATTCTCCTCCATGGTGAATGGCTGGGCCCTCTCCACAGACCTGGACATGGTGCCAGAGGAATCACGAGCAGCAGCAGTGTTGTGGAATGAAAGGATGTGCAGGCAAGTGCTCTCTCATGGGACCTGGCTGCCTTATATCTGCCTTGCTGGCCTGTTTCATTCACAGGAGTACAGAGTGATTGGTCAGTCACATTAGCATCCTGCGTTTCCTCCAATCCCTTTAAACCTACCCCAGTGAGTGGCTTTGCATGGTTTAAAAATTGAGCATGATGTCAAGTCAACAACCACTTTGCAACAAAGTATATCGTTTCCAACCGACTTCTGCTGGCCACCTGATGCAATAATTCAAATTTTAAACTCGGTCTCCTTGACAACCAGCATGCATTTAGGCCCTTATACTTGTCCCTCATGTGTCCCCTATGTTATTTCAAGATTTACACACAGGTACGGTCCGTTCCATGGCCCTAGGGCACCCCAAATGCAGTGATACGGACCGTACACGCGTGTGTAAGGTCCCTATCACTATGGGAGTGCTGGCGAATGCGTACGCCATAGTGATACTGACCGTACACGCGTGTGTAGGGTCCCTATCACTATGGGAGTGCTGGCGAATGCGTACGCCACAGTGATACGGACCGTACACGCGTGTGTAGGGTCCCTATCCCTATGGGAGTGCTGGCGAAAGCGTACGCCACAGTGATACGGACCGTACATGCGTGTGTAGGGTCCCTATCACCATGGGAGTGCTGGCGAATGGTAGGAGTGTCACATGCCTGGCATACGTGTCCAGGGCATATTGCACAGACCTGACTGTAGCATATGTGTATTGCCTGTTGAGCATGTGCTCACTACATTGACATTGGTGGTGTACTGTACTCACTCTTCGTTGTCCCTTCTAATTCACTGCAAGGCTCCGCCTCTCCCTCGACCAATTCCGGACTTGGCTGACCTGAGGGAACATGACTGTATACGCCGCTACTGCTTCCCCCAATGTTTGATTGAGGACTTGACGACACGCCTGGCACCACACCTCCAACCGCTACACAGGTATCCTACTGCACTGACACCCAAGATGAAGGTGATGGCAGCCCTGCATTTCTTTGCCACGGGTACCTTTCAACATACCATTGCCCATGTCGGTGGCATGTCCCAAACCATGTTCAGCCGTGTTCTGCATGATTTTTTAGAGGCCATGTTGGATCACCTGATGAGTTCATAAAATTCCCAACTCCTGAGCTGTTGACAGGTGTCAAGCGTGAGTTCTATGCCCTGGGAGGGATGCCCCATGTCATTGGGTCCATAGATGGAACACATGTGGCTTTGGTACCACCACAGGCACAGGAGGTAGCGTATAGGAACCGCAAGCATTACCACTCCATTAATGCCCTTGTGGTGTGTCTTGCCAACATGGTGATTTCACATGTCTGTGCTCGTTTTCCAGGATCAGCACACGATGCCTACATCATGAGGCGTAGCAGGGTGCCTGAAATGATGCTGCAGCTGCGCAACGAACGAGCATGTATTGTTGGTGGGTATACTCTGGCAGTCCTGTATTTAACGTCATCTTCCTGTCTTACTGCTTCTCCTGACCCACTGTTGTCCATGATGTTTCCATGTAGGGGACGCTGGCTATCCCAACATGCCATGGCTAATCACGCCTCTCCGCAACCCCAGCATCGCTACAACAACGCCCATGGGCGGACCAGGCGAGTGATAGAGAGGACGTTTGGCCTCCTGAAGAGCCAATTCCGTTGCCTCCACAAGACCGGTGGCGCACTCCCATATGCACCCGTGAAGGTCTGCAAGATCTTCCTCGTGTGCTGCATGCTGCACAACATGGCAGTGGAGAAAGCTGTGCCACTCATCCTGGATTCAGATGAGCAGGACCATCCACCTGTGGAGGATGAAGGGCTTGGTCACGAGGCAAGTGATGTGGAGGAGGAGGAGGCGGTAGAGGACATCCGGAGTCGGCTCATACGCAACTTCTTTGCTTAGTGGTGAGTTCCAGTGTCTGAGTGTGCACGCATTGGGCCGTGTGTGGCATGTGTTGCAATGTGTGTGTCCATCTGCATGTCTGCCAAGTGAGTCAGAGGTGTGTTTGGATGTGTCACTCGAGTGATGGTGCAATAGAAGAATGTTTTTCCAGAGTCATCATTGTCACCTAGCATGTTGACAACCCTATACATGTCGAGTACATGCACATGCATGCGGATGTGCTTCTTTTGGCTGACTTCTGGTGTGTCTCTCATCCACAGGTACTTGCGCATGCTGTCTGCTGGTGGCATTGTTGTGCTCCTGCTATTCCTCATGAACACAGCAACATGTGCTGAATCAGCGTTACATGCACGGACAAGTTTGAAAATCTCCTTAGGGTAAGGGATGCAGCACGGCTTTTTGGGAGTGGTATTTGTTTTGAATGTGTGTGCACTGCTCCTGTTCATGTTTGGATACTTTACATACATGTAGAATCACCATGGGGCACATGACATGGAGCTGAATTCACCTGAATTGATGGTCAGACTTGGTGACAGTCATCTGTAATGGGATTGTGGATTGTGATGGAGCCATCAATGTGTGTAACACTGCCCTCGGAAACATACGGGTTGCACCGGGTTGACATGGTGTGTGAATTCCCCATTAGGGGCTCAATGGTGTATAGCAGCCTCTCCGTGAGCAGCAGGGGGTGTTTAGCTGCAACCCGTCACTTGTGTGCCAGTGCCATGGATTTCCAGCATCTGTGGTGCTAAGGGGGGTGCCAGTGTTGGTCCCACGTGTTCATCCACATGACCTGTGTATGTGTTGACAGAGTTGCATTAGCATTCCGACACACATGAGTAATAAAGGTGTCCCTCTGCCTCCAAGGTGCCTCATCTCTGTCAATGGTGGTCTGTTGCCACTGTGCATGAGGCATGTCTGGCATTGTTCTCAGAGATGGTGCATATGAGTCTATGTGTAGAGTAGCAAGATGCAAGCTGTTTGTCAGGGATTAGATTCTGTATTGTGCATGATGTCCATGGCTGCGTAGGTATTGTGGCATGTCAGTCTCCAGGACGGCCACTGTGCTGCATGTGAATCCATTGTGTTTGTGTGTGCCATGTTGAACCAGACATTCCTTCCTTGACATACACCTTTTGCATAGTTCCTTCCTGAGATCCTTGTCTTTGTGTGCTACTTGTGGCATTGTTTTCTTGACATGGCGCATGCTGCTGCAGGCCCTGCAGCAAGGGCACCCAGTGTCCATGCAAACGAGCTGGTGTTCATCATGGATTGCTTGCTGACGTGTGCTATGCTGATCAGCAGCATCTGTGCGTCATGCGGCAGCACACTCTGCATTATGCACAAGATCCCCAGTTCCATCAACCTCAAGGCAAGAGGGAGACCATCCCCCAGGTCAACTACGACATCCGTGTCTAATCCTACCCTGCACTCTACGGACATGTGCGTTAGAAATCCCATGATACTTGTCCACATCCAGGGTGCATCTGCACAGCTCTGCTACTACATCCGGCGACCAGGCCACATCAACGTCCAACAGAGATGGGGGGAGTGGATCACTGCCAGCTGCAGGATGACCTTCTCAATCCACGCACACACTCAGGATGCAGCCCACAACCACAACACAACCTTGTGGCACTGTGATCCAACACCCAATTGTGCCATCTCCATGCATCCAACCTTGGCTGGCCCACCATTCTCCACATCCACCTGACTCAAGCATGCAGGAGATGGTTCTGCCACGTGTCTACACATACCTGGGACTCCCACCCAAGGACACTCCACATGATCCCTGACCTCTGCGCATGACTGTTGCTCTTCTAAATAGGTCTGTAGGCACAGTTGTGCGGGCACCCCCTCAGCTGGTTGGGCCCATCACGGGTGAGTATGGTGCTCCATGTCTGTCTTGGATGGTACATTGTGACCCATGTGTGTCCTGTGCCAGACTCAGACCCCAGGGTATGGATGTTTGGAGTTACTTCTGAAATCAGGCATGGTTTGACTTTACAACACACACATGTAGTGGAATAATGCAAAATGACGGCATCATCTTGTGATTGTGATGAATTTTATTAGTGCTGGGGTACGTGTTTGGGGGGGTGACAAGCGGTGCTTTGCGGGAGTGTAGAATCCAAAGTTCACAGGGGGAGTTGGTATCCTTGCCATTGAAAGTCATCAGAGTCTGTGCCACAGTCTTTGTCAACATTGGTCAGACAGTGACCAGCAAGGCCATGTGGCAGAGAATGTCATTTGCTGATGTGCTGCTGTTGGGCCAGAGGGCCAGGTGCCAGGCCAGGTGACCTGGGAGATGGTGATGTTCCGCTGACTCTCACGGTCTTTTGTGTGGACGACCCACCTTCCTGCGGGGACCCTCAGAAGCAGGCCTTGACGATGCTAGGGACGCTCCGTCAGATGAATCCTCCTCCTCCTCCCTCCCTGTTTCTGGTGCTGGTCTATGCCTGGTGGCACAGGGAGGGTTTGCCAGGCTTTGGGCGATCTGACGGAGTGATTGGCTCACGTCCCTGTGCACCGCCAGGAGCTCAGCCAGTCTTGCCTCCATCCGTCCATGGTGTTGTAGATGACTGGCATGATGCTCGACCTGCAGGGTCTTCATCTCATTGAGGGTCTCCACTACCTGGTCGATGCCTCTGGAGTCACGCCGGTATGTGTCCAGGATGTTGTGGACGTGTGACATTACCGGTTCCTGAGCCAACTGGTCAGGTTCGTGCCTCCGCCGTCCTCCACTCCCACCACCCCTGCCCACTTGCACCTGGCCTGCCGTTGTGGGCACATCGGGTCTCCGGGACCCCTGAGGGATGGCATTTGCGGTGTCGCCAGCCTCCTCCTGGGTGCCCGGAGCACCTTGTCCCTCGTGGACAGACTGGCTGTGTTGTTGTGTGCGGGCAGGGCTCCTGGGTGTCTCCTGTGATGTGGCAGGAATGGGGGTGGTGGTTGGCCCAGTTGTACCTGACGCAGGTGCTGCAGGTGGTTGGACACCAGAGGGGCCAGGTTGGTCTGGGTCATCCACGGAGTGGTGAGAGTCGTCGCTGCCGGTGGGGTCCTCTTCACGCAGAGCCTGGTCCTGTGAGTCTTCCCCCCCCAGTGTTGGGGGAGATCAACGACGTTGACCTGTGTGTGAGAGAGACAGTGTTAATTGTGTTACATGCGACATCCATGTTCATTCATTTTTGATTAGGTTCCTCTGGGTGGTTGGATTTGGCTAGCATTCCTCTCACAGTGCACTTGTGCATGGGTATGTCCCTTGGCCACAGCTTTCGACACTTTACCTATGTGTGACACAATCTTAGTTGATGCATCTTTTTGGAACGCAGTCAGCAGTGTAGTGAGCGGGCGTAGCAAGCCATGCAGAGCCGCCTAACGTGTTGCACTGTACGTGGCCAAATGGTGTTTTTTCCATGCTTTTTGAGAATGCAGGTAGGTAAATTAACAATTTGTGACAGGGTGAGGGGGCGCTAGAGGGCGCCAGACCGACATGGCCGCACATCCGTGAGGCTCTCGCCAGCCGGGCGCTTTGTTACTTCACCAGCCCATCCTGCATTATAGAACCTCGGATTTAACCAGCACCGATCGTTGGGCTGCGGCCGGAGAACACCTGGTTCGAGTTCTGGGCCATTCTGTCCGGTGGTTCGGTGGAAATCCTCGTCGACGTCTCCGGCGGCCGCGGCTGGAGCCCGCTCGGAACGAGGAGGCTGACGTGCGTGTGCACGCAACAAAGTGGATCTGCAGTGCGCGACGGGCCGCTGGGCGCGGCTGAGGTCGGGGGAGACAGACGGCGGCCGATACTCGCACGGAGACCTCTACTATCCACCGCTGACCATCCGGTAAGGCGGGGGCGGGCCGTGGCGACACCGAAGGCTGTGGAACTGCCGCCACGTGGATGACTTCGTCCCCTGGGCTGGAGAGGGGAGAGCTTGTCCTGGCCTGAGCGGCTCTGGGGTAGGCGGGGGTTGTGACTCTTGGCTGCTGGCCCCCTCCGGGCCCGCGGTGAGGAACTGCCCACCATTTGTCCCGCATCGGCCCCGGCGGTGAGCCACCAGGAGGGGTGGTCTCGCACGGGACGGGCGCCGCAAACATCGCCTGACGGCCTGGGGGGAGCTGAGGATCCGGGGAGAGCGGGGTGGCTTGCCCCCGCACGCTATTATCGCTGCCCCTATATGCCCGGAGGACTGGAGGGCACGGGATTGGCTGAGATGGAGCCACCGTCAGGGCTGAATTGACCATTTGAGCTGGGCTCCTGTTGGCCTCGTGGGGTGAATATCGTCAATACTCCTGCTGTAGGTCACACTCCTTCCATAGCGGAGGGAATTACTTGTGGTGCTCTGGTGGAAGCTAATCCCCCCTTCTTGATTATTGATGGGCCTATCGCTTTGCTGACGCTGCGAGCAACCCCCGTGGCGGTGGCGCCGTGGTGCAGACCGAGATCCATATTGTGCCGCGCGTCCGGACATTGGCTGTCTCGTAGGGTCTGCTCCGGGCCGGTGTTCCTGCGTGGAGGCCCGGTCTTTAACTACTATAATGGGGAAGACAGACACTAAGCAATCCCGGCTCCCCTTTGAATCCCAAAAACAAAAAATCAAGCACCCCACCGCCGGGGGACGGCGATTCTGATGGAGGGGACGCCGAAGAGGTGGACTGGAAGGCGCTCCTACTCAATATGCAGACTAGCCTCACCTCCATTGATTCCAAGATAGACGGCATGTCTCGCCGCCTGGACGCTGTGGTGCACAGACTGGATCAACAGGAGGAGCGAGTCAAAGAGACGGAACAACGGATTTCTGGGCTTGAGGATGGGTCGTCAGCCACCGCGTCCAAGGTCTCGCAGATGGAGAGATTGCTGAAGGTGATCGCCGACAAGAATGAAGACTTAGAAGCGCGATCACGTCGCAATAACGTGCGCCTTATTGGTCTGGCGGAGACTACTTCGGTGGGCAAGATGGAACTCTTTATTGAAAAGCTCCTGTCTGACCTTTTTGGCGCGGATGCCTTCTCTCCGCAGCTGGTGGTGGAGCGGGCGCATCGCACCCTGGGTCCTCGTCCCGTGCCGGGGGCGCCCCCGCGGCCTGTTGTCATCCGATTCTTGAATTACAGAGATCGTGACACTCTACTCCGCCTCGCCCGGGAGAAACAACCTGTCCAATTTGAGAACACCACGCTCTCCTTCTTTCCGGACTTCACGCAATCAGTGCAAGATGCGTGCCGTAAATTTGGACAGGTCAAGAAACAACTGCTTCAAAGTGGGATACAATACTCCATGTTATACCCGACCCGTCTGCGGGTGGTTCACCATGGTAAGCCTCATATCTTTCAGGATCCATCCCAGGTTGAACTCTTTCTGAAGGACCATAAACGATCTTCTGAGACTACTCGCTCCCCGATGGTCAGGGCGGGCTCCCGATCGCCCACTTCTGCTATTGGCTGATTGGCACCCTAACAATGGATGTTCCTCTCCTTTTTGCTGAAACTCTTGCTGTTTGGCCTTGCCTTGCTCCCGCCTTCTAATTTTTGAGGCTCTGGTGCTCGTTAAGTTCCTGGCTCTGCACCTCAGCCCTATATTGATGAGCCACCACTAGTTGGGCTCTGTCGCTATCAGAGGTTCCTTAATGTTGTGTAAAATTGACTTCGCCCTGGCACCTACCTCCCCCTCCCGCGCCTTCCGCTGGATATTGGTTCCGGGGGATAGCGGGTGCAATATCGGGGGAGTTGGATGGCGGGTCTGGACCCCTGGTGTCCCCCTATTGGGTGTTCCCCAGTACAGTAATGACAGGACATTGTGGGTTTGTGTGGGGTGGGGAAGATGCCCGACATGTTTGGGATGTCGGAGTGGGTGGGTGGGTTGGCATTAAAGGGGTTGTTTTTGTTATGTTCGAATTCAGCATGGACACTAGCGTACTACATTGTGATGTTGCACAGTTTGACACTTTGGATAGACACTTGCACTTGGGGAGACATTGCTTGATGGGCTCCTTGATCTATGATTCCCCTACCTGCAGTCTTGAACCACACCGCACACCCTGATCCTGGTGGGGGGGGCCTGCTCTCCGCTATTACATGGAATGTCAGAGGACTGGGGAACCCCAGGAAGCGAAGGCAAATTTTAGGGGCGCTAGATAGACTAAATGTCCAAGTGGTCTTCTTGCAGGAGACCCATATGGATCCCCACCGCAGAGGTACCTTCGCTGCCAGGTGGGCAGCGCATTCGATTCTAGCGCCATTCTCATCTTATGCGAGAGGCACAGCTATTCTAATTAAAAGAAGTGTTCTTATATTCCCCTGGGCGCCGCCACAGATCGAGAGGGCCGGTACTGTATAGCTTGGGGCAGGATAGGGGTCGAGACCATCACCCTGGCCTGCTCCTATGGCCCTAATTGCGATGACCCGAGCAGCTTCATTGCTCTTTGGAACCGGATCAGGGACGTGGGGTCGACACATCTCATCTGGGGAGGGGACTTCAACGCTGTGCTTGACCCTGCTCTTGACAGATCCAACCCCTCTGCACAACACTATACTAATACTCACAAATACCTGAGGGACGTTTGCGATACTCAGGATGTCATTGATGCCTGGCGCCACTTACACCCGACTTTAATGGAAGGCACACACTGGAATAATGCACATGCCACTTGGGCCAGACTGGATTACATTTTGGTGAATAGGGCACTGGCCCCCTCCCTGGTGGTGGTGCAACACGTGGGACGCACTTTTTCTGACCATTCCCAGGTGTTGGCCAAGTTCCGCTTACCGGACATAATGGGTGGACCCCCGACATGGCGACTTCAACCCAACATTCTACTCGACGAACTTTTCCGTGCCGAACTATGTCAAGAACTTGAAGACTTCCTCTCCCTTAACAAGGTATCGGTGGACCAAGTGGCCACCATGTGGGAAGCGCTAAAGGTCACAATACGTGGGTTTTGTATCTCTAAAAGCTCAGGCGTGCTGAAAGCCTTACGCGCTACGATACACAGATTGGAGAACACATTGCACACATTAGAAACTAGACCAGACTATGCTGTCAATCCCGATGCCCAGGCGCAATACCGCGAGGCGCTGTCGGAGTACACTTCCACTGCTGAGCGAGAGGTCAACTTCCGGGGCAAACACTTCAGAGCTCGGGCGTACGGGGAGGGAGAGCGACCCGGCAGGTTCCTGGCGGGAGTGGTTCGCCCACCCCGCGGCTCAAATTTCGTGCTGGAACTGGAGGGGGACGGAGGGGTTCCTCTACGTGACACGCATTCGCTCCTGGCTGCCTTCACTAAACATTACTCTGCACTCTACTCTACCACTAGAGTGGGTGAACTAAACATAGACGACTACCTGAAGGAGCTCACCCTGGGCTGGCTTTCAGATCGACAGAGGGAATTTTTGGCCGAACCTATAGGCCTGGATGAAATTAGAGACGCAATCAATCAGATGGCACCCGGGAAGGCGCCGGGCCTGGACGGTCTACCTATGGACTTTTACAAGGCGTATGTGGATATCTTGGCCCCGGTGCTCCGAGAGGTTTTATGGAGGCACATGAGTCTGGCACGCTCCCCCCGTCCAGGCAGGAGGCGCTCATCAC
The DNA here is from genome assembly GCF_964204655.1 of Triturus cristatus. Lineage (NCBI taxonomy): Eukaryota > Metazoa > Chordata > Amphibia > Caudata > Salamandridae > Triturus > Triturus cristatus. Next base: position 546,491,698 of record NC_140581.1, read on the forward strand.
CTCCCTCCTAAAACCTGGGAAACCACCTCAATATTGCGACTCTTACCGTCCTCTCTCATTACTTAACTGTGACGCCAAGATTCTGACCAAGGTGTTGGCCAATCGTTTGCAGTTGCAATTGGGGGGCCTGGTGCTGTCAGATCAGGCGGGATTCGTCCCGGGCAGGGCTACCTCCCATAATCTTCGGACACTCTTCTCCATATTGCACAATGTGGACCCTGACTTGCCGCTGGTGGCGGTCTTTTTGGATGCCACCAAGGCCTTTGATTCCTTAAAGTGGGACTATCTTCAATGTATTTTGCGAAACATGGGTATGCCATTGGGCTTCATGCAGTGGATTGGTCTCCTTTATTGTAGGCCGGTCGCTAGGGTGGGGTTGAACGGTAGGATGTCGGAGGTCTTTGCAGTGTCGAGGGGAACTCATCAGGGTTGTCCCCTATCTCCATTGCTATTTGCCATAGCGATGGAACCACTGGCTGCCCGGCTCCGCCAGCACCACCGGGACAAGGCACTGCGCTGTCTTCAGCGGGAGGTGCTCGTATCCCTGTACGCAGATGACATCACGCTCTACATCCGCGACCCCGCTACTAACCTTAACCCCATCCTCAGGGAGTTCATTCGCTTTGCAGGCATGTCTGGTGTTCATATTAACTGGGGGAAATCCACTATCTTTCCGCTCACGACGGCTGCCCGGCCGTTCCACCTGGACTACCCGCTACAATGGGATGAGGATGAGGTCCGTTACCTGGGCATACTTCTCTCTCGTGATCGGGAGGAGTTGATGCGCATGAACTATGGCCGCACATTTGACCATATTCAAAACTGCGTGACCAGATGGATCACGCTGCCCCTCTCTTTTGCGGGCCGCTCATCTCTCATTAAGATGGTGGTTCTTCCTAAGCTCCTCTACCTCTTCCTCAATATCCCATATTATCCAGGCAAGTCCTTTTTTCAACTTTTACGGTCCGAGCTTATTCGATTGGTCTGGGGAGGGAGGAGGCCGCGTCTGAGTTGGGAGATATTGACCCGTCCTTTCGCTCAGGGTGGCTTTGACTTACCGGATTTTGAGATGTACTATTACAGCGCCCAGGCCCACTACGTTCATCATTGGATCCACCCGACTCCCTTTCTCCCGCAGATAGCGGTGGAACATTGGTTGGCGGATCCTATCCCATTAGAAGGGGCAATATTTAGTGCACCGGAGACACGGGCGGCGTATCACACCACGATCTCCAGTACCATTCTAGCTTGGCAGCGTATCGGGAAAAAACCCACACGACACTGCTGTATTCTCCACTGCTTCCCCTGGCATACCACCCCCTAATACCCCTACTGCAGGAACGATTGTTTAAGAACTTTATGGCCAAACTCAACCTTAAGACATGGGGAGATCTCTATCAGGACGGGTGCTTCCGCTCGCAGACACACATGTTAGCTGGCCTCACTCCTACTCCCATGGACACATTTCTATGCATTCGGCTTCGCAGCGGTGTTCGGGCATTGACGGGGGAGTACCCTGCTGAACCACCCACTTTAGAACCCCTTCACCAGTTACTCAAAGCTACTACTCCGGCACACGCGGTTTCTAATCTATATCACTCACTACGTACTACACAGGACCCGGTACCCTGCAGGGCGCGCGCTAAATGGGAGGCGGAATTGGGACTGCCCATTGAGGATGAGCTCTGGAGCTATTGCTGTTTGCAAACCGAACAGATATCATCCAGCAGCAGATTCAGGGTCATTCATTATAAGTTCCTACATAGGCTCTACTGTACTCCAGCTCACATGTATAGGGTGGGCCTCCGGGAGGACGATGCCTGCTGGCGGTGTCGCGAACCGGCGGCGGACTTTCTACACATGGCCTGGGGATGCAGGGAAATAACCGAATATTTGTAACAGGTATATTCTGGCATATCGGAGATGATAGACGTCCCATTGTCGCCCTCTCCAACGCAGGCGCTTCTAGGCTACACGAAAACCATTAAGAAATCGGTGCGCAGATTTACCACAGTAGCTTTTCTCATGGCAAAGAGACTAATAGCCTGTAGATGGGGGAGGGGCAGGGCCCCTAAATTCAAGGATTGGATCAGAGACATGGTACACTGTCAAGATACTTTGGTCCGATATGCGGAACTTCTGCCTACCGCATCTAGACCAGTTGACATCTGGGGTCCTCTGACGACATATTTGTTGTCACATCCGCAGCTATAACACACTCTCATTGTTCAGCTGTCCCCCGATTGTTGCGTCGCTTGTTTCCCACTCTGTGCCTCTGATGTACTGTATAATTGAGATGTGGCAGGGGATGCCACTGCACATTACGGTGTTCACCTCTGTCCACCCTGTATATGTTGATACGGAACAATTATTAATTGCAAGTTACGGAACACTAGAAATGAGATGCCCATTGGAATATCGTACTACCCATCGGAGATTATTGTGCCGCGGCCGGCCCCTGGCGGGTTGTAGGCGGGCAGCTGTGTACCACACGAAATCTATTTTTCACACCACGCTGCCGGCCACTCGTTGGTTGTAGGCATGGGGCTGTGTATTATGTGTTCATGCTGATTAAAGGTTTTGGAAAACAAAAAAACAAAAAAAACAAAAAAATTTGTGACAGGGTTCTGACAAACACAGTGGGTGGGTATACTGGGTGTAAGGTTCTGTTTGTGCCTGCAGCACGGATGTACTCGTGCACAGATTGACACATGGCCCAGTGTTTATAAAAGGTTGAAGGGGGGTTCACGCACTGCCAAACCTTGTCTACATGCACACAGTCCACCTGCTGACGAGCGGACATGGCCACACCACCCAAGGGTGATTTGGTCTCCCTCTGTCTCCCTTTCTCCCTCCCTCTGTCAGCCTCCTCCCACTGTCCGTCTCCCTCTGTCTCCCTTTCTCCCTCCCACTGTCAGCCTCATCCCTTTGTCCGTCTCCCTTTCTCCCTCCCTCTGTCAGCCTCCTCCCTCTGTCCGTCTCCCTTTCTCCCTCCCTCTGTCAGCCTCCTCCCACTGTCCGTCTCCCTTTCTCCCTCCCTCTGTCAGCCTCCTCCCTCTGTCCGTCTCCCTTTCTCCCTCCCTCTGTCAGCCTCCTCCCACTGTCCGTCTCCCTCTGTCTCCCTTTCTCCCTCCCTCTGTCAGCCTCCTCCCTCTGTCCGTCTCCCTTTCTCCCTCCCTCTGTCAGCCTCCTCCCACTGTCCGTCTCCCTTTCTCCCTCCCTCTGTCAGCCTCCTCCCTCTGTCCGTCTCCCTTTCTCCCTCCCTCTGTCAGCCTCCTCCCTCTGTCCATCTCCCTTTCTCCCTCCCTCTGTCAGCCTCCTCCCACTGTCCGTCTCCCTTTCTCCCTCCCTCTGTCAGCCTCCTCCCTCTGTCCGTCTCCCTTTCTCCCTCCCTCTGTCAGCCTCCTCCCACTGTCCGTCTCCCTCTGTCTCCCTTTCTCCCTCCCTCTGTCAGCCTCCTCCCACTGTCCGTCTCCCTCTGTCTCCCTTTCTCCCTCCCTCTGTCAGCCTCCTCCCTCCCTCTGTCTGTCTCCCTGTGTCCACCTCTGTCTCTGTCCCTCTCTCTGCCCCTCTCCCTCCCTCTGTGTGTCACCCTCTGTCACCTCAGCCCAGCTTCCTGGGCACACACAGTTTGCAGGTCTTTCAAAGGCCATTGGCTTGTTCATGTGGGTTTGTTTCTTCTCTGCAGGCACCCATTGGGGCGGAGTGTCTGAGTCTACGCTGCTGCTGTGGCGGTGTGTGCTGACACTCTTTCAGAGTGATGCGTCTTCATTGGCTGCTGTTATGTGCAAATTGTGCCTTCATACCCATGTCGTCCTGCAACGCGGCCACCATTAGCAGGCAAAACAGTACTGTGTGGGGACACACTGTTTGTATGGCTGTGCCCTAAGCCATATGGGCTGAGGGCATTGTTGTGTGCTTCAGAGTTGCTCTATGTTAGTTTTGAGGCCCACCCTACCGGCATCGGGGACATCCTGTCTTGTGTTGGTGTTTTGTGTGGCCTGTGACTTGGCATGGCCTTGCTTGGGGCATGGGGCATGGAGGCGCTAGTGGCATGTGTGTGTTTTTGGAGTGTGGTTGTGTACGGTGCAGGCTTTGGGGGGGTTGCGTGCATGATTGGTATTTGGGTTGTATATGGCGTTCCCCCATGTGAGGTGAGTTGTTTGTGTACTCACCAGGCTCTCGGATTCCTTCTACTCCGTCTACTCCCACCGGCGGCAGCGTGGCCATCACCTTCTCCTCCCAGGGATGGTAGTGTACCGGTCTGCGGGCCGGACCTCCTCCAGTGATGTTTGCCTGGTTGTGGTCGTCTGTCATTTTGCGGCGGACCGTCCTCCGCAGATCGTACCACCTGGCTTGGCACTCATGCCTGGTCCTTCTGGTGGACCCAACAGCATTCACAGAATTGACTGGCAGATTTTTCGGCTATGCTGGTCCGTCTGATCAATGTTCCAAAGAGCTGTGGCTCGACTCTGACGATTTCGTCGACAAGGACCTCCAGCTCCTCCTTTGTGAACTTTGGATTCTTGTTAGTGGGCATGGTGTGGGGTGTGGGTGTGGATGGTTGTGGGGGTGTGGGGGTGGATGGTTGTGGGTGTGTGAGTGTGGTTGTGCAGGTGTGTGTGTGTGTGAATGTGATGTGGGTGTGTTTGTGATGGTGGTTGTGTGAAGGAGTGCAAGTGTAAGGTGTATTGATGTATGTAGTATGGTGCGGTGCGTTGTCTCTGTGGTCTGGCAGTAGGGGATCTGTTGCAAAGGATCATGGTTTGTGTGTGCTGGGCCTTTTTATTGGTCCATTTGTGGGTGTGGCTGTGTTTGAACTTTGGGTGGGTGTGTTATAACGAGTGGTAGTGGTTTGGGCCTCTGTTTAGCTGTTTGTCAGTTGCAGGTCAGTGTATAGGATGTGTTTGGGCTTGTTGGATATGTTTAGTGGTGTTGTGTGCATCGAATTGACTCTCCTTATGTTTTTTTGGTTTGTCCTGGTTCAGTACGAGTGTTTTTTGCGTCTGTACGGTGCGTACATGGGCCATGTTGTTGTACAGTGCTGTCCTTTGCTATGGCTTAGTACGACTCGTACATGCGCGATGTGGTGTAAAGCTGCTGGTGTGTGGGCCTGGGGTAGGGTGCGTACGAACACGGGCAGGGTGTTGGTCCGCACCGTCCATCGGTGGTGGTGTTTCGCACCATACATACAGGGGGGGCTGGGTGTAGGGTCCGTACATACACTGGGGGGGTGTGGGTACGGTCCGTACATACACAGGTGGGGGTACGCTCCATACATACACGGGTGGGGAGTTGGTACGCTCCATGCATACACGGGTGGGGGTACGGTCTGTACATACACGGGTGGGGGTACGCTCCATACATACACTGGTGGGGTGTGGGTATGGTCCGTACATACACGGGTGGGGAGTTGGTACGCTCCATGCATACACGGGTGGGGGTACGCTCCATGCATACACTGGTGGGGGTTTGGCAAGTACATCCGCGGCCGGGGGGCGTTTTGCGCGTACATGCGGGGGATGGGGGGGGTGTTCTGCGCGTACATACGGGGTTTGTGGTGGGGTGTTCGGTGCGTATGCGGGCACATGTCTCCATGGTTGCTATAGGAGTTCGGTCCGTACGGTGTTTTCTCCATCCAGTTGTAAAATCGAAGGGACGGGAGTGATCGTACTTGCGCGGTCGGACTTCATGTTTCTGATTCGTACGGTAAATCGTCCGGGGATGTGTCGGACACATTTTCCGACCCGAGGACGTGTGGGGAAATTTTCCCAATGCGATTCGTATGGACTTTTTACCATGCGAATCGTACTTGGCAGTTTGTACGCTACTTGTACGATTCGTACGGTAAAAAATCCGGATACGATTTGTACGGGGAACATTTTTACAGCATCGGAATCGCCCCTATGTGGACAAATATGAAAAGTGGACATGTCCAGATGTGAAGAAATCTATGAACATTACAGTGTACATCCACTTCATTCCAAAGAGGTGGTGGGGAATACAATTGAGTTGTTTCAAATGAAAAAAGCAACAGGAAGTCCCATGAGTGTATGGGAAGAGAGCTTGGAAGCTCGTTGTTTCCCGCAGTTGTTTCCAACAGGAAAAGGTGGACGATATGATGAACGTCCTGTGCAGATTCCTGCATCTGAATATCGGACAACAAGATTATATGCAGAAGATCCAAGATTTCGACAATGTATCCCTTATATGTTTCATCTTCTGTTTGAAAGTGACTTGTCTGGACTTTCACATGCAGTAAATCACATTTTCAAAATGTAACTGCAAAGGATTTTATGGATAAAGTGCATCAGAGAGATGATCATTTAGAATCTCAGTTGATTAATCTGATGGCATGTCAGCATGGGACTAATGAATATTGGTACCGTCGACATGGAGAACTGAAATATATGCTTTGGAACTTGGGAACTCCTACATGGTTTGTTACACTAAGCTGTGCTGAGTATGCTTGGGATGATTTACTTGAATTTCTTCGAGAGGCAAATTCTAATATAAAAAGTATTGAATACAAGACACCTGGAGAATTGTGCTCTTTGGATCCTGTCAATGTATGCAGATATTTCAATCATAGATTTGAAGCTCTGATGTCTTTCATCTGCAATAAAAAGAATCCTCCTCTTGAAGAAGTTGTGGATTTCTTTTGGAGAAAGGAGTATCAAGCAAGAGGTGCTCCTCACATACATATGTTGTTATGGATCAAGGACGCCCCCAAATTTGGAACAGATTCAGATGAAACTGTTTTGTCTTTCATTGAAGATTATGCTACATGTGCTCTTCCCAATAGCAGAGAAGATAAAAACTTAAAACAACAAGTCTTACGATTTCAAAGCCACAGGTGTGGAAAATACTGTCGACGAAAGTACAAGTCAAAGGATAAGTTCTATACCAAATGTCGTTTTGGATTTCCACGTCCTGTATTATCCAAAGGAAGAGTGAACAGTTTTATGTCAGCTATGCGACATACCATCACAAGAAAGTCTCCGAAAAACACCTACAACTTAAGAAGAAGCGAAGAATCGAAATACATAAATGACTACAATCCAGTTATTTTATCCATGTGGAACGCTACTATGGATATTCAGTATGTTGCGGACAATTCCATTGCTGTTGCTCGATATGTAACGTCTTACATTACTAAATCAGAAAAGACTGAATTGAAAGAAATGTGGGTAGAGATTTCTCACGAGAAGACTCAAAGTAAGAAATTATACAGTTTCAGTTTGAAGATGTTATCGCATCGTGAAATTGGAGCATATGAATGGTCAGATCGGTTATCATCTGCAAGTCTAGATTCCAAAAGTAGAAGAATCATTTGGGTGAGTCTATGTCTTGCAGGAAAGCGAAATCGGGTACTGAAATCTGTTCAAGAAATTGAATATTTAGCAGAAAATGAACCAGAAAGTACAGATATTTTGAAAACGAATATGTTGGACACATACTACCCAAACAGAAGTCATCATCTTGAGAATATGTGTCTCTATGAAGTGCTGCAAAACTACACTTTTAAACGGAATACTACAGAGAACATCAACGATGGAAAATATGCAGTTATTGGTTCTGAAGGATGTCTGGTGAAACAAAGGAAAGGAAATTTAATTAATCACAGGAAACTGAGTTGCGACACTGCTGATAAAAGGGAATTTTACTATTTAGCCCTTTTGCAAATGTTCAAACCATGGCGTTCAGAACTGGAATTACTTGGAGATTTTCCCAGCTATGAAGATTCATTTAATGCTTCTAAAGATAGCATACAATGCAGTGCTTTCGCAAATTATGTCAAAATGTTGAATGATGAAATTGATCAAGAAGCTACAATTGCAGCTGAGATTGCTAGAGACAGTTCTCAAGACAGTCAAAGTTCTGCTGCACTGAGTCAAGCTCCACTAGGACAACCAATTGTTGAAAATGAAGCAGCGATTGCAATGAATGAGGTGGAAACAGCAATGTATCAAGCTCAAGAAGATGCAATACAGTTAGGAAACTTGGAAGAACAACTAAATGTTGAACAGAAACAAATATATCAGCAAGTGAAAGAGCAGATTGACCATGGATTACTTCATGAAAAGAGAGGGTGCTCATGTACATCATTTCAACCTATCCGAATGTATGTGAGTGTTCAAGCTGGAACAGGAAAAAGTTTCTTAATTAAAGTAATTACAAGTTATCTGCAGAAAACAACTGATTCACATTTGTCTTGTGTTGTCACTGCTCCAACTGGGTTGGCAGCACATAACATTAAAGGAAATTCTTTACATCGTTTACTAATGCTGCCAGTAGAGCATGAGCACAAATTGGAATACCACAAGCTATCTGGAGAAGCTTGTTGTGAAGTTTCAAGAGTCCTGAAGAAAATTAAACTTCTCATTATTGATGAGGTGAGCATGGTCTCAAACTTGATGCTTGCCTTTGTGCATTTAAGAATGCAGCAAATTCTTAAAACAGAGTATGACGTGTTATTTGGAGAAAAACACGTCATAGTTTTTGGAGATCTACTGCAACTGACTCCGGTAAAAGGACAACCGGTATTTAAAACACTAGCCCATGAAGATACCAGAAAGTCTCTTGGCAGTGTTGGTAATGTGAACATTTGGACTCATTTTGAATACAAAGAACTGACAAGAAATATGCGACAGGCAAATGATGCTGAATATGGAAGTATTCTTCAAGATATAAGAATTGGAATTCTTTCAAAACAAGGCAAACAAGCTTTGGAGAGTCGATTACTTTGCAATGTCTTTCCAAATGAAAATGCAGTTCCTGCAAAAGTGTACGTGGAAATTGCTTAAAATAAATCAGTGATTTGCTTAATGCCAACACTGCGCGAGTGTTCCATATTAAATGAAGAACTATTGAAACTGGAAAACGAAGAAATTATAAAAATGGAAGCCATCAATAAAATACAGCATGAAGGAATCACTATTATTTTGACGGGAAAGTTGAGATCAAAACTGGATTGTTTAGAAAAAAATATATCTAAAACTGCTGGTTTAGAAAAGACACTATATGCATGTGTAAACTGTCGGGTAATTTTAAGGCGTAATTTGGATGTAGAGAAAGGTTTAGTTAATGGTGCAATGGGTAAAGTGGTGGATTTTGTGAATTATCAGAAAAAAGAAGGAATTGAATTTTAAAAAAATTAAATTTGATCAGATTGATGAAGTTAAAGAAATTGGTCGTTGTTCAGTTCGTTTTTTGCTTGTTAAAGATTTATATGTCCGTAGGAAACAATTTCCATTTTCTCTGGCATATGCAGTGACTATTCATAAATCTCAAGGATTAAGTGTAGACAGTGCATTGGTGAACATTGGATCTACCGTATTTAAAGTGGGTATGGCATATGTTGCTTTGTCGCGAGTCAGAACATTATCTGGTTTGATTTTGATTGATTTTGATGAGACGAAGGTTACTGCAGATGCAAACTGTGTAAAAGAGTATAATAGGTTAAGAAGGGTGTATGCTCCAAATTTAGGTAAATATCCTGTATTTGAAAAGCGTGTGGTTGGTCGAAAAAGAAGGTTTGAGAATATCTGTTCTGAAGGTGTCAAGAAGGTAAAAGAACAAGATAATGTTGTGATTGCAGGTAAAAAGAAATTGAACACTGTTGAAGAGATTGTTGGTTATCAGTTTGAAAATAGTTCAGGTGTCAACTGCTATGCTAATGTAGTGGTCAATGTTGTTTTTGATCTGGAAGGTTTGCGAGAACAAATTGTGCAGAATCGGCAAAAAAGATTTTGTTCTCTGTTGCATTCTGTTTATGAAAAATTGACAACAGATACAAGTAAAATACAATCTGTTTCAGGTGTTCGTAGTGTTTTGGATGTGTGTTCTGGTTCTACACAATTTTCACAAAATATCCAACAAGATGCTCAGGAATTATTTTTTTATTATTTTTTTTAAATATCTTTATTTGTTTTTTATCATAATTAGCACACCCGGAATTCCCACCCCCCACCCACCCAGGTCAGACATTTGAAAATATAATACAATACAAGCAAAATCAAGAAGAAAAAAAATGTATATGATTCATCGTCACAGTACAATATACATTGTCCCTATAGCTACCACTTATTATTAGATCATAAGATTAGCTAAGATTCACTATATTCTCAGTATTGTTTTGGGATTGACACCATTCAATTAAGGGGGACCAAATTCTCCAACCTCTTATTCGGCGTATTCTCCCTTTCCGTTTATAGATAGCCGCCTCTAGATTGGAGATTGCGAGGAACCTAGCCAGCCATTGGTGAAAAGCCGGCGCATTGATATCTAGCCAGGCCGAGGCGATACACATTCTTAGAACCGCCATGGCAATAAAAATAAGTTCCTGACCCGGCCTGGGCAAACTAGAATCTGTCACTCCCAATAGTATGACTTCACTAGTCAGGACAATCTCTCTTTTGAGTATGGATGACAAAAACTTCTCAATATTTTGTTTTAGAGATGCTAGTCCATTACAGATGGAAAATATATGCACACAGTCAGCATTGAATAGCATACATATTGGGCAGCATGTCCCCTTACCACTCCCCCATTTAGCAATCCTATCTGGAGTGTAGTAAACAGAAGAGCAGGTTTTATAGAATTGCGTTTGGAGTTTTGTAGACATAAGAGTAGTTTGAAACATGGCAAATGCAGAGTAAAATTTTTCCGAGGTTGTACCAATTTTCTCCTGCCACTTCTGAGATACTATCTCTAAATCATCCGGAAATCGTGCATTTATAAGGGAGTAAATTCCCCCAATTGTGTTTCCCCGCTTATGTATTAGTGTTTCTACTAAAGTTATTTTATCTGAAAGTTTCCCTCCCCTCACCCTGCGTATGAGAAAATCTCTAATTTGTAAATATTTAAAGAAGTCCCGCCAATCCAATTGATACTTTTCCCTAAGTTGCTCAAAGGATTGTAACCCTTCCGAGGAAAGTAGGCATCCGATATGGTTAATACCTGTCATCTTCCATCTGGTAATATAATTATCTTTAAAGATCTCAGGTAAAACCGGATTATCGCTTAAGGGAGTATAAAAAGAAATTCGTCCAATGCCCAGCAATTTCCTCACAGCCTTCCATACCTTAAAGCTGTTGGTCAATGTTTTTAATTTCACTTTTTTATAATAGCTATCATGGAGGTGTCGCCAAAGATATCCATAATTATTATTGCCTAAAATTAATTGAAAAATGGATGGCGATTTGCCCTCGGGTATCGTTTCTAGCCCAGTATTTAGTAGCAGTTCCCTACTATATAATAGCACAGATGCCCAATAATAGGCTTTTAAATTTGGGAGAGCCAACCCTCCTCTTTCCTTTGCCAGGGTCAAAAATGTATACGCACGGCGTGGTTGTGCGTACGCCCACATAAAGTTGGAAAATGTGCGTTCCATAGATTTAAACCATTGTTCAGAAAATTCTAAGCATATTGCTCAAAATAAATATAAGATCTTAGGAAAAAACACCATTTTCAAAGCATTGGCCCGGCCAATTAGGGATAGATGTAAATTATCTAAGCGGCGGAGATATTTCTGTATGGTGCCCAACAATGGTTTTATATTTACATCCACCAAAATCTCAAGTTTAGCTGTAATACAAATACCTAAGTATATGGTTTTATCAACAACTCGAGAGTCCGACATTTCGATTTTGTTATTCAACACGATCTGTGTCTTTCCTTGATTAAGTGCATATCCAGAAACAACCCCAAATATATTGGCCTCACATTCGATAACTACCATAGCCGAGCTGGGATCCGCCATTACCACCGCGATATCGTCTGCATAGGCCAAGATCTTAGTTGGATATGCTTGTGATACAATTGGTGCTATTTCACAATTAGCCTCTAGTCTGCGAATGAAGGAGTCGATATAAATCGCGAAGAGCAGTGGCGAGCAAGGACACCCCTGTCGAGTTCCGCGCGATATAATCAACTCCTTGGTGGGGCTGCCATTCACCATTACCATGGCCCTAGGATTCACATACAGTTTTTGCACCGCCTGAATATACCCACTATTAATCCCCACCCTAGACATAGCGGCCCACAAAAATGGCCATGAGACCCTATCGAAGGCCTTCTCGGCGTTGAGAAGGACCAAAGCCATAGGGTCCCCGGTACTATTCATAGAGTCAAACAGGGTGATCACTCTCTGGATATGATTAGTGGTTGATCTCCCTGGAACAAAGCCATGCTGATATTCGGCGATTACTTTATGAATAATTGGGGCAATCCGATTTGCCAATATATTTCAGTATAGTTAGGAATCTGCATTTATAAGAGTAATAGGGCGAAATGAGCCTAGTTGATCCGGAGGTTTATTTTTTTTCGGAAAGATAACTATCTTTGCCCTAGACCAGGAGTTTGGGGGTTGCCCCCCAGTAAAAATGTATACTATTAAATCAAATAAGATTTCTTGAATCTGTTCTATAAATACTAAATAGAATTCCGACGGTATATTATCCAATCCGGTTGCTTTCCCTTTGGGTAAATTTTGAATTATAGTTATCATTTCTTCTTTATTGGGAATTTCGTCTAGGGTAAACTGGTCCTCATTGTCGAACCTATCGGTACATCCTCCATCTAGATAACTCTCGATTCTATCTAGGTCCTTCCCCCCCTCCTCGATGTAAAGGGTGCTATAAAATCGCCAAAATGCCTCTCTAATTTGTTCCGGGTCGGTTAATTGGCCTTCTACCGGATCCTGTATTTCCCGTATCAGATTAACTGAGGCTTGCTGTCTCATACGAATAGCCAACTGGTGGCCGACTTGTTCATTAACCTCATATACCATCTCTTTATGAGCAGTAGTCTTTTTTATGGCTTTAATAGTAAAGATGTTTGTAATTGCGGCTTTTGCAATTGCTACTACATTTTGAGTACTGTTGATCTCTACTAGCTGTTGACTCCCTTGAGTTGCAGTTATCAGCTCCTCTTCGGCTAGACGAAGATTTTCCTGCAACCCTCGCAGATGTTCCCTGGCTATTTTATTAGTTCTTAATGAGAATTGCATTGTTTCGCCGCGTATCCCAGCTTTTAAAGCATCCCACACAATTTCGATCGAAGCACTTCCAACATTGTCCTCTATAAAGTTTGGTATCCACTCTTTCATGTGTGCACAGTACATATCATCTATCAGTAAGGTTTTTTCAAATGTCCAAGAGCTAGGTGTAATACCACCGGGTGACATGTCAAGAGTGCAAATCAAAGGGTTATGATCTGAGAGAACTCGGGGAAGTTTCTCCATTTGAAACTTAGAACTAAGCGAGTTGGATATTAACATATAATCGATCCTGACATGTGTACGATGCGGGTTAGAAAAAAAAGTATACCCCGGATCCTTAGTGTTTAAGATTTGCCAACCATCTGCCAGCCCATGTGTGTCTCACAAATATTTCATTGCCTTAAATACTCTAGGTGTCCGGCCCTTATACATCCAATCATCCCTTAGCGACCAATCACTTGGGAGATTGATATTAAAATCCCCACAGATCACTAAAGGTAGAGGCCAATGCGTAAGTTCATTAGAGATCTCATATAGGACTGTCGGATCATCATTATTGCTCCCATAAATAGCACAGAGGGTAATCTTTTGCCCCTGTCAATCTTGACACTCCGTCACTGCCCAGCGGCCAAATTTATCGGCTTTGGAGCGATTAAAAGTATAAGCCGCACCCTTTGCAAGTATAGCTACCCCCCGTATCCGTCCACCTTGTAGAGTTGCACAGACCAATTTATACCCCAATGTTTTTATATATATGTATCTGTGTGCCCTCGATGTGGGTCTCCTGTAGGCATACAACATTTGCACCCATGTTTTGTAGACCTATCGCGACCATTTGTCTCTCTTTAAGGGTCATTTAAGCCGCAGATATTTAAAGATAACACCTTTAGGACTCTCATCTAGTTAGATCATATGGCCCGGATATGTGCTCAGGTTTTTTTTTTAATTTATATATTTTTTGGCCCTTAGCTGCCCCATACCCTGCTGATTTTTGAAAATATAGAATGGTATAGTCACCTGTCTGACCTTCCACCCTACCCCCACTTACCCACACTACCCCCTCCCCACCCTGTTCCCCCCCCTCCCACCACCATTAATGGAGGTTACCTGGCCATCGTGTGGCCAGGGGTGTGGCATCCGATGAACACAGCCCCCTGAGTGCTCGCTGACCTTTCCCCAATATCAAATAGCCTTTGCGTTTCCAAAAATCAAACCAAGAAAACGACAGGTACCCTAACACAGGGCTTACTTTCACAGAGAATCACTTACATTTTTGTCTATAGTCTCAACATACCTTGTTGCACCCGATTTGTCGTATCAGAGTAGGTATGATACCAGAGAAACAGAGTATCACTATAGCTCAATTTCTCAATTTATCTAGATACTCCACCCTTTTAAACTTTTTACTCTTTTTTTTTTTTTACTTGTGTCCCAAGAGTTCCTCTAGATACTCTTTTACCTGTATTTCCGATACAAAACTACGGGTAGTCCCTAAATGGACAACTTTCAATCTGGCTGGATTTTGAAGGTACACCGTAGCCCCAAGTTTTAAAAAGGGGTCAATAAGCTGCCGCATTCTCCATCTGTGCTCCACGGTGGCATGCACAAAATCCGGCCTCGTAAAGAAAGTTATTCCATCATATGTCCATTTGCTTGTAGGTCTGGCCAGGTCGTAGAGTGCTTGCCGCAGCAGAAAATTCCCAAAGAATAGTAGCATAGCTCGAGGATGCTGTTGGGATGTCGAACTGCGATTCCCAAGAGTCAGAGGAAACCGGTGGGCTCTTTGGATTTCCTTGTCCCAATCCCAGGATTGTAGTTCAGGAAACGAGCCTTTAAGAAGTGAAATCATGAACTTCCTGGGATCCTCTTTCTCGGCCCCCTCCGGAATCCCGAGAAAACGGAGGTTATTCCGTCTCTGTCGGTTTTCCTGTTCCTCTAGCTTCCACATCAAATCCTTAGCAATCCCCTCGTGCTCCTTCGACTTAGTCTTCAATGAAGAGACATCCTGCTCAAGATGATCCATTCTAACTTCAACTAAGGCCATACGATCGGCAATTTCAGCACAGGTCTTGCCCACTTTCCTGACTGCCCCTTGGAGTTTCTTTGCGGCCTGGCGGGATCTACGACTATCGGCTTTAACTTCTGCCTGGAAGCCCTTAATAGACTGTAAGATATCTATTAACGCAGGTTCAGTTTTTTGGGGGGCCTGTACTGTATAATGTTGTGATTGCAGGTAAAAAGAAATTGAACACTGTTGAAGAGATTGATGGTTATCAGTTTGAAAATAGTTCAGGTGTCAACTGCTATGCTGTTGTTTTTGATCTGGAAGGTTTGCGAGAACAAATTATGCAGAGTCGGCAAAAAAGATTTTGTTCTCTGTTGCATTCTGTTTATGAAAAATTGACAACAGATACAAGTAAAATACAATCTGTTTCAGATGTTCGTAGTGTTTTGGATGTGTGTTCTGGTTCTACACAATTTTCACAAAATATCCAACAAGATGCTCAGGAATTTTTAATGTATATGCTTACCATTTTTGAAAATGAAGGTGTAGAAATAGAAAATATTTTTGGCCTGGTGGAGAACGTGAAAAGGGGGCAGGGTAGAGAGTTCCTGACCCCCTAGCCTTTGTCAGGGGGTCCCTGAAGGACCCCGAAGGGTGAAAAATAATGTTTTTTTTTTCAAAAAATCACGGGGTGCCCGCACCCCCCAGCCGCCATTTTGAGTTTTGGAGGCAGAAGAGAGCTAAAAACACAAGTGGAGAACGTGAAAAGGGGGCAGGGTAGAGAGTCCCTGACCCCCTAGACCTTTCAGGGGGACCATGAAAGACCCCTAAGGTCCCCCAAATTTTTTTTCAAAAATTTATAAATATTGCGCGGTACGGTGGCAAAAAAATCATAAAAAAAATAGAATCAAAAATCAAGTTTAAGTGTTTAGATGTTGGTTGGCTCTAAAAAGAGCCGTTGTGTTCATTGAGTGTTTTTTGTACCTACAAGTAAGTACCGATGCAGAGTCTAAAGTTCAAGAGGAAGACTCTGTTCCCTTCATCTGTGAAATGAACACCGTCTCCTCTATAAATGCCTTGCATGTTGTAACGCAAGTTGTTGTGGTATATAGAACCCATACCATAGTCTCTGAGGAAAGCAGAAACAGACTTATTGACGTGCTTTTTTGCTTTCTCAAACTGCGGACAATATTGGTTGGACCAGTTCCACTTTTGCCTTTGGCATATATTAGAATATACAAAGGTAGTTTGTGGAAAAAGTGACATCAATTGCACAAAGGTGTCCTTAACAAGCATTTCCAGACCTACCCCAGTTAAAGCGCCTAGGTCATTTCCACCACAGTGCACAATTATAAGGTCAGGCTGTGGAAGGATTTCACCAAAGGCATTAATTGGTGCCACTTTAACCCTCTCTGACCAATCCATTTAATGTCTACATTTGGCAAAGCAAGGTCTTTCACAATACCTCTTTTTTCTGCATACTTTTCACTCCAGTAGACATAGCTATGACCTACAATCCACACTGTGAACATCTTTCAAGGAGATCTGGATGCACTCAGAAGGTGTCTTTCAGTAGAATGGCAATATGAAAAGAAAGATAGTTGTAAAATGGAGGCTTACATACATTTTTTTTTTATAAAAAGAGCTCATTGGCTGTTTCAGACCATTCAACACTAAAAACTAGGCTGTATGTTTAAATTTTTAAAAGCATGTTTTGTATTAGTTCAGAAAAATGTGTTCCCACAGAAGATTACTTTAGATATGCTGTTAGGTTTGAAAAGTCAAGCACTCTTGCTCTTTGGATTAGAAACATTGTGTGCTGAACTTCTGACCTCTCTGCTCACACCAGTGTTCCATGATCTGTTGCTATGGTAGAAGGCAGAAGTCATGTTGGGGGTAGGAATCATTTGGAAAGGGTTGAAATTTGCAACCAATAGAAATGTGTGTTTCCATTTAAAAAAAATGTGGGAAGCAATGTGATTTGAAGTTAACATGTATATGTGTGAAAAAAGAGAGGGAAATTTTGCCATTTAGTGGTTTTGGTGAGAGGAGTACAGCTCAGAGATTCTGGCTCTGATAATCTGCTGTGTGATTGGCACATTTCTTTCTCAACTAACTACTTTTAAAGGTGAGTTATGAATGTGAGAGGGGATGTATGTGGTGTATTTTGATATAAATAATAGAAATGTGTTTCTTCTTTTAAAGTTCTGTTTTACATTTTATGTTTTGGAAGATATTTAACTGCCTTGAACTTTAAGATATTATGGAGTATGTCTTCACCATAAGTTAAGGTGTACTGGTATCACCCAGGAATACTGTTTTGTGCCTAGAATCACACAATGAGTCTGTGTGCACACAGGAGTTGTTGTCAGAGATTTAATTTGTGTTGCTCTTGTTCTGTAAGACTTGCGCTCGTAGGAAAGGGGCAGCTTGTTTTCTTGAACTGTGATGGTTAGCATTCAGCACAAATCACTATCTCACAGATGAGAGACAAATGCTAACACATTTGAAAACAACAGGGTAGATTTTCCTTCCACTCCTGCAATGGGTGAGGTAGTTCCTACATGTTTAAAACTCCAATTAACCCTTACCACAGGTGATCTTACATACATCTCTGCAGTCTTCATGCAGTTGTGTAAGCGTCCATGCAGATCTCTCTTGCACCTGACAATACACAGTCTCCAGAAACACACTCTTAGCACACAGGCAGCTGTTTCTCCTGCACTCCCATGCTTACTATTCAGCACTGTGTGGTATTTCAGATAGCAGTGTGTAATGCTAACACATTCAACATCACCAAGGCTCATTTCCTTTGCTCTAGTCTAATCACTCACCCAGGTTCCACATGCTCATGGTCTCAAGTAGCTGTTAGGACATGTGCTCTTTTCTGCCTCTCTAAACTATAAGGAAAATGTGTCAGGCTGTTACAGTAATTATCACTTGCTCTACCACAGTAGTAAATGTGCTTTGAAATTGCCAATCAAATATCATTTTCTGCCTAGAATCCCACCATGAGTCTGTGTGCACACAGGAATTGTTGTCAGAGATTTAATTCGTGTTGCTCTTGTTCTGTAAGACTTGCACTCGTAGGAAAGGGGCAGCTTGTTTTCTTGAACTGTGACGGTTAGCATTCAGCACAAATCACTATCTGACAGATGAGAGACAAATGCTAACACATTTGAAAACAACAGGGTAGATTTTCCTTCCACTCCTGCAATGGGCGAGGTAGTTCCTACATGTTCAAAACTCCAATTAACCCTTACCACAGGTGATCTTACATACATCTCTGCAGTCTTCATGCAGTTGTGCAAGCGTCCATGCAGATCTCTCTTGCACCTGACAATACACAGTCTCCAGAAACACACTATTAGCACACAGGCAGCTGCTTCTCCTGCACTCCCATGCTTACTTTTCAGCACTGTGTGGTATTTCAGATAGCAGAGTGTAACGCTAACACATTCAACATCACCAAGGCTCATTTCCAGTCTAATCACTCACCCAGGTTCCACATGCTCATGGTCTCAAGTAGCTGTTAGGACATGTGCTCTTTTCTGCCTCTCTAAAGTATAAGGAAAATGTGTCAGGCTGTTACTGTAATTATCACTTGCTCTACCACAGTAGTAAATGTGCTTTGGAATTGCCAATCAAATATCGTTTTCTGCCTAGAATCACACCATGAGTCTGTCTGCACACAGGAATTGTTGTCAGAGATTTAATTTGTATTGCTCTTGTTCTGTAAGACTTGCACTCATAGGAAAGGGACAGCTCATATGATAGGATTTGAAAAGCTCAAAAAAAAATTAGTAATATATTTAAATTACATAAAGGTCTTTTTTTTTAGTTTCCTTTAGGTATTGCTGAACAACACTGAAATAAATTAAACATGCCTATAAAATCAAGAAATAGAAAAGAACAGCAAAAACATCTATATTTGAAGACAACTGGACAACAGAAATTAGTTGAAGAACCTCATGTTGGAAAAAAGAAAAAGTCTTCTGGTAAGCAGACTGAGGATTTTTTTTAAAATATCCTGAAACAAAGAAAAAATTTACAAACTATATCCACTGCAAATAGTGTTTCAAGAAGAAAACAACAAGACAATAGAAAGAAAATACTAAATGCTAATGTACAATCAGAAGCAAGAAAGAATGACTTAAAAAGAAAAACAGAATTTCAAAACATTCGTAAAAAAATGTTTCAGAGAAGAGGTGTGTTCAATTTGCTAAAGGATGTGAAAAAATATAGGAAGAAAGCAATATTTTATAAGAAAAAGAAACATATTGAATCAATTGTTGCAAAGGCTTTGGAATTAAAAAGAAAACTATTCATTTTAATTTTGAACAGGATCCGTACATTAGATAAAATAGTCAATGTAATGAAGTCAAGAAGCAAAAGGAAAAGAGTAGTGAAAAAAAAACTTTTGTAATGTGTTCTTAGGAGAATGGAAGCATAGTTCAAGTACTGAACCATTTTTTAATGAAGAGAGTTATCTTCAAAGTAATAGTTTGCTGCATGCAGTTGACACCAGTGGTCGAAGTTATGAAGTTAAAGATGGTTGTGTAATGGAAAAGGAGAAAATGGTTCCAAGAAATGAGGAAGAAGTGTTAGCTGATGAGGTTATGGGGAAACGTCCTAAAGCCCCAGTGTACACTTGGAATTGTAGTAGTATTTGTACTGTACGACAAGAATCTATTGATAAATTACGTGACTTTCTAAGAGAATATAGTAAACAAAAGTGTTAAACAGAAGATTAAGGTGCTTCAAAGACTAGATCCATGCAGAGTGAGAAAGAATACTGGTTTGCAAGGACATTCTCTGGCTTGTCTTTCTAGGAAAGTTTGTCAAAGTGTTTTTCACCATTTTAGGATGCTGGCAGTACATCATACTGAAATGAGAAAGTTTGTGAGAAGATTGTATTTTGGTAAAAGTCCAGCACTAAAGTTAAATGAGTTGAATAGTGCTCTGTTGCGTGGATCTGTATCAGATGTAGAGAAGGTTACTGGTGGTATTCAGTTTTGTTACTTTGGTCCAGAACAAGAAAGTGCAGGAAATGACACAGTTATTGAAAAAAATGTGGTAGAGAATGTAGAACCCACTGTTAGTAAAAAAATTTTACATCAAATGACAAAATTTACTATCATCTCTAATGAAAGACCAAATATTACTTGTATTTGTTGACGGAGAAGCCATTATAAAACTCAAACAAGGAATGTTGATCTCTATAAAAAAAGTGAAAAAGAAAATAATTATGAGTGGAAGGATTTTGCTACATATTTGTTTCTGGAAAATTGTTTTGATTTGGGTGAAGATCAGCGTATTTGTAAATACTGTTATAACAAGTTAGAAGAAAATAAAATGCCAGCTAGAGCTGTACATAATAATTTAGAATTGGTTGATATTCCTGCAAAACTTAGTGATTTAAATACGTATGAGTCTATACTCATTCAATGTGTCCATCCGTTTCAGACTATAGTTCATATGGAGCCCAAAACAGGTCAATTACCTCCTTCAGATTTACGAAGAGGTTTAAAAGGAAGAGTTGTCTATTTGCCATTAGATTTGAAAACAAATATTGAAACAATTGATGCAGATAGTTTGGAAACTGAACCATTAGTTATTCCGGTTAATGGTGTACCTACAAAGACTAAGAAAATTTGTCAGGAGCTAGTAGATGTACGAAAAGTACAAAGAGCAAATTTATATTTGAAAATAAATATCAAGTACTATGAATCAATTTATATGGATGAAGATGAAGAAGTTTTACTAGCAGACACAGGAATACCAACTGGGCAAATTGAATAAGTGGATAAGTCAAAAGAAGAAGAAATTTATGAACATTTCAGCATTCATCCTCTTCATTCTAAAGAAGTTATGGGAAACACTATTGATCTGTTTCAGATGAAAAAAGCAAAAGGAACTCCCGTGAGTGTATGTAAGGAGAGCTTGGAAGCTCGTTGTTTTCCCCAGCTGTTTCCTACAGGAAAAGGTGGACGATATGATGAATGTCCAGTACAGATTCCTGCTTCTGAGTATCAGACTACAAGATTATATGCAGAAGATCCAAGATTTCGTCAAAGTATTTCTTATTTGTTCCATCTTTTATTTGAAAGTGACTTGTCTGCACTATCTTATGCAGTAAATCACATTTTAAAAACTGGAGTACATCTACATAATGTGTCTGCAAAGGATTTTATGAACAAAGTGCAACAGCGAGATGATCATTTGGAATCTCAATTGATTAATCTGATGGCTTGTCAGCGTGGCACTAATGAATATTGGTACCGACGCCATGGAGAATTGAAATGTATGTTATGGAATTTAGGAACTCCTACATGGTTCCTTACCCTAAGCTGTGCTGAGTACGCTTGGGATGATTTACTGGATTTTCTTCGAGAGGCAAATTCAAATATTGAAAACATCCAATACAAGACAGCAGGAGAATTGTGCTCATTGGATCCGGTTAATGTTTGCAGATATTTCAATCATAGATTTGAGGCTATGATGTCCTTCATCTGCAATAAAAAAAATCCACCTCTTGGAGAAGTTGTGGATTTCTTTTGGAGAAAAGAGTACCAAGCAAGAGGTGCTCCTCATATTCATATGCTGTTGTGGATCAAGGATGCCCCAAAATTTGGAACAGATTCTGATGATGCAGTTTTATCTTTCATTGAAGAATATGCAACACGTGCTATACCTAAAAGCACAGAAGAAAAAAACTTTAAAGAGCAAGTTTTACGTTTCCAAAGTCATCGGTGTGGAAAATACTGTTGAGGAAAGTACAAGAGTAAAGATAAATTCTACACAAAATGTCGATTTGGATTTCCATGATCTGTTCTTTCAAAAGGAAGAGTTAACAGTTTTATGTCAGCTGTGCGACATACCATTACAAGAAAATCTCAGAAAAATAACCTAAGAAGAAAAGAAGAGTCAAAATATATAAATGACTACAACCCAGTCATTTTATCCATGTGGAATGCTAACATGGATATTCAGTATGTAGCTGACAATTCTATTGCTGTTGCTCGGTATGTCACATCTTACATCACTAAATCTGAGAAAACGGAATTGAAAGAAATGTGGGAAGAGATTTCTCACGAGAAGACTGTCAGTAAAAAGCTATACAGTTTCAGTTTAAAGATGTTATCGCATCGAGAAATTGGGTCATACGAATGCTCAGATAGGTTATCATCTGCAAGTCTGTACTCCAAATCCAGAAGAATAATTTGGGTAAGTTTAGGCCTTGCAGGAATGCGAAATCGGGTACTGAAATCTATTCGAGAAATGGAATATTTAGCAGAGAACAAACCAGAAAGTACAGACATTTTGAAAACAAATATGTTGGACACATATTACCCAAACAGAAGTCATCATCTTGAGAACATGTGTCTCTATGAAGTGCTGCAGAACTACATTTTTACACGGAATTCCACAGAAGACATCAACAATGAAAAATATAAAGTCATTGGTGAGGAAGGATGTTTGGTGAAACAAACAAAAGGGAGTTTGATTAATCACAGGAAGCTGAGTTGCGACACTACTGACAAAAAGGAATTTTACTACTTAGCACTTTTACAGCTGTTTAAACCATGGCGTTCAGAGGATGAATTACTTCGAGATTTTCAGAGCTATGAAGATTCCTTTAATGCATGTAAAGATAGCATAGAATGCAGTACTTTCGCAAATTATGTACAAATGTTTAAATGAAGAAATTGAACAAGAAGCTACAATTGCAGCTGAAGTAGCTAGAGACAGTTCTCAAGACAGTCAAAGTTTTGGTACGCTCAGTCAAGATCCCCTAGGACAACCAATCGTAGAAAATGAAGCTGCAATAGCCATGACTGAAGTGGAAACAGCTATGAATCAAGCTCAGGAAGATTTAATAGACTTACCAAACTGAATGATGAACAACAACAAATTTATGAAGAAGTCACAAAACAAATTGATCATGGATTACTACATGAAAATAAAGAGTGCTCATGCACATCATTTGAACCAATCAGAATGTATGTGAGTGGACAAGCTGGAACTGGAAAAAGTTTCTTAATTAAAGTAATTAGAAGCTACCTACAGAAAAAAACGGATTCAACTTTGTCTTGTGTTGTTACTGCTCCAACTGGGTTAGCAGCATATAACATGAAAGGAATTACCTTACATCGTTTGCTAATGTTACCTGTAGAGCATGAGAACAAAATAGAATACCACAAGCTAACAGGAGAAGCATGTTTTGAAGTTTCAAGAGTGTTGAAGAAAATGAAAGTTCTCATTATTGATGAGGTAAGCAGGATGGCCATCCCTCCTTCCTGGAAAGGTGCTGAAATTGTCCCAATATATAAAAAAGGGGACAAATCGTTGGCTAGCAACTATAGGCCCATTAGTCTGATTGACGCTATGCAAAAAATTATGGGACGTCTGGTCTTGGGCAAAATCCAGACCTGGATGGAGGCTAGCAACATCCTGAGCCCTCTCCAGGCTGGGTTCCGCCCTAAGACCAGTACCATAGATCAGGTCTTTAGATTTATGGTCCTATATTGGAGGACAGTGGTCCTTGAGGGGGGGGTTTTGTACGCAGTGTTCGTTGATCTGCGGGCAGCCTTCGATCTAGTGCCCCGTGATAAGCTGTGGCGAGTACTGGAGGAGTTGGGTATGGCACCGGAGTTGGTGACACTAGTAGTCCGCTTGCATGAGGACAATTTTGCGAGGGTCCGGTGGGGTCGGCAGGGCGAGGTTACGAAGCCATTCCCCGTTGAGCGAGGAGTTTGGCAGGGTTGTGTCTTGGCACCGACCCTGTTTTCCCTCTTCGTGAATGGGGTGGCCGAGTTCCTGTCCCGGGCCCCCTCTGATGCACCGGCCATGGCTGGTTCTCGTGTTCCAGTCCTCATGTTCGCGGATGACACGCTGCTGATCTCCAAAACCCCGAGTGGCCTGCAGCTCACTCTCCAGCGCTTTGAAGAGTTTTGCTTGCTGCGAGGCCTGGAAATAAATGTTGCCAAAACTAAGTTTATGGTCCTTAATGGCCCTAAACCATGCAGGTCACACAAACCTTTTAAAGGAGTAATTCTTATGAATGGCTCTCCTCTGGAACAGGTTGAGGCTTTTACTTATTTGGGAGTTACGCTGCAAAAGAATATGAGTTGGAAAAGCCAAATTGACTTATCAATACTGAAGTTCCAACAGCAGACAGGCTTCCTTTTAAAAAGATTTAAAAGCTCGCAGACACAACCAATTGGCCCACTTCTAGAGATTTATACAATGAAGATCCGTAGCTCGTCTCTATATGGGTCTGAGCTATGGGGGCATGGTAATAACTCAAAACGTTTGAATGTTGTGGAGAGCGAGTTTATCCGGAAAATTGTTGGAGTGCCACAAAGTACTCCTTTACTGCCCCTCTTCTGGGACCTTGGTCTGAAAACCCTATCAGACACAGCCAACTTGCGTCCTTTGCTGTATTGGCACAGGATATGGACAACAGAGGAGCTTAAGCATTATGCTTTGGGCTTAAAGGAAATCATGGAAAAAGATCCCTTCTTAAAAATTGATTGGTTGAGATCTTTAAAAATGTTACTATATAAACTGGGTTGGAGAAATCTGTGGGATGACCCCTTAAACGTGGTCTTTCCCTCAAAAGAAATTGTAAAGGTAAAATATTGGGAAATGATCGGGTTGGAATCATCTGTGAAGGGGAGTACATCTCATCTCACGGCTAGATTCTTAGATTTTAAGGTCTTCCCCAGACAGGAATTGTACTGGGGTTTGATCGAAGTACCATGCGATCGTAAGCTCTACTTTCAGTTTAGGATAGGTACTCTTCCAATCCGCATATTTACATCCAAGTGGGGCAAAGGATCCCAGGATAAGTGCCCAAAGTGTGGGGACATGACTGAAACTTTGAACCATTTTGTGTTTTTTTGTCCCCTGTATGTCCAGCCGCGGAAAAAATGGGTACTACCCGTCTGTCGGCAAATAGGATCCCGTAGGCACGAGGAGGCTCTAAGAATTCTGTGCTCAGACCCGAGCCCGAAAATTGCTATAGCAATGGCGAAATACTTAAAGTGGGCCTGGATAATACGATCTAGACAGATTAATAACAAAGAGCCCATCGAACAGGCCCTCTAATTTAATTTATTTGACTAGGTACCGATTAACAAATAATATACACCCAGTTAAGGACCTTTTGTGGTCTAGATTGCTTTTACAAGATGAGGATTAACTAATATTGAGAAGATTGAAATGTTTTTATTTCTTTTTTCCTTTCTGGATGTATAGATGTATAGGCAATATTATCATGTTTATAAAATGTAGAGTATATTATTTCCCTAGGCACATAAGCACAAATTTTATTGATTATTATGGTTTGTTCTTATTGTACTTATGCAAGATGATGATGTTGATACTTTTATGACTTAATTGTCGCAATAAAGTTTTTTGAAATGAAATGATGAGGTAAGCATGGTATCAAACTTAATGATGCCTTTGTGCATTTAAGAATGCAGCAAATTCTAAAGACAGACTATGACGTGTTATTTGGAGGAAAACATGTTATAGTTTTTGGGGATCTACTGCAGCTCACTCCAGTTAAAGGACAACCAGTATTTAATACTCTTGCACATGAAGACACGAAAAAGTCATTAGGAAGTATAGGTAATGTGAATATTTGGTCATACTTTGAGTACAAAGAACGCATTACCAATATGCGGCAAGCAAATGATGATGATTATGCAAGTATTCTCAAAGATATCAGAATTGGACTACTCACAGAACATGGCAGAAAAGCTTTACAGAGTCGATTGCTATGTAATTTGTTTCCAACAGAACAAATAGTTCCAGAGAAAATATACAAGGAAATTGCAGAAAAGAATACTGTAATCTGCTTAATGCCAACACTACATGAATGCTCTATATTCAGTGAAGAACTTTTGAAATTGGAAAATTAAGAGATTATGAAAATGGAAGCCGTGGATAAAATACAGCATGAAGGAATAACTATTATATTGACAGGCAAATTGAAAACTAAATTGGATTCTCTAGAGAAAAACATATCGAAAACAGCTGGTTTAGAAAAGAATCTTTATGTATGTATGAACTGTCGAGTAATTTTAAGACGTAATTTGAATGTAGAAAAAGGTTTAGTAAATGGAGCTATGGGTAAAGTTGTGGGTTTTGTTAACTACCTGAAAAAAGATGGAATTGAATTTTTAAAAATAAAATTTGATCAGCTTGAAGAGGTTATAGACATTAGTCGTTGTTCAGTTCGTTTTTTGCTTGTGAAAGACTTATATGTACGTAGGAAGCAGTTTCCGTTTTCTCTAGCATATGCTGTAACTATTCACAAATCTCAAGGAGTAACTGCAGATAGTGCTTTTATAAACATTGGATCTAGTGTGTTTAAAGAAGGTATGGCATATGTTGCTTTGTCACGAGTGAAAAAATTATCTGGTTTATTCATGATAGACTTTGATGACTCAAAAGTTAGTGCTGATGCAAATTGTGTAAAGGAGTATAATAGATTAAGAAGAAGCTATGCTCCTCATTTAGGTCAGTATCCTGTGTTTGAAAAACGTGTTGTTTGTCGGAAAAGGAGAATTGAGAATATCTGTAATGAGGATGTACAGAAGAGAAAACAAAAGGAGAGTGATGTGATTGCAAGCAAAAAGAAAAAGGACAATGTTGAAGAGGTTGTTGGTTGTCATTTTGAAAATAGCTCTGGTGTCAACTGCTACGCTAATATAGTGCTGAATGTTGTATTTTATCTTGAAAGTTTGCAAGAGCAGATAATACTAAATCATGAAAAAAGATTTTGTTCTCTGCTGAGTTTCCTTTATGAGAAGTTGAGTAATGATAAAACTAAAATAGAAAGTGCTTCTGATGTTAGAAATCTTTTAGATGTATGTTCTGGGTGTACACAGTTTACTCAAAATGTCCAGCAAGATGCACAGGAATTCTTAATGTATATGCTTATGGTACTGGAAGATGAAGGGGTAGAAATAGAAAATATGTTTGGTCTCTCTTATAAATGGGAACATTGTTGTGAAAACTGTATGAACACATGCAGCACTAATGTTGATTCTGAAAGGTTCATACATTTAACATTACCAGAGAGTAAATCAGTGACTTTTAGTAAATTAGTTAAAGATGCAAATCACAACATGGAATGTTCTCAATGTAAATCAGAAATGTTATCAACGTTATTTTTAAAGAAATATGGACAGTATATAATTTTAATGATGCAACGTTGTAGAGCTGATGGAACAAAATTGGACACTTTAATAAAATAGTTTGTAGGAAATCAATTATCAATATCAGGAAAGACTTTTGTTGCAGTTGCAATAATTTTCCATGATGGACCTTCTATAACTTCTGGTCATTACACAGTTTATCTAAAATGTGAAAAAGGCTGGACACTGTGTAATGATTCTCAATTGATTTTCAAGCAACGTTTGCCTGCAGAATTACCAAATTCCTACTTAATTTTTCTAAAACCAAAATTTTAGATACAAATTGCAGCATCTGATTTTATAGGATTATCATTGGATATTTCACCAAAAAAGGGTTTAAAAAATACCATTTGGCCTCATGGGATGGTAAATGTTTCTATTGTGGACTTCTTTGACAGATATTATTTTGGTGTATGTGCTTAAGCAACAAGATTTACAGACGTTATTTATTGCAAATAGTTATTGTTCTTAGAAGATATTTTTAATATATATATGTTACATTTCTATCAAGGTATGTTTTACTGAGGATAGATTCAGGGCTTTTTTAAACAATCTTTCAGATTGTTTATTTTTTTGCCCGCTGTTAAGTGATGAATGCAATTGATATCACTATTTTCAGTGAAATTCAATATATTCTGAAAACAGCAAAAAAGGGCAAAAAATGACTTTGTTAAATATGAAAATATGTGTACTGTATTCTAAAATGTATTGTTAAATATTACTACTTTTTTTCTTTTTTTTCAGATCGAAAAAGAAAATTTAGGAAATTGAATCCATTTTTCTTGTAATTAAAAAAAACATTTATTTCTAATTAAGTTATTTTGTCGGTCAGGTAAGTTTAAAATATCTGTATTTCTCACCCCTTCACTTTCATGCTCCCTTTTCTTCACTTCTCCTCACTCTGCTTTTCTCATTCCCCTTCCCTCTCTCTTCTTCCTTTACTGCTCTTTCGTAACTCCCTCACTCCTTCTCTACTACTCCCCTAGGTTTACTGCCTCCATCACTATTTTTTCAACCATGTTTCTCTCCCTGTCTCCATATGTCTCAGTCATTCTAACTGCCTTACTCCTTCTCAGTTCCTTGCTCTCTGTCTCTGTTTCTGTCTCTCTCCCTTTGTCTGTCTTACCCTTAATTACCTTAACATCTCTAGGGCAGATTTATGTTTCCTGGCGCATCCCTGCAAATCAGCAGGGATGCGCCAGGAAAGATGCGTCACGCAAGTTTACCTTTGCGCCACCACAGATGCGCCGCATTTACAATGCAGCGCATCGTGGCGCAGGGATAAACAGATGCGTGACGCATCTGATGGCGTAAGGGCGGCGCATTGCTGGAGTTGTGTCGCAAGCACGACGCAACTCCAGCAATGTTTAGGGGCTGCCCATGCCTAACATGCTGCGTCATGCCTTACGCCTGCTTGAAGTAGGCGCAAGGTTTAGACGCAGCAGCGTCGGAAAAGTGTCTGAGTGAAATCTTGTAGATTTCACTACGTCACTTTTCCGTGGCTTTGCCGCTGGAACGCCCACCCTGCATACATTAAACCTGACGCAGGTTTAATGTGGCGCAGGGCTTTACACCGTGACGCATCTCCATAGATGCGTCACGATGTAAATAGGGCGCAACGTGGCGCAGGGTTTACGCTGCCGCTGCGTCACAAAAGTGACGCACCGGCGGCGTAAAAGTGGCGCAAGTCTAACATAAATCTGCCCTTCGTTTCTACCACTCCTCCTCTCTCCATCACTCATTTTCCATCTATGTTAATTTTTTAACCATCTCCGTCATTCTCCTTCCCTCACCTTCCCTAACTGTCACTATCCTTTACTCATAGTCACTCCTATTCTCCTACTTCACTTCCTCCTGTCTGTATCTCACACCCCTTCATCTTTTCGCATTCTTTCCTTCACTCTCCCTCACTCTCCTTTGCTCATTGAAATCCTGACTCCCTTTCTCTCACTCCAGTTTCCTAAATCCCTCCATCCCCTCACTCCCCATCTCTCACTTTCCCTTACCCCCTTTTCTAATCCTCATACCCCTTATCTCACCATCACTCCACTTCTTTTACTTTCAATCCCTTTACCCTGCTGTACTTCATCCGCTTCATCTGTTACACCCTTTTCCTATCTCCGTCCCTTACTCCCCTTTTCTCACTTCCCCTCCATCACTCTCCATTACTCACTGTCATTCCCTTACTCATTCACTCTTCTTACCTGTATCCTTTACCCTTAGTCCTTTTGTTGCAGTCAGTCTTTCACTTCCCTTTCATGACTGATCATACTTTCCTTTTCTCACTCATTCTGTCTGTCCTTTCCTCCTCTTCACTCAGTCATTTTAAACATTTCAATCATTCATGTATACACTACACATTCATTCAATAAAATTACAACACAGTATATTAGGAATATAGCTCTTCTTGGAGAAGTGAAGTGAGTTCTGAAAAGAACTGTTTTTTTTGTCTTTTTTGTTTTGTATTTTTTTTTTAGTTTTTTACCAATTTTGTATTTTTATTTTATTTTTTTAGAGCACCAAAAAAAACTGATGATGAAAAACTGTTCAACAGGAACAAAAAAAAATGAAAAAAATTATGGGCTGGAGCATGTGTGCTGCTGGATTTTGTTTTCAATCAAATTAATGCTGCTCTCTCCGTGACAAAGAACAGCATTGCACACATTGCAATGTATGTGCACCTTCTGGAACAGTGGGCGGATATCCAGAGATCTTGTACACGGTGAATCTGCGGCCGCAGATTATGTGCTCGGCTGAGCAGGTGGAGGGTTGTCCCTTAGGATTCTAGTTGTTTCTCGAGCATAGCGTATAGGATGCACTGTTTTGAAGTGCCTCAGCATGGAATAAATACTAAAGGAGTATTTTTTGCTCGGATCTCCTCTAGATAGGACACTTCCGCATATAGGGCATGTCACCTTCGGCGCATTCACCTTCTTTTGGCCCTCTGGAAATGTGAAATAATTCCAGATGAAAGAGTGTTTTTGTTTGCTCTTCCTTGGTGGTTCAACAAAGGTCTCCTCCTCACTCCCTGAAGTTGACTGCTGTTCTGCCATTTTCAAGTAAGATTTCACTCGAGTAGCTATTCAGCAACCTTCTCCCAGGAAATAAGAAGAAATAGTGAGGGGAGTGGGTGTGGTGTTTGAAGATTCTGGAACAGTAACTACTATGAACAAATGAAAAGTGTTGTTTCGTAAACACATGACTTGCCGTGCTCGCACGCATGCGCGCACGGTGCTCGCACGCATGCGCGCACGGTGCTCGCACGCATATGCGCAACGTGCACGCACGGATCAGAAATTAATTACTTTTAACCCGATTTCTAAAACATGAAAAGGAGGCAGGGAAGACACTCCCTGACCCCCTAGACCTTCTCAGGGGGTCCCTAAAGGACCTCGTAAATAAAAAAAAAACATTTTGTTGAATAAAAAAAATTGCCGGTGCGCGCACGTTGCTCGCACGCATGCGCGCACGGTGCACGCACGCATCAGAAATGAATTACTTTTAACCCGATTTCTAAAACATGTAAAGGAGGCAGGGAAGACACTCCCTGACCCCCTAGACCTTCTTAGGGGGTCCCTAAAGGACCTCGTAAATATAAAAAAAACATTTCCTTTAATAAAACAAATTGCCGGTGCGCGCACCGTGAAAAACCCTTTAAAAAAAAAAAAATTTAATCTGTTTATAAGTTTATAGAAGATATTAACTATGCTGTTCAGCTTTATCCAAATAAAAAAAAAACAGCTGAGCCATTCCATATTACAGGATACAGTCAATCTATAACTATATACATAGGTAGTTTATTGTAAAATAAATAGATAAAAAATATAATATTACATAGATAAATTAGCATTTAAAAAACCTTACAAATTCACTAAAAAAAACATAGGTTTCACACACGTTATAGTTAGAAATTAGCATTTAAAAAAACTTGCAAATTCACTTAAAAAACCATAGGTTTCACACACGTTATAGTTAGGAATTAGCATTTAAAAAACCTTGCAAATTCACCACCCCCAGCACGACCCCCTACACTGCCCGAACACCACCGCACTGCCCTAAACCCTAAAACACCACCCCCAGCCCGACCACCTACACTGCCCGAACACCACTGCACTGCCCTAAACCCTAAAACACCACCCCCAGCACGACCCCCTACACTACCCAAACACCACTGCACTGCCCTAAACCCTAAAACACCAACCCCAGCACGACCCCTACACTACCCAAAGACCACTGCACTACCCTAAACCCTAATACACCACCCCCAGCATGACCCCTACACTACCCAAAGACCACTGCACTACCCTAAACCCCAAAACAGTACACACAGCACGACCCCCTACACTACCCAAACACCACTGCACTACCATGAACCCTAAAACACTACCCCCGCACGACCCCCTACACTACCGCAAGACCCCGTACACGCCCGAACACTACTGCACTGCGCTAGTCCCTGAAACACCAGCCAGCACGACCCCCTACACTGCCCGAACACCACTGCACTGCCCTAAACCCTGAAACACCAGCCCCAGCATGACCCCCTACACTGCCCGAACACCAATGGACTATCCTAAACCCTGAAACACCACTCCCAGCATGACCCCTACTCTGCCCGAACACCACTGCACTGCCCTAAACCCTGAAACACCACCCCCAGCACGACCCCATACTCTGCCCGAACACCACTGCTCAGCTCTTAACCCTGAAACACCACCCCAGCACGTCCCCCTACACTGCCCAAACACCACTCCACTGCCCAAAACCCTGAAACACCAGCCCCAGCACAACCCCCTACACTGCCCGAACACCACTGCATTGCCCTAAACCCTGAAACACCACCCCCTGCACGACCCCCTACACTGCTCGAACACCAGTGCACTGCCCTGAACCCTGAAACACCAACCCCTGCATGACCCCCTACACTGCCCGAACACCACTGCACTGCCCTAAAGCCTGAAACACCACCCCCAGCACAACCCCTACACTGCCCGAACACCACTGCACTGCCCTAAGCCCTGAAACACCACCCCCTGCATGACCCCCTACACTGCCCAAACACCACTGCACTGGCCTAAACCCTGAAACACCACCCCCAGCACAAACCCCTACACTGCCCGAACACCACCACACTGCCATAAACCCTAAAACACCACCCCCAGCCCGACCACCTACACTGCCCGAACACCACTGCACTGCCCTAAACCCTAAAACACCACCCCCAGCACGACCCCCTACACTACCCAAACACCACTGCACTGCCCTAAACCCTAAAACACCAAACCCAGCACGACCCCTACACTACCCAAAGACCACTGCACTAGCCTAAACCCTAAAACACCACCCCCAGCATGACCCCTGCACTACCCAAAGACCACTGCACTACCCTAAATCCCAAAACAGTACCCACAGCACGACCCCCTACACTACCCAAACACCACTGCACTACCATGAACCCTAAAACATTACCCCCGCACGACCCCCTACACTACCCAAAGACCACTGCACTACCCTAAACCCAAAAACACTACCCCCTATAGTACACAAACACCGCTGCACTACCCTAAACCCTAAAACACTACCCCCAGCACAACCCCCTACACTACCCATACACCACTACACTACCCTAAACCCTAAAACACTACCCCAGCAGTACCCTATGCACTACCCAAACACCACTGCACTACCCTAAACCCTAAATCTACCCTCAGGATGACCCCTGCACTACCCCAACACCACTGCACTACCCTAAACACTACCCCCAGCACGACCACCTACACTACACCAACACCACTGCACTGCCCTAAACCCTAAAACACCACCCCTGCACGACCCCCTACACTACCCAAAGACCACTGCAGTACCCTAAACTCTAAAACACCACCCCCAGCATGACCCCCTACACTACCCAAAGACCACTGCACTACCCTAAAAGCTAAAACAGTACCCACAGCACGACCCCCTACACTACCCAAACACCACTGCACTACTATAAACCCTAAAACACTACCCCCGCACGACACCCTACACTACCCAAAGACCACTGCACTACCCTAAACCCTAAAACACTACCCCCTATAGTACACAAACACCGCTGCACTACCTTAAACCCTAAAACATTACCCCCAGCACGACCCCATACACTACACAAACACCACTGCACTACCCTAAACGCTAAAATACTACCCCCAGCACAACCCCTACACTACCCAAACACCACTACACTACCCTAAACCCTAAAACACTACCCCCAGCAGTACCCCCTGCACTACCCAAACACCAGTGCACTACCCTAAACCCTAAAACACTACCCCCAACAGTACCCCCTACACTACCCAAACACCACTGCACTACCCTAAACCCTAAACCACTACACCCAGCACGACACCCTCCACTACCCAAACACCACTGCACTACCCTAAACCCTAAAATACCACCACCAGCACAACCCCCTACACTACCCAAAGACCACTGCACTGCCATAAACCCTAAAACAGTACCCCGAACACGACCCCCTACACCACCCAAACACCACTGCACTACCATAAACCCTAAAACACTACCCCCACACGATCCACTACACTACCCAAAGATCACTGTACTACCCTAAAACACTACCCCCTACACTACACAAAAACCGCTGCACTACCCTAATCCCTAAAACACTACCTCCCGCACAACCCCCTACACTACCCAAAGACCACTGCACTACCCTAAACCCTAAAACACTACCCACTACACTACACAAACACGGCTGCACTACCCTAAAACACTACCCCCAGCACGACCCCCTACACTGCACAAACACCACTGCACTACCCTAAACCCTAAAATACTACGCCCTACACTACACAAACACCCACCACTGTACTACCCTAAACCCTAAAACACTACCCCCAGCACACCCCCCTACACTACCCAAACACCACTGCACTACCCTAAACCCTAAAACACTATCCCCAGCAGTACCCCTACACTACCCAAACACCACTGCACTACCCTAAACCCTAAAACACTACCCTCAGCAGTACCCCCTACACTACCCAAACACCCCGGCACTACCCTAAACCCTAAAACACTACCCCCTACACTACCCAAACACCACTGCACTACCCTAAACCCTAAACCACTACCCCAGCACAACCCCCTACACAACCCAAACACCACTGCACTACCCTAAGCTCTAAAACACTGCCTCCAGCACGACCCCCTACACTACCCAAACACCACCGCACTACCCTAAACCGTGAAACACTCCCCCCAGCACGACCCCCTACACTACCCAAACACCACTGCACTACCCGAAACCCTAAATCTACCCCAGCACGACTCCCTACACTACCCAAACACCGCTGCACTACCCTAAACCCTAAATCTACCCCCAGCATGACCCCCTACACTACCCAAACACCACTGCACTACCCTAAACCCTAAATCTACCCTCAGCACGAACCCCTACATTACTCAAACACCACTGCACTGCCCTAAACCCTAAAACACTACCCCCAGCATGACCCACTACACAAATACCACTGCACTACCCTAAACCCTAAATCTACCCCAAGCACGACCCCCTACACTACACAAACATCACTGCACTACCCTAAACCCTAAAACACTACCACCAGCTCGACCCCCTACACTACACAAACACCACTGCACTACCCTAAACCCTAGAACACTACCCCCAGCACGACCCCCTACACTACGCAAACACCACTGCACTACCCTCAACCCTAGAAAAATAACCACCACCCCATGCCCCATCCCCCTTATCTCTCACTCCTCGTGGTTCCTGCTTCATGTCGTCTCTGAGGGGCGGTGCACGTCATTGTGAGGAAATGGAACAGCCTCTGTTTCCTTACACCGACGTGGATCATCTACATTTTTTTAGAACTCATGGACATTTACCATACATACCTTTACAACAAAATTTGTTGTAAAGGCATGCGTGGTAAATGATGCATGTGTTGTAATGGTATCGCAAAGTAAAAAAGTCATTGTAACGGCTGTTTACCGATTGAAGCTGGCCCCTGTTCTTCAGTGAGTCGTTTATTTGATAAATTAGGAGGAAGAAATGTGTTTTGTTTACCGAAAAGTGCATTCCCAGCCGTTCTATTGTGAAAATGTCCACGTGGCCTGGTTTCACTTCCGGTGAGAGAGTGGAAGAGTCTGTTTGGATCTAAAGGGTTTCTGCTGTTGGACGGGGCTGGCACGACACGTCATCAAAAAACGCAGCTAATGGAAAGTGTTGTCCCCGAAGTGTGGAGCAGTGCCATGAGAGGTCAACGAGTGTGCGTCCCACCGCAGTATGACCGTACCGCGTGACCCATGTGCCGCCTCCAGTGTACGGAAGGCAGAAGCGGAATCCATCGCAGGTCCTCTCAAAGACCGTTGTAGCACTAATTCTACAATTTGGAACTTGGGCATTTTAACTTTGTTGTTCCTGCCAGATACAAAGAGAAGATCCTGTGTTACTCAGTGCCCTCGTTTCCTTTTCTATGGTTTTGTACGAGTGAAATATCCAACTAACTATAATGTTCCTGAAACCTATGGTTTTTTCAGTTAATTTCTATGGTTTTTTAAATGCTAATTTCTAACTATAACGTGCTTGAAACCTATGGTTTTTTCAGTGAATATATATATATATGTAGCATGTTGTTTTAAGGGGTGCTTGGCATGTGCGTATCATGTTGAGTCTGCTGGCGTTCCATTATTTTAAGTACAGCCATTAATGGACTTCACTACCTGAACCTCATTTACATCTGCGTATAGTTGGTAAATTCTGGTCAGACTAAATGAGTTTCTTCCATGAACATTTGTATATTACTGCAGGATTTCTGGCCCTAATTCTCCATCCGTTTTTGCTCTGACAAATTGTTACAATGGAAGAACCACATTTGCAAAGATTTTTTCAGTGAATGTGCATCTTTCATTCCAATTAAATTCTGGAGGGTCAGATCTAACATCAAATAAGACAAAACTGGTCATAGAAAAGCTTCGTGGATCTGACCTATAGCTTCTCTGAGGAATGTCTGGTCACTTTGAGGTAAAGTCCAGGAAAGAGGACGAGCGCCCCAGAAGCCGCAGAAGGGCTCAGACGGGGTAGGTCATGTTCGCAACACAACCGTTGCGACGCTTCTGTCAGAGGCTGAATGCGGGGAAATGACCGCCATTTTAGGTTGCAGACACTTTGAAAGTCAAAGCATTTTGGGGCATATCAGCAAGGGCCTGCGATAATTATCGTTCAGCACTTTTAGCGCAAGGATAATTATCGCAGGCTAACACTGGATTCTATCGCGGAGATAGTGTGCTATCAGCAACGCTTATCTCCCAAGCGATAGGAATCAATGCGTTAGCTGGAAAACAGTGTGATTATCATTGGAAATCCAGCGATAATCGCACTGCGACCAGCGATACCTTGCTGATAGGGCAGGGTGGTTTTAGCCATGTAATCCACCTCTCATTGGATTACATGGCTAAATCAGATTCCCGCATTCATCAGCCAGCCCCAACAGCTGCAAGACGTCTCTGACTGCTCGGCCTCAGGCTCCCATTCACTGCCCTGTCGCCCCTCTAAAGAAAATTATATTCTCCAGGCGGATCTATGTACTGCCAAGCTGCTTGTTTTCAAATCATTAACCTTTGAAGCCCCTGCCTCCCACTTTGGAGACTCTAGGAACTTTACGGGCAGTTTAACTTCAAAATACATGCTCACCACTGTCCTGAAGATGAACCCCAATAATTGGGTTCGAAACGCCGTCGACCACCCCACAACATGAATTCCTTATAAGTTGTAAAGATCAATTATGGAATTCAACTACTATATTGTTGTCAATGCGATGTCTTTTTAAAACTACTATCACTATTTCACACCACGCTTTCTTATTATGTGAGCATTCTAAAATTGACTTTGTTTAAATAAATACCTGTTTTCTTTTGACCTACATGACCCTTTATGTACTTTGTCTCCTCCTCCCTACGGAATTGATTTCACTTCTCTTAAAAAACAAGTGACCCTGCTTGGGTCACCTTTTCTATCGGACCCTTTTGGGCCATACTTGAACCATTGTTCTTAACTCTTCATTATCACCCCAGGTTCACATATTGGGGTACCCTTGTCTCCTAAAACCCCCTAAATCAGATTACAAGCAGGCGTAAGGAAAGTAGCAATAACTGTGGTTAGCGCTACTTTTCTTATCGCTCTGCTTGTTTGCGTGCAGCTTGTTAATTGGAGAAATGTCTATTAGCGGCATTTCTCAAGTTATTTTGGCACGGAACGCCCACTTTGCATCTCATTAGAGATGCAAAGCTGGACATTGTTGTAAGGGGCGTTAAATCAGCGAAACACGCGTGTCTATGCTGATAAGGCGATTAAATTATCGCCGCTTTTCGCCCGAAAACAGAAGTAAAAGCGGCGATAATTTCATAGCGCCGCCTTGCTGATATGCCCCCAGGTATGGTTTTCTGAGGTTACTCGGAAAACATATTTTCTACTAGGTAGCATTGGTCGGCACCTTGATGAACACGAGTAAGGCCCTTTCCGTGGTAGAATGTCAAAATCACACTGACAGCTAGTTATGAAAACAGATGTTTAACAAAAATGAATGTGTCCTCATGTAACGTACAGGTGCTCGTGTAAAGTGCTCTGATACACGATCCCTTCGGGTCAAGTTAGCTCTAAATAAAAATCCGTTACAAAAAGAAAAAAAAGATGTGGGGGCTGCCACTTGGAAGATGGGCGTGTTGATGAGAGATAGGATGGCACTGGCAGACACTGTGAGAAGTTGAGGAGTAGTGCCTATAAAAATGGTGGCGAGATTAGATTAAGTGTCTGGGAACGGAAGGGGCATTTAGCACTAGAACCCCTAGTAACACTGCTACACCACTGGCGATTGCACACTTGGAGGGGCATCCATCTCCTAATGTCAATTAAGCTGTAAGCCTGTGTTGTTTTCCAACTTCTCTCCCTCCCTCATCGCCAAGAGGTCCCAGGATATTTGTACGCTTTACAGTCGTGTTTTCATTCATTCCTTCATTCATTTCAATTATACATAAAAAGTGGTGGCTGCTAGCAATTTTTGCCCTTTGGTATTTCAGACATTTCACAGTTGAACTCAGTGGTGAATCAAATATTTTCCCATTCCCCTTTTGCCATCCTACGGACTTTTCACAAATGACGACTATGATATTCCTAGTATTTTCTTTCCTTTCTAAACTTGGTGTTATTCATTGGTTTGTTTTTAGTTTGAATTTCATCTATTCGTGTTTTATTGGACATAATGTTTAAACGTGATATAAGTTATGTTCTGCTATGTAAGTGATCTGAGTGATCAAAAATGCTTAACAAATGTACAATTACTTATTACCTCAATTACTTAACCAATAGGTTGCCTCGTATAACTCGCATATACTTGTTTTTTCGTCCAAAGTAAGATGGTGTTTTACCAAGACATAACCGTGAAACTTCCACCAATGCTCCAAAGATGCTCCAAAACCGATAGCAAAATGTAATGCAAACTGAAAAAAACAGTTCTAATTGCTAATTAATATTCATGAACATTTTAATAAAATTTTCCTTAGGTTTAAAGTACTGTAAAAAGGCGTGGATGGAAAGGAAAGAAGAAGAAACATTTGTGTAGAGACATCACAGAAAGGGAAATGAAATACGTTTTAAGGATTAGCATTAAGCATGTTACGGACTGCGGGGCATATTATCAAGGACGGCGTTAAAATTATCGCCGGTTTAGCGGCAGAAAACTGCCGCCAAAGCGGCGATAATGGGCTTGATAATATGCCCGTGAGAATTCCAATAGAAGCCCATGTTCACACCAGAACCTGGGCTTCTATTGGAATTCTCCAGGGCATATTATCAAGCCCATTATCGCCGCTTTGGTGGCAGTTTTCTGCCGCTAAACCGGCGATAATTTTAACGCCGTCCTTGATAATATGCCCCAAAATGTTTTTTTTTCGTTTGTGAGGACATTCAGTGCTATGATGAAGTAAATGTGGGTGACCTGAACGAAAGTCAAGAATTTAATACCTCGTTAACAGCAAGCGCCTAACCTCAGTGGGGGGATGACACCTCCAAGTGAATTGTATCCACATGAGAATGCAAGCTCATGCCTTCTACTGTACAACAGAGAGATGAAATCATCACAGGGCCAGCAAAGATGACCTCACTCTCATAAACATTGTGGGATGAGAAGTGACATCACCCGAGTATCGCTGTCATTTAAGAGCTTTCCTTCCAAGAACCGGATGACTCTCTGTATTCTTGGCTTGGCCTTTCCAGTCACGGTGGCTTAATGACACGTGACACTGGTTTAATTTACAATCGGAATGCAGTCAGGTTTCAATTAGGTCAGTTTGCCTAATCGGAATTTATATTACGCTATGGATATTTCCGAGTAATAACTTTCTCTTCCGCACGAGAGCTGTAAATGAAGAAAGTCGAGGAAAAATATATTCAGATGTTTCCTTTTGGACAATGGATTTCGGAACAAAACATATATATTGGAGAAACACATTTAAGAAACTTTGTTTTGAGAATTTCAATAAAATTTTGATACATTCCAAAAGCAGGCATTAGCATATATTTGTATGTAATAAGCAAAAACTTCGGAGAATCTCCAGGCAAACAAAATTCTGAAAATGCTGTATCTAACAGATAACAATCGCCTGCAATTCTTGTGCTAAAATCTTAGGCCTGATATTCCAAGGGTTTATGTGGTAACAAAGCCTGCGTTTCGCAAAAAATATGGACTTTGCAACCACAAACATCCAAACTCATGATGTGTCAAACACACATAAGTCACAATGTACACACTGAAGCCCATTGTGGATTGTTATGAAATAGAAGCGGGGACAAATGAGCATTCCCTCTTTCCTATCTGTCCGGTCTCAATCAGGCTTCAGAACCAACCGCAGCACCAAGACAGCACTAATCACCGCAACAGACGATATCCACACCCTACTCAACAGAGGAGAATCGGCTGACTTTATCCTCCTGAACCTCTCCGCAGCTTTCAACACCGTCTCCCACCACACACTCATCAATTGACCATGCCAGATTGGAATCACAGACGATGGGTTCAGATGGATGGCATCCTTCCTTACAGGAGGCACCCAGAGAGTCTGCCTCCCTCCTTTCACCTCATAACCCAAGCCCACCATCTGCGACTGACCCCAAGGCTCATCCCTCAGTCCTGCACACTTCAGACATCGTCAGATCGCACATCAACATCATCTCCTATGCCGTCGAGGCACAGCTCGTCCTCTCGCTCTCAGCGGACCCCACCTCGACGAAGACCAAATTCCATCACTGTATGAAGAACGTCTCGGCATGGTGAAAGACAACTGCCTGAAGCTCAACATGGCCAAAACAGAAGTTCTGATGTTTGACAGATACACTGCCCTCTGGAATGACTCCTGGTGGCCGGTGGCGCTCTGACCAATCCCTACACTGAAAGACCATGCCCACAACCTCCGTATCATCCTAGACAGCGAACTCTCCATGAAACATCAGATCAGCACTGTTACCTCAGCTTGCTTCCACACGATCCACATGCTCCGCAAAGTCTTCAGTTGGCTCCCCATCAGCACTAGGAAAACAGAGACACAGGTTCTCATCAGTAGCCGACTAGACTGCGGCAACACACTTTATGCAGGCACCACTACAGAATCATGCAAGGACTCCAGACAACCCAGAACGCAGCAGCCAGACTGATCCTCAACCTACCCAACAGAATACACATCACCCAGCACCTGAAGGACCTCCACTGTCTCCCTGTCCAGAAGAGATTCCATTTCAAGCTTCTGACCTATGTCAACAAAGCCCTCCATGGCTAAGGACCAGCCTACATGAACCACCACCTGCAATTCCACCAACTAACCAGGAATCTCTACTCCTCACACCTCACCCGCACACAGATACCATGTATCTGCCGTGACGCTCTGGATGACGTTTCTTCTCTCACTTCACCGCCAAAGCCTGGAACGCCCTCTGACTTCACCTACGCACCACACCCTTGCTGACTGACTTCAGGAAGAGGATCAAAATCTGGTTCTTCGACTGATAACTGCAGCACAGCGCCTGGATACCCTCTTGGGTGATTAGCCACGCTATACAAGTGCTACTTGATTGATTGATTGATTGATTGATTGATTGATTGATTGATTGATTGATTGATTTATAGGTTTGCAGTGGAAGGTAAGAGCGGTTTGGGACCACCATTTGATAGACACCAGAAAGGGAGTGGTGCCAACTTACAAAATGGAAGCTGGCTGTGAGGTGCAGCTTTCATTTTGTGAATGTGGGTTGCGGGAAATGGAGTTGAGGAGATTGTGACTACATTCTCCCCATAATGTCTTTCTTATAATTCCAATTAAGCTTTCCATAGGATTCAAAACTAGAATCCAGCCTCATTAATTTGAAATGGGCAGGATTCTACGGATAACACTCAAAGTCCATTCTAAGCTGCAATGGATCAGTACATCTGTTGCAGCACACAATATCGCTAGGGTCATAAATTAGTTAATGTGGATTGTGAGTTTTGCTCACATCAGGGCTCTAAGTGGGATGGAAAAACTGGGGGGTGGGTCTATCAAAGGGGCGTGGATGATGTTAATAACTTGTGCCTTAAAAACAAGTAAGCTGAAAATCTGTGCGTAGTATAGTGTGCTACCCAACTCGCATTTTTCTGCTTCTGTCATTGCATCCAGATATGTAATACAACAAGTAACATTACACCTATAATTAGCCAGGAGTATTGGCTTTGTCAGTGGTTGTTAGTTGCATACGCTAAATCAGCATCAGCTATGGTTTCATTGTATAGCATATTGAAAATGATTCAGTTCTGAAATTATGTGAATGTGAAAGTACTATAACGAGTCTCTTTAAAGTTACATCAACAGCAGTGGAGTGTGGTACTGCTGCAGAGTTAAGATGTATTTTTTTCATCCTGAGGGTGAGGACAAAAATGGAGATCCCTATAGCGTCCTGTCACAGCACATGCTTTTTAGAACTGCCAGTGCTGAGCACTGGCAGGACCCGGCCCACTTAAAGCACTGGCTCACATTCTCTCTACCTCAGACTGATAGTTATCAAGGAAAGGATGTGGTGTTGCAGCAAGTGCCGCAGACTTTGAACCTGGGGAACCAGGTTTGAGTCCAGGTGTCAGCTCAACATCCTGTGATTCTGGGCAAATCACTGAGATCCAGAAATAAAAACATTATATGTTAGGGTTGCATTACTTTTTGACGCAGACCCAACTCAAAACGTATTTTGGGTTTTATTAAGCCAGTGAAAAACAAATTAGTGTCACTTTGATTGGCTTAGTGAACAAAAAGTAAAGCAGGGCAACGATTAGCCCTGCCTTGCATTCGTTACATTGTCTTGGAGAGGTGTTCCATGGGTGAAGCATGGGTGTTCCTGTGCATCCACCCTTGGATTTTGATGCAAACCCAGATTTACTAAAGTCTGTGAACCTGAGTTTGATCCAAAATGGTGCCGCGACTTGAGACTGGCATAACGAGGAGAAATAATCATAATTATAATTATATTATAATTATAATTCTATTGGATTTCTACTAGTTACTTCCTCCTTGCATGTGTGCATGTGTACTGCAAACTGCAGTACATACACAAAATGGAATACGTTTCTAAGAATAGTTTTTGCACAGGAAGGTATCCCTAAGTGCACCAAACTACTCTGGCCATAACGCAAGTACCCTTGCATTGTAGCACAATGGTGGCTGCCTTGGCACTAGGCTGCTACAAGTGCACCAGCATGAGGAGAGAGCAGAGACACACCAAATCTTTGTAAATAAGGGGCATTCCTGCTCTCTCTCTTTCATGCAATGCAGCACATCTAGTTCACTTGCTGTATTGTGTTGCATGAACATTTAGTAAATCTGGGCCTGAATCTCCCCCTCCTTTAAAACACATTAATCTGACCTTGTATATTGCAAATATTTGTCATGTAAAGCACTCCAATGCTCATGGGCTGAGTTCGCTCTACATGTTATGTTGTTATATTATGCAGGTTTGTTGAGTGCACTATCACCCAGGAGGGTATCCTGCGTCTGAGCAGGTGTGAGCCAAGCCAATCATAGGGCCTAGTTGCACTGCTCAAAAAGACAGGTCTTCAGCTTCTTGTGGAGTTCAAGGAGTGAGGAGGAGGCTCTTCTGTGTAGTGGCAGGCCACTCTATGCTTTAGGAGAAATGTAGGAGAAGGCTCGACTGCCGGATCTGGTTTTCTGTATGCATGGGATGTGTGCAAGTAGGTGTCTGGATGAGTGGAGGTGGTGGGAGGTCTGTGAAACCAGATGCAATTGCTGAGGTATGCTGTCCCATTGTTATGTAGTATCTTGAAAGTGTGGGTGAGGAGTTTGAATTGTGTTTGTTTGTGTATGGGAAGCCAGTGGACTCCTTCAGGTGTGGTGTGATGTGATCCTGGGTGCAGAGTTTTGAATGGTCTCCAGATTTCGGGTTCTTTTTTTGTTGATTCCGGCATTGAGGGTGTTCCCGTAGTCCAGTTTGCTTGTGACCAGGGTGTGTGTGATGGGGAGCCATTTGAAATTATTCCTCAGCATCCTCATGGTAGGGAAGCATGAGGAGGTGACGATGTTGACTTTAGTGGCCATGTTGAGTTTTATGTCAGTGATCATCCTGAGGTTCTTGGCGTGGGTGGGCAGGGTGTCAGTCCTAGCTCTATTGACAACCAGGTGGAATTCCAGTATGGAGTGTGCTTTCCGAATATCACAATTTTGGTCTTGTTGTTGTTCAGCTTTAGACAGTTGGTCTTCATCCA
Organism: Triturus cristatus; assembly: GCF_964204655.1. Taxonomy (NCBI): domain Eukaryota; kingdom Metazoa; phylum Chordata; class Amphibia; order Caudata; family Salamandridae; genus Triturus; species Triturus cristatus. Next base: position 546,535,732 of record NC_140581.1, read on the forward strand.
GTGGGTGATTTCAGTCATGCAAGCATTAAACTTGATCCGTGTACTTGGCAGATTGTCCATAAGGGAGAGAATGAGTTGTGTGTCATCAGCGTAAGAGAGGACAATGATGTTGTGAGAGCGTATGATGCTGGCTAGTGGGATCATGTATGCATTGAAATAAAAAATATATAACATACAGTGCCATATGTGCAGTGCATGTCCAGGTCCTGCAGTACATATCATCTGGCCACAACAACTACCATGGGAGAAGGCGTGGGAATGTGTTAAGGGATTCTTGGGTGTTTTAAAATTATGGTGGATTATAATAAATGCTAAACTACCTTCCCCTTCCTTCACCGGGCCACTGTTGTCACTGAGCACCAGTTTGAGAAGGATCTTTTCCTGCCAGAATACACCTCTCACTCCATTTAACTTTCAGTGACAGAAATGGTGAATGGTGGGAAAGGTAAGCAACTGAGGGCCACAAAGGAGCATCCCCCCTTTTCACTCCAGTTAAATACTCCAATTTATACCTCCCTGTGGAGAAGTGTGGCTCAATGGTTAGAGTGGCAGACCCTGATGCAGAGGTCTGGCCTGGACCAGGGTTCAATTCCCGCCTCGGCGGGTCTTGGGCTCAATTTCCCCAGACCCGATAATTCTTGCCTCGGTGCCTATTCTAATCATGGGCCAAACTCTGCAACTCTGGGCAATAGCTTGCTTAATCTCCACAACGGCCCCAACAGCGCTAGGATGCCTGGCTTCACCTTGGGGGTGCCCAGGAGTGGGCACTTCACAGGGAAAGGCCAGGAAGGGTTCCACAGCAGTATGTGCACAGTGCCTGAGAGACCCTTTCGGGGGTGTGCGGAGCGCTATATAAATGCACTACATTTACATTTTCCATTGGCTGCTGACAATGAGTGACGTTTGGAGCAGAAGTCATGCATGTGCCTCTTCAGTGATAAGTGGGAGAAACAGGTTCAAGTCCCGGCGTCAGCTCAACACCCTGTGATAATGGACAAATCATTTAATCTTCCCCCATGCCTAAAAATACCAGAAAATGAACCTAATGTAACTGTTGCTCATGTACAGGGCTCCAATGACTTTGGACGAGTTCGGGCTTTATAAACTTGCAAAAGAAGAAAAACAGCAGCCTGTGGGCTTTTGAGGTTTTCACCAAGAAATCCTTTAAGCATGTGTTTTAATATCATTGGTGAAAGATAAGAGAGCAATTGTCGAATGAAAAATGCTGCTGTACCAGTCACTAATGCTATATATAGGGTTGGGCCTAACGGTTAGGGCTCTCGACCTCGGACCTGGGAGACTAGGTTCGAGTCTCGGTAAAGACACTAAACATCCTGTGATTCTGGGCAAATCACTTAATCTCCCCGTGCCTAAACAAAAATAAAAAATGAATGTGTGTGTCCTCATGTAACGTAACTGGTGCTATGTAAAGCAATAGCTAAGGGTGATCAGTTATATGTTCTTTGTAGGCATCTTCACTACGCACTAATTTAATGTGCAGATTAGTTTAATTGTGCCACAGAAGTGTTACAAACATTGGACGCATTATATCAATTAAAGAAGGCCGATCAACCCAGCTAAGAAAGATGCATTTTGCAGTTGAGCAAAAACCTATGATCTGAAGGCTCTAAGAAGTTTTATTGAAGGAAACTCGAGCCAAGTTTTGGGTCTGTCGTGTTATTCCCTTCCCTGACCTTGCCTACATTCCGCTAAAGGGAATGTTTAGCCTGACATGGAGTGTTAAGTGTCGACAAGAATTCCAATTACTCAGTCAAGCCTTTCCTTGCCCAACCCTCTACACCAATCCATTAGGGAAGATAACTGGAAGTGTGAATCACCCACAGGCGAGCTACTTATAAATATCATGTTCATACCTCGAATTGTACTCATACATAACATAGTAGCACAACCACGGCAGTGTTGTGTTTAGAGGGAGTGCCTTCATAACGCTGTTTAGCCCTCATTCCCAGCGTTTAATGAAATCTGGACTCAAATGCAAGCATAGGTCTGTGTTGATTTCACACGCCATATTTTTCCCCATTCATTTTGTGCCAGATAATACCTGGCAGAGGCGCAACTAGAGCCACATTTCGGGGGGGAAGGGGGGGCTGAGCAAAAATTTCGGGGGGGGCTGAACTTTAAGCAATAGGCAGAGTGGAGCTGCAGGGGCTCTTAGAAGGGGTGAAACACCAGCGAGGCCTCATTAACATGCAAATGGTCTTTTAAAGACCTGTGAAGTGCTCGGGTGCGGCTGCTTTTTTGCCCGGGAAGGTGTCTCATCCCGGGCTGCCACACACGACGGGGGGGCTGAAGCCCTGTGAGTCCAATGGGTGTTGCGCGCCTGATACCTGGTAATATTTGCCTGAGGTAAACAGGCCAGAAAGAGGAAAAAAGTTAGCCATTTTTGTTGCGTTAAACCCATTCTGCATGTATATTATCCTTCATTTCGACCTTAGAAACTCGAAAGTGTGCGCTACTAACACCCTGTCGAGTTACTGGAAGGTGCAACAACTGACTTTCCACAAGGAGGTATTACCGCACGGCAATTCCAAGGAATTTTCGAATGACACCCTTAGTATTTTGTAATGTTGAAAAATGACTTTATATTTTAAGCGGAGTACATTTTTTGTGCGGAGTAGCTTACTGTGACAGAGATGCTTATTTATCCACAAGGATGTACATAGGACGTGTATTTACTTGCTTTAACATGGATGCTTATAGTTTGGAATGAGCCTCCATCCCGTGGATGCTGAGCAGCCATGTTCTTACTCTGTCAACCAGGGAGACTCGCAGAACCGTCTGCAACTCATTTTACTCTTTGGAAATGAAGAATGGCATCCAGAGAACTGCAGCAGTACTTGATGATTTCACATAATATGTTCGAGTCAACCCATCTAAAGAGTAAAATCCAACCACTGTAGCCAAAGTATTGAGGGAAAATGACTTGATGCACTGTAATAGAGCAACATAAATAAGTATTAACTTCGATATATGTACGCAGGTGTTATTTGGGTATCTTAAACACAGCCAAAAGGCAATGAAGTGCTGTACGTGTTTCTTTTTAAATCTTTATTTTCAGTTTTCCATTAAAGTCACAGCATATAAACAAAACAATTTTCATTCTCCCAACTCCATGTCCAATTGACTACATATTTGGATCGGTGATCAGTTCCCCCATAATACATGCAACAGGTAATCTTCATTTGACAACTCAGTGCTTCCCCCAGTAATGAACGGTAGCTCAGCAGTAACAGACACAGCTCCCAACCCTGTGCAGTACACCTGCACCGCCCCGTGTCCAACGCAGAAGTACCAGAGATACAGTGCTCAGCAGGATCGAATTGGGATCAAAATTTGGCCTGGGCACCAAACGAAACAGTGGCACACACTTATGCATAATGATTTTTCCTAAAATGTTGGTTATTTAGTATCAGTGTAGTTATTTTCCTCTCACAATTTCCTTTTCTCTTCCCCTCTTGTGTCATTCTTCTCCACGTCTAGCTTTTCCTTTTGTTTCCACAATGCGCCCCTCGCTCATTCCATTTTGTTACTTCCCCGCCATGTCTATTCTCCTTCTCCTTTGTCATTTTGTCCCAGGATTAATGTTTTCCACAGTAATTTTGTCAACAAACAATTGTTTTGAGTTGTCAAAAAAAATTCTGTATGCTTAATTTGTGTGTTAGCGTTATTTGTTCCCTCTAATTGGAAAACGGGAGCCCCCTCACAGTTTTGAAGATCGCAAGGTAGTAGCAGACACCCAAGGTTCTTCTGCCTCCTGCTGGAGACAAAGCAGAGGCCACCACTTGTAATCTGACTCCTTGCACAACCCCCTTTCACTCCACCCCACATTAGTGCTAGCTGTGATGTTCAAAAACGGCATTGCTACTCCCGAGGCCTCATTGTCGCGCTCAGTGACTCAGGATGGGAGGAGACCCACCACATGCTGTGCCTGCTCAGTTTGGCCCTTGTCCTACTGTGTACAACAATGAGCCACCATGGGTCTGTACTTGGTGATACTGAGCGCTGACCTCTGCTCTAGGCCTTCAGCAGCCTTTCAGGTCGTGTATCAGAGGCCAAGGTGGCCCACACAAATGTTGGGGTTTTATTTGCAATTGAAAACAAAACGGCCCACCAGCTGGCCTTTGCCACAGGCCCCTCGGGCAATGGCCGATTGCCCACCTTCCCAATCCGACCCTGGTGCGCAGGGTATGCTGGAGTGTTATTCCGAACAATGTTCCCAAAACGAATGAAGTCAATCGACACATCCACCTATACTTTTAGATCCTCTAGTAGCTTTTCATTCCTCCTGCTGCATCAGATATGGGTCTCTTCCACCAGGGCCTACTCTATCACGTACCAAACCCAATGGCTGCCAGCAGGGATTGGGGTGGTGGGACGGGGGATGCAAATAAAATAAAAATAAAACCACTTACCGTATCGCTGCCTCTCCCGTGTCGGATTCGGCTGAACCAGGAAGCAATGCCAGGCTCCCCTGACCAATTGGTCTGAGCGCTGTGGCTCGGCGCTCAGACGGGAACTGGGGGCCTGGGCATATTCTCCACACAGGCTTTAATACAGCCTGCATGGAGAACATGCAAAGTATACATGACAGTGTGGACGGGCCGAGAGGGCCTGTAGAGTCATTTCACCACTCCTCCCCTTCCCTGCCCAGCTCTGAGAGCCGATTGCCTGATGCTATATCGCACTTTGCCAGCACCAGGGCCAGCTGCAGGAACTTGTAATTCATTTTTGTTTCCCTTGGGTCTCACAATGGTGCCAAGCAGGCAGTGCTGTAGCAAAAGAGTCAACGGTACCCCAGTAATCTCCCTCAGCCTGTCCATGCCCTGATGCAGAAGCTTGCCAATCCAGGGCAAGACCAGGCCAAATGCTCAAATAACGTCCCATAGTCTCCATATCTAGGGTACTCTGCCGATCTAGTTTGATATATTTTGCTTGCAGTAATGAGCGTAGTGTACATATGATGTAGGAAACTAAAGTGAAGGAATTTAGAGCAAAACATCTGGACACCCTTTTCACCTGCTCACATCATCATCCAGTCTTTTTTCCGAGAATTGTTCACCCAAATCTGTCTCCCATTCTGACCTAGGCTTCAAGGAGTCTTTATTCTTTCAGTTTGTAGGGCTTTGTACATCAGTGTGATCACGTCTACCTGACCCGAACTGTAGGATGCTCTCCAACACACTTGAATTAGGTCTTGAATCCAGAAAACTCATCCACATCTCCCTGGCCATACTGGTCAACTTGGTGTATTGAAGAAATTGCCCTATCCACAGTCCCAGTCCAAACCCCTCTCTTGCTTCGGGAAAAGTGATGAAGACTTTCCCTGGATAGAAATCCCCTGCCAGTATACAAACCGCCTCCCTACAATTAGCCATCGACATTGTGGAGTGAATGTTCCGGAGGGGTGCCAGGTCCCATATGTTAAGCTCTCTGGCAAAAGTTGATTTCTGCCGGACCTTGGTCACTATTTTTGCCAATATCATGGACGTCTGTTGCACAACATAAGGGACCCGAGCATCGAGTCTGCCACACCTCATAAGTAATTTCGCCAGTGTAACATCGTCATATGTTCCCTGTAGAAGATGCTTCTCCCACCGCGATCCACCTGGCACCAAAGTGCATATGGGCTGCATCATAATATAGCTCTAGATCCAAGAGGGCTAGACCACCCTTCTCCTAATCCATCATTAGTGTATTCAGAGCCACCCTGCTCACTTGCCAACCCAGACCAAGGAGATCAGCAGACTGTTCAACTTTTTACATATAATGGGCCTTAATGGGCAAAGAGAATTTTGGATTGTATGCAGACAGCGTGTAGTAGAACCCATTTTGGAATGGCCCCACCCTCACCCCATAAAGTGATGTACATGGTTAAAGGGAAGGATAGATTCAATGATTGATTGGAAAGGTAACTAGTTTCTGTGAGCAGAAATGTACTATTATGGCACTTTTATGTAGTGTTTCTAAGACAGTGGAATATTATTTGGGGTGGATTTGAGTCCATCACAAGGAATAAGACCACAAATTTGTCAGTTTTGACTCCTCTGTCAAACTACTGCTTTTTGAATGCGTTGGTGCCTGAGAGTTGGCGTGGATCCCTCCAAGTCTCAATACATGAGAAGGGTGCACGGAACAAGCCTGACAACTTCAGACTCATCGCCCTTTTGGATGTGAAGGAGAAATGCCATGCAAAAATACTCCACATGGAACTAGAAGCTTGGGCACAACAGAATAAAATAATTCCCACCACACAGAGAGAATTTCAGAAGTCGCAGAGTACAGAGATCAACCTACTATGCATGTCGATCCTGATCAAGAATGTGACTAAAAAGGGGGCAACACAGCTTTATATTGCATTTATTGAATTTACAACAGCTTTCAACATAGTAGACAGACTCCGGCTATGGGCTAAATTGGATGCATGGGGTATCCCTCCACGTCTATTGGATGCAGTTAGGTGCCTCCACACCAAAACGTGGGTTAAAATACGAATGACAAGCAAATGGCCTACTCAGCCAAGATTTCACCAACTGAGGCCTCAGACAAGGCTGTATTGTGGCGCCTTTGCCCTTTAATCTGCACTTTGAGGATTTGAATGGTCACCTCGGCAGAGCTAACTGCTTTCCATCAAAACTCCAGGAGAAGACAGTGCAGGTGCTACAATATGCCACTGACACGATACTTATGGATCAAACCACAATTGGCCTTCAAAGGGCCTTAATATCTCTGGCCGAGTATTGTGAGAAAAATAAACTGAGTATTAATAGATCAAAAAGTAAGATTGTATTCTTCAGGAATAAGAAAAACAAAAAAGGTGCTTGGTATATAAATACCCAGAAAATTCCTGATCATAATGTTGCACATTGCCAATGTATATCATCGGAATTAGACAAGTGCTCTTCTTACTAAATGTATGTTTTATACTCTGGATATATTTGCCATGTTCTTCTTTAATGCAAGTTCTTAGATATGTGCTTGACGGCTCTGACACACCATCAGAACAACTATCCCTGTTTTCTTTAAGTTTGGGCTTTTTATTATGTCTGCCTTATTCCTTTTGGGGGGGGGTGCGTGGCTAACCCCCGAAGATGGCAGCTGTGTTCAGAAACATCTCTGCGCCATATCCCTCAATTATCCCAGTCATCCTCTCCACAAAGCTGTTGGAGGGAATGCAGAGAGGCAAGATGAGGCCTGCTTAACCCATGTGGAGTGTTGAGATGCTTTCCACGGTGCCGAGAACTCTCTGACACCTATGTTCTGAGAGGTGTGGCTCACCTGCGAATGGAGCGCATGGCCTGGTCGGTGCAGCACCGGCGATCCAGGGGGCGGGAATGTCCTGCACTGAGTGTGGGGGCGCCGAAAAGAAACCTGAGGAGAAGGTGCCTCTATTCAGCAGGCTATGATCCTTAGAAGGAAGGGATCGGTGGAGTGCTGGTCGGCCCGCCGCGCCACGCGGTGGGCAGGTGCACCTCGGGAGCCAGGATGTGATTCCGGGAGAGGTCCAAGCTGCCATCGCAGATTCTGCAGAGAGCTGATCACCGGAAACCGGAAGCGAAACACCTGGAGCCCAACGAGAGTGGTGGCTTGGGACCAGTGCGACCGGCAAGACCAGGTGAGCTGGCAGCAGAGGCAAGGGGGCTGTGAGCGCCTGATACAGAGGGGCCGGCTCGGGGGTCGCTTGGGCCCAGGTCCCCCTCGGCGGGGTAGCAGAGTTAGCGGAGCATCGTGGTCCTGCGGCGGCCCTGAGAGCAGTGCTCTGCTTCCCGAGTCTGCACCGAAGTTGTTGTACGGGAGGGTCGGCACGCTGGTCGGATTGGCCTGGGCTGCCTCTCTCCTCGTTCCGCCTACCTGGGGATTGTAGAGCACCTGGGCTCACACATCATTGCCTGCAGTGGCCCTGGGGGCAGTGGACTCAGGGCCACATGCCACAGCTGTTGCACGGGGGCGGATCGGGCCCAGGCCACTTCTCTCCTTGTTTTGTCTCCCTGGGGTCCGAAGAGCGCCAGGGTGCGCACGTCATTGCCAGCAGTGGCCCTGGGAACAGGGGGCACTTAGTGGGGAAGCAGGTGCAGCATTTTCCCCCAAAATATACCCCTTCAGAGCTAAGTCAATTCTTGGGGGCCTTACTCTGCTAGGCTGGCGCTGAGCTGGGGGACACCAGGCGCACCCAAACTAGACGCTGAAGTAGCCGGCACTGGGCACTGAGGACAAACTGAAAGAGGCACCATTCTCGAGCATAGCTCAGAGAGGGCCGGCTCTGACCTCCTATCTGCATGGTGGCCTCAGTAGTAGCGATTGCCAAGCCTCCGGTGGGACCCACAAATACAAGCCGAACTGGGAATCCTGTTGAAACATGCCTATCTGAGCAGACCTGTCTGTGGGAGTCATTGAGGGGCAAGGGAGCGCAGCGCCTGCCATTGGGTCACAGAAACATCCACCTTGCGTGTGCCCCCCATCTCTAGGCCACCAATACAAAGAAGCAGAATAGACCTGAACTCTAAGTACCCCACTGACAATTGTGAACTGGCCTGCTTCATGGGTGCAGACTTGCATGTAGATGGGACGTGGCGGGTTGCTGGGCAGCGATAATTCCCAAACGTCCAGTTAAGTGACGTCAGCATTACTGACCGCTTGAAACCAGAAGTGCTCATACACAATATAATATAGGAGTGGGCAGCGACACCGGACTGGGGGTCTTCCTAGGGACGGGACACCCTGGACTCCTCCACATTGGGGAAACCTGACATCCTGTGGCTTTCGTCCCCTTGATGCCTAGCGTGCTGCAACTGCCATTGGGCTGCCTTCCCTCGGCCTCACCCCAGGGGGTTGCCCCCTGGTAGGCAGAAGGGGGGTCGGCCTCAAGAACAGCGGAGTCCGCAGATTCGCAACTACTGGAACTTTCAGCCAAGATTGACACGGTGCTGGCAGCAGTGGAGCAGATTGGCACAACATTGGCCAGACGCATATGTCCCCGGAAACCAGGATTGACAAGGTGGTCTCGGACTTTACACTTCTTAGAGCTGACCAACAGAAACTGTCTGAGCGGATGCATGCAACCGACTTCACGCTCTCTGACTTGCCAACCATAGACTCGCAATCATACAGCAATGCTGCAGGACCTATTGGACCGTGTCTGCACCCTCGAGGATAAGATCGACGACCTGGAGGGCCGGTCTCGGTGCAGTAATGCGAGGGTAATTGGCCTCCCAGAGGGGGCAGAAGGCCGAGATCAGGTAGACTACATGGACAAGTGGCTAAGGGACCTGCTCCCGTCCAAGGTCCTCCCCCCTCACTTTGTAGTGGATCGGGCTCATAGAGTTTCGGCCCGCCGGCCACCGCCCGGCTCCAACCCTCTGCCTTTTCTGTTCAAAGTTTTGAACTTCAGGGACAGGGAAGCAATCTTAAGGGAGATTCGGAAGTCTTCTGGGGTCAAAGTGCAAAACACAACAGTGCTCTTCTTTCCAGACTACACAGCCCAAGTCCAAAAATGGCAAGCCTCCTGTGGGCAGTGAAACGGCAGCTGCAGGAGCTGGATCTGGGCTACTCCTTGCTCTTCCCAGCCCAGCTAAGGGTGGTAAAAGATGGAGGCACCCGATTATTCGACACGCCACCAGATGCTTGGGACTGGCTGGAAAAGACAGGTCTGGTGACATCGGCCAGTCTGCCGGACACGGAATTATCACTGGTGCAAAGTAGGCCCAATCAACGGAGAACGCGTAGAGGACGGGCAAGAAGTCGTACTTTGTCTGTGAAAGCACCAGACCCAAAGCAGATCCAGACGGAGCGGCAAGAGGTGCTTCAGGTGGCAGCTGCCCTTCAAGCCATTGGCTCCTCAACCCCCTCCACGATGTTGCCCCCAGATCTTCTGGTGATGCAGACTCCATGCCAGCTTGGTCCAAAGACCCGGGTCTCCTCGCCCCCCCAGACGTTACCCCCCAAACATCTAACACTATAAGTTGACGTGCCTGGGCTGGCTAAACGTTTTGTGCGCTGATGTCACATGATTGTTTGTCTCTATCCAGCAGATGCGGTGTCTACACTTAAATGAGTTCACATACGATCATATCTAACATGCTAGAGGGATGGCTTTTCTTTCTCTGTGGATCTATGCAGACAGGATGAGGGATAGGCCAGGCAGGGTACATAGTACACCTCACCCTCGTTAGCTAAATAACTTAGCTACACGTTAGTTGCTGTATACTCGGTGTGCCTGTTTCGGTCAACCTCACTTTAGGGGTTCGACCTTATGTGGTTCCATGACATAGTTGCTACTTTTTGTTTCTCTTCTGTTCAAGTTAGGTGCCTGTCCACAGGACGCTGCGCCCCCCCACCCTCGTGTCTTGTGACACTTACATGCCAGCATCAATATCGCCACAGATCAACTAGATGGCGCGAGTTAACATTCCCACATGGAACATGCGGAGATACACTCACCTTTGTGCCGGTATTCCATCTGTGCATATCTGCGTCCGTGAGAAACAGGTATCACCCTGTTGCAAGAAACCCATCGCACTGCTCTGTAAGCAACCAGATTACGCCAGAGATAGCGAGGTTGAGTGTACAGCACAGACTTCTCATCCATGGACCGGGGAGTACTTGTATGGATGAGGCCGGGTTCCCTGGGAGAAGGAGGAGGTGATGACAGGTGCAGGAGGCGGTATGTGCTTTTTAGGGGCAGACTGAACAGGCAATTGGAAAAACTGATATGCCAAAATTTTTAGCTCATTCTGCACGTACGCATGCCACAGCAGATAGGGCAGGCAAACTGAGCACTTACCTTATTCATCAGGAACACCCCCGCAGTCCAATATATGCCGTTCGGGATGATTTAGGGCTCATGCGAACCACACAGTTAGAAATTCATGCAGCCATGACTAGTCATTACACCTCCCTCTATACATCTCGGGCGTAGGGGACCCCCCAATGAATCAGTGCCTTCCTAGACACGGTCGATTTACCCACCGTGGCCCTTGAGCACCGCCAGGCATTAGACTCCCCCATCGTGCTGGATGAGGTACGGGATGAGCTGTGATCTCTGGCATCTGGGAAAACGCCGGGGCCAGACGAGCTCCCAGCTGAGTTCTTTCAGATGCAGCGCGGACATGCTTGTGCCCCACCTTCATGCAGCCTTTAACTCCAGGATCAAGGACTCCGCGCTTCCGCCTTCTCTCTATAGCGTAAATCTGGTCTCTCTGCTGAAGCCGGGGAGGGAGCCCACATCCCTGAGCTCCTACAGACCCCCAGCAATCTTAAACACCAATAATAAAATATTTTAAAAAATCCTGGCTACCAGGCTGGCACCCTACACCCCTACATTGATTTATACGGATCAGAACGGATTTGTCAAAGCTCGCAGTACCTCCCTTAACCTCCGGCACTACTTTTATACTACTGTTATATAGACGCCCAACTATCCATGTCAAAACAGGCCCCTACATCTCGGAAGCTATAGCAGTGGAGCGAGGGACCAGGCAGCGATGTCCTTTGTCTCACCTGCTCTTTTCCCTGGCAGTGGAGCCCATGGATGCAACTGTTCGGGCCCAGATGGACACGGGGAACCCTCTGGGAGACGACATGCATACAATATCCTTGTAAGCTGATGACATACTGCTGTATGTCAGAGACTTGCACGCTATCCCGCCCTCATTGGACCAGATATTATCAGAATTTGCCGTAGTTGCGCATGAAGGCCTCAAAATTGATTTTATTCCCTTTTACAGTGAACACCCCGGACCCAAGCTACTCGCTAAGTGGTAAACAGGTAACATGGTGTGTTGGCACTTTTCGTTACCAGGGAGTACATATCTACCGCAATAAAGCTGACCTGCTCGATGGGAATGTTACCAGGGCGATGACTGCCGTTTGGTCCCAGATGTTTTTCTGGAGAACTCTGCCACTAACCATCTCATGCAGAGTTGCACTTGCGAAGATGGTGATCTTGCCTCGGCTCCTTTACTATTTTACAAATCTGCAACTTTATCTGTCTCCTGCCTTCTTTGGTGCATTGGGAAACGCGGTTAGAGACTTCATGTGGGGGGCATCCAGGCATAGAGTGTCTCCATCAGGAAACTCTACCTACCTGTCGGACAAGGCAGTCTTGCTGCCCCTAACCTTGACCACTATTATTTAGCTGTGCACGTGCAATGGATTGCCAGATGGTTAGCCTCTCACTATCTTGGGGACATGGCCACAATTCACCCTCCACTATCATGTAATGATCTCCTGAAACTGTTCAATCCGTGCGCGCGGCCCAAACGCATGGACTCCCTACTACTTTTGGTAGCCCACATTACCCGTGCCATAAAGCCCTATACCCCCTCTATACTCCTGAAGGGAAACCCCAGAGGCCCGCGTGTTACCACGGCTGTGGAGCTGCAGAGCTGGGACACAGCTGGCATTCAGAACACCGGGGACCTGTTCTGCGATGGAACTCTAATCCCCACGCCGAGCTGGTGGATGGGGAGGGTGTCCATCCCAGGAGTTTTTTCCTACATCGTTCACTTGTAGACGCACTATCTTCCAGATGGGGCGCGCTGGCTACAGGGCCCCCTGTGCATCATACTATCCAATATCTACATAATATGGGAGATGGGGGCCACCTAATCAGAAGGTTCGCAGTGTCGATTCGTCAGCACACTGCAATCTTTCTAGGTTAACTAAAGGAGCACTGGGAGGAGGACCTGGGACGTACCTTTACCGAATCAGAATGGACGGCAGTTTTGGAAGGCCCCTCCTGCATACCTTGCAACCAGCGTTTCCGTCAAATACAGTTTTTCATACTTCACCGCGCGTACCTCACCCCGGCGCAAATCAATAGATATTTCCATCGTACAGACGCAGCTTGCCCCAGGTGTCACACAGCTGATGCAGACATTTTACACATGCTATGGTGGTGTTAGAAACTGGAAGCATATTGGGGTGCGGTAGCAAATACCCTGTCCCATTGCACAGGACAAGACATACCTTTCAGCTGAGAGGCCTAAATACTTCATCTGTTTGGGAGGGGGAGGAAGCACAGAGCCACTTCCCGCTTTCTAGATTTAGGCCTAGTTGTCGCCAAGCGCCTAATCATTAAACACTGGAAGGCGAAAGGGGCCCCACAGGCAGCGGCGTGGTGCTAATCCCTGGTCAGCTGGGCTAGGGCAGAGACCATTGCCCTGCGTAGGGAGGATTTGCTGGGACACCGCAGGTTTCGCCTGAACACTGAATGGGAGACCATCCTTTTGGAGCTGCTGCAGATGGAGGAGTCAGTAGAGGGTTCCTCGCCAGGAAGTGTTGATGCCGCAGAGTCGGCGTACAGGAGGATGGGCCACCCTGATTGCACCCGGTATAGAAGTGGCAATTTGCTTTTCATTTGGGTCACTCCTGGGATTTTGCAATACACCTGAGAGCCCCGGTATACGTGATGTGCGCGGTCGTGCTGGTATGAGATGGGATTTATTCACAGTTATTCCCCCTCCTTCCTTCATCTTGCTTTGTCCTCATTAGGTTCGTACCCTCCTCCACAGTTTAGGCCTAAAAGGCAATATAAGCAGAGAACATGCAGGCACTGTGTGAAGTAATGCTCAATATGCGATGTATATACCTTTCGCTCGTCCAAACAACTCCTTCTGTATCTTCGATAATATGCACCGTATTCTTGGTTATACACTTAAGCACGCCATGATAATGTGGTAATGTAATGAAACAACAAGTCATGTCTAAAGACCATATCTCTGTTAAATAAGCAAGATGACAATAAACAGATTTAAACAAAAAAAATGTATGTCTTATTCCTTCGACGATGATATGCTTTATTTACGGCAGTGTTACTAATATATCTTGTGTTTGATGGGTATGGCACAACACAAGAACTAACCCTGTATTCTCTTACTTTTTGCCTTTTTATTATGCATGCCTTTTTTTTCATGCTTTGTCTACAGCAGCATTGTTAGTGTATTCTGGACCGTGCTTGTGCTCAGCGCAGCGGTTCCGTGTTCGTGAAATTAATATTTATTTATATGGGCAATTGCCCCGCACGCGTGTTACCATCCAGAGTTCTATAGAGGTTAGTTCCTCCTGGCTCAGCACCCGCTTTATGTGCACACTTCTGTATGTAGGAAATTGCAGAGACACCTCTGTAAAATAAATAAACATGCGCTTTCACACGCATGGTCTTTTTTTCATTTTGGTCGAGAGCAGGGCTACTTTTATTTTTTTTGTTTGATTTATTGAGAGAAAAACGTAAATAAACAGCAATAAAGTGGATGAAATCAATCTTATTTGACAATATTGTGAGGAAGTAAAATAAAAAGAAGATATAGGTAGTAAACTTTGTATAAGAAGAAGAAATACAATATGGAGAAAGCAAAATAAAGGAAAAGGGGGGATCAAGGGGAAGGGAACAAAGTAATTAATTTAGAGCAGCTAAAACATCATACATTTTGTACAAATGGTGTAACACTGTAAGCATAACAATAAATGAGAAGTCAGAAAAGTATTGTAATAAACATTCGGTAATAAAGAACCAACTAAATAGCCATGAGGAAAAAGGCAAAGGGAGAAATTTAAGGTGGTTTCCGTACATCATCTGATACATTGTTAGAGGCGACAAAGGAAGAGGCGGATTGAGATAGATAAGTTGTTAAAGGGAGCCATAAAAGATCCCTCTTGATTGCTAGAGATATGGGAGAAACATAATTAGTGTCCAGTCAGTGGTGAAAACAGACAGCATTCCACCATGCTCTGAAAGTGACCTTATCAGCTTGTTTCCAGTTTGAAGTTATTAAGTGAAATGCAATAGCTAATAATAAGTGTAAAAGTTTAAAAATCAATGGAGTTTGGGGCCATTGGGGAGATAGAGTGCCTAAAAATATATTTGTGATAGAAAAAAGGAATTTGGACCTTAACAATTATCTTAATTTTGGACCAGACTAATTGCCAGAAATGAAGGATTGGGGGGCACTCAAACAGCATATGCTTTAAGTCTGCGGCCGAGCAGGGATAAGGCCAACAAGTAGGGGAAGAATCTGACGAAAAAGAGGCTAAAGACATTGGGGAAAATAATATTCTATGGTAGATGAAAAAAGGGATTGTGTGGTATTTGCAGCCCGTGAGGTTTTATGGAGTTTAGACCACATTTTATCCCATGTAGCAATTGGCCACTCTTGAGACAAATCCTTTTCCCATGCCCTCTCAGTTTTTTATTTATGCCTTTCTGAAGGGAATAGTAAAGATTTGTAAATGTTGGATGCTGAAGGAGAACCTTCTAGAATTGAAAGTAAAGATTCATAAGCTACAGGAAGATCTGTAGAAGCTGGTAGATTCTGAAGACACTGAGTGAGGGAGAGATGAAGAAGATTGTATTGCGATTTTTGAAGATGGCGGTAAAGAAAATTTAGATTGGAGATCAAGAAAAGTAGGGGGTTTGTTGTCAGATATGAGTTGGGAAAGCCAGAGTAAGCCCCTAGAATGCCATGTTTTCCAGTATATAGGTCGATCACGAATCCGTATTGATTTATTATGCCAGATAGGTTGTTTATGAAGAGATTTAATGGAAGCATGTGATGAATGTAATAGGGGAGATAAGAGTTTACGGGAATGAGAAATGACTGGTGAACACAAAGAAGCAATATTGGCATTAAAAGTTAAAATCTCTTGAAAGTTAAAAGGGGCAATAAAAGATTCTTCTACTTGTAACCAGAGAGGTGGATGTAAGGGAAGATCTGTAGGGATCCATTTAGCAGCTTGTTTTAGTAAAAAAGCAGAATGATAAGTTTTAAAGTCTGGGAACTTTTAAAAAAAAAATTATTTTATTGAGAGTTCAAGAAAAAGACAATAATACAATGTTACACGCTAAAGTGCAAAGTGCGAGACAGTTAGGATATAGGTACTCGAGTTGTCTTACAGTTAATCATGTTGAAAAAAGATCATAGCAAGTAAAAGATTAGCTAAAAGCAATAAGTGCTCAAAAAATATGAGTGAATAAAGTGCATAGATATATAATATCGAATAGCGTTCGTTTCGGAGGTTGATCTGCTTTTTATACCATAATCATTCTTACCTCGGTACCGGATTAATCCCCTACGGAGCTCCAACGTTTCTCAAACATCCTTAATGACCCGGATCTCAATGCATATTTTCTCTCAAATTCCTTAAGTTTATTAAGTTTCGATCTACAAGCTTGGAAGGAGAGTATCTTATCGCTGCGCCAATTTTGTAAGATTAAGGATCTTGCTACTAATGCTGCAATATCTACTAATGCTGCAATATATAGGCACTCTTCTGTATATAGTCCGAAGAAGTATTCCCCTTTTTGGCACCTATGCAAATAATCACACAAACTCATACAGATATCAAACTCAATCAATCACCAGAACAAGACACCAAAATTTGAACCCTAGTCACAAAATGTTATAAAAAATTCTATTTTATTAAAAATGTTACACAATAAAAATTGTAAAGCAAATACAGAATAAAAAATAATAAGACAGTTACATAACAGTACACATAACTTATGACATTGTACCTGTTGTGCAATAAGCAAGCAAAAAAGAGATCACAAATAAAAAACAATTCAAAGCATGGGGAGAACACAAGTAAGAAAAAATGCTTTCTAATCCAGAATACAAAGGAAGACACTAGACCCAAATCAACTGTTCTCCGCAGTGTTGATACTGCTAGCTAATTTCATCCAGAACAGATGTCACTCCAGTCTACAGTCTGCCTTTTGGACTTGCGTCGACGCGTTTCAGTGGAATACTAAAATTATAGGACCACCTTCTTCAGGACAATTTATTCAATCTCCCACGATATAGATAATCTACCAAAATAATGGAAATTAATAACATTAAAACCATTTAACAATAAAAACATTATATATACAAGTCATGACATTTGGTATCACTGTTAACAGCTCACAGCAGATATACATATAGGAACAATGTTATCTAGGATCATTAACACCACCTAAAATTTTTTTTTTTTATTTTTTTTAACAATTACCCTAGAAGACCTATAGGTAAACAAACGGTGTGATTCTCCTGGCGATTCATCATACAAAACATACATACACAACCATTCTTAAAGCAGCTACTCAAATCATACCATACCCTACTCACTTATTTCTTCCATATGTTTTATTTAGAAAGAAATAAACTCAATTAGAGAATAATAGTAGTTACCTTAAAATTTTCCTAAGTACATCCAAGAGGTCCGTATTGGTAGACTTCTTGCCTTCTAACTAAAAAGCGGAATGCGCTGAGTTCAGCGGGAACGTAAAGGAGCAGGCCTTTTGGTCTAGAGGGAAAGAAATATTCATAATTTTTAGAACCTCTCTTCCTGCTGTAGACTTAGATAGTGTCTAAATCTCTCTTAATTCTTTACCTGCCTTCCTGCCTTTTGATATTTAATTACGATCGGGTTGCGAGGGTATGTGCGCCGATCTTTATGCTGAAAAGGAAGGTCCAAAAATAAGTTGTATGCCATATTACCACTAGTTTGAACCGTGAGACTTGTGCTACACACTTACTTCAACATGAGTGTTGTAACATCTATAGGATAAGACTGGTCCTGTATTCTTACTGAGGACCCGTTGCGATGATCCTCGATGTATTTAGACAATCTCGATGGCGCTTTATTTTTAAAGATTCTAAGATTTCTACAAAAAATGAGAAAACAAGTCTAGAGCTGTGTATTTCGGAGATAGAATTAATTATGATAAGCCCGTATTAACAATTTTTCTTGTAAAAACCACTCAAATGCACATGTATGGTTCCTGGTTACCCACTAGCTAAAAAACATATAGACCAAAAAATATATAAACTACACTAATCATCCAAGATACAAAAAGTGAAAGAAACCTCATGTGTAAAGCAAGAGCATTCGTGCCACATATAATACCAAAGACCCTAGCCCTCAAACCAGGTAACAATACCGGCATCGCCACTGAAATCTCGCCACAAATAGTCAGCGTTAGAGAGAGCTGTACTCGACCACAACCACCCGCTGGTCAGAGATTGCTCGGGGGTTCTAGAGACCAATTCCCCGACAGAACAAGTTAAACCTCGACCAACCGCCATTGTTCAAGACTTACCCGGTTCCAAGCACATGGATACCTCTACATCATCCCGGGAGCAGCGTGTGTCAACTCCCAAAGATAAGAACCCGGCCTTATATCCATTCCTAAACGCGGGAGAGGCATAAAATAAGCAACAGCTGTGGGCTATCAGAGATCCAGTCGAGTAGATGAACCAAAACGGCGGCCATTTTGCAATTCCCTAAGCATACTGAGGACTCGTAATCAGTCAGAATTAGTATGCCCTCAATGCATGCTCAAGCCAAAGGTACAGAAGATCTTGAGAATAATACACAAATAAACCCCAAGATTTTAAACCCTGACAAGTTCACGCACCTCCGGTGACATTGTCAAACAAGGCCATCAAAAAGACCATCCTAGAAGTATCCACATAAGACAAACTCGGCGGCCATATTTAAATAGGTTATCTGAAAACAAATCAGGTGGATAACGTGGAGGAGGCGGCCCTCATGGAATTTTTTATAACATTTTGTGACTAGGGTTCTAATTTTGGTGTCTTGTTCTGGTGATTGATTGAGTTTGATATCTGTATGAGTTTGTGTGATTATTTGCATAGGTGCCAAAAAGGGGAATACTTCTTCGGACTATTGTCTCTCGGCGCTCTACCCCTTTTTGTGGAATAGAGCCCCTCTCTCTTATTTTATACAATCATAGCACAGCCTTTGGCTGGAGAGTCTCCTTTTGGAGGTGTTTTAGTTAGGAGCTTAAAGGTCATGGATCACTTTAAGACATTTGGCTTTAGTGACGACCAATTTAATAAGATTATTAACACCAAAAATGGCAATAAAATCACAGTTATGTCCGGAAAAGGGGAGAACTGGGGCAAACTGGTGAGTCTAAAAAAGAAATTGATCCGCACAGAAGCACATGCTGATTTTTTAATAGAATATGTGAAATCTGGGACAATCCCTATTGGTCTACAGGTAAGGAACGAACCAGGTCTCTTTATAGAAAATAGGAGATTTTTAGAAGTGTGGACACAGATTTCTAATAGATGCAGTAGGGATTGGATGCTCCTGATTATCGAGACAGCGCAGGAGTTAATTATTATTGAAAAAGAATCCATAGAAAAGTTGGAGCTAGAATTGAGAAACAGCACTGGAGTAGAAGATGCCAAGCGTAAACTAGAGGAGATCAATAGAGACGTTGAAGGCTACAGAGACTACCTTATAAATAAAAAAACCAACAAACTCAAAAAAGACATAGAAAGATTTAGTGCAGAAGGAGTTTACCCATTCCTTAATGAGAATTATTACCAACAAAAACAGGAACAAGGGTGGGAAAGACCTTACAATAGACCAATATATAGGAGGGGTGGGAGAAAACAGGTGACCTTTTCTGACACCTCTGGGTCCAGTAGCGAGGATGAGATCTCCCATAAAGAAGATAGTAGCAATAGGAATAACTTTGTGGAATCAGGTCCGCCGTCTTTTTTAGACCAAAGACCAAGGCGGGGACAGAGATTCAACCAAAATCAGGGGAGGGGTCAACAATTTCGAGGCCCTCCTCCTCCTCAACAAGAATATTTGAGAACGAGAAATCAACGCTACTGGCGTCAGACGGAACACCAGTGATAAACCTGTCCAACAGAAACCTCACTGAAATAGAGACGAGAGTATTGAGTAAAGGGTTTAGTTTTGTTCCAACTACAGGTATTAACAAATTTCAACTGGAAAGAGATTTAAGAGCTTTCTTTAGGAAAATTAGACTCAAAAGATGCTTTGAGGACCGTCCCGCTAGGGTCAGCAATAATGTTTCGGGCTTTAAACCCGGGTCTTCTTTTACCCCCACATTAGCTATGGTAAGCAAAAATCATGAGATTTTTGAAAAAGCGGTTGAAAGTGGTATACAATCGATCTTATCTCAGAACCCCAGACAACTTGATTACAATATGACCAGAGAAGAAAAACAGTCTCTGAAATCTCTAAAAGATGATCTGAGGCTGACAATAAAACCGGCTGATAAAGGGGGTGGTGTCGTGGTGTTTAACACATCTGATTATGATCAGAAGATGCTAGAAATGCTGGCGGTGACAGAACACTATGAACCCATCTCTAGAAATCAATTAGCGAAGCTGACGTGTGATTGTCGTATCCTTTTGAATGAAGCTAGGGAACACCAATGGATTTGTGAAGAAGAATTCAAATTCCTAAATAATGAAGAACCTAGGATTCCCGCTCTGTATGGTCTCCCCAAGATTCACAAAGACCGGGGCAACCCACCGATGAGGCCCATTGTCAGTAGTATCAACTCTATGACTGAGCCTCTCAGCAAATACGTAGATCATTTTCTGCGTCCTATAGTGATGAATCTCAAATCATATGTGAGGGACTCCTCACACATGATCTCCCTCCTTGAGGGTAAGTCCTTCAATGGGGAGACTCAATGTCTAGTCACTCTGGACATTGAGTCTCTCTACACTAATATTCAGCAACATGAAACCGTTGAGGTGGTTCGCAGAGCGATTGAGGAGATCGATCTAGAAGGAGTAGAGAAGAGTTTTGTGGTTGACTGCGCCAAGATGGTACTCATGAATAACATCTTTCTATTTAAAGACCAGCTATATAAACAAAAGAAAGGCACGAGCATGGGGGCCACCTGTGCGCCGAGCCTGGCCTGTCTCTATGTGGGTGAATTCGAGAACAAACATATTTTCAACGAACTTGCTCCGTTCTTTGAAAATGTGGTTGGTTGGTACCGCTATATAGACGACATCTTTTTTATTTGGGACGGTACAATCGATCTTTTGGAAGATTTTCTACTCTGGATCAATTTGGGGGATCCCAATCTAAAGTTTAAATTTCAATTCAGTAGATCCAGGGTTGATTTTCTGGACATTTCTATTAAGGATGTCAATGGTGCTTTGGCAGTCGAACTATTTACAAAACCAATGGCCAAAAATACTCTTTTACACTATTCCAGTTTCCACCCTAAGTCGCAGCGCGACAACATACCGTTCAGTCAGTTTCTCCGTTTGCGGAGAAACTGCTCTGACCTTAATGACTTCTATAGACATGCGGAGACCATGAAAACGAAATTTAAGGAAAGAGGGTACCCGAAAAAACTCATTACCCATTCTTTCAAACGTGCCAGATTTTATAATAGAGAAGCGATGCTCCAAAATACAGTTAAAAAGAACAAGGAGTCTGAGAAAGTGGTTTTTGTCAGCAACTTCTCACATATCAGTAACCGTATCAAAAATGTAATTAACAGCAACTGGCATATCATCAATAATGAGGAAGAAAGAAAACTTGAAAGACCGATTTTTGCGTTTAAAAGGAATAAGAATTTGAGAAACGAGCTGGTCCATACTTACAGAGTTAGCATGGGCAAAGTACAACACACATTGGACAAAACTCCGGCGTTGGGAAATGTGAAGTGTGGTACGTGCAATGTCTGCTCTCTCTGTGTGGAATCAGATATGCTGGAACACAATGGACAAAAGATCTCCTCTAGGTCCCTGAACAACTGCAGGAGCAAAAACATTGTGTACTTTCTCCGTTGCCCCTGTGGGAAAGGCTATGTTGGGGAAACCGGCAGGGAGCTTAGAATCAGACTCCAAGAACATCGCTCCGCAGTCAGAACTAGGAAAGCCAATGCCCCTCTAGTAACCCATTATAGCGAAATGGGTCATAATGAGTCAGACATAGAGTGGTTCATATTGGAAAAGGTTTGGATGGGGCCGCGTGGGGGAAACATGGAACAAAAAAGGAAACATAGAGAGCAATGGTACATCTCGCTCCTAAACACAGTTAGAAATGGGCTTAACTCTAGGGAGGAATGGGATCGCATGATCAAGTAATATGATTGTTTACACCTTCTTTAGGTTCCCAGACTCCTTTAGTAGTTTTATACACCGGACGGGTGTATTATAGTGAATTTGTCGGATGGAGATTTTAGGCGAATTTGATACATCTTATATGCCCATTAGGAAGAGGAACACCCAAAGATTCTCTTTTCTGTGCAGTGATTAGTTTTGTGTAGAACGGTCATTCAAATATGGCCGCCGTTTTTACGTAACTTCGCCTCCACTTGGAGGGTTTCCTTTTTGGCCCTTACGACAATGTCTGTGTAGTTTTTTGGTGCCTGTCGGGGGACACATCTTGTTGGTTCAATGGTGGGTGAGTTTTGACGACATTTCTACATCTTTGGCCCGGACATGCATGGATACTATATTAGCTCTTTCGGTAAGTCCATGAGGGCCGCCTCCTCCACGTTATCCACCTGATTTGTTTTCAGATAACCTATTTAAATATGGCCGCCGAGTTTGTCTTATGTGGATACTTCTAGGATGGTCTTTTTGATGGCCTTGTTTGACAATGTCACCGGAGGTGCGTGAACTTGTCAGGGTTTAAAATCTTGGGGTTTATTTGTGTATTATTCTCAAGATCTTCTGTACCTTTGGCTTGAGCATGCATTGAAGGCATACTAATTCTGACTGATTACGAGTCCTCAGTATGCTTAGGGAATTGCAAAATGGCCGCCGTTTTGGTTCATCTACTCGACTGGATCTCTGATAGCCCACAGCTGTTGCTTATTTTATGCCTCTCCCGCGTTTAGGAATGGATATAAGGCCGGGTTCTTATCTTTGGGAGTTGACACACGCTGCTCCCGGGATGATGTAGAGGTATCCATGTGCTTGGAACCGGGTAAGTCTTGAACAATGGCGGTTGGTCGAGCTTTAACTTGTTCTGTCGGGGAATTGGTCTCTAGAACCCCCGAGCAATCTCTGACCAGCGGGTGGTTGTGGTCGAGTACAGCTCTCTCTAACGCTGACTATTTGTGGCGAGATTTCAGTGGCGATGCCGGTATTGTTACCTGGTTTGAGGGCTAGGGTCTTTGGTATTATATGTGGCACGAATGCTCTTGCTTTACACATGAGGTTTCTTTCACTTTTTGTATCTTGGATGATTAGTGTAGTTTATATATTTTTTGGTCTATATGTTTTTTAGCTAGTGGGTAACCAGGAACCATACATGTGCATTTGAGTGGTTTTTACAAGAAAAATTGTTAATACGGGCTTATCATAATTAATTCTATCTCCGAAATACACAGCTCTAGACTTGTTTTCTCATTTTTTGTAGAAATCTTAGAATCTTTAAAAATAAAGCGCCATCGAGATTGTCTAAATACATCGAGGATCATCGCAACGGGTCCTCAGTAAGAATACAGGACCAGTCTTATCCTATAGATGTTACAACACTCATGTTGAAGTAAGTGTGTAGCACAAGTCTCACGGTTCAAACTAGTGGTAATATGGCATACAACTTATTTTTGGACCTTCCTTTTCAGCATAAAGATCGGCGCACATACCCTCACAACCCGATCGTAATTAAATACCAAAAGGCAGGAAGGCAGGTAAAGAATAAAGAGAGATTTAGACACTATCTAAGTCTACAGCAGGAAGAGAGGTTCTAAAAATTATGAATATTTCTTTCCCTCTAGACCAAAAGGCCTGCTCCTTTACGTTCCCGCTGAACTCAGCGCATTCCGCTTTTTAGTTAGAAGGCAAGAAGTCTACCAATACGGACCTCTTGGATGTACTTAGGAAAATTTTAAGGTAACTACTATTATTCTCTAATTGAGTTTATTTCTTTCTAAATAAAACATATGGAAGAAATAAGTGAGTAGGGTATGGTATGATTTGAGTAGCTGCTTTAAGAATGGTTGTGTATGTATGTTTTGTATGATGAATCGCCAGGAGAATCACACCGTTTGTTTACCTATAGGTCTTCTAGGGTAATTGTTAAAAAAAATAAAAAAACTAAAAAAAAAAAATTTTTTTTTAGATGGTGTTAATGATCCTAGATAACATTGTTCCTATATGTATATCTGCTGTGAGCTGTTAACAGTGATACCAAATGTCATGACTTGTATATATAATGTTTTTATTGTTAAATGGTTTTAATGTTATTAATTTCCATTATTTTGGTAGATTATCTATATCGTGGGAGATTGAATAAATTGTCCTGAAGAAGGTGGTCCTATAATTTTAGTATTCCACCGAAACGCGTCGACGCAAGTCCAAAAGGCAGACTGTAGACTGGAGTGACATCTGTTCTCGATGAAATTAGCTAGCAGTATCAACACTGCGGAGAACAGTTGATTTGGGTCTAGTGTCTTCCTTTGTATTCTGGATTAGAAAGCATTTTTTCTTACTTGTGTTCTCCCCATGCTTTGAATTGTTTTTTATTTGTGATCTCTTTTTTGCTTGCTTATTGCACAACAGGTACAATGTCATAAGTTATGTGTACTGTTATGTAACTGTCTTATTATTTTTTATTCTGTATTTGCTTTACAATTTTTATTGTGTAACATTTTTAATAAAATAGAATTTTTTATAACATTTTGTGACTAGGGTTCAAATTTTGGTGTCTTGTTCTGGTGATTGATTGAGTTTGATATCTGTATGAGTTTGTGTGATTATTTGCATAGGTGCCAAAAAGGGGAATACTTCTTCGGACTATTGTCTCTCGGCGCTCTACCCCTTTTTGTGGAATAGAGCCCCTCTCTCTTATTTTATACACTCGTCTGTATATTACTTAGTGTCACATTGGGGGAACAGCCCATCACTGCGATGAATTTATCAATGGAAATAGAAGGATCAATGTTGGCTCTGAGATCATTTTCAATTTCTTCCCATAAGCTACTGATTTTCGAGCAGTTCCATACAATATGTAACAAGGTGCCGCAATTCTCTCTAGCACAGCGAAAACACCTGTCTTCTATTTGTGGGTAGACATTGCGTAGAAAGGAGGGTGTCCCGTAAATTAAACATTTTGGATAAAATTGCATATGTTTAAGGTTTGCGCCTCTCAAAACTGTAGCATTTAAGTTGTTAATTCTATTCCAAGGTAATTTTGAGAGCTGTAATGCTTCCCTTTTCCACCATCTGTCTCGGATTTTTTCATATATGGGGTGAGGCTTATTTTTGTCGAAAATTTTCACCCATGCACTAACAGACCGTTGTTTTGGGGATTCAAAAGCTTCACTAATCCTTACGATTGGTGTTATACTCCTGGCGTCACATTTTTCCAAAAAGGATCTGAGAGCAATATATGACCATTTCAGCATGGCTTTAAAGTGTAAAAGCCCCATTTCTATCTCAGGCCAAGTCTTCCAGGAGTTGCTATTAAAAAAATCAATAACCTGTGTATAACCATTCTCTTCCCATTTTCTTAGGACGCCAGTTTCTAATAATCTTATCTCCCTGTGTAAAAATGAGACAGCTTTGTCAAGCCATTTATTCCTGGATTGCCATAAAATTATAGGAATTGAGATTTTTGTTTAAACATCCATTTGAGAGTCTTATATTGTACTTTCTTAGGGTACTTAACTATTCTTGTTGGATCTATGATGTTATACTCCATTAAGATCTTGTTCATAAAATAGTTATCAACCTCCGGGGGGTCTGATTGAGATAAAAATCTAAAACTGTTATGTGCAAAACTTGCATGATAATAGTTCCTAATGTTTGGGAGGGACAATCCCCCCTCTGCAGTTGGATAGCTTGAAGTGCTCAGTGAAAACCTTGGTGTTTTATTAGTCCATGAATAGGATGAAAATAAACTATCTATTTCTTTAAAAAAAGATGCTTGAAGTGCACACGGGGCAGCTGAAAATAGGAAATTAAATAAGGGCAGGATAGACATACGTATTAGTGCCACCCGACCTAATTTTAATAAAGGAAGTTGGTTCCAAAGTATTAAAATGCACTTCACTTTTTGGATCAACAGGATATAGTTCAAATGGAAAATATCCACTATTTTCTCCGTCACAAAAATCCCTAAATATCTCTTGGGCGAGTATTATAGACTGATCTAAAATTTGGCAATAGCGAAACAATGGGTCAATTGCACAGTATGATTTCTATCTTGGACTTATTTATTTTATAGACTCCTATTGCTTGGAAATCTGAGAAAATCCCCAAGATTTCCTCCTGGGTACTTTCTTTAGGGTTTAGAAAAAGGACAATATCGTCCGCGTATAATTTTATGTTAGATATCACTTGAAGGGGGGCTGTATGAGCCTTTTTCTGTCTGATTGCCATTGCAAGGGGCTCTATAAATAACGCAAATAAAATCGGGGATAGAGGACACCCTTGCCTAGTACCTCTATTTATTAGGCAGGTTTCTACATTTACAGAGTTAATTAGATTTGTGCCCGTGAGTTCATATATAGCCGTCTTATAATTTGTATGAACCGATCCGAGAAGCCAAATTTTTCCAAAATTAATAACAAACAATCCCATGAAAACAAGTTGAACGCTTTTTCAGCATCTAAAAGCCATATCTGGGCCTCTCTCCTGTTTTTATTTAAAAAATCCAATGCCTCTAATAAAAATTTTGCATTGGTAGAAAGCTGTCTCCTGACTACAAACCCACATTGGTCTGTATGAATAAGTGAGCCCACCAACCTGTTGAGCCTGTTTGTAAATACTTTTGTGAAGATTTTATAATCCACATTAAGAAGACTTATGGGCCTATAAGAATTGACATTCTCCCTATTATTGTCCATCTTCAGGACACTAACCACTACTGCAGAATGAAAAGATGGCAGAGGTTCTCCACCCTTAAGTAAGTGGTTAGCGAGATTTAAAATATGTACATTAAGGGATGAAGCGAATCTTTTTAAAAATTCCACCGGGAGACCATCTTCTCCGGTTGCTTAACAGTTTGCCATCGAGCTAATAACTAACTCGAGTTCTTCGTTCATGAAATCCTCTAGGAGTTCTTCTCTAAATTTCCTATTTAGGTGGGGAACAGGCAAATATGGAGCCTGTAATAAAATCAGAGGGTGTATGATAATCTAATTGGTAGATTCCCTTATTGTGTTTAAAAAAAGATTCACCTATATCTTCGGTTCTAGTTAGACGTGTTTTAGCTAACTCATCCCAGATGCTCTCGATTCTATTTCGAACCTGTTTCTCTTTTGTCTGCCATGCTAACAGCTTCCCTGTGTATTCACTTTCTTCATACACTGTATGGAGGTAAGTCCCACTAACTGCATCTCCTAATCAATAATAGTATTCTCTCATTTGTATTTTTGCCTGGAGTAGCTCTTGCTTAGTATTTGAATTGCTATTCTTAGTGTACTCCTGGTTTGCATGGGTGAGTCTTGCCTCAATCGTCATTCTCTCCTCTTTTTTTGCCCTTTGCTGCAGAATTTCTTTTGAGGTAATTATGCCTCTGAGCGTAGCCTTGAATGTGTCCCAAATTACATTAGTTGGAGCAGAGTCAATATTTATATAGAAAAAGGCACATATCTCTTTGGCTATTTCTGTACACCAGAGCTCATTTTCCTGGTTGAATTTATTAAAATACCATCTTTCCGGTGCTTTTCCTTCCCAACAATCAACAGCAATAACCAATTTAATTAGGGCATGATAAGAGAAAGCATTTAGAATATGATCATATTTAGTGACAGTAAGGTTGTATGAAGTTAGGAAGAAATCTATTCTTGATGCTGAGTCATATTTTGCCAAAAAGCATGAGTACTCACGCTTTTCTGGATTTTGAAGGCGCCATTTATCTACAATATCTAGATCGTTCTTACAACCAGACAGGTGAATGTAGACCTGAGGTTTATTCTGTTTTCGCTCTTTCCTTGTTGAATCAACTAAAGGATCCTGCAGGAAGTTACAATCACTCCCCCCCCCCCCCCCCCATATAATGGGGCCAGAGAGACAGGATAGGGCCTGTTTTAGCTGTAGGAGAGTGAGCGGGTTATCAAAATCAGGTGCGTATATTGTGGCCAAGGTGATGTTTAACTGATAACGTTTTCCATGGACGAACGTCCAACTACCCCCCGTATCTGACTGCGTTGTTTTTACTTGAAATTGAACGTGCTTACCTACATAAATACCTACACCTGTCTGTGCACTTCCTGCAATAGAAGAGCAATGAAAGCCTGCCCAGTTCTTGATTTTTTTTACCTGCGTCTAAGATACTTCGAAAGTGTGTCTCTTGAAAGAAGATAACATCGGGATTATGCCCTCTGAGCCAGGTTTCAATTGCACGGGACTTGCGTCTATTGTTGAGACCGTTGGCATTGAATGAGAGTATTGTTAAGTTATTCCTACTCATAGTTGTTGTATCCTATGCGATGTTCTGAGCTGAAGCCCCCCAGACCTCCAACAGTCTCTAGGGTCTAATACTAATATAAATATATTTAGGTGGACTTTACATAGTCTGACAATGTATATCCTGATGGGCAATATAGGTCTAAAAGGCGCAAGGTAGCCATAGAAACTTGTAAACATATAATAGTACCTGAGATAGTTAAAGTTCCTTGTGGACGGAAAACCCAAAACTGACTGTGCCTCCTACCGGCCCATTTCATTGCTGAACGCTGAACCTAAAATTATAGCCAAAGTACTCGCCAACAGATTAGTTAAGGTGATAGGAGAATTGATGCATCCTGACCAATCAGGATTCATGCCACGGAGGAACACTGCCTTAAACCTGCGCAGAGTGCACGGGGTGCTGGGTAGGGCACCGACCATTTGTGAAGATGCAGTCATAGTGTCCCTGGATGCTACTATGGCATTCGACACCCTGGAATGGCCGTATCTCTTCGCAGTACTTATAAAATTGGGATTTGGCCCGATATTCATCAGATGGGTGAAATTACTCTACAGCGCACCTATGGCGCAAGTGGTTATGAATAACAAAAAATTCGAAACCTTCACACTTAGTCGTGGTACCCGACAGGGCTGTCCCCTCTCTCCCTTACTGTTTGCTCTGGCCCTCGAGCCTCTCGCAGCATGGATCCTCAAAGATGCAGTAGTCCGAGGAATGCGATGGTCGGTAGACTGGGAAGACCGTATTTCCCTGTATGCGGATGACATCCTCCTTTATCTCACCTCCCCCAAGAGATCCTTGATTGCGGTATTCAACATCCTAGACGTTTTCGGCAGGTATTCCGGATTTCGAGTTTATTGGCAAAAATCGCTAATATATGTTCTCTGTGGAAACTCTCCCCAACTGCCCCGAGGCTGCCCCATACCAATAGTTACAGAAGGCTTTAAATATCTAGGCATATTCATCTCTCTTGACCCAGCGATCAGATATGCCCGCAACCTGGTCCCACCCCTGCAAAGGCTTAAAAGTGACATCATAAATTGGAAATCACTCCCACTCTCTCTATTAGGTAAGGCAGCCCTATTTAAAATGATGTCCCTGCCCCGTTTCCTCTATGCCTTACAAAATTCGGCTGATCCTGTCCCAAACTCCTACTTCAAAGAAATCGAAGGACTCCAGAGGGACCTTCTTTGGAGTGGGAGACCGCACATTGCTCTACCAAAACTCACGCTCAGTTGGAATGACGGTGGAATCGGACTACCAGACATTAGAAAATACTACTGGGCTGCACACCTCACAGCAATAAACCACGGCACCTACGGTCGCCCTGACGCTCCAGGGTTCCATATGGACCGCTGGATCCTTCCCAACGGGGCTTATACCAGGGCACTGTATTCCAAACCTGACAGATACCCACTTACTGGACCTACCAAACACACAGTTAAGATCTGGCACGCGGCAACCCAATCGTTGGGCTGGAACAATAGATTAACACTTGCCACACCATTGTGGGATTCACAAAAACTAGGGGACTTGGGCAACTCCAAAGGCTTTGACAAATGGGACCTGATTGGTATCTCCCATATCAGGGACCTATGGGGCACAGGGGGCGTAAAGCCTTTTAGCGCCCTCCAAAGTCAACACTCGCTGGCAGACTCGGAGTTTTTCAGATACCTTCAGGTCCGTCACGCTTTACAATCCATTCTGCCTTGTGATGCCTCCCCACCGGATATCTCCCCATTAGAGGACAGACTGCTAGACGGGCATCTGCCCAAAAGGGCTATATCCTTAACCTACCGAAAACTTATCAACAACATGGGTGATCCCCTAACCTCACTGCGGGAGAAATGAACTGGAGACGGCATCAAACTAGATGACGAAGTTTAGCAGATGGCGATCTCCTCCCCTAAAACGGTTGCAATATCAGCATGGCTCCGGCTTGTGCAGCTGAAAATCCTGCATAGAATCTATGTAACAGGTCCCCAACTGGTACATATGGGAGGTCAGACGGATGGGTCTTGTAGACGGGGTTGCTCTCAACCGGGCACTTTCATGCATATTCTATGGCACTGCAGACCAATCCAGGAATTCTGGCGTAAGATACATGTAGTCATGAGCGAAACATTGGAGGTCGAGATCCGTCCAGAAGCGCCCAGATACCTCCTTAATATCTGTGATCCGACCAACCTCACCACTCATACCACACACTGGGTCACCACTCGGCTGTATAATAGCCAAAAGGAACATTGCTCTGCTCTGGGGGGCCACACATGCACCCACAATTGCGGATTGGAAAAAAGACCTTGATTGGTGTATGCTAAGAGAGAAGTTTGTGTATACGGCCCGGGGCTGTCCCTGTAAGTGGTCCAAGGTATGGGCCCCTTGGAATTTATACCGTGGAAACATTTGTACCCCCCCTCGCTTACAGGACAATGATGTTTCCCCCCCCCCCGTGATTTCCACTGCATAATTTTACTGTACCAGTATGTATATTTGTTTTTGCGGCACCCTCCATATAGACCTTTTGTGATACTATGCCTTGTTGTTGAGTCTGTTTAATAAAAAGATTTATAAAAAAAAAAAGTTCCTTGTGCAGACATAAAACAAAGCCAGAGGCGCAGTAAAAGATTAATTGATTGAGTACATAGCAGCTAAACATCAGATATTGCCTAAGTTTGTAAATAAGGTACTTATGATAAAAAGAACAACCCATAAAAACATACGATCAACTTCTGTGGCTCTATAGAGAATTTTTACCTCGTGCTTGATAATGTACCTACATTTAAAGCCACCTCCTAGAAAATGGCCATCTATTGTGCAATTTTAGCGTTGTGCTGCATAACTTCAAAGCAGCTAAAGTGCAAATGCAGTAGAGCTTAAATACCTAAAGTGCATTGTATAGATAGAGTTCATACAGTGCGTAAGTACTGAAGAAATATATACAGTACATGTAATAACAAACAGCCCTCCCATTTGACCTTTTACTGTAGTACCTATAAAAATCCTGAAACAGGGTGGGCCCGATTCACAGAACTAACTTAAGACAAAATCCTAAACTTACTACCATTTTGGTATTCACAGAAGGCACTTACTCATTTTGGTATTCACAGAAGGCACTTACTCATATCGGTATTCACAGAAGTTAGGAGTCCTAACTTTAGGACTCCTAAATGCCTTCTGTGAATACCGAAAGTCTTAAAATTTGGATTTTTCTCAGTTTAGTAGTAGTATAGTTAGGACTCCTAACTTTAGGACTCCTAAATGCCTTCTGTGAATACCGAAAGTCTTAAAGTTAGGATTTTTCTCAATTTAGTAGTAGTAAAGGTAGGACTCCTAACTTTAGGACTCCTAAATGCCATCTGTGAATACCGAAAGCCTTAAAATTAGGATTTTTCTCAGTTTAGTAGTAGTAAAGTTAGGAGTCCTACCTTTAGGAATCCTAAACTGAGAAAAATCCTAATTTTAAGACTTTCGGTATTCACAGAAGGCATTTAGGAGTCCTAAAGTTAGGACTCCTAACTTCTGTGAATACCGAAGTGAGTAAGTGTCTTCTGTGAATACCAAAATGAGTAAGTGCCTTCTGTGAATACGAAAATGGTAGTAAGTTTAGGATTTTGTCTTAAGTTAGTTCTGTGAATCGGGCCCGGTGTCTTCCCAAAAGAACTCTCTTTTTTCAAAATGCTTCAATTATGTCCGCAAAGATAAAGTATTTTCCTTTAGCCAAAACTTTTAACTTTGATTGTTGGATAATTGTAGCTTGTGCACCATTTCTCTTGAAGGAATCAATCATCTTGATGAAGTCTTTCCGCCTACGTGCAGAGGCTGCGGACGTATCAGAAAAGATTTAAAAATGTTGAATGTCCGATTCACCCCATGTCTACCCTTAATCCGTCCATATAATATCTCCAATATAGCTTCCAAAAGAGATTGCGCTTCAATTATGTCCGCAAAGATAAAGAATTTTCCTTTAGCCAAAACTTTTAACTTTGATTGTTGGATAATTGTAGCTTGTGCACCATTTCTCTTGAAGGAATCAATCATCTTGATGAAGTCTTTCCGCCTACGTGCAGAGGCTGCGGACGTATCAGAAAAGATTTAAAAATGTTGAATGTCCGTAGTGGAGAACGATCTTTTTGCTATTGCAGTGTTTAGTATTCTTTCCTGGATTCTATAGTCTGCGAAGTTCATTAAGATTGTGCACGGGTATTTGGCATTTGGATGTTTCTGTGCTGGTACTCCGTGGGCTCTAGTGATTGTGAGGTCTCCTTGCAGCTCTGGGATAGCTTTCCTCAGGAGCGACCCAGACCACTCTACCATGTCAGCATTTTCCAGGCCTTCCGGTATTCCGACCAGGCGCAGATTGGAGTGCTTATTATAGTTTTCTAAGTCCTGGAGTTTTAGCTCCATCAGATGCTTGTTTTTATTTAGAACGTGTACATCTCTCTGCATAGCTGAAACATTGTCCTCAAGGTCTGAGACACGGCTTTTGGCTTCTGCTAATCTTTTTGGAATGTTAAATATACTCCCCTCTAGTTTGATCAGTCTTTCGTGCATCTGCACATTCTCCAGTGCCTGAGATGCTTTAAGATCCCTGATCTCCAGCAGGATAGTTGTTAGCATTTTTTTATTGAGCCATCCCCTTTCGACCCATCAACTGAGGACACTGATTCTACATCTGAGTCTGAGTCTGATTCAGACTCTTCTACAACGTCAGGAGTGTCACTTATACAGCTTGCAAGGACTGTATAACTGCATGACCATTTTGAATTGAAATGGGAATGGGAGGGAGGCAGCCAAGGGTCGTTTGTGGAGAATTTGCCTCTTCTTGCATGCAGGACTGTGGCTGAGATGGTAGAGCTAGTGGGGCAGGCTGATCTGGTTGATGTTGTTGGGCTGATTGAGCTTGTTGAACTGGGGGCAGTTTTTCCCCCTTACTAGGCTGCGTCGTGACTTTTGAATTAATCTGAGGTACCAAATGTTTATGAAAGAGAGGGTATTGTTTGGGGCTAAGCAGACTATCTCTATTCACATCGGCAACCTCCCCATCTGCGGCATGAGATATGCAGCTTTGGTCTAATACAAGATCAGGTGTAGATTCAGGTGAATGTTCATCGTCGTCTAGCCATCATTCAGAGTGTTTTGTCCAGATTGTTTTTCCTTCTCGGCCAATGCCTTAGCTTTCAGTTCCATCCTCTGTTGGGCGTTCCTCTGGCCCCTTCGCATCCCTGTCAGGGCTGGAGAAGGTGCTGTTATTTGCCCAGATATGTCTGAAACTTCTTTCACCTTGCCTATCTTACTCTGTTTTTTGCGCATCCCCGATTTGGGCAAACAGGTTAAAAAAGAGACAGGGAGAGAAGAAGCAGAATAGAATTGTAGGAGTAGCAGAGGTAGGATATACGTAGGAATTGCCAGAGACTGCCACAGACTGACACAGACTGATTGCCTGAGCAAACAAAAATTAAGGACGAGCTCCCCACATACAGTCTTATCAAGGATGGCTGTGGCTGAGCACCTAATACTCAATGTCCAATACAGATCAGCTAAGCAAAAGGTACCAAATAGGCCAGCTTAGTCACTGCTTAACACCAGGACTGCGCTTCTCCTGAGTCTTAATGCCAAGGTCTTACTCCCCAGTAGCCAATATCCGGTTCTCCCCTCTCGGCCTATAGGCCTCCGGACCTCCCAAGAACCAGCCGGAGCACAACCAGAGCACAGCAGAGCTTTTCAAGAAAACAGGAAGCAGGAAACATTCAACTTCCAGAGAAAGTGCATAGGTAGCAAAGCGTTCTTCCTGCTGCTAAAACCTGCTGCAACCTTTGTTTGCCTTTATTTGCCTTTGTCTACTTCGCGGCTTTCTAGAAATTCCAGATTTCTCACTCCTCCTTGCCCAGTCCAAGTTATTGCAAAAAAAAAAAAAACAGTATGCCTGGGTCTTACCCGTGTCGGAGCCAGAGCCGGTAGCCGTGACAGCGTAGCATATTTATTACAGCGCTGTGCCCCGTAGACGTCGCGACCGTCGCGGGGACGCTTCAGTGTCTGCGGGGGACACTTTCAGTTCCGCGCATATTTCGGAACACCCAAATAAGCCAAAGTATGCCAAAAGTATGCCGAAGTAAGCCGCGGCACTCAAGCACTTCAGTTCCTGTGCAGCTTTTCGGAAACCCCAGGTACACTAGAGTACTCCAGAGTGTGCCACGCTAAACCGCAATTCTCAAGCCCTTAGACCCTCTGTCAAACTATTCCAATTACGATGCTATGGAGGGGCAGACATTCTACCTCCACCGCCGCCTTTGTGGAGGAGCCGGATCCGGAAACCAACAGCTGAAAGTGGGTGGGGCTTCAGATGAACCGAACAGCGCTTAGCGGCTACGTGTGTGGGTCACGTCTTCCGCCATAGTCACCAGGGAACTTGAGGCCTCCGTTTGGCCTATCTTTATTGAGAGAAGATAAGGCTATACGTGATGGTTTATCCTTCCACAAGAATTTTATCAAAGTGGAATCCATTTTTTTAAATAATATTGAGGGATATGAATAGGAGTCATAGAGATAATATAAAGCACAAGAGGGGAGAGCATCATCTTAATAGAGTATAACCGACCCCACCAGGACAGAAAAAGGGGATGCCAGCGACTAATAGTATCACTTAATTTTGTAATAATATTATCAAAATTTCATTTTAGTGTGTCAGATAATAAAGGTGCAAACCATAGTCCTACATATTTTATTTTGATGGGTTGCCAGGTAAAACCAGAGGAAGCAGAGAGATGTTTTTGACAAAGAAAATTTAAAAGCAATATTTCACATTTGTCAGCATTTAGACGATAACCCGAGAGTTTAGAAAATGAGGATACTTGCTGAAGAAAAGGAGTGAGAGAGGTTTCAGGATTGGAGCAATATAAAATAATATTATCAGCATAAACTGACATCTTAACCTGATGGGTGCCAAATTGGAAGCCTGAAATATGATCATTTTGTCTAATTTTTGTTAGGAAAGGTTCCAGGGCTATGATAAATAATAAAGGAGACAAAGGGCATCCTTGTCTTACCCCCCTACGCAATGAGAAGTAATCAGAAGCCTTACCGTTAGCAAATATTGAAGCCCGGGGGTCTGAGTATAATAAAAAAATTAAAGCTATTAATTTAGGGGGAAGACAGCCCCTTTCAGAGCTTGAAACATAAAGTCCCAACCAATCCTGTCAAAAGCTTTCTCAGCATCTAGGGTAATCACTGCAATCGGATGATCTAGGGAAGAGGCTTTGCTTAGGATATAAAAAAAGACTCGAGAGTTGTCAGATGCAAGTCGTCCTTTAACAAAACCTGCTTGTTCAGGACCAATGAGATCAGTAGTATCAATACGGAGAGCCAGAATTTTTGCAAAGATCTCATAATCCGTTTTAAATAACGAAATAGGTTGTTGGTTCTTGCAAAGAGAATGATCCTTATCATCTTTGGGAATTAAGCAGATCAGTGCTTTTTGCAACGTACAACTGGAAGCGCCAGTGTCCCCACAGGATTGAAATAAAAGTAGAAAATTAGGTAGAAGAATATTTGCAAAGTGAGAGTAGAATTCAATGGTAAATCCATCTGGCTCAGGCGCCTTCCCACGGCGTAGTACTGAAACCGCATGAGTTATATCTGCTAGGGAAATCTCAGCTCCTAAAGATTCGAAATCAATGTGATTAGATGTAGGAGAGAGAAAAAATCGAAAATAGGAAAGAAGGTCAGACTCATCGGGTAAAGATTCAGGAGCATAAAGATTTTTATAGAAGAAAACAAATTTATTTAAAATATCCTTATCTTTATAGATAGGAGTGCCAGCAGAGCCTCGCAAAGATTCTATTTTAGCTCTATCTTTTCTTACTTATATATAGTTAGCCAATAATTTACTAATTTTGTTTTGGCCACCATAAAAACGAGAACTGTTTATTAGTAAGTAATTGGAAGCTGCATCAGTGGATAATTTATTAAAAATAATTTTGGCATCAAGGAGATTTTCCAGAGCGGACTCATTATTGGAATGATAATACGCGTATTCCATTTGTTTAATTTTAAGGAGTAACTGAGAGGACTGGATTTCCAAAGATTTCTTCTTTTGTGACACAAAATCCATAACAAAACCTCTGGCATCTGCTTTAAAGGAATCCCATACCATCACAAAAGGAGACTCTGGGGTATTATTGATGGTGAAAAATTTCAAAGCAAAGGAGTTAACCTTCTGACAAAAATTGGGGTCAAGTAATAGGGAATTGTTAAAACGCCATCTTCCAGGGTGAGGGGAAAAGGGGACCAAATCAATGCCAACAAAAACAGGAGCGTGGTCTGATATGAGGATTGAACCGATTTCAGAGTGAAAGGCATGTTGGGACAGGGGTTTACTTAAAAGGTAGTCAATACAGGATTGGGATTGGTGGGCAGCCGAATAAAAACTGTACTCTTTAAGGTCAGGATTGCAAAGTCTCCAAATATCAACTAGCATTTTACGCCGCACAGTGGAGACAAATTGAGCTTGCATTTTGGAAGGGGTGAACTTAACATTAGAGTGTCTGTCAAGAATGGGATCAAGAATTCGATTGCAATCACCACCAAATATAACGTAATCATCATCAAATGTAAGTAATTTATCAGATAAATTAGACCAGAAGAGTCTACCAATCGAAGTAGGTCCATATACATTAAAAATAACGACAGGAATCTTATGTATAAGATGCTTAACAATAACCCAACGCCCTTCAACATCAGCTTCCTGATAAACAACAGAAACATTACATTTTTTGTGACATAAAATCAAAACACCATTTTTCTTACCCAGGGCCGGAAAGTATAAAAAATGCCCCACCCAGCATCTCTTTAGCTTGGAAGCTTCATTTTCAGAAATGTGAGGTTCTTGAAATAAAGCATTTTCAGTTTTCAACTTTCCCAGGTGGGATAACACCCGTTGCCTTTTAATAGGATTATTTAATCCTTTAATATTACAGGTAGTAACCCGAAATGTAATTTAATAAAAAAGTATGAACAAACAATATACTTACAGGAAACAGAGCTAAATTTACTTTGGATATGTAGAAAGAGATAAAATGAAGGGGAAAAAAAGCAGTTGTAATAGGAAGAAGAATTTACAAGTATGTAAGTTGTGAGAGAAATCAGAGGGATATATTTTAGAGAAAAGAACAGGGGAAATGGAAGAGGTAAGTCAAAGAGATAAAGAAGAAGAGAACAAAAAAGGTCAAGAAAGGTGAATAGAAAGCAAAAAGGAGAAAATAGAGAACAAGCAGACAGTACATGTCATACAAAGTTGACTGAACAACATACCGATATACAAAAGGGAAGGGAGGGATAAAGGGACAATTTTAAAGATCAGTTTAGACTAAATCCCCAATCAACATATGCAAAACAAACAAGTCTAAAGGTCTCAAAAGGACACCTAAACCTATGGTAGCCTAAGTGTCTGTACGTACACTATGAAACTAAATCTACACAGGAAGTCCTACCTAAAAGGACGGAATCCCATCACTCTCCGAAGTGACATGCTTCATCATCTGGGTCCTCCTTACAGCTGTAAATGTGCTAATGGGAATTCAAACTGACTATCAGGAGACACATGCTTGCAGTTATATTGTTAAAACTGCTGTTTTGCACTGTTTCTAATCCTGTCATCACAAGACAATTAATAAATAGTTTTGTGTCTCCTGATAGTCAGTTTTAATTCACATTAGCACATTTATTGCTTGAGTTTGCACTACGCGCATCACTCACATTTCATCATAACAGCTCCTCATTTTGGGTTTTAGGAACCTATAGGATAGTGACATATACCATAAAACATCCCTGTACTCCTCCCTCTTAGTGAGGGGGTTGTAGCCCTCAGCTGTACCAGGTTTTACAGCTGAGAGGAGGACCCAGATGATGAAGCATGTCACTTCGGTGAGTGATGGGATTCCGTCCTTTTAGGTAGGACTTCCTGTATAGATTTAGTTTCATAGTGTACGTACAGACACTTAGGCCACCATAGGTTTAGGTGAACAACATACCTACAAATACAACACGACTAGGGAGTGACTACACCAGAAGATGACAACGACAGCAATCGAAGCTCCACCGAATCTAAGAGGACCACAATCAAAGACTTCAACGTTACAGGAGAATCAGGAGACAACAAAATTGTTGAGGTAACACACCTGTAAGTGAGATAAAAGAAATTAGCAGGAGAAGTAGAAAGAAATAACCATAAGACGAGAAATGTAAGAAAAATATATGGAACAAAAAAGAGAAACAACATTATATAGGCATTACAAAGATATAAGTAAAACAAAATTCATCAAAAAGCGTTGAACAAGAAAAAACAGCTACATAACACGAGGCAAAAATGATGGTCATGGAGGTCTCGAAGTATCCATGTTATCAGCTCCATGAAGACGAAGGAACTCTTGTAGCTCCGCAGGGTTATCAAATGTTGTAGTTTTGTCTTTATATGTAACCTTGGATGAAGAAGACCATATCTGGCGTTGATTGAGCGTAATTGAGGACGAGGATCAAGAAACTTTCTCTGACGGTCTGCTGTGATTTTAGCTACATCTTGAGAAAAGAAGAGACATTTACTTTCCCCAAAAATCTGTTTCTTGGTCTTGACAGCTGATAGGACTTGAAGAAGGTCGGTGTACTGCAGAAAAAGCATGATGACACCACAAGGTTTCACAGAAATATTCGGTCCAAGTCTGTGAGCCCTTTGAATGTTGAGAGAAGGAGTAGCAGGTAAATCCAGAAGCTTAGGCACAAAAGATTGAAAAAAGGCGGTTGGGTTGGAACCTTCAATATTTTCAGGAAGACCATAAAGTCCGAGATTGTTCCTACTATTTCTGTTTTCCAAGTCCTCCACCTGTTTTTTAAGGAGAGAAACTTCAGAATCCAAAGATGAGATACGAGAGCACGAAGTTTCGAGTGACTCCGTTCGCTGATCTACAATGAGCACTCGTGAATCCAAAGAAGACCATTTATCATTCAAAAATTGTAGAGTTTTATTAGTTTCCTCTATGAAGGGTTTCAGAGCTCGGATCGCCTCGAGAAAAACATCCATAGCTGACGGGGAGGATTTTTCTGGAGAAGAGGGGTCTTTTTTGGGTCTTTTAGTAGAGATTGCAAGTAATTTGCTTGAAAACTGCGCGTTTGGTATGGTGTCTGAAGAATAATCGGGTTTCTGAGAGGGGAGATCCTCCATTTCAGTACAGTTGGAATTTGAGTCTGAAACTGAACACGCAGGAACTTTTTTAGAAGATGTAGTAAGTTTAAGATTTCTCAGCCTCTCCATAAAAAGTGTGTTGGAATTCAGTGATAAAACACTAGACTCTTAAGCTCAATAATTCCAGACCATAAATAAAATAACTGAGAAAGAATTAACATTAGCTGCAGCCTGCAAAATCCAGCAAGAACTCCTTCAATAATATGTAATATGAGGCCAAAAGACAAAGGAAACCACCAAGAAGAGGATAAAAAATTCACCTCATGAAGGAAAATGGTAAGAATACAAAATGCTGGCAACTTCTAGACATAGTGAAGAGAACGGCGCCAGTAAATGTCAGGACTGTCACAGGCATCTATAACATTGTCTCCACAACAAGAAGAGAAGTTAATTGCTTGAAAATAAGAGCTCCATTAATAGGGTATGAATTATGAGCAGAGGCAAAAAAAGGAAACATTCTGAAGCACAGTGTACTCTTTGAAGGAAGAGACAAAATGGCGGCCGCCAAAACGCGAGCCGAATCACGCTATTAAAAATGCTCTAGAAATGATGAAAAACAGCATAAAAGGCTGGTTGGAGGCTCACCGCGATGTGAGAAAGCGGATTCCTGCCTCCATACTACAGCGGTGAAGAAATTTCTCCTGAACAGAGAGTTTGCCAGGAACGGCGGAGAGGATCTCTGCAGCTACGTGGCCATCTTGTTTGGCGTGCTAGCCACGTCCCCGAGCAGTGCTACTTTAGATGCTGCCCAGTTTGCGTCTCTCCTGATTGATTTGGAGACGCGTATGAGAGAGGCTGACTAACCCACAGGGAGTGCATGGTAAATTTAAACACTTCTCCTGTTTCCATTTGAACGTCTCAGAGACATGATCGAGTGAAGTTGATATTAACACTAGGTAAACTGACACACCACTTTTGCGGTTCATAACTCGTGTAACTGCTTATGGCAGTTGAACTGAATTACCTTCCCCCTTTTTAATATTTTCATGCTAGAAGGTGACTGCAGCTCGGAGAAGGTCTTTTAGAATTGTTGACTGGACCCTGAAGTGCCAGGTTTATTTGACTTACTCTTTACTTGGTGAATACATATTTTGTCATACTCTTGGCTCTTTAACCGAGGTGTTTTGGGGTGCATATATTTAATTGAGTCTTTGTTGTAGGAACCTTGGACAATTCAGTTGATGATTGGTTCCCTATTTTTTATGGATTCTAGTTTCTACAAGTATGTGTATTTATCCCTAATTTCTTTGCACTGGGGATGTTTTAATGAAGATGGTGACCCTCTGTTCACTCTTTTGGGTATCTTTTGGAGCACAGTCCTTTGAACTAGTCTATAGGTTGGTGATGGTTTCTATCACTATCTAAGTTTCTGTCTTTTTTTG
Source organism: Triturus cristatus (assembly GCF_964204655.1). Classification (NCBI taxonomy): domain Eukaryota; kingdom Metazoa; phylum Chordata; class Amphibia; order Caudata; family Salamandridae; genus Triturus; species Triturus cristatus. Next base: position 546,576,526 of record NC_140581.1, read on the forward strand.
CACAGCTATTAGGATTTGCATGACACCTCGGTGTTTGGTCATGTTCAATCTAATTGCTTACATTGATAATTCTGGTACGCCCCTAAACTCCATTGTTTTTAATTCTAGATTGATTTTGATGGTTGCTCCCAACATTTTTAGTCCTGACAATGACTTTATGAATTACCTTAGGTCGAAACGCCGTTGACGCCTTCCTTTGGCGAATTAAGAGGAAGCATATATTGTGTCTCGTTTTGTCATTAGACGGACTTCCTTTTGTGTTAAGTTCCCCTCTAGCATTGTTTTTCTATTTACACTGTATTTTGTTTTATTTCATGATGTATTTTGTGTGTAACCTTGTGAGCACCAGTTGAATGTTTTACATGTGTCTTGTGTTTTTGGAATATTTTTTTATTATAAATGTTTTTTAATATAACTATTGTAGGTACCTTATTTCATTGGTTCTAACTTCTTTTCAATTTATTGTTTATGGTTATTTATATGTGTTGTACGTTGAGTATATTTTTGTTTAAAAATAATTCCCTGAACTATTGTTGCTATAATATCCTTTATTGACCCCAGGTTCTGGGAAGTAGCGCTGCCCCTGTTTTTTATGGTCAGCATAGTTTCCAGAATTAAAAGTTGACCGCCCCTGCTGGGACCATCAAGTAGTACACCTGTTGTAAGTGAAGCCTAGGCACTTCTGGATGAATTAAAGAAATGTGGAGAAAGAAATGTGCGCACTACATTACATGCACTTATGCTGACTGAATATTTTTTTAAAGATACGATTCCTGTGGGCCTACAAGTACGAAACGTTCCTGATTTGATTTACCAATGACCCCAGGCTCGAAAGGACTTCAGTCACATTGGGGTTACATGTTCCTGCCACTGGTTAGTGTTGGGCATTGATACAGCTCTTGAGCATAGTAAAAAGGAGATGAATATCATTGCTGAACTTGAAAGAAAGATTAGTGAGGGCAATGTTATTTCTGATGCAAAGGCTGCTATCGAAAAAGTCTATAAGACAATCATTGAGTTCGTGAAAATCGAACACAATAAAAAGAATAATAAAGTCCAAAAGGACAACACTAATTTCAGCCAAGGAAATGCACACCCATACTTGGCAGACGAGTTCTATACACAACCCAAACAACACTACTTTGAGAACTATCAACCTTGGGGACGTTTTAATAAACAAACAGCGATCACTTTCTCTGAATCGTCTGCCAGCTCGGTTGAGGATTTGGAAGCAGGTGAAGGACCAAGCACCGGTCCCCAAGCATCTGGCTATCCCTCGAGGTCGAGGGAGGGACATGGAGAAGGGCAGAATCCAACAATGGAATTTCCAACCTAGGGAAAGACAGAACTACAGGAAGTTTTACCAGTGGGGTGCCCCAAATAATAAGTACATCTAATTTAGATACTGATTCTGCCTTGATTCCCATCTTTAATGTATCTGATCATGTCCTCTCTTCAGCAGAAATAACACTACTAAGTAAGGAATTGAGTTTTGTGCCCATGGACGCAACACATTTCTTTAATATTCTGATGGAACTGCTAAAGTTTTTTAGAAAGTTGTGCTTAAAGGTCTTCTTTCAGGATAACAGTTTCCCGTCAAATTTCAATCCTTCAAGGTTAAGACCACCATCCTTCTTTAATCCTCCTAGTAATAAAATGCCATTTGAATTGCTGGCATTTGAAACCATGGTGATGAATGAGGTGACGACACTAAGAAATCACTTTGAGTACATACCGTATAACATTGCACTTGATTCGACGTTGGTCCTTGTAACACTGAAGAATAATAAGAAACTAACCATCAAGCCTGCTGATAAAGGCGGAGGGATTATGGTCCAATAAACATCATCCTATAAAGCTGAAATACAATGGCAACTGTCCAATAAAACCATTATACCTTGTTGAGATCTAATCCCTTGGCCGAGATCCAAGCATCGATTAGGGAGGTTACCTCTAAGGGAAAGAATTTGGCCTTCCTAAGAGCACATGAATTTGAATTTCTGCGGGTGCGCAGGGGGGTGTTAGAATATATATTTTTTTAAACTTACCGTAATTTGCCTGTCGCCTCCAATGTCGCGCTTCCTCTCTTCTCTTCCTTGTCCCTGCAGACACTGGGACCACCACGTCACAGACTCCCATCCAATCCCCGCGCTGCTCTCCTGATAGGAGAGCAGCATGGGGATTGGCCTGAGCGGGCTGAAAAGGGAATCTGTGAAAACGTAGGGAACTTCAGGAACTTCTGACATTGGAAGGCAGACTGTTAGACCTTGAGAATAAGGGGGCCTCCACATTGAGCACACACACCCTCCGCCAGATCGATATTACTAAACGGGAATATCAAGTGTTAGTCACCAATGAGACACGGGCATACCAACTCGCAGTTCAACATCGCCTGTACAAGACTGGGGATAGGGCGGGAAAATTGCTGGCATGGTTGGGCAGGAAGGAACTAGAGTCGAGGTGGGTTATGTCTATTAGGGAGTTTGACCAGATCTACACCGTGCCCCAGGATATTGCCGGGGCTTTTGCCCGATACTACTCAACAGTCTATGCAGCCCAGACACGAGTAAGTGAGGTACAAATAACCCAGTACCTTGAGGGTGTTAAACTCCCTTGCATAGCCCTAGAGGAGAGAGAGGGGCTGGATGTGGATATTACATTGGAAGAGGTAACGGAGGCTATCGGTCGACTGAAAACGGGGAAAACTTCTGGCCCTAATGGCCTTCCGGGGGAATTTTTTTTAAAGCATAGTGGCATTCTGGCACCGCATCTACTTAAGATGTTTAAACCTGCCAAAGATAATGGGATACTACCCAAGGAAGGGAAACCCCCGGACGACTGTGGGTCGTATCGTCCCATTTTGCTATTAAATATAGAAACCAAAATCCTGGAGACTATACTCACAACACGCCTGTTAACTGTCATTGCCACTTTCATTCATGAAGATCAATCTGGTTTTATGCCACACCGAGCCACTCGCTATAATCTGCGACGGGTTGCCAACTGGAGGGATGCTGTCCAAGGCAGGGAGGAAGCCCATTTGCTCCTCTCTCTTGACGCTGAGAAGGCGTTTGACACCATCCAATGGCCTTTCATCAGACAAGCTCTGGAGAAATTTGGATTTGGCCAGAGTTTCCGGGACTGGGTGGCACTGTTATATATGGAGCCCTTGGCCCGTGTTCGGATTAACGGAGCTCTATCGGACACCTGGCAGATTCAAAGAGGAACTAGACAGGGATGTCCCCTTTCCAATCTACTTTTTGCTCTTATTCTGGAACCCTTGGCCTGTGTAGTTAGGACTTTCCCAGGGCTGGGTGGGTTTATAGATGACACCCGAGTGTTAGAGGAGGAACGCATATCTTTATATGCGGACGATATCTTATTATATGTTACGAACCCAACAGAGACGCTTCCTCTGCTCCTAAGACTTTTTGAGACCTACGGGCATCATGCGGGATATAAAATCAATTGGAGTAAGTCTACCCTATACCCGGTTGGGGGGGTGGAACCCCAGACATACCCTAGTTGCTTGCGCTGGTCGACAGAAGGGTTCACCTACCTGGGCCTATACATTACCACAGATGTAGCAGCAAGCCTAACATGTAACATTAGGCAGGTCCACCTAAACTTTCAGGTAGATGTTAAACGGTGGAGAAAACTACCCTTAACTATTATGGGAAGGGCCACTATTTACAAAATGATTACTCTTCCTCAACTACTCTACGTACTACAAAATACTTACCTTAAAATCGTGGACGCAATGTTCAGACGAATAGATAGCGAACTGTGCTTGCTCCTCTGGGACGGGGCCCATCCACGAGTGGCACTTCAGACTCTACAGAGAAATCCATATAATGGGGGTTTGGCACTCCCCGATATAAGGGCATATTATAGAGCGTCCCACCTTATTGTCATCAATGAATGGATTCACGCACCTGGGAATCACTCGACCTATCGGTTAGAAAGGTTACAGTTCAGAGACTTACGCATCTGCAATAAATCTATGGGGGCGCGGGTAGTAGACTGTTGCTACAAGTGACCCAGAGGACAATAGAGGCTTGGAAAAGCGCGGAATGCCAAATGAAGTGGGACCAGAGATGCACTAGGGAGACGCCGCTATGCGAAGGAAATAGATTAACCGAGATTGGGAAGCTGAGAGGCTTTAAGAAATAGGACCTGATAGGTATTTCCAAAATAGGAGACTTCCTGGAGAAGGGTAGGTTGACCTCTTTTGGCACACTCCAAGCCAGGTATCAGCTACATGACACTCAGGCTTATGCGTACCTCCGTCTGAAGCATGCAAGGACTGTGGAAGGGTTGGATGGGGAGACACTGCCAGAATACGCCCCGCTAGAGGGTCGACCCCTGCAGGAGGAGATCCCAAATAAGGCAACTTTGTTTACCTATAAGAGGTTACTAAATAACCTTTCTGACAAACTAGGTCCACTACGAACTAAACGGGAATTGACCACTGGTGTACTGGAAGATATCAACTGGGAGGCCGCTCTCATGCACCCACGGGAAGTGGCAATTAAGCTTCGGTTGCATCTCATCCAATACAAAATCCTGCACCGCACATACTTTGATAGAGCACGATTATATAAAATGGGGAGGGTGGAAAGTCCTGAATGCCTTAGATGCCACGTAGCGAACAGGACATTCATACATACCCTTTGGGAATGCGCAGAGATCCAGGCATACTGGGGAAAGGTTGTGGGTGAGCTTAATAGCATACTAGAGGTCCACATAGCGCTAGAGCCACGGTTTCTACTTTTGGGTATCCCGACGGATGTGGACATCCCAAGACGCAAACTAGTATTTGCCAATTTGGGGGTGGTGTTAGCCAAACAGGATATAGCAAAATACTGGGGGGCTCCGCAACTGCCTACACTCAAGGAATGGAGGGTATATCTTGATCTGTACATGGTGGCGGAATGGGTGACGTATAAGGGTAGGGGCTGCCCGCGGAAATTTCGGAAGATATGGGCACCGTGGATAAAATACTACAATTTAGAGGTGGAAGGGGAAGAAGAGGGAGGGGGGTTGTTCTCAGAAGGGCCAAGGGAGGAGCCTTGAATGCTGTAAAGTATGTCACTGTTGTTAGTAATCTTGAATACTGTGGTCATGGACTGTTTCCTCTGTACACCTGAATCGCTCCGGCTTACCGACGAGGCCGCCTGCAATGGACACTATATTTGAACAACTGCATTATGAGACAAGTGTGGAAATGTGATTGTTGTGCACTGTGTATTCATGCTTTGTTCTACGTTCTTTTTTCTTTTCAAAGCAAAATAAAAAATATTTTTTTTAAAAAGAAAAGGGAGTTTGGGAGGGTTTCTCCAGCTCGGCTGTAAAATGCAGCCGGCTGGAGAAACCTAAGTGTACATGTGTGTTTTGGTCGGCCTGAGAAGCACAGCCAAACACACATGAGCACTTAGGCAGTGCAGATAGCACTCCTCCTCCCATGCCCTGTCCCTCCCTGCATAAGCTGGCTTCAAATGAAAAATATTACTATGCCAGAACATCGTTTTATTTTCCATTTGCTGGCACTGAGCAAAGCAGTTGGGCGACGCTCCTCCGCCATAGTGTAGGAGCCGCCCCTGCAAAGAGGTGCGTCTTCTCTTTCTTACTTGCAGCGTCTAAGTTACTCCATGCATGTAGAGGCTTGCGATGCCTCTCATTTCATACTCTAGTTGAGATGAGAGAGGATGAGGCCCATACATGGCTTGGGCTAGAAATACTTGTACAACACATCAGTGCTGATGGGGATACTGATGAGACGGTACGTCACCCAATGAATGATGTGCAGTCTCTGGTGCTGGCATTAAAAGGATCTCTGAGTATCCGAGTACAGTCGTAATGTGCTGCCTTCTAAAAATAGACGAATTGAAACAAACTCTTCCAGACATGTTTATACCCTCCGATCTGAATTGAAACAGAGATGGACTCAGAAAAGCTAATCTAATTCATACATACAACTGAACATTGAGTATAAACATGATGTGACCTGATGTTTGGATGTAAAGCTCATCTCTCAGTGGGTCTGGAGGGATCTCTGATAGTATTCTTATTTTATTGTTTTTGCGACATGCCCCTATGACCAATCAAAGCTAGAAATCGTACCTTCGGGCAGATTTTGCTTCTGGATTATTTTTCAATCATTAAGTGAGTCTGTTTATTAAAGGTAGTGGTCTCTGATTAGATTCTGCAACATTGGCCCAAGTGGCCTGGTTTTTAGGTGTTCGAGGTTCTTTCAATTCTGTTCTGCTGTAGATAGGTACATGGGGTCAGATTTACAAGCCCTTTGCGCCACTTTTGCGTCACCTTTAACATGGGAAAAGTGACACAAAAGTGGGTCACGGGGCTTGTAAATCTGCCCCATGGTTTATTGAGATGGTTGTGAGAACGCTGAAAACGGCGAAGCTCCTCTTACAGAAGTTACTGGCCCAATCGCAATTATTAGCTCAGGGAGAATTCAGCTGCTTTTGATTTTCCCTGTTGAAAGCAGTCTAATTCTCTGTGTGAAATACCAGGGAAAATCATGCAGGAACCAGTGCGCAAACACAGATTCCCACATATTATTTCCTAAAATCTTATAGTCACCATTATTTTCTCATCCCCAGAATTACCAGCAATCCTGGTAACCAGAGACATTTTAAGGCATGGATAAATTGGGCAATTTGCTCACGGCCCTATCTCCCAAGAGGGCTCCTGAGAAAGTAAACTTTCTCTCTAGCTGGCCTACCTCTGTCTATGGACATATCTCAGCCGCTCTCCTCTCTCCCTACCTCTACTTCTGAATATCTCTCTCTCTCTCTATTTGCAGAGAGGCATCTTAAGGATTTTTGGGTGCCCTCAAAAGACATTTCAATGGTTTTGAGTGAACTATGGTTCTGAAAGTTTGTTTGGCATCATGCCGGCTTCAATTAGCAGAAAACTTATGAACAGGGTGCCCTAAAATACATCTTAAACGGGGCCCCAAAAATCCTCATGACAACACTGCTGGTAGCAGTGATTTCAGAGGTGAAAATTCTGTGGTCTGAATGACAAATCTGTGCTCTTTTTGTTTTAGATGAGAAGTTCTTTCTAATTTGTAATGCGGGATAAAGTGTGTGTTTTTTCCTAGTGCTTAGTGTGGTTGTGAACACTGTGATACCCAAAGAACTGACGTATCTGTGGTGTGTTAGATGAATCTGCGGTGTTCTCTGTGATGTTTACTCCTGAAGGCTGTGTATGTTGCTTCTTGGTGATTTGTTTTGCTTTGAGCATTGAAGTACTTAACTGTTGCATGTACTGTGATGGATGGATGTGAGTTGTTCTATTTGAGTTTTTCTGTTGCTCGCTGGCTGGACATCAACACTGTAGGCAGAGTTAACATATGAAATTGCATACCTTACTAGATTACAATGAGTACTGAAGCTCCAATGAACACTGCTTAACATCTTATTAGAGATATCAAATGGGATATAATTTGTTGATTAATTAAGAAAGGAATTGCCTAATTTCATTTCAGCAGTATTTCTTTTTATGTGGTATGTTGCATTTGCAAATTACATTGCCGCAGCAAAATGTCCAGTTGACCTTTTATCTTATGGGAGGATTTCTAATTCCAGTGAATCACACAGAGTGGGTTGTATAGCTGGTTTCAAGTTTGATGAAATGATGACAGTATATCATAGCTGGTTACAAGTTTCATTAACTGATGGGAGAGGTCCATAGAAGAAGGCTTTGACTACTTAAGTCTCAGATAAATGGTTTCAGAACTTTGTTTGATGATTTCACAGTTCCTAGTTTTCCACAGAATAATCACAAATGTTTGCTATGGAGGCTACTATGTGGTTGCTGTACACAATCTTGGACGTTCCATGCGACTTTTGCCAAGCCAATGGCCAAAATATATTAGTAGGGGGCGTGGCTGGGCAAGATGGGGGCCTGGCCGGGCAAGATGGCCGAGCAGACGTAACTCGTCTCGGCTCCTGGTCCACGCTCGAGTCCCGCATGCATTATTGCTGATGAGCACTGCTGCACCTAAACTGCGATCACCAATCGGTGACCCCACAATCAGGGCTTGTGAGGAGCCCCAAAATTTGATGCCAGCTCGCTGCTATGAGCTGAATCGGCACCCCGCCAGCTCAGCCGCAGAGCTCCCGAAGATGGCAGCCGCCACCCCCTGAGCTGCAACGGCTCCCGGCTGCCGCAGTGGTGCCCGCGAGGCCAACTTCCCATTAGAACCCCACTTACCTGGGACGACGTCGCATGCTGGAGATCACCGCAGATGCACCTAACCAGAGCAGAGCTGTGAGGGCGGAGGTACGCGCGCCGCTGCAGGCTCTGCCGATACATGTGGCTCAGGCGGCGCATTCCGAGGCGCTGGGGACCACACCGGCGAGGCAGGACAGACTCACCCTGCACTGGTTGGGCTGATTAGAGGAGCCTGCCAATCTCCGGGAGCGGCTTACACTCCATGCCTGACTCCAAGATGGCGGGAGGAGCGAGACCAGGCAGCAACGTGGGTGTTCAGCCCTACACCACATAAGACTTGCTCACGTCTTCCCCTTTGGATTGCCGCGCCAGACGTGGTCATTGCAACTACAGCGCATTGCACCAGTGCTGAGACCACATACTCTGGATGGGCCAGATCTGAACCTGGGATAGAGCACTTCACCACGAGGCAGCGGGGCCCGCGAGTCTCCATGAGGCACACTCTGCATGGATGAGGGACCTGCCCATCGCACTCTCGCCGGAATAGGGCTAGGCTGCAAAGACGGTAACAGCTGCAACAATGAGCTTACCGCAGCAATGACTTTTCCACAATGCTACAGAAGCGACTAACGGAGGCAGACTCAGGCCAGGTTGACGGGAGACTTTATGTGAAGCGAAGTGGGTCCCTAGGTGTTGAGAAGGTAAAGGGGTCGACATCAGACATTCAATCGGGGAGTAGTCTGCCTGTTGGAGGACGGGTGGCGCCGCTCGTGGAGACCTGAGGCCTACTGGAGGTGGGATTGCTAATTCCCATTGTCAGCTACTAACTTTGCGTAGGAAAGACATACCGAAGAGGTGTGCTGTCCAGCGGAGGGCCGTCCTCGCTGAGGCCGTGGGGGCATTGACAGGCCCGCCTCTATGCCACTGAAGAAGGCACTGACCAAAGCCGCGAACAAAGTCTCCAACTTCTTCCCACCAGCGGATAGACGACAACCGTCGGAGTGCGACAACACTACAGACATCATGGCCCTCACAAAAGATGACCTCATGGCATCCTTACGGGACTTCAAAACGGAAATGTGGATGGAACTCAGCCAGGACATTAAGGCCTCCATTGACCAACTGAAGTCCGGCCTAAACAACCGAATGGCCACCCTCCAACAAGACGTAGACTCTGTGGCACAAACTCAGGAGGTTGACAAACGCACCTCGGAACTGCAAGCTGAAATGCATGCTCTCCAAGACCAACTGCACCAAACCCAACTCAAAACCGAAGATCTAGAAAACAGGGCACGAAGGGACAACCTACGAATCCGCGACTTAGAGGAAGGAGCGGAATGGTCTGATCTTGAAGCTTTCCTCGAGGGCCTGTTCGCAGAGATCATAAGCCCGCAAACACTAAAAATCAAGTTGGAGCGGGCGCACCGAGTCGGAGGCCCAACGTCTGGAGACCGAAAACAGACAAGAGATGTACTCGCTAAATTCCACTCCTACAAGGTGAAGGAAGCGGTTCTACTGGCGGCCCGGAAAAAGGGTGCTGTCTCCTTCCAAGGACACACCTGTAACATCTATCAGGACCTGGTGCCTGCTACTTTGGCGAGGAAGCAGCAGTTTCGGCCCATCACAACAAAATTGCGTGACGACAAAGATATAGATGGACTTACCCATTTGGTTTGAGCTTCGAATATAAAAATAAACAGCAACATATTACAGAAGGGGTGGATGTCCTGGGTCTCTCTGCGGGCGATCCTGAGCCCTCCCAAGGCAAAGCACAAGGATCGACAGGGGATGGCTCATCTATGTCGCAATGGTCCACAAGCTCTCGGGGAAACCACAAGTGATGCACGAATAAGGTACACTACACTATCACAACGTTTCAGATGCTATGTACTTTCCCAAGAAGGACTGTTCTGCTCAGTTGAGGAGCACCGATAGCCAGAGTCTGAGCGATAGCTCTGGGATTGGGGAAAGACTCAAGCAACTACACACGGGGAAGATTGAAACAACATGACTGCAACACACTAGACCAACAGCCCAAGGAGGAGCCACAAATGCGGACTGTAATCAGGAAAAGAACTTGCTATAGATCACAATCCTACGGGGATACACATTCTACAGCACCAGGACAGATAGCCCTGATTTAAGGTCACCCGTGGACTGAACACCACTGTCCGACCGAGGGACTTGGTCAAACAAGGCCAGCTTTGCTAGCCTGGATATGCTGTACGGGTGGTCAAAGCATTAGTAAACTCTCGGGATGGGTGCGGACAGGACCTTCCATCTAGTCGTCCCCCCAACACGTTTAACACTGTTACACAACCCATGGTGGGAGAACTGTCATCGATCCAACACATGTTGCTGTTGGTAATGTTGTGGGTTTTTTTGTTTAATTTGTTGGGAGGGGGAGGGTTTTGGCAATGGTGGCGGCATTTTATATGTCATTATCGAGAATATGTTTTGGTCAGGATGCATTTGCCACAGCGAGCACAGCTAGGGAGTTCACTAATCACGGTCACTACCGCTGGCTACATGGGCTTGACGCACAGGTGCCTGAGGGAGAGGGGGGTTAACATTGGACAGATGGTACTCTCTATAGGCTCCTGGAATGTGAAAGGTCTCAATTCACCCCAAAAACGACAAAAAGTTTGGAAATATCTTACGGACCATCACCTTGATATAGTGGCTATTCAGGAGACCCACCTCTCAAGGGCAGAAGAAACTCGATTTCGCCATAAACAATACCCGCTGATTTATAGATCTTCCACACTCACTAAACATCGGGGGTTGCACTCCTCTTTCATACCTCTACAAAATTCCAACCCGCTGACATCCAAACTGACAAGGAGGGACGGTTAGTTATGGTCAAGAGTAACCTGAAGCGTAAAAGATGCACATATATTGCAGTGTACACGCCTAATACGGGACAGGCAGCCTTTTTAAATACACTTGTAGGTAAAACACATGATTTTGCAGAAGGGCCAACATTTTTACTGGGTGACTTCAACCTGACCTGGCAAGCAGATCTTGATAGCACTAACCCTCAAGGACCAGAAACTAGTTCTTTCTCCACAGATGTTAAACAACAAATACACAGCTTGGGCTTTAAAGATGCCAGGTCTACCCTATATCCTCAAACACGAGACTACACGTTTTATTCACACGTACATCGTACATACTCCAGACTCAACTATATTTTCATTAGCCTGAATCTATTAGGAACCCTCCGAGAGGCCAAGATCTTCCCTCTCTCCATATTGGACCATTGTCTCATTTCGGTCTGTCTCACATGGGGTGGGAATGCGTCTACAACCCACAAATGGTATTTCCCGAATTCACTCACGAGAGACAGGGTGCTCCATACCGAATTAAGAGAAGCGATCATGGACTTTTTTGCTCTAATCAACCCCGAAGATACGTCGGTATTCAACAACTGGGACGCTTTTAAAGCAGTACTAAGGGGGAAATGCACAGCGCTTAACTCCACCTTGAATAAATAGAGGACTAGGGAGAGGGAGGACCCAGAGGCAGAATTTGAACTAGCCGAAACCACTCATAAAAACAACCCCACTAGAAGTCCTCTATGAACTCTTACCACACTACAGGGGAAGCTTCAGGCCATTTATACCAACAGGGCTGAGTTCACTCTTTTGAAACTGCGTCAACTTGGGCCAGCGAGACCTCTGACCCTGACTGGAATGTAGCGGTGCCTGCAGACTACTCAGTGGTTCACGTAGACAGGGCTGATACCAAAGGTGGAGGGATCGCTATTATATATCGATCCTGTCTCTCTGTTCGGATGTTGCCCCAGCCCTCGGTAGAGGCGGAGGCTTTAACCTTTGTTATTAAGTATAAAAATCTGGAAGTTTTTAATGGGCTACTAATATATCAACCACCGGGGGCAAGAGCCCCGTTTATAAGTTCTCTCCAAGCATTTTTAGAATCCTCTTTGGATTCTCCCACTTTCACTATTCTGGGTGATTTTAATTTTCACTTAGAGGCCAACAACAACTCTGATACATCCAATTTGCTGGATAACCTGGCAAGTTACGGCCTGAAACAACTTGTAGAAGAGCCTACACATATAGCCGGACACATATTGGATGGCATTTTTACCAATAATGAGCAGCTCCAAGTCGAGAGTGTTCTACCCACTCTGTGGTCTGACCACTCCACAATCCATTTTACTATAAAGCTCCCATCATCAACGAGAGGCCGTAGTCGTAGGTTAGAGGTACCCAAGTCTCGTCCCTGGAAAGCAATTAAGAAGAATGAGTTGCTAACTACCTTGGAGACTGAGCCACCCAAGGTGACTTCTGATATCAACATATCAGCCTATAACTTTGAAGAATGGCTGAGATCAGCTGTTAATTTGCATGCCCCGGAAGTCACTAAATCTTCCCACAATAAAAGGGTTACTTCACCCTGGTACACGTTGGAGCTGCGGCAAATAAAAACAATGTGCAGACGTAAGGAGCGAATCTGGAGGTCTGATTATAGTACCGAACATAACAAAGGGTATAATAGCATACTGGAAGACAATAAGGCAGCGATAAAACGGGCGAAATCAGTCTATTTCACCACAAAGATTACGGAGGCTACTAGCTCCTCTAAGGAGCTATTCAAAACAGTAGCAGAGCTAGCTAAAGGTCTGGGCGATGAGAGGTTTCAGCCGGATCAAAGTTTCGTGTAACAACTGTCTCTGTTTTTCCAGAATAAAGTACGGATGGTATACAACACACTTCTGACTACCGCCGGTGTTCAACAACACATCACTGCGGAATCCCCGAATCACCGGGATATTCCACATAGGCTATCCTGCTTTTCGACCTTGGAAGAGGACCAAGTGGCCAATCTGTTGCTCCAAACGAAGTCGGGTTCCCCATTGGACCCATGTCCACCTTACATATTACATCTACTACCACACAAGATTAGCTCTTTTCTGACACCCCTTATGAATGCTGTCACTGCTTCTGGGATTTTTCCCACGCCATGGAAAAAAGCTTGTATTAGGCCTATTTTGAAGAAACCCTCCCTAGATCCTTTGGACGTAAAACATTATCGTCCAATTTCTTGTCTTCCATTACCTTCTAAGATCTTGGAAAAAGCTGTGAATTTACAACTAACGGATTATTTGGATAGGAACAACTTGTTGGACCCCACACAGCATGGTTTCCGCTCGTCTCATTCCACCGAATCTGCATTGCTCATGGCCACTGAACAGATTCGGAAGGTGATGGATGGGGGAGGTAGAGCCACACTTATCCTATTAGATCTGACCGCGGCCTTCGATACCGTGAACCATTCGGTGCTGGTGCAGCGGTTGAAGGATGCGGGCATTGTAGATACCGCCTTGACCCTACTCACCTTTTTAACATCGCGTGAGCAACAGATTCACTGGAATGGCCTACAATCTGGATTATTCCATCTTCCGTGTGGAGTCCCGCAGGGCTCTGCACTGTCTCCTACTCTTTTTAATCTGTATGTCAGACCTCTGGCACAGGTAATCACCGAACATGGCTTAATGCTGGTGTCTTATGCCGACGACACTCAATTAGTCGTCTCCCTGTCTCAAGGTGTCGGGCGAACAGCCGAGAGGTTCCGGAACTGTCTTACTAATGTAATGGCATGGAAGACTAGGAACTTCCTGAAGATAAATACGGATAAGACCGAGGTTATAGAGTTTGGCCAACTTCCTTACATCTGGAGCCAAACTTGGTGGCCCCCAGACGCAGGCTCCTGTCCAGTCCCTGTAACTAGGGCGAGGAACCTGGGAGTGGTATTTGATAAAGATCTAAAATACGCCTCTCAAGTTAATCAAGTCACCTCAGCCTGTTTCTTTACATTGAAAATCTTACGGAAGATTTTACCTTTTATCCCGATGTCTCTCCGGAAAACTGTAGTTGGAGCTCTTGTCCTTTCTAAAATTGACTATTGTAATGCACTCTATCTTGGTATAGGTAAGGGACAGATTAAAAAACACGAATCCCTCCAGAATGCGGCAGCGCAAATACTCTATGATCTGCCTAAACATCATCCGACCTCGGCAGTAATTAAAGAACTGCACCGGCTTCCAGTGGGCCAGAGAGTAAATTTCAAAGCTCTCTGCTTGGTGCACAAGGCAATCTACGGAGGTGGAGCTTTGGATATTCAATCGCTGCTTCACGTGTACCAACCCTTACGTACGCTTAGGTCTGCTAACACAGGGCTGATTTGTGTCCCCAGAATTCAAAGAGCTAGATGGGGAGGAGCTGGTTTCTCTTATCAAGCTTCTATTTTGTGGAACTCTCTTCCGGAGACAGTCAGGCTGGAACCTAACAGGGTTCTTTTCAGGAAAAAGATAAAGACCTGGCTTTTTCCAAGACCCTAGGATTTCGCGTTGTTTGTTTTAATTCCCCCAGCGCCAAGACGCCACGGTATAAGTGCGCTTTATAAATGTTTCAGTCAGTCAACTCTCCTATTCCCAGGAAAACAAGATAGGCAAACACTTAGCTAGGCAGTTGAAGGAGAAGCGCGAAAAGGAATACATAGGAGGCATACAGGACGGGGAGGCCGGGTTGGTGCACACGGATACAGAAAAGGACGATATTTTTGGGTCCTTCTACAAGGCATTATATACTAAGGAACCACGGGACACGGACATGCAACATAACTACCTTCAGGCACTGAAGTTCCCCCAGATCTCGCAGGAATGGAACGATAAACTTACATCCCCTATAACTACAGAAGAGGGGGGCACAGTCATTACCTCCCTTAAACTCCATAAAGCACCAGGTCCAGATGGATTGACGGCCCAATTCTATAAAACCTTCACGCCGGATCTTATACACCACCTCACACGTCTTTTTAACAAAATGGCTGAAGAGGGAGAGGTGACCCACTTAATGGCTGAGGTGCTGGTCACGGTTATCCCAAAACCGGGGAAGAATACTCAATTATGCACCTCCTACCGCCCCATCGCCCTTCTAAATTTTGATGCGAAGCTCTACTCGGCTATCCTAGCTGCCCGACTGAATGACCTTATGCCAGACCTAATCCACCCTGATCAATCCGGATTCATTAAAGGCCGTCAGACCCATGACAACACCCGACGTACAGTACATCTTATTGAAAAAGCCACCAAACGGAAGATTCCAGCTGTGCTTGTCGGGTTATACGCTGAGAAGGCTTTTGACAGGGTGCATTGGTCATTCCTCTTTAACACGCTCACACACTTTGGCTTCACAGATAAATGTATTACTATGGTTAGAGTCAACCATGCACAGCCTCGTTCTAGAGTGCAGGTGAACGGGATGCTGTCCGCTTCCTTCTCCCTTACTAAAAGAACCCGGCAGGGGTGCCCGTTGTCACGCCTGCTATTCGCCCTTCGCATTGAGCCGTTGGCTATGTCCATTCGGGTGGTGCCGGAGATTAAGGGAATCCCTTTTGGCGGCGATGCCCAAAAAATAACACTCTTTGCTGATGATGCGCTTTTATCCCACACAGACCCATCCCACTCTCTCTTTACAATCCAATCTGAGCTTGCACGGTTTGAAGCTGTAACGGGTTTCAAGGTCAATCTAGGAACATCACGTATACTTAATCTCACAGTCCCAGAAGAAGAGGTCAGGGAATTACAGATGCACACTTTGCTCCAGTGGACCTCTCGTTCTCTTCAGTATCTGTAGGTCCAATTGAAGCCACGTGTGGAAGGGCTCTACAAGGCTAACTTTCTGTCCTCTCTCTGCCGGCTCCAATCAGATCTTGCATGCTGGAAGCCTCTTTTTATATCTTGGCTCAGCCGTATACATGCGGTCAAAATGACAGTGCTCCCTTAGCTCCTGTTACTTTTTCAGGCTTTACCTATCGAACTCGACAGGGAATTCCTTCCCAAAGTTAGGTCCATGATTTTACGGTTTATATGGCAAGGGGGAGGGCACGCTTTTCCTTTTCAACATTGAGGCGATCAAAGTCAGAGGGAGGAGTGGGCCTACCGGATTTCGGCCTATATTATAAAGCTGCTCAACTGAGAGTAGTGACAGAGTAGTCTAAAAGGAAGTCGGAGAAACACTGGCTTCATATGGACCGAGCCATCGCAGGGAGGACAATTTGGGACCTCATATGGAGACCCAAGAGGGAGAGGCTTGAAAACGCTTATATTAGCACACCCACTCGCACCACCCTGAAAGTGTGGGACTCCATATCCTGGAACGAACAATGTACTACATTTCCCTCACCCTATACACCCCTCCACTTTAATCGGCTTTTCCTCCAGCTCTTCAGGAGGGACCTTTCAATCCCTGGAAAGAGGGTGGCTGTCTCAAGTTGACACATTTATTCCATAACTCTGATATTCTTACTTTCGAAAATTGTAGAAGGGATTACGGTTTGGAGCCTGCTAAATATTTCCATTATATTAAATTGAAGCACTGGGTCCTCACATCCCACATTCGCGAAGCAGCTACATGTGCACGAAGTTCGAAACCTTTATACAAAATGTAGGCTCTATGAAAGGGGTGATTTCATTCCTACACAACTACCTGCTGGTCTCTACACACTCTGCACGACCCCGATATATGACTATGTGGGAGGGGAAAATACAGCGCGAAATATCCAATAAGGAATGGATTGGGTTATGGTCCGACATCACAAAATGTAACCACTCCTTAGAACTTCGGGAAGCCCATTTCAAAACAATGATGGATTGGTATCTGTATCCAGCTAAGCTTAAAAAGATATTCCCGAACACATCTGATAAATGCTGAAGGGGCTGTGGGCTATTGGGTAACTTCCAACACATTTGGTGGGACTGCCCCGCAATACGACCATTCTGGGAGAAAATCCTCGCACAAATTAAGGGCATGCTGGGCTACCCCATTCCGACTACTATGGCAGAAACCCTACGAGGCCTCCGTGGCCCATCTCTCATACACCAAACCAAGACCGACAAGGCTATTATGTGGACATGCATAGGGGCTGCAAAAGTAGCAATATCAGCAGCCTGGAAGAAGAAGGAGGCTCCTGCTATCTCACTGTGGCATTCCAGGCTCTGGAAACTGTTATGTCTCGAAAGGATGACAGACATCTTTCGAGACGACTATAAAAGTTTTGAATACAAATGGGGTCTGTTGGTTGCCTTTCTTACACGGGATTGCTGCTGGCAGTCTGTCCTCCCTCCATTAGAGACATGCATCTCTTTCAATTTTAACCTTCCTGTTCACGAGTAGACCTTGAAACGATCTGATAATGTATAGCCACTGCCATTATTATGTTGGTAGGGAGGGGGGTAGGATTTTATTTATTCATTTTTCTGGGGTAAAAGTAAAAAGTAAAAGAAATACATACTTAACTGGGATCTCGGATCCCAGAGCGTGGTACTATCTCTGTCTCAGGTGAAGTTGCCTCATTAAGTAAGGACTGGGACGAGGAGGACGAGAGGAGGGGCTAATGCTTACTTCCCACTTCCCCTCTTGTTCTTCTTTCATCTAAACAACAATGATGGATTCAACCCAGATCTGTGACTGGCGATGAGTGTCTGAAAAGTTTCAACGCTCCATCCATCATCTCCTTGTGTTTGCTTTGTTCACCCTAAGTTGTCAGAGTATGCCCAGACGTGGGTCCATGGCACACTTTGCCACTGGATTCAAGCTGACCTGGCTGATGAGGGGTGTTACCCCCAAACCGGTCCCAGGATGCTTGTTTCCGGTCCAGGGAAGACCCAGCTTGGCAGTTTGGGCTAACTGTTCCCATGAGGCACAGGGTCAAGACTGATTTGCATATAGTTGGGTCTGAATTGGAGTTGTGAAGTGAGCTAAAAAACGATGATGGATTCAACCCAGATCTGTGACTGGAGTATCTGAAAGATTTCAGCGCTCCGTGTGTCACCTCCTTGTGTTTGCTTTGTTCACCATAAGTAAGCAGTGTATGCCCAGACGTGAGTCCCTTCCTCACATTGCCACTGGGTTCAAGCTAGCCTGGCTGATGAGGGGTGTTACCCCAAAACTTGTCCCAGGATGTTTGTTTCCAGTCCAGGGAAGACCTGGCTTGGCAGTTCGGGCTGGACTGTTCCCATGAGGCACAGGGTCAAGACTGATTTGCATATAGCTGGGTCTGAACTGGGGTGGCGAAGTGAGCTAAAGACCGATGATGGATTCAACCAAGATCTGTGACTGGGGGTGAGTGTCTGAAAAGTTTCAGCACTCTGTCCGTCCTCTCCTTGTGTTTGCTTTTTTTGCCCTAATTTGGCAGGGTATGCCCAAATGTGGGTCCCTTGCCCACTTTGCCACTGGATTCAAGCTAGCCTGGCGGATGAGGGGTGCTATCCCGAAACCGGTCCCAGGATGTTTGTTTCCGTTCCAGTTAAGACCTGGCTCAGCAGGTCAGGCTGGACTGTTTCCATGAGGCACAGGGTCAGACTGATTTGCACATAGCTGGGTCTGAACTGGGGTGGTGAAGTGAGATAAAGAACGATGATGGATTCAAACCAGATCTGGGACTGGGGGTGAGTGTCTGAAAAGTTTCAGCGCTCCGTCCACCATCTTCTTGTGTTTGCGTCTTTCATCTTGGCCGCATTCTGCCACCTTGTCAGTTCTCTCATGCGCTATGGCTCCCCTCACCACTCACCCACACTTAATCCACTCACTCGCTTAAACTCACACATTGATAGATTGCGGAGCTGCTGCCATTGTAAGTAAGTGTGTGTGTACATTGCATCCATAAATGGCCTTTATCCTGAAAACACATGAAAAGACAACATGCAACATGCCCTTTCCTTGGGTGCGTAGCTGTTACTTATCCATAATATTCTTAAATACAATAGAGGGGAATCAAAACATCACCGCATTATTTATTTTTTCTTTGATAAATTCCGATGATTCTTCTTGAATTAAAACAAGTTCCTTTTTTAAATAATTTTTGATAATTGGTTGTATATGTGTCAAAGATTTTGATATGTGTGAAATTGAGAAAAAGGTTTGTGAAAATGCAGTTGCATAGCATATGCTTTTCTACATGGGTTATTAGTTACACTCCTGGTGACTAGAGACTCCAGCTTTGGGCACACATTGTGGGCATACATGATCCTCCAATGACAAACTGAAATGAAATGAAATGAAATGAAAAATTATATTTATATAGCGCGTAACTACCCGGAGGCCTCGTCGCGCTTCAGCAATTACTATGATGAGCTCCAAGGTACATTAGCACGCTTTCGCAAACAAATGGGTTTTTAGGACTTTCCTGAATGCCATCCTATTGTTGATCTGTCTAATACTCACAGGAAGGGAATTCCATAGTTTGGCGGCAGAGTGTGAGAAGGAGCGACCGCCCCAACGGGCTTTGATAACCTTTGTTGGAGTTACTAAGTGCAGTGAGCCGGAACGAAGGGCTCTGGAAGGGACGTAAGGCACTACAAAGGGGATCAAGATGGCAGGGCCTGTTCGATGAAAAGATTTGTGCACTATGCACATCGCCTTAAACTGAGCTCTGGCAGTCATTGGGAGCCAATGAAGCTCCTTAAGGGCTTTCTTAGCTGATTGCCAACGAGGAATATTAAACAATAGCCGGGCGGCACAGTTTTGGGTGACTTGGAGCCTTTTGGTCACCGCTACAGGGGCGCCCAAATATAAGGCGTTCCCGTAATCCAGGCGAGAGAGAATCAGGGCCTGAAGCATGACTCTCCTCGCCTGGAAAGGGAGCAAAGGAAGAACCTTGCGGAGCATTTTCATTAACCCAGCACAAGTTGAGGCAGTCTTGGTGGCTTGGACCGAGAAATCAAGCGCCCTGTCAAGCCAGATTCCAAGGCTCTTTATCTGGGGCTTAGGGAGGGGAGGAGTGCCAAGACATGTAGGCCAAATAGAGGCCAAAGTGTTCGGTAAGGAATTACCTAATAACATGATCTCCGTCTTCTCCCCGTTAAGTTTAAGACAAGACGCATGCATCCACTCAGCAACAGCCTCTAGACACAGACCCAGGGTGTTAGATGACCCCTCCGAGTGGTCCAAAGAGACCACCAGTTGGGTGTCGTCTGCGTAGGTGACGATACGCACACCAAAGGGCTGAACTATATTTGCTAGAGGTTGCATATAAACATTAAAAAGAGTGGGGCTCAGGGACGAACCCTGCGGAACCCCACAACTGAGTGGTTGCTTGGCCGAGATCGTCTCACCCTCGAACACCTGAAAAAAACGCTCATCCAGGAAGGAAGTCAGCCATTCCAGGGGCGCGCCCGACACACCCATGCCTTTCAAACGATGTAATAGGATGGCATGCTTGACAGTGTCGAACGTGGCACTGAGGTCGAGTAGTATGATGGCTGCTTTTCCTCCCTGGTCCAGCACCGCTCTAGTCTCTTCTGTTACTGCTATAAGGGCAGTTTCAGTTCCATGCTGAGGGCGGAAACCCGTCTGAGAGACACATAGTAGGCTATTAGATTCTAAATAGTCCACTAAGATGTTATTAATGTGTCTCTCAAGAAGTTTGCTCATCCAAGGAAGTAAGGAGATACGGCGAAAGTTGGCCAAATTGTTCTGATCTAAGGTGGGTTTTTTCAGAAGTGCCCTAACCATCGCACACTTCCATTGGACTGGGACAGAATTCGAAGCAATGGAAGCATTGAGGACATCCAGGATGGCAGGACGGATGACGTCGATTACTTTGATAAGAGTCTGAGGAGGTGCTAGGTCGTTAGGGGAACCCGAGGTGACTTTAGGGATTATTCCATCCAATGAGGAGGAGTCTAGAAGGGGGAATTTGTCCAACAGGCAAGAAGTCATCGTGTCGGGGTCCATTGTGGTGGTAGGCTCCAAGTTCCCACCAGCTATGGAGAAAGAGGAATAGATAGTTGAAATCTTCTGGGAGAAGAAAATTGCTAAGTTATTGCAACGGGTTTTTGCGCTGTCAAGTGACTGACGCTCAGGGGGAGGGGGAGTGATTAAGGATTTAGCAATTTTAAAAATTTCCTTAGGAGAATTGGCAGCTAAACGAATTTTTGATTCATAAAACTGAGCTTGGGCAGATTTAATTTCACTTTTGTAGAGCTTTATAGCATCTCGGTACTCCACTTTTTTAGATTGAGAATATTCTTGTCTCCAGGCTCTCTCTAGTTTGCGACAGAGTTGTTTCCTAGACCTGAGAGCAGGCGAGTACCAGGGAGCAACTTTGGGTCTATTTATTAGAATAGCTGTTACTGCGTAGCTGTTACTTATCCATAATATTCTTAAATACAATAGAGGGGAATCAAAACATCACCGCATTATTTATTTTTTCTTTGATAAATTCCGATGATTCTTCTTGAATTAAAACAAGTTCCTTTTTTAAATAATTTTTGATAATTGGTTGTATATGTGTCAAAGATTTTGATATGTGTGAAATTGAGAAAAAGGTTTGTGAAAATGCAGTTGCATAGCATATGCTTTTCTACATGGGTTATTAGTTACACTCCTGGTGACTAGAGACTCCAGCTTTGGGCACACATTGTGGGCATACATGATCCTCCAATGACAAACTGAGTCACTTCACTTCTGCCTTTGCGCAGCAGAGAGAGTAGGGATGTTCAGGTTCTAGACTCTGTAATATCTGGTCTACCCTGAGAGTGACATGCTGCTACAGATGACAACATTTTCAATGTCTGTGCTGCACCATAGGTCGCAGGTTCCCCTGCTCCTATTAACCAATACAGATGCATACGCATCCTATTGCACCAGACAAGAATTGTTCTGTCATTTTCTATTTATAATGCTATCAAGGTCACAATAAAATACATCTACCCTCCATGGAGCCCTTTTTATAAGCTGCTCCACAGAAAACAGTGCAAACTAGTAGCCATAAGCACAGTCAGACTTGTGCCCCAGTAGTCTTGCCCACATGCAGCCCAGTTCCCAGCCAGCCAGTCCTGTGGCCCCAGGGATCGCTGGAAAATATGCAGTTGTCTGCCCTAGCAGCTCTGTGTAATGGTAGCCCTGCATACAAGCAGTACTACAAATATTCACAGTAGGTACAGCTCTGTACAATGGGACCAGCGGACTTGAGGGCCCATGTGGTCATTACCGGCTCTGTCCCATTGTAGCCTGTAGGCAGCTATAGTAAGTAAGTAAATAAGAAGTTTTTTTAAACGCCTGTTCGCAGAGGCGTCTTAGCGCTAGTATTTTTTTCCAGAGAGTAAACAGCCGAAAAACCAATCTACTGAAGATGAATAGAAAAATGCCAAGTCTTCAACAGTTTTCTAAGGGAGGATATATTAGATTAAGATCTTAGCACAAGTCGCAAGGATTTCCACAGCTTGCAGGCCAGAAAAGAGAAGTTTCGCCCTCCCCATCTTGCGTTCCTGATTTTGGGAACAACTACTAGTTTTGCAGTACCAGATCCTAAATTCCAGCTAGGCACAGGCCAAGAGAAAGTTTTCCGAAAAAAGATGCGGGACCTCCACTGAACAAAGCTTTGTGAATAATACAAAGGGCCTTAAAATGTTACCCCTTCAGTCACCGACAACCATTGAAGGTCATGAATGCCCTTGGAAATTGGATAAAACGTAGGAATCTTCAGAAGCAGACATGCAGCCGCATTTTGAAGTGACGGAAGTTTCTGCTGCAACCTTTTCTCCATGCCCAAATATAGGATATTGGAGTAGTCAATTCGTGAAAGAAATAATGCAATGATAACCGACTTCTGCCTATCTAAAGGAATAAAATGAAAGACCTTCCTCAGTATTCTAAGAAGGTGGAAGCAGGAAGCTGTAACCTTATTTATTTGGTCTGAGAAACAGAGCTGTTCATCAAGCCATACCCCAAGATTGTTTACTTTTTGGTCTGGACAGACAGGGGTGCCTCTAGAGGGAGGCCACCAAGACGTATTCCAAAAGGAGTTGTTAGAACCAAAGAGTATGACTTCATTTTTTGGGGGGAATTCAGTTCAAGACATTTTTCTTGTATCCATGTGATAATGTTGGACAGGCAATCCTTAAACTTGTAGGCTACACCATCAACATCAGAGGAGATGGACATCACAATTTGTGTGTCATCCCCATATGACACAATGGCAAAGCCTTAAGATCTAATCGGTTTAGCCAATGGAGTGACATAGATGTTGAAGAGTGTAGGTAATAGTGAGGAGCCCTGAGGCACCCCACACGGCAGAGTAAAAAGTAGCAGAGGTAAAATCACTGAAGGCCATGCTGTCGTTTCTTCCTAAAAGAAAGGAACTAAGAATGGCAAGGCCTGCACCTCTAATCCCGGATCCATTCTAGCCGGCTGATTAACAGTGAGTGATTCACTGTATGAAACGCAGTAGAGAGGTCGAGAAGAATCAGCACAGCCCTACCACCTGAGCCCACCTGTCTGCGAATCTCCTCGGTGGCAACCAGCAGTGCCGCCTTGGTACAATGGAAAGACCTAAACCCACATTGCGAGGAGTCCAAAATGCTATGGGTATTAATAACGTGACCACACGTCCATCACACCTGTACCATTCATTATGGAGTGTGCTAGTCTGGCCCTAACACAAAACTTCTTTGAGTACAATACCCAGTTGTACCACCAAACCCAGGGTACATCCATGGGTAGTACATTCGCGCCGAGTCTGGCATGTCTCTACATGTCGGCCTTCGAAGCCAGGGCTATCCATCACTCTTCAAACCCCTACTCAGCGAATGTACTACTATGGAAAAGGTTTATTGACGATATCCTTATCCTTTGGAGAGGAGACCACACGAAATGTACTGAATTTTGCACTTGGATTAACACTTTGAACCCCTATTTGAGATTCACCCACACGATCTCTGATACAGAAGTTCCCTTCCTGGATCTCCGTGTATGTCTCAATGGCAATAAGATTACCACGAGTCTATACCGTAAACCGACTGACAGGAACAGCCTACTCTTATTTAGTAGTTATCATCCTAAGTCACTAAGGGAAAACTTACCCTTTGGGCAGTTCCTGCGCATCAGAAGGAACTGCAGCTCCGTCACAGACTATCAGAAAGAGTCAGCGACCCTTATGAATGATCTTATTAAACGAGACTACCCCCAACATGTGGTGGCGAGAGCTCGCAAACGAGCAAGGAATAACAACAGAGAGAGCTTGTTGGATATAAACATCAAGGAACCTGAACAGTCCATTACTTGTGTCACCACCTTTACCCCTGACTCCAACAGGATCAGATCCATTATAAAGAAACACTGGGGTATTCTCAACACTGGTGACTTGGATTTGATGACCCCTAGATTCGCATTCAAACGAACCAGCAATCTTAAGGATCTACTGATTCACACCAGACCTAAGAAACCTGCGAGCAGCTCACAAAGAACACTGTGGGATCTACCACCAGTCAGGGGTCATTACCCATGTGGGTCATGTTCAATGTGTCCCCAGACACGCATCAGCAAAGAACTGGTATTCCCCAATGGTTTGACATGGAAGACTTCTAGGCACACCAATTGCAATACATCTAATTGCATCTATATGATGACATGTCCTTGCGGTCTACCTTATATTGGCATGACCACCCGTGCAGTTAAGACCCGCATGTTGGAACACAAAAGTAACTTCCGGTGCGCCAAGACAAACACTAAAATGACATCCCACTATCAACTTGAACATCATGCCCCTAACTCATTTCAATGGGTTGTCCTAGAATCCCATCCACACATGTCACAAAAAACCCTGTTCAGACTCGAACAGCGATGGGTCCTTAGATTAGCTACGGATGCCACTGGTCTCAATGAGGATATCCCGTGGAGTATGCTCACTTGATTTGATGAGGATTGACTTCTATACACCTCAACACCTCTCTAGCGATCCGCAATTCTTTCCTGACAGTAATCCGTGCTTATGATTTCTTATGACATTTCTGTATTCCTTAGTGTCTACTTTTTAATCTTGGGCACCTCGGATTACCATGACCCCCTCCAAGTGAACTGCATATCTTGGGTGCCTACTGAAGTGAATACGTTTGCAGCACCACACGTGCTGTATCGCATTTTTTCACTCGTGCACACTAGTTGCCATAACAACCATGGACGCGCGTCGCCCGTCCTCCCCTGCAAAGGCAGCGTTCTAGTCTTTTCGCTTCAGCACTTCCGTGCCGACCGGATATTCCCGCCCCCCACGCACGCGTTCTACGCGCCCACGTGACCTTACAACTAGGAACGAGCAGGACATACACTCACCAGACTCCAATGGCTGGCGAGATTATAGGCGGACGGTGCTTCCAGATTTACGGAACTGTAAGTACGAGGCGTGCGCAATACGATCACGCCGATTACCAGCAACTATCTCCTTGCATGGGTTCGCTGAATGTATTCTACTGACAGGCTCAATACCCTTCCACTCACTGATATGATTTGATATAGCTCGCGGCATTGCCTCCTTTTAATCATGTTCTTTCATGCCGCCGAGTGTTTGTGTTTGTCACGGTTCGCCGCCCAGCACAGACTTTCTCTAAATTGAGCTCGACCTCGCTCCCAGATCAAATTACTACACCTGAGGGGCGATTTTCTCTGGGTCAGCGACCAACTGGTCCACTATTTCCGCATACCTTCACAGGCTGCACATCTTAGGCCGACTATATGTGTGCCGTTTTCTCGGCCGGATGACTCAACTCCGGCCTCGACACAACCTTTTGTGAGCGAGCCAACTTACCAATGGGCCCCCTCCTAATCAGCCTTGACCACACAGTTTTCAGGCTCCTCGACCATCATCTAGTTCTCTAGATTCCATTGGTTGCCCAGGCAAACCCACACACCTGAGGGGCTAACCATTTCTGGTGAAGCTGCCCTTTACAGCACTCTGTAATAGTTTTGCCTTACTGTTGTGTGTCTTTCTCAATTTCTTTTTCGTAGGACACTAAAATTTAGTGCTCTCTCACCCCGGCCTTGTAAGAAGCACAGCCCGGTAGGGTGAGTTTCTTCATACTACTCATTACCAATCAATCTTGTGTTGTTGACACTGGTCTCAGAATTGGGTGATTATTTCTGTGTTGCTGTTCTTAGTCTTGAACATGTCCTTCATACATCGCTTATAACCTATGCATGTCACATGTGTTTTTCTTGACACTCACTGTTGTCTGGAATCAACCCGAATTTATGAATGTATTGGTTTTTATGCTTTTACCTGTTATTTTCTCTTTTCCGCAGGTGTGCTCATTTATTCACGGTACCACACATTTTTAGGGTGCTGTACGTGTGTCCACCACTGTTACCTCTTAGAGGTTGTGGGCACCACCAAAAAAGTGTAGGTAGCCGTACACTTCCCCGGTCCTGAAGAATTGCCATTTAATATAATCTAAGGCAAGAAACATGTTGACCAATTGATCCCCCTAGCACATTCACTCACATAGCTTAAGGTGAGACATGTGCGGATTATTTTTTGTTTTAATCAGGATGGTGACCATGCTTTATTAAAATTGTTTAGTGGATCACCTACCCCTGTTTTAACACACCATACCTCACCTCACTTGCACCTACACTCACTGTTGTGATTAATATCTTCCCCCCACACACACCGTATTCACCGGCGTTGGAAATAAAGATCTCCGCTAGGAAGGCCCCATTGGGTGCCTGATCGGGCATTGCACCTGCCGGCCCGATAAGGAGCAAAGACCCGGTGATGAAGCAAGACACCCGCTTGTTGGGTGTGTGAGGGTCTTCTTTTCCAAAAAAGGAGTAAACCTGACTCCTGTCCTTCACATTATTTTCCTCACCCCCACCTTGGTACCTCGTAGTGAATCTAACACACCTTGCGCGTACTTTAGGAACTGCATACCCTTTTGTTTCCATTATTGACGGGCATGTATGCTGGACCTGTGATGATAATAAGATTGTCCATTATTATCTAAAGCCCTTCTTTCCCTCCTTTTGCTTGATATTAATAAAGGCCGCAAGGTCAGCATTAAGTGCTTTCTCAAACATTTTAGCTGGAAAAGGTAATCTGGAGATGAGTCGATATCTTTGTGTCACCAGGGCACAGGCAGTATATGAATCCTGACAGTCCTGCGCACAAGCAGTACTGTGCTCAGCTACTTTGCTGGAAGCCTTGTGCATATGTAGCCCTGACTGTGAGCATTAAATGTTGTGTGTTCAGGCAGCACTGCTCATGCCGTGCAAGCTGCCCTTAGCACAGTAAGCACCGATTAGTTACAACCTTTCAGACAACTGCACAACCAACCTGCCCTGTACAGCTTTCTCTGTGCAAAACAAGCCACGCAAACCGCCAGCCCGGTCTGCTTCAAGCAGTGAGACACCGCCAGCTTTGCCGGCTGTTAAGCAGTACTTCACATTACTCTGTGTTGTACACATATTCTAAGTCTTGTGTGTGCTTAGCTGAGCACATTGCTCCCCATCTCTTTCCATATCCAGCATAGAAGGCTACATTGCGTTCTGCTAACTCGATGCTCTGCTAACCCCACGCACTACATGCGAGCTCCACATACAGTCAGCTAACTTCCCTTCTGATCTATACACTGCTAGTCTAAGAGGTGCACTTGCGATGTGCCAACCCTGTGCGTGATCTCTCACTCCGGCACAGTCCTTGCACCACAGGCAGTCTTGCACTGTACTAGCTCTACACTATGGTAGCACTGATCCGTGCACACTGTCAGTCTTGAGCATTGAAGGGTAGCATTTCAGCAGCAACGCAAAACCTCAATACAGATTGCTAGCCTTCAAAAAGCCTCTGTTACCACAGGAAACATGTATTGTGTCATCTTTGAGAAGATTAATAATGAATCAATGTAAATATATGCATCACACATTAAGACATAAATCATATCTTTTAAATAGACCTCCTTTTTTCTATTCATTCAAGCTATGTAAAAAGTGTGACCTCCCAATTGGACTGACCAGAGTTGCCTATTGCCTGCTACCCTGTGCACAGAAATCACTCCACACTTACAGCCCCATGGCGTAGCATCTGTCCCGGTGGCTGCCATGGAGATAGACAGTCCTACACACCTGGAGCGCTGCCGGCTGCTGTGTGAATTGAAAGGTGTGGGGATTAGCAGCTGATGGGATGGAAGTCAGGAATGCATCTTGGAAGATGGAGTGCTACTTTGTGAAGGAGCAGAGGATGGGATAGCCCCTCCCTGAGACTCTCTCTGCTTCTCTGAATCAGAGTTGGAGATCTGTGCGTCCTTCGCCATCTCCTTTCCTGCTGTAGTAGACTGAAATGGCTACTACTATTTCCAGGTTGCTGAGTGCATCCAGCCGAGGAATCGGGAAGGAAGGCTACTCCCACTTGTATACTCCATCCCCAGCGCCTGTGCTCATAGCCAAGGGCATCATGCTGCGTCAAACTGGGCTACCGCTGCTGGCATGCACTACCAGATGCATTGTTGCTCTTTGCAGCAGGGTAGTATCTTAGAGTAGTCACATCATCAGTTGGATTGAATGAAGGATATACCCTCACCAACCAATATGGAAAGCACCTTTGCCATCCTGGATGAGGGGAGTAGGCTCATTGACAATAATGGAATCTCTTTTGTCAATGTACTTCTAATGGTTAAATATTTAACATTTGTGGCAATGGATAGCTGGGTGTAGGGCATGGATGAAAGAGAGAGACTGCACTCATCACCTGCTACTCCTCATTTGTTGCAGTGTGCAGCAGGCTTTGTACGCACAGCCCCTGTATTCAAATCCAGCTGCACACAGCCTTCTGCCATGAGCATCAGAGTTAACCCTTTCAATGCTAGGCCTTTCCCCACTGTGGAAAGCCTGTTTTTGGCTATTTGGGGTAGTTTGTACTTAGGCCCCTGTAACATTTTGTCCACATAAGGTATCCACGCCAAATTTGCGTCTTTTTCTTCCAACATAATGGGTATTTTAAAGGTACCCAGGGTTTATGGATTTTCCCTGGAGGGGATCCAGAAATTAGCCAAAATACAGCTAAAGTTTGGTTTTTATTGGAAAATTGGGGAAAAAGTGCTGCAGAAGAAAGAGTCTGTTTTTTCTCCCTGAAAAAGGTATCAACAAAAGGTTTATGGTGCTGAAATCACCATCTTCCCAGCTGTCAGGGACAGGCAGACTTTTGTCAGCAAACCAACATTTTCTACTAAGTTTTGCCATTTTACTGGGACATAGTCTATTTTTTGTGCATTCAATCTCCTTCCAATTAGTGGTAGAAATAGGTGTGAAACCAATCATGGATCCCGGAAAGCTATACTTTTGTGAAAAGTAGAGAAAATTGTGAATTTAGCAAGGGGTCATTTGTGTAGATCCTTCAAGGATTTTTTAATAGAAGCTAACAGATGAAAATTAGAAAGATTGAAAATGAGTTGAAAAAAACAGCCATTTGTGCTAACGTTTTCACCTAAAACTTCTTCTAAGTATAAAAGATTTTTTTAGCAATATACTGTTACATCTGCTGGACCCTTCTGGTTGTGGGGATATTTAAGACTTGTGGGTTCACCAAGAACCCGAGGAACTCAGAGCCAATACCTGAGCTGCATCTTGCAATGGTTTTTGATTGTGTAGCGGATATATAGCAATTCATTTGGCAAAATATAAAGAATCCATCACCGTTTTTTAGCTCACTTCACCACTCCAGTTCAGACCCAAGTATATGCAAATCAGTCTTCACCCTGTGCCTCATGGTAACAGTTAGCCCGAACTGCCAAGCCAGGTCTTCCCTAGACCGGACACAAACATCCTGGGACCGGTTTCAGGGTAAGAACACCTATGTATTTCCGAAATGGGAACAAAATATAGAGTTTAGAAGCAGTAGTTATTTGCACTTCTCCAAAAGTTTGGGTACCCATACTAGCATGTGAATTATAGGACATTTTTCAAAGTGATTTCTCTTTTTAAACATTGTCTTACATTTGGAAGGCTGAAATGCATAGAAAGTCAATAGGTACTAACAGTTGCTCTACAATTATGTGTTCCCCTAAGTCTCCTGATAAAAATGGTACCTCACTTGTGTGAGTAGGCCTAGTGCCTGCAACAGGAAATGGGCCGAAACGCAACATGGATATATCACATTTTTTGAGTGAAAACGGGCCCTTTTTTTAGGCCTGGGCTAAAATTCCGTTCCGCTTGGGGAAATTGCGATAATTTGACATTTTCGCGTTCCGCGAAGAGCGCGAAAATGTCAAAATTTCCGCAATCTGCATTTTACCGGAAATGTTTTGCTTGCTCACGCTGTAAAATAATACATTCTCGCGTGCGTGCGATCGCCTTACCTGAATCCCAGCGTTCGCCGACAAGTTTTCCCGATCCGGTCGCGTTCTCCACGAGATGTTGGATTGTTGGTAGCCATTTGCGCTGTCTCGCGACAGTTCGCGCCCGCAGTAACGTCATTCGTCGCGCGATCACGTCTTTCTTCTCGCGATCATGCACCGCGAGACAAGTGAAAACAAGAAGGCCGCGCCCGCGAGCAACCGCATGGGCAAGTTGGCGAGCCGCGACCATGCAGAAAATACCGCAAACGGGCGGGAAAAAAACTTCCGCATCTTCGCGATATTTCCACGTGTTTGCAGAGATTTTTAACATTTTCGCGATAATTTGCGAAAGTGAATTTCGCAAATTCCGCCCACCCCTACCTTTTTTGCAATGTGCCCAGCTGTGGATTTTGGACCCTATCTCAGCCAGTACCTGGGAAACCTAGCAAACCTGTACATTTTTTAAAAACAGAAACAGAAGGAAATCCAGGATGGGGTGACTTGTGTTGCTCTCACCAGGTTCTGTTACTCAAAATCCCCTGCAAACCCCAAACTTTTGTTTAAAAAAAGGACATTTTCCTCACATTTTTGTGATGGAAAGTTCTGTAATCGGCGTGGATACACAAAATTCCAGCCACCCTGCAGTCTTCAACGTCTCCCAATAAACATGGTACCTCACTTGTGTGAGTAGGCCTAGTGCCTGCAACAGGAAATGGCCCGAAACGCAACATGGATATATCACATTTTTCGAGTGAAGACTGGCCCTTTTTAGGTCTCGCCTTGCTATCGCGTGAGCGATCGCAAAGCGAGACTATAGGGGCTTTTAAAAGTGCTCCCAAAAAAGCGGATTCCATTGCTAGCACGCGCACAATCACGCGCTTGGTGCCGCCATGCACTCCGCTTTTTGGGAGCACTTCAAAGGGTTTGCTCCCCCGCCCCCAAGCGTGCGTGCGCCACGCTCCGCCGGGCTTGTCTAAATCTCCGTTGTGTGAACCCATGCAGGTGTGAGCACTTGAGAGGGAATGCGGCTGCCTTTAGAAACTGGTAACGTCAGTTCAAGGAATCGAGGAGGGAGGATACGGACCGTTTTTTTTATTTTTGGGGGGGGTGCAGTTATGTGAACACTCTGTGAAAGCAGTAGAACTTAACTTGCTTGGTGATACTTAGCTACGGTAGAGTAATGTGCTGATATTTTGTTTCAGTATTTGATCTAGCGCTGATGGCGTTAGGATTACCTTGCATTGATTAGGACGGACGACCGACTTGGCGCGCCCGAGCCAGGTTTCGTGTTGTTCACACACGCTAGTTCTACAAGGATTTTCAGAAACTACGAGTATTTTTAGCTGCTCTATGGTAAGTACGGCTTTCCACTGTGTGTTTAATTACTGTAATTAGTCGGGGGTAAGGACGCACGACTCTGTGTTGTTTATATTACCACGCGGCATTGTCACCTATTTGTGCATATCACGTGCTGTTTATTTAAATCACTTCCTTAAGAATGAGAGACTGCTCCATGGTACGTGCTTGTGGTAGCTGTGAACACTTGATTTATACTCTGTGGCACTGAGAGTGTTTTCCAGCCGAATTCGTCTCAACTCTCAGGGGAGATCCCGGTGCGCGCGCGCATGAAGCGGCCGTATTTCTATCACTTTCCCTGTCCGTGCTCCGCGGGGTTATGAGGATGCGGAATATATGTAAGCGTGCCAGCTATTTTGTTTATTTTGAATTTTATGTAGAAGCCGTCGTTCCAGTTTGTTAGAATAATACATGTATTTCATCCGAGTAGTCTTTACAACAGTATTATGAATCAATTGAATAATAAATTGGTTATGGCCGGTGAGTTCTAGTTTAAAGTTTTTCTTCAGTGATACATTCAGAGGTGACCCTGACAGCAAAAAAACGCATTGAAAGTGTCATTAGAGTAATTCAGTGGGCGTTGCGCGCCTGGTGTTTTAAACCATTTTAGCCCAATGGGCTTTGGTCCATCATCAATTAGCCACCAATGACAGTGTGGATGCTTGCATACAGATGATACTCACCGCCCCCCCCCCTCTCTTTGGTAGCGCCGAATCGTCAGGTGTACGGAAGCGGATTTACAGACCAGGGTATGGCCCCGCCCACAACTACTCAAAGTTGATTTTAGAAGGACGACGTACGTCCACGTGCTGTTTGCGTCGGACAATTGAGATTCTAGCGTGGTAGCAGCTCAGTGAGAGATCCTTAAAAAAGGAGGTATTCTCTGGGGTCTGGCTTGTTGTACTTGAGGGCCTGACATGTACGGTGATGAAGGGCTGCACTCGGGCACTGAAGTGGCAACACAAAAGTAAAATAATATTTGCAGCGCTGGGCGATGAAGGCTGACTACGCTCGTACACGACCGGTAGGGCATCTGTGCTGTTCATTGCCAGCATAAGTCGTCTCCTGGCACGTTTCACAAAACGCATTGCACCTGTATACAAAGGAGCTATGCAGGGCTTTAGTGGGCTGGGGCCTGCGTTCTGAAAAACAGGTGCTGAGATGCAGGCGCGCAACACCCATTGGGCTCACCGGGCTTCAGCCCCCCACGTCGTGTGTCAGCCCGGCTGAGACAGCCTCGCGGGCTGGCGTCCATCTAATTGCAGCCGGACCCGAGTACTTCACAGGTCTTTAAAAGACCCTAAACTCGTTAATGAGGCTTTTGTTCTGTTTTCACCCCTTCTTACAGCCACTCTACCTATGGCTGGAAGACTTACCCCCCCCCCCCCCTGAAATCTCTTTAGCCCCCCCCCCCGAAATTTGGCTCTACTTGCCCGCCTGCTGAGATGGGTGCTTATCGGGCTCTTCATTTTGCTCTGTCTAAACAAAACAAGCATTTGCAATGCAATAGGTCTCGCATTTATACGAGTTTGAGCTATTGGCATTGTTACATGACAATGCCTTTTATTTATGTTTTAAAAACCCACACATAAATAAAAGGCATTGCCATTTACAGTGCCAATAGCTCAAACTCTTAACAACTGCGAGACCTATTGCATTGCAAATGCTTGTTTGCAATGTGCCCAGCTGTGGATTTTTGACCCTATCTCAGCCAGTACCTGGGGAAACCTAGCAAACCTGTAAAGTTTTTTAAAACTAGAAACACAAGGAAATCCAGGATGGGGTGACTTGTGTTGCTCTCATCAGGTTCTGTTACTCAAAATCCCCTGCAAACCCCAAACTTTTGTTTAAAAAAAAGGACATTTTCCTCACATTTTTGTGATGGAAAGTTCTGGAATTGGCGTGGATACACAAAATTCCAGCCAGCCTGCAGTCTTCAACGTCTCCCGATAAACATGGTACCTCACTTGTGTGAGTAGGCCTAGTGTCGGTGACAGGAAACAGGCCAAAACGCAATGTGGAAACACCATATTTTTACAGTGAAAACTGACCCATTTTTTGTAAAGTGCCTAGCTGTGGATTTTGAACCCTAGCTCTGCCAGCACCTAAGGAAACCTAGCAAACCTATAAATCTTTTGAAACTAGACACCCATAGAAATTCCAGAGGGGTGACTTGTGTGGCTCTCACCTAGTTCTGAAACCCAGAATCTCTTGCAAACCTCAAACTTTGTAAAAGAAAAAACACACATTCCTCTCATTTCTGTGATGGAAAGTTCTGCAATATGCGTGGATCCACAAAATTCCACTCATCCCGCATTCCCCAAAGTCTCCAGATAACAATGGTACTAACTTGTGTGGGTAGGCCGAGTGCCCGTGACAGGAAACAGGCCAAAACGCAATGTGGACACACCACATTTTTACAGTGAAGACTGACCCTTTTTTTGCAAAGTGCCTAGTTGTGGATTTTGAACCCTAGCTTTGCACGAACCTAGGGAAACCTAGCAAACCTATACATTTTTTTAAACTAGACACACAGTGAATCCAGGATGGGGTGACTTGTGTGGCTCTCACCAGGTTATGTTACCCAGAATCCCTTGCAAACTTCAGACTTTGTAAAAAAAAAAAAAATTCCTCACATTTCTGTGACGGACGTTCTGGAATCTGACTGGATCCACAAACTCTCACCCACCCCACATTCTCCAAAGTCTCCTGATAAAAATGGTACCTCACTTGTGTAGGTAGGCCTAGTGCCCTCGACAGGAAATAGACCAAAATGCGTGGATTTTGAACCCTAGCTCTGCCAGCACCTAAGGAAACCTAGCAAACCTATACATTTTTTGAAACTAGACACCCAGAGAAATTCCAGAGGGGTGACTTGTGTGGCTCTCACCTAGTTCTGAAACCCAGAATCTCTTGCAAACCTCAAACTTTGTAAAAGAAAAAACACACATTCCTCTCATTTCTGTGATGGAACCCTAGCTTTGCATGAACCTAGGGAAACCTAGCAAACCTATACATTTTTTAAAACTAGACACACAGTGAATCCAGGATGGGGTGACTTGTGTGGCTCTCAGCAGGTTATGTTACCCAGAATCCCTTGCAAACTTCAAACTTTGTAAAAAAACTTATTTTCCTCACATTTCTGTGATGGAAGTTCTGGAATCTGTGTGGATCCACAAACCTTCAACCACCCCACATTCTCCAAAGTCTCCTGATAAAAATGGTACCTCAAAATGACCTATCACAAAACAACCTGGTTTTGCAAGGGGAGTCACCTGGGTTTTTGGCTCTGGGCTCGACGGCCATCTAGGGAAACCTATCAAACCCACACATTTCTGAAATCTAGACACCGGGATAGAGTCCAGGGAGGTGTGGCTTGCATGGACCCCCCACTGTTTCCCTACCCAAAATCCCCGGCAGACTTCAAATTTAGCTGACAAAAATTAAATTTTCCCCACTTTTCTGTGTGGGAAAATTGTGGGATCACCAGGGTGCCACAAATTTGCTACCACCCAGTGTTCCCCCAGGTCTCCCGATAAAAAATGTACCTCATTTGTGTGGGTAGGCATAGTACCTGCGACAAGCAAGGGCCCAAAACGTATTGTGGAGACATCACAATTACCTATCACAAAACGACCTGGTTTTGCAAGGGGGGGGGGGGGGCACCGTTTTTTTTATTTTTTTTATTTTTATTACTTGACTGTACAAGCTGACTTCAAGCTGGGTTTGCATTGGAGAATCACTTTTGGGTTCACAATATATCTTTTTTAAGGTGCTTACTACTAGCTTATCCAGTAAGAGGGAGCCTCCTCTGAACATGACCTCTAAGCTAAGGTCGGCACTAGCTTGGCATGGATAACCTACATTAGAGGTACAAGAGATGGGCCATGCAGATTTTTAGATAGCTTGAGGAACGTGTGCAGCAGCTTTGCTAATTAAGATTTCATGACTTCTTTATGTGGTATAAAGAATTCGCGGTTCTCCACAATTACGCCCAAGTACTTGTAATCCGCAGTATTACTGACGGCTAAACCATTTAGATGCCACTGGCCTGGTTTCTTTTTCTTTCTCCCTATGTTTACGGTCTTTGTTTTAGGGAGGTAGAAGGACAGGCCCGTTCTTGGTCATGTAGAAATGGATTATATCCCGGAGCCGCTGAAGCTCCACTCCGGTCCTGGAGAGTAGGAGCGCATCATCTGCATATAGGAGACAACAGACTGGTTTCTCTCCCAGCTTAGCGCTGTATGTGTTCACTTCTAGGGTTGTAAAGAGATCTGTGAGGAAGATGTTGCAAAGAGGAGGGGCAAGGACAAAGCCTTATATGAGCCCTGTTGTATATATGTTTTGCAAAAGGGATCTGCTGTCCACCAGTTTGACTTGAAGCCAGGTGGTAGAGTATAGGTTTATGATGCTCTTTAAGTGGTGGGCTGGGTAGTGCCGTAATATGTTGTGTGGAACTGAATCAAAAGCTGCTTGGCAGTCCACGAAGCAGGTATATAACAAGAAATTGTTTTTGATTGCCTTGTCCATTAGTGATGAAAGTGCTAGGAGGATTGCGGTGGTACCCAGCCCCTTTCTGAACCCTATTTGGTGGGGGGGGGGGGGTACGATGTTGTTTTCATCCACCCAGGCTCCAGATCCCCCAGTAGGAGACCAGCATAGTATTTGGCTTCAATGTCCAGCCAGGAAATTTGATGATAATTTCCTGGTTTGAAGGGCTTCCCTCCTTAATACATGGGGTACATTAATGCCCCCCTCCAGGACTTGGGAATTTGTTCTGTGGTAGTGCAATAGTTGAAGAGTGGAGTTAGAAAGGAGGCCGAGTATTCAGAATTATGTTGAAACAGTTGTTGAAGTAGGCCTTTTGGTTCTGGTGCGCCTTCCCTTCTGCCTCTAGTGATAACGTCTAGGACCAGATTGCATGCGTAGCCTGCCTTGTCTGTGCCTTGCAGATATGTTGGGTCCTTTTCTGAGCTGGTTTCATTCCCAGCTGTGCCATATGTGCCTTGATCAGTTGGGCAACCCTGTTCTGCCAATATTACGTCATTAGTGGTTCCTGAGGCTGGGAGGTTCTGGTAGGCTGTATTAATCAAGCTTTGAGACCTGGTGATGTAGTTCTCCCTTTGGTGCGAAGTGATGTATGAGGCACTTGCCACTAGAGGGACTTGTCTGCAGTTGTTCACAATCTCCCAGAATCTTTTTGCGATCCTGGATTTGCTTGCGAAGATGGTCGCCCACAACTTGCCATGGGCAGAGCGTCTTAGTGCCCATATTTCTATTTATTCACATTTTCCTGGCTGTTGCGATTTTTGCAGGTAGGCCTAGCTCGGTGGAATTGTTTCTAAGGCTTCTGACCATTTTGAATAATTCCTTTTTAATGGTCCTTATGTGAGGCCGGAGCCTACCGCAGAATTTATTGTTTCCAGTGAAAGCCTGCGCTCTCTGTGACTGGGTGGGAAACTTCTCAATCAGGTTATTAGCCATTAGTTGCCAAGCTATACTCGGGCTAAAGCTGCCTGAGGTCAGATTTCCTAAGAACTGTTGGCATTGCTCATCAAAAGCCTCCGTTGAGACGCCTTTGCATTTCAATCTGTTGAGATTGATGGTGGTGTTACAGCGCCCCTGTTGAGGCTTTTGTTTAGCAACGGTTAATTATTAGTTAGCTGCAATATGTATTGGTATTTGTGTTTTTTAAAGTACAGTACTTGGAGAACTGAAGAGTACTGATGTTACTGAGAAGGTGGCATGGCCCACTCCTTGGGTTTCATAGATAGTCATTCCACGCAACCCTAAGCAAATTACAAATGTGCATGGAGGACCTACATACCTTAGAAAGCGCTTTGCTTTCTATATGCCTACCAGACACTTGAGATCGTCATCTCAGTTGCTTGCGCAAGTTCCTCGTGTGCGCCTTCAAAGAATGGGGGCAGATCTCTAGCCGTTAGGGCAGCCACGGCTTGGAATTCCTTGTCTTTTTCTTTATGCTGTATCCAAGAGCTGGGGCATTTCAAGAAACAGCTCAAAACTTTTCTGTTTTAATTCTCTTCTTAATTGGTACCTCATAGGCTCGCGCTGGGACACTCCCAGGAGTAACTGCGCGCGTTATAAAAACCCAATAACATAACATAACATAACATAGACATGCACATAGTCAACTGAGTGCGAAAATGACACACTAAAGTCGGTCCTACTGTTGACGGCCAGATGGTGGAAAGCAACAGTTCTGGTGAGTTTCAAAGACTGACTTCAAGGCAAGTCATCATCAATTGCTTTTGAATTAGTCCTGCAGGTACATAATGACCTTCTCGACCGAGGTAGGAGTGAGATGATGCTACGTCTTCCTAATTTCAATATACCAAGCAGTGACAACGTTTTCCAAAATACAAGACTGCCCTCAAAAGAATTCGAGAAAATGGGCTATAGCTTCATCTTAACAAATGCAAAGCTTCAAAATCAGGCACCGATTTTTTATATAATAGGAAGATGCATTTGCCACGGTACCAAAGAGATTTATCAAACATGTCATCAGGTAAGTAATCAGGTATTGTTACGCAAATGAAATATATGTGATAAAACCTGAACACTGAATAACCAACACTTGCCTACGTTGTTTGCATTTTTGCATTCCTAGATTTTACTGATGACATGTTTGATAAATCTCTTTGTGAAAGTGGCAAATGCACCTTCCTTATTCAGCTAATTTGTTTCTAGGTGAAAGGGCCTTAACCTAGTCAGGTGCATTTCCCAGTAACTAGAAGAATCCTTCACAGAGAATAGGGTAATATATGGCACATGGTTATAGCTAATAGCCCTTCCTCCTTATCGGTCAATTTCTTTGTGTTAATTTATGACCGAAAGAAATTCTGTGACCTCACCCTGACAGTTTCAGAAATCTTCGCTTTTCTGTGAACGGTAAAATACTGCAGTCACGTCATTCAGAACTTAACATCTGTGACAAGGTCACTAAGATATCTCCTAAAACGATATTCCTTGTAGGAAGTTAAAGAAAAACAGCCAGCCTCTTTCCAGAACACTAAAGATATGTGATTGGCAGACACAATTAGAATGGTCCCAAGATACCCACAGACTTGTCCTTTGATGACTTCACCAACAGGCCTATGTCTAGGTGCTAGCAGCTGCTATCTACACCACCCAGGCGCTTGCGAACACTGATCAATGGCATTCTCATATAGAGATCTAAAATGCCTTTGATTATATGGTTCTCTTTCCATTTCCACGGTTACCTATATTGTAACTAATCTTCGATGTGCACTCAAGGGAGTAGCCAGAAAAATAAAATACACCGCCTCCTCGTCCCACACTTTGACCCATATATGACAATGAATGTGCGAGTAAAGTCATCAACACCAACCCTTCCTATGCAATACCATGGAAAGTGTATCCCTGGGAAACATTTGCAGAAAATGGTGCAAAATGATGAATATTATTGCAAGATTTTAAAAGATTTTGGCCCAAAATTACACATTTACCATTATTGACTTGTTTTTCTCATTCATCTTTTCCATCTTCTTTATTTCCTTTTATGCTTCTTTCCTTCCTTCTTTCTATCATCTCTTTTTTATTTTTATTTCATTCTTTTTGTACATCTTTCTTTCTGCCTATTCTTTCATTACTTCTGTCCTTTTTTCTAGCTTTCTATCCTTCTTCACATCCTTTTATTAATGTCATGCTACTGTCACACCTTTGCACCATCTTTGCATCTTTTCTTTTTGTATTCATTCGTTTTGTTAATCCTTTATTTCTCTTCCTTCCTTCAGTAACCTATCCTTTTATCTACATATTCTTCTGCTTTTAAGGTTTTTTCCTTCCAATGTTCTTATTTTTTCCTTCCTTTTCCTTTCCAGCCTTCATCCTTTTTTTTCCTTGCTTTCTTTTACATGTATTCCTTTTCTCCATGATTTTATTTATATTCTTTCCTTCATGCTTCATTTTTCCTTCTTTCCTTCTTTCATTATTTTCATTTTACTTCCTTTCATTTGCACTGTCTAACTCCATTTGCCGCTCACTTATTTTTTCTTTGAAATTTTTATATTTTTTCTTTCTCTCTGAAAAAGTTGTGGAACATTTTAAGGTTTTCTTTCGCTCCTCCTCCACATCTATGTAATCGTAGTTTGTTACTGCAGAATTTATTTGTTTCTCCTTCTGACCTGCAATTACTTTTAAGCCAGAGATGAAAGTAAAGAAGGGCCATAAAACGAATTAATCTATCTGCTCCAGTAGCGCCCTCACCTAAACTGCAATAGAGCGAGGTTCACTACGCTTTTGTATGCTCATCTCACAAGCCCCTGACCCATTATTCTAAGGCTCTTTGTCAAAACGTCCATCCATATATTGAAAAAAGGATTTCAAAGTTCCAAAAGAACTTTTTTTCTGTTAGTTTACAAGCCTGAAATTGAAAACTGAGCTGCCTGCAGGTAGCACTATCCACAAGGTGCTATAACCAAATATGCCAATAAAGCAATTAAGACTGAAGAGTGTGTGCAAATCCTAGTACGTGATTCAAGGCCATATGTCCATGTCCCGGAAGGCCCAGTTTCAGCAACTTTGAATGGCAAATGCCTATCCATCGGCATAAATGCTACAGAGGTGTACACAAGGTGAAACATGCCAGTACCATCTCATCTACACAAAAACCCCAAAGAATGTTACATAGTGTAACCAGTTGCCTTTCTGTGACTGGAAAAGCTGCTGGGAAAAGTGGGAGAGATAAAGATGGTGTTTGTACCGTGCAACATGGTGCAAACATGAAGCTCCAGAATGTTTACTGGGATGGATCTTTATCTCCAACGGAGGCTCAAATCAATTCAGCAACATCTCAACGACGGTGAGGCAGATTCTGCCCCACAGTAATGACATGGAGGAGTGAATTTGCAAACTGTTCAGGTTTATTAACAAATTAGCAGTTACAAATTAAATTCAAATCAGTTTAATCATGAGTCGAATATTCACCTGAATAGAGTATGTGTGAATACAATCCAGGCAAGTCAAATAGCAAATGCGAGAACAGGTTATTAAAACACAACATAAGCAAACTTAGATAAATTCTGTTCCCTAGAACGGAAACTCCCTAATGCTAAGCTATGTTGTGGGTCAATTGGGGAATTTTGAAGCAGAGGGTGCAACTAGAACCAAATGAAGGTTCTGATCAAGACATGGAGAGAGGGGGCGGATGGGACACACACAGACGCACGCACACATACACATAACAAGACATGGAGGGAGGGGGTGGACGGGACACACACACACACATACACATAACAGTCACAACCATGCATTCACACACGTGGGAACACACACACAAACACATTCATTCACAACACTCTTTCCCAAACATTCATACATACACCCACGCACCAAACAATTTAAATAGAAAACAAAACACACACTTACCTGCAGCCAGATCTGCGCTACCTCAGCAGTTCTAGAAGGCTTGGGACTGCTGCCTTCCCTCATTGGCTAACCTTAGATCAAGCCTTATAGAACCACCGAGGTACCCAGACCTGGCTGCAGGTAAGTGTGTGTTTTGTTTTCTTTTTAAATTGTTTGGTGCGTGGGTGTATGTATGAATGTTTGGGAAAGAGTGTTGTGAATGAATATGTTTGTGTGTGTGTGTGCCCGCATGTGTGAATGCATGGTTGTGAGTGTTATGTGTATGTGTGCGTGTGTGCGTGTGTGGGTGTGTCCCGTCCACCCCTCCCTCCAAAACTTACCGGCCGCCCCTGGTTGAGAAGGACTTAATTGATGATTTGGAAGACAGAAGAGAAGAGTTGGCATTGAGGGCAAAGAAAGGAGGAGTTTAATCGAAGAGTGTGTGGGGGAAAGGAACAGGAAAAATATAAAACACTTGGAATACAGCTGAAATTGAATCTAGATTGGGAACAGCATGGGATGTTGTGTCTTAGGAGTAGAAAGGAGAATGTTTGGAATTCTCAAATGATGGGTTGGGGTGAATGCATGTGTAGATTTGCAGTTCTAGGTTTTACTGATCAAATATTTGCTGGAATAACCCTGGGATCCCTGAAGTGTATTATACGTGTGGAATATATGCTTATTTCAAGTTTCCTACAAATTGGGTTGGGAGTTGCTATCAAACATTAGTGTTTTCAAGGTGGATCATGTGGACAAGTTAGATAACTAAACATTTGGGATTGCTGGGAGAGCCAAATGCAGTACTTTGCATGTAGTAGGTGATATATTTGGAGCTGTATTCCTCTCTGTAGGAGTAGTTTTAAATGACCTGAAGATTAGAAGGCTGTCTACCTCAGTGGATAAACTCGCAACCAGTACAGCTACTGCACTGGTGGCTGTAAATACAGAATTAGTTGCTACTAGAGCTATGGTTTTGCAGAAAAAGTTTGCTTTAGATATGTTGCTCACAAAAGAAGGTGAAGTTTGTAAAATGTTACCTGCCAGATAAGTGTAAGGAAATCAACAAGTATGTGAAGAATATCACAAGTCTATCGAAAAACTTGAGGGAGCTGGAGGAGACAGATGCTTTGGAAGTAATTGGAAAAAGGTTTCTCCGTTGTAGGCAATGGGTTAGTGAACTTAGTGATGGACATTTAGGTGTTATTTTGAAACCTATTTTGATGCTTGGAGTTTGTGGGATTTGTTTATTCCTGATGATGTAGGGATACAAACTGATAAAAAGG
Organism: Triturus cristatus; assembly: GCF_964204655.1. NCBI lineage: Eukaryota > Metazoa > Chordata > Amphibia > Caudata > Salamandridae > Triturus > Triturus cristatus. The sequence continues at coordinate 546,618,883 of NC_140581.1, forward strand.
AGGAAAAGCTCAGAACATAAAGGTGGAAAGAAATCAGCTGAGGGTTAAGGATTGAAAAAAAAGAGAGAAGAAATAGAATTGGAAGAAAGGCAGTGTTTTCTCTATGACGAGTTGAAGAAGCTAGAAGAATTTAGACACAAGCAATAGCGTAAGTAAACAGGTTCTGAATTGTCCTGAAGGAAAATGGTTAATTTTTTTTTGTGATAGCTCTGCAAGTCATCAGAGGGGGGGAAACGGTGTCGCTATTTTTCATTTTCATTTAATAACATAATACTATATAACACTTATAATCAATATTTGTATTATATGCACCTGATATTTTATACTTTTTTTTAACAACTTTATTAATTACATTTTAAACCCCAACGGGCGGTTGTACACAGAATTTCAGAACGATCTTCATCAAGACATTTTTCTGAAGCAGCAGATTCCAGTGACACATCAATCAGGCACATCATCTATGACAAAAAGATTTTAAGGAAGTACATGCCATGCTAGTAAATTTAGATACTTCAAACATCCTGCAATGTGACAGCAAACTAAGATCTTTACTTTACATATCGCTATTACTATCAGTGGTATCATAATGATCATTTCCATTTCCCATCGGGTTAAGAAGCTCCCTGCACGATTCTATCCAAGTTGCGATATCCTCGGCTAATATATTGTCCTTTCTGCAGGCTTTCATGTGCAGTTCTTCGGCAATAGACCATTCGCCTACATCCCTCATCCAACTCTCCAATGGCGGCACTCATGTGCTCATCCAGCATATAGCTACCCATCATTTGGCCAGAACCATGGTTAGTTGTAGCAACTTATAGGCCATCTTACCTCTCCTAGGCTTCGGCATCTGCCCCAAGAGACAATGTACTGGATTGGCCTCCACTTGGATACCCACCCCCCCCCCCACACACACACACCTTCGCTACCACACTAGTCCAATACTGCTGCACCTCTGAACATTCCCATGCCAAATGCAAAAACCCAGCTTGGGCCCTATGACATCTAGGGCCTGATATTTCAAATTTAGATTGACAATAATTAGTAAGTTTCACCAAAACTATTAACTGCAGAGTTTATTCATCTTATGAGTGTGAGTCATGGAAGGCCTCAGAATAAGACACCACTTTAATGAAATGTTCTGATCTCGCTTCTTGTGCACAAACTTTCTCTCGTTACAGGCAACAAGAGATGCCATGAACTTGTTCGACGGAAATGTTAATATTTCAATTTTATGTGAAGGCTGTTTTTGCTACTTAAAACATAAAACATTAGCTTTCTGCACCTGGGAAAGGAAGTAGTCAGAGGGTAAGAAGTTCTCCCTTTATCTGATATCTCCAAAGCCATTAAAATGGAGCTGCGTGTTGTAATCATGTGAAATGGGCTGACTCCGAGCTCACTGATAATGCCTATATTTTATTGATTCTTCCTCTGTGAGAGCTCATGCAATGTATCTTTTAGAGGTGATTTCATATTTTAGTTTTGTGGATCAGACTTTAGTTAGTTAGATTTGTTGTCGTCCACTTTTGCAGGTGGGTGTCCCTTTCCTCTCTCTTGAGGCCCTTATTCTCCTTATATCCTTAATCATAGAGTTACTTTCTAGAGCATGCACATTTCTCCATGTCTTGATCAGAACCTTCATTTAGTTTGAGTTGCAATATTATATTTTCTGACCTAAGGTCTGCCAATGAGGGAAGGCAGCAGTCCCAATGTCATCACGGATTGGGATGGGGTCAGTTAGACTACTGACCCCACCCCACTCTGCAATGAAGTGTCACTTATTGACACTAGACCTTGGGCGCTTCAGGGCCTAAAACTGAAGCGCCCAGGTGCGAGGCAATCGGTGATGCTATCCCTCGTCACTGAGGGGAGGGCCTCAGGAACCTTTGCTGAGCTAAGAACATCACGCCCACAGGAGCTGTGACTTTCTCAGCCCAGCAAAGTTCAGTTCAAGCAACCAGGAGCCAGCGCTAAATGCGCATGTCTGGCTCCTGGCTGCCTGAACTGAAAGTGAACAGTGTCTGTCAGGCTGACCTTGGTTCAGCCTGGCGGACTGTGTTCGAATGGGGCAAAAGGTGGAGGGGCGTGGCCCATCCACCCAAATGGACCGGCCGCGCCTGTTCTCAACCTTACTCAACTTAAAAGTTAAATTATGTTTCTGGGCTCGAGAAATGTCAAGATTATCTTGAGACCTGAAAAATTGCCATACAGTATTCCTATACTTAGCTTTAGGATGGGGATTTAAACATTTGAACATGGGGATTTTTGAAAGAACCAAATCATAATTCAAAGAATATTATTCAAAATGATCCTGGTGGGGAGGCGTGGCTAACTGCCGCCGGAAATGGCCGCTCGGTAGCTTTGCTCCGGAGCGCCACTCCCAAAATATCCGATGATTGCTGACTCCCGCTGACCCAACCGCCTCCCCGGTGCTCTCCTTAAAGTGCTGTAGTGTCCGGCGTCCTCTGTGCTGAGTTTGAGACCGATCAGAGGCGCAACCTGGTGAGAGGTGCGGTGGCACCCGGGGCACGCACTACGTGAGATCGCGGCTGCGGCTTTCCCCGACGGAACCCACACAGCTTGTCGGGAGGCACCCGGCGACGTGCGGCGCTCCATCCCGACGCAAGGCTGCTGACAGAGACCCTCCCAGTGGCCCCAAGTGTGACGGGGGCTGAATAACTGCTGCGACGGCCCCCACAGAGAAAACACGTGCAGGCCGAAACTGGCTCATGTGCGGGTGACTGTGTGTGGCCCTGCGGTCTTGAGTGACTGATTAAGGGGGTTATGGCAGGTGGCGGAAAGCCCACGGAGGGAACTTAGACGGCCCCGGTCCTGAGCAGAGCCGTGAAGCCCCGGAGTGGGGGCCCTTGGACTGTGGGCCATCGCCGGTACATTGAGGACTAGAGCGAGCTCCTGGTGTGATCTTGGCGGTGTGCTGACCGATTGAGTCCCCGCATAGTAGTGCCTTTTGCAGTCGGAGTTCTACGAGGACAGTGAATGGGCGTACTTGGTGCAGCAGTCTGGGCACTTTGCAGAGGCACCATAATCGTGTGACTTCGTGGGGCCCCTCCTCCCCTCCACCTGCTGGTTTGACCTACGAACCAGACAGTACGATGAGTGACGCAGACAACGTGTAGATTACCCTGGTGGAAGTGGCCTAATGCTGCCCCGGTCCTCCATCGCGGCCAGCCTGGTATACGTGGGCTCCACTGCAACGCTCTCAGTGCGGTGAGTCCGGTCATACACCCCTCTATTTGGGATGCTCCCCGCGAAAACCGACAGGCCGGGTGGACATCTTCACTGCTGGCGGCGGGGAGTAGCAAATGTGCCCCGACGTGAGTGGTGTCACCGTGACAAGGATCATGGTGACCGGACGCACCAGCCGGACGACGGGCCAGACAAAGCTGGAGAAATTCGCCTGGCACAAGCAGCAGAACGAAGATGGAGTGGGGTCTGTGTCCCCAGGCGACAAGAAGGAGCCCACGAACAAAGATCTCCTAGAAGCAATTACGGCGATAAGGACATCCCTCGAAGTGCGGATCGACACGGTGGCCGCGGATGTAGCACTGATCCGGGAAGACATGAAGAAAATGGTGGAGCGCGTAGGTACAGTGGAGAACACTGCAAAAGAACTGGTCGCTGACACCACCCTACTCAAGCGCCAAATCACCGAACTGCGCTCCTCTCATGAGGCGATGGCCCTACAGTTGGACGATTATGAAGGTAGAATGCGGCGGAACAACATCCGCATTCTTGGTGTTCCGGAATGCGCAGAGGGGCAGGCAGTGGACCTCTTTGTTGAGGAACTGGTCCTTAAACCCCGAGGACTCTCTAAATGTTTTACAATTGAAAGGGCCCACAGTGTGCCGGGGGGCCGGCCGAAACCGGGTGCTCCCCCACGGCCGTTCCTTGCACGAGTGTTTAACTTCCGAGACCGGGATGTCATTCTTCAGACAGCGAGGGCAGCCCCGCCACTTACCCTTGAGAACAGCAAGATCATGTTCTTTCCGGACTTCACTTTGCGAGTGCAGAAACAGCGTCGCAGCTTCCTGGAGGTGAAACGAGCCCTCCGTGACCAGGAAGTTAAATATGCAATGATGTTCCCCGCCAAGCCGAGGGTGGAAACCAATGGGAAATTGTGGTTTTTCCGTCGACCGGAGGAGACCTGGGACTGGCTAGAAGGGTGGCGCACAGTCAACAAAAAGGCGAAGAAAGGGACCTCGGCTGCCGATGATGCTGGAGACTGGCGCCAGCAGAGACGCTCTTCTTCCCATTCTGACTCCCAGGGACGTACTGGGGGGCACTGATCCAGAGACTGGTTAGGCGGAGACGCTCTCTTTCACAATCTGACATTGACTCATGGTGGCACGCAGGGGGGCGCTGAACCTGGAATTTGGTAAGACTCTGAGGTAATTCTTCAGGTCTCTGGGGGCCCTCCTGTGCGCTTCCTGGCGTGCCATCGGAGTCGCGGCCTCCTAAAGGTGGGACCATTGCTTATTGGAATGGCAGGTGACTTGGGGGATGAGTCCCTGACTGATTGGTCCCTAGTCCTGCCATTATCTAAGGGATTGACTCAATGTTAGAAAGGACTTGTCAAAGATTCTACTAACATGCTCCTTAATCACTCTCACCTGTTTTACATCTGTTATTCTTTTCCTGGGACCGCGGACGCACCTTTTATTGCTTAGGGGCACCACCGGATGACAGATGTGTGCCTTATTGGGTCTTAGTGCTGTTCTTACTCCCAGGGGGAGGGGGGAGGGCTGGGAGACGAAGTAGCTATTGTTTAGTTGCAGGACAATTGGGAGTGGGGTAGCTCACGTTCCCTGCAGTTGTTGATGGGTGGGCGACAGGCACTCTGCATGTTGGGGGTGGTGGGCGGTTTTAGTCCCGCTGAGCAGGGAGGCAGGGAGGGGGGTAAGTTTCCGAGAGGAATGGTTGGGTGGGGTTTGATTTGTTGGGGGAATTGTAGTTTTTGGTTTTACGCAGCACGACAAAGTGGCGTCCTATATTTGTACATCTTAGTTGGCACCACCACCCAGGTCACCGATGTAATGTTCCACAGTAGTTGTTGGTTTTATGCAGCACGACATAGTGGCATCTTATATATGTACATTTTAGCTGGCACCAACACCCAGGTCACCGATGTAATGTTCCATAGTATGGCGCTATCAAGCAACGGCCTAGTGGCTGCCCTGACGGGTACTGCGAAGGGTTTAGGATGCTGCATAAGTTCCATCGCAACCATTGTACTACTATTTAATATAAATGACTTAAACTCTCTACGTGGAACGTTAACGGGTTAGGAGACAAAATCAAACGGGGCATGGTATTGCAGTATGTTCATCATCAGGGACTCGCTATAGTGATGTTTCAAGAAACCCATCTGATTGGTAATTCGTGTATGGCCCTCAATAGGAAGGGATATCACAAGGTGGCGCATTTGGGCTTCACTACTGGGTCCAAGGGGGTGGGGGTTCTCCTTCACAAAGGCTGCCCTTATGTCATACAGAACACTTGGACAGATCCACAGGGTAGATATGCAGCTTGTACTGACCTGTGGAAGGGCAGAGTTCTTAATGTTCTTGCGGTCTATGCTTCACCGGGTCTGCAGCGTTTGACATTGACAGATGTGGAAGCGCTATTATTGAACCTCCCGGCAGGAACCCTGGTGGTGGGTGGTGACTTCAACCTGACTATGGACGACCTCTTAGACCGATCCCCACCCAGACATGACTCGACCCACTCTTCTCACCTCCGTAATTTTGCCGACGCCATGGGAATGGTAGATGTATGGAGATGGTCGCACCCCCATGACACACACTTTACTTTTCAATCCGGAGTACACGGCAGCCAATCACGAATTGACTATTTGTTTACCCATGCACAACATATACATGAATTCACTGACGCGTCATGCTTGGCACAAGGGGTTTCAGATCATTCCCCTGTCCTGGTGACCCTGGGTGCTCCCTGCCCAATGCAGCCTGGTCCGATCATGATTTCGCCATGGGCACTAAAGATTCCACACATCAGAGGTACTCTACGACAAGACGCTGACTATTATTTTGAGGAAAACACTGGGTCCGTTAAATCGGCAATTACACTGTGGGGAGCATATGGTGCAGTGATAAAGGGGAGAGCACTGTCTCTAATAGTGGGTCACAGAACCGAGTGTAACCGGAGGGCGGTTGAATTAGAAACAGATATTTTACGCCTTGAAGGTGCCAGAGCCCGAGACCCGGATCCGGATACTCAGCACCATCTCAACATCAAACAACAGGATTATAGACAGTTGCTCCTCGAAGACGCCAACAGGCGTTCCCAAGCCACCCGTCACCGGATATACGAGCACGGAGAACGAACCGGCAAACTTCTCGCATGGCTGGAACGCAAGGAGCAATCAGCGAGATGGGTACGTGCCCTTAAAGGGACTAATGACGATCTGATTACTGAACCGCAAGGCATTGATGAGGCCTTTGCAGACCACTACAAAAGGGTGTATGGAGCACCGCAAAACTCACAAGCTTCTATGGCGGCAGAGCTCCTCGCCACAATTGAAGTGATATGTGTATCCCAACCTGATAGAGAGGCTTTGGAGGTGGACATATCTGTTGACGAGGTTCAAAGAGCAATTCAGGACCTTCGTACGGGTAGAGCAACGTGTCCTAACGGGCTCCCTATTGAACTGTTCAAACCAATGGCACTGAAGTTAGCGCCCCATCTGCTAAATCTATATAACGAAAGTAATGAACGTACTATCCTCCCAGCTGATATCCGCGAGGCCACCATCATGGTCATCCACAAACCGGGTAAACCGATAGATGAGTGCACATCGTACCGGCCCATATCTTTGATTACAGTGGAGGCTAAAATCCTGGCCAAACTGTTGGCTAATCGGCTGCTTCCATATCTTCCTGATCTGATTCACCCAGACCAGTCGTGTTTCATGCCAGGTCAGAACACGGCGCGTAATCTACGTTGAGTACATGGCGCACTGGGCCACGTAGACACGATTGAGGAAGAAGCAATCTTACTAGCGCTCGACAGAAAAATGGCCTTCGACACAATAGCATGGGAATATTTGTTTGCGGTTCTCACCCGCGTCGGGTTCGGGCCCAAGTTGATATGGTGGGTCCGATTGTTGTACACACAACCCACGGCGCACGTTTGAGTGAACAATCATCGTTCCATCTCTTTCCCCCTCTGTCGAGGCACGAGGCAGGGGTGCCCTCTATCCCACTCCTTTTTGCCCTGGTTCTTGAACCTCTGGCGGTCTGGATAAGGAGGGACCCAGAAATTAGAGGCCTTAAATGGACGGACGAACATGAGGACCGCATATCACTCTACGCGGATGATGTCCTGCTTTACCTAGCCTCCCCGGCGCGCTCGCTCCGCCGTGAGCTGCACATTTTTCATATTTTTGGAGCACACTCTGGATACCAGATAAACTGGTCCAAATCCCATATGTATTCGCTCTGGGGAGACCCCCCGCAAAGTCCACTGGGATATAATATCCCAGTGGCGTCTCAGGGTTTTCGATATTTAGGCATTTTTATAACGGCTGATGCATCCCTGTGCCACAAACAAAACCTATTGGGACTGCTACAGAGGTTTAAATCGGATGTCATTCATTGGAAGACTCTCCCCCTAACTCTACTGGGACGTGCGTCACTATTTAAAATGCTTGCCCTACCACGCTTTCTCTATGCCCTACAAAATACGCCTAACCCAGTACCCAACTCCTATTTCCTACAGATCGAGGCAGCAATGAGGGATCTACTTTGGGAGAACAAGCCGCCACGGATAGTCGTAAATATACTCACCATGGGATGGTACGATGGGGGTATAGGACTGCCGGACATGCGCCTCTACTATCAAGCTTCGCAGCTCATAGACATCAATAAATGGGTGTTTGGGCCGCGTGACGATCCTAGCTTCCGCACCGACCATTGGCTAATGGGTAAAGGGAGCTACAATAGAGCGTTATACACTAACCATAGAAAGCTACGCCTCACTGGCCCCACGGTTCGTACTGTTGAAGTGTGGAATGGAGTTCTGCGGCGAATGGGTTGGCAGGGACGCCTAACGAAAGCTACCCCTCTGTGGGAACCGGACATCTTGGGGCGACTCAGTGACTATGCGGGATTCGACAAATGGGACCTGATAAGTATCTCCAAGGTGGGAGATTTGTGGGTTAAAGGTAATAGGGCATAGTTTGCGGATCTCCAAGCGAAATACGAACTAGCGCCAACGGAGCACTTCCGCTATCTCCGGATTAGTAATGCCATTGACTCTGCCCTCCCGAAGGATACTCTCCTTCCAGATTCCTCTCCTCTTTAGGACAGATTATTGTTGGACCCAATGGACCGCAATGCTATTTCCCTCACGTATAGGTAATTGGTGAATAATCGGACGACCCAATGCTGTAATTACGGTCAAGTTGGGAGGCGGACTTGGGGGAACTGACCGAAGAAGACTGGAGAGAGGCACTGGCCTCCCCCCGTGAGGTTGCGATTCTGATGCGACTTTGGCTGGTCCAGCTCAAGATCCTCCACCGAATATATTTTGATGCCACACTGCTATTCAGGTTGGTTAGGCGGCCCGATGCCCTATGCCTTCGACATTGTAACCAAACTGGCACATACATACACATCCTGTGGGACTGCCCCCACATACAACACTATTGGAAGGACGTCACCCAACAATTGGCCAGGACATGTGACAAGCCTATCCAACCATCTCCCACACTATGTCTCCTTAATGTCTGGGACGCAACAGACCTCACACAATCAGAACAGTCATGGGCCACTATGGGCTGGGTTCTAGCGAAAAGGAATATAGCTCAGAAGTGGGGAGTGGACACTATACTACAGTTACGGGACTGGGCAAAAGACATGGATCATGCCATGATTGCCGAGAAAACAGTGTATAAAGGGAGAGGATGCCCCATAAAATGGGATCATATATGGGGATGCTGGAATAAATACAGGGGGTAGATCTGCATTTCCCCTACGGTGGAACTGAAATGGGAGAGGCTTTCATTGTTGGATAGGGAGGCTGAGGAAGTGTTGGCACATACTCAGGACAACTGAAAGGATGGGATCCGGTGGTGAATCAGTACTTACTTATTTTGCTCTTCTGACCCGGGAACATAGTCGCTACCCTTATAGTAACTGTTCGACTGTTGATTATCGTAATCCTAGGTACTCCTGATGGCTTGTAGGTTGTAATGTAATGCTGGATTTCTGCATAACTGTGCCAAAGATGTCTAAGACATGCTTTTACTGCTGCTCTTTGTTCCTAATAAAATGTTTTACAAAAGAAAATTATCCTGGTGATACAAAAGATTAAAAATTATGCTACAGGAAATCATATAAGTAAGGGAAATATGATGACATGTCATACCCTCTGCTACAGATGGGGGCAGATGAGCTCAGACATAGCAAACCTTTGCATTCATTAGATGAGAATGCTCATGCCAAAGATTTAAGAAAACATGTGTAGAGGAGGAGCCTAGCGCGCAACCAAGATGGCCGCGTAGGTGCGAGGCTCCCGAGGACCTCCGCAACCTCCCACGACTATCCTGAATTTATCCTGTCTCGGATGAGGGGAATGTGTTGGTGAGCCTGAGCTGAGGTGGCACCCGTTTCCCGTTGTCAAATCGGACCTCGGACACCGGAGTGAGCACCGATTGAAGTCTGCGGCCTTCTCCTCGCCAGACCCCGGATTTGCGCTGAGGGGTGACCCAGTGACAAAGTGAACAACAGCGGCGGGCCGGGCCTGGCGAGTCGCGCACTCCGCGCTTTCGCTTTCGCACACCCTTGCAATCACTGCAGGGTTGGGTCGCGGGGCTCTTTGCGTTGGTGTGGTCTCGCTGGGAGACTTGGCCTGCCCGCCGGCTGTGACCCACCCCGCCACCCCCGGAGCTTGTGGCCCTGATTGCCTGCCCTTCACGACGTGACTGGTGCGACCGGGAGACTAGTGGCCATGGCCACCAAACAAGATGGAGACCGGGCAAAGACCAAGCCGACCCGGCGTGGCACCACCCATCAGGCCAACAGTATGGACCGCTATACCCTCCAGAAGGGATCTCCCGGCGGACCGCACAAATCCCCTGAGGACCCTCCTGATGCCCCGGACCTGCCCACGGATCTGACTCTGCGGGATGTCATGGGCGCCATTGCCGAGATGAAGGCCTCGGTAGGCCAGCGGTTCGACACACTGGCACAGAAGATCGACTCGGTCCTCGTGGATGTTGGCCTGGTGAGGGCCGATCTTTCCAAGACCAACGACCGAGTTGATTCTTTGGCCCACACCGCATCGGGCCTTACTACTGATGTGGCGGCGTTACAAACAGAGGTGCGCCGGCTTAGTCAGGCGAGCGCGCTTATGGATCGGCGCCTGGAGGACTCCGAGAGTCGGGCCCGGAGAAACAACATCCGCATCATCGGAGTACCCGAGGGACGAGAGGAAGCGGCGGCGGACCTATTTGTGGAGGACCTGATCGCTACCCATCTCCAGCCACGGGGGCTGAGTAAATTCTTCGCGGTGGAGCGGGCCCACAGGGTTCCCGGGGGAAGGCCGAAGGTCGGGGCCCCTCCGCGGCCCCTCATTGCCCGGATTTTCAACTTTCGGGACAGAGACGCTATCCTGCAAGCCTCCAGACTTTTGGGGCCGGTTAAGCTTGACAACATGGAGGTGAACTTTTATCCGGATTTCACCCCAGCGGTTCAGAAGCAGAGACTGAGCTTCCAAGGCGTCAAGCGCCGTCTTCGGGACTTGAACCTTAAATACGCAATGCTCTTCCCAGCCAAGCTGCGAGTGGAGGTAGAGGGTCGCACGCACTTTTTTGATCGCCCCGAAGCGGCCGGAGACTGGCTGGACACTCTGTCTGGGGATCGTGATCTGGGGGGCGGGGGGGGGGCGGCGGCGGGGGGGGACGGCACACTGGATCGGGACTGAGGGGGTGATGTTGGGCTTCACTCTGGACAAAAATGTTGCCACTCTCGCTTAAGCATCTGTCTGTATAATTTCCCCTCCTATGGAGGTTGTATGGGGTCTCTTGGGGGTTCTCCCTCCTCCTCTAGGGGGCTTAGCTAGTTTTTATTATATATATGGGGCGACAGGCACACTGCACGTTGGGGGGGCTGTTCGGGCTCATGCAGGGGTGCAGGGAGGGGGGAGTTTTGTTGGGGTGGGTGGGTAGGGATGGGGGGGTGTTGTCTGTTTTCACCACAAGGCAAAAGTATCATTGTGCTAGCTCTATAGTGCTCTCGGGGGGACGAATGGTGGCTCTTGTCTATGATGGGGGGTAGGGAACTAACTTTGTTGTCCTGGAACGTGAATGGACTGGGGGACAGGATTAAACGTGGGGTGGTCCTGCAGTTCTTGAAGCGCATCTCGCCCGATGTAGTTTTTTTGCAGGAGACACACCTCATTGGCAACTCCTTCTGCGCCATGAATCGGCGTGGCTATCGCCTAGTGGCCCATTCGGGCTTTACGTCTGGCTCAAGGGGTGTGGGCATCATGGTTAAGAACTCGCTTCCGCTGGAGATTGATGAGGTGCTCCATGACGACAGGGGACGTTATGCGGTCTTGGTGGGAAGGATGGAGGGCAAAGTGGTGGTTTTTGTGTCAGTATACGTCCCACCGGGGCTGCAGTCGACTACCTTTGCGGACCTGGGGCGCCTCCTCCTTGGCCTTCCGGGGGGGATTCTGGTGGTGGGGGGGGATTTCAATGCGGTGGTTTCCGGGACTGTGGATCGTCACCCCCCTAGGGACCTCCCCCGGGCCCAAGCGTGGCTCTCTGGTCTATTGGACACTTTGGGATTGGTGGATTGCTGGCGTTTAAAACATCCCACGCAGTTACAGTATACCTTCCATTCGGGGGCCCATGGTAGTCTCTCACGACTAGATTATGTCCTGGTCCCGGCGGCCTATGTTGGGAGGGTGGGAGAGGTGCGCCATTTGGCACGGGGTATCTCGGACCATTCCCCGCTCCTGTTACACCTGGACCTTTTTCCGAGGGGTGAGGGTAGGGTGGTCCCGATCAATCCCTGGTACTTGCGCGACCCCACTATTCGCGCTGAATTGATTAAATCCCTCCAGCGCTACTTTGACGAGAATGTGGGGTCCGTGCCTTCGGCTGTCTCACTGTGGGAGGCATTCAAGACAGTGCTACGAGGAGAGGCCCTGTCCCTCATTTCCCACACCCGGAGGCGCGAGCGGGAGGAGGTGACCCGGGTGGAAGCTGAGATAGCCGAGTTGGAGGGTAATCTAGAAAGTGGGGTGACGGATGCCGTATTACATGTCCTCCAACTCAAGCAAGCGGCCTATAGGGCCCTCGTCACGGAGGCAGCCAGGGGCCTCAGTAGAGAGCAACAGGGGAGATTGTATGATGTGGGTGATAAGGCTGGTAAATTGATTGCGTGGCTGGACAAAAAGGAGAGAGCGAGTCGTGTAGTCCCGCTGATTGAGAAAACAGACGGTGTGTGTGTTACTGAGCCGGAAGAAATTGTCTCCTGCTTCGCGGACTATTTCCGTGGGGTGTATTCCCCGGTGTCTTCCTGCTCTGAAGAGGATTCCCGTACCCTGCTCAGGGATATCGCACTGCCTTCCCTTTCGGAGGAGGACAGAGTGTCGTTGGACGCCGCTCCAACCTCCGACGAAATTGCCCTCGCCATACGTTCGGTCGCTTCCGGCAAGGCCATGGGTCCTAATGGTCTCCCCATCGAGTTGTACAAATTGAGACCGGATACGCTGGCACCACATCTCCGATCGATGTTCCTGGAGGCCCATTCGGTGGGCTCCCTCCCGCTGGACCAGCGTCTGGCTACAATCGTGGTTATCCACAAGGAGGGGAGACCTCGGGACCGGGTTACCTCCTATCGGCCCATTTCGCTACTGAACGCGGAGCCTAAAATTCTCGCCAAGGTCCTGGCCAATCGGCTGGTCGGCGTGGTGGGCGAACTGGTTCACCAGGATCAGTCCGGCTTTATTCCCCATCGTAACACAGCTCTTAACTTGCGGCGTTTGCATGGGGTGCTTGCACGTGTTCAGTACATACGGGAGCCGGCCATTTTGGCATCCCTGGACGCCACCATGGCGTTTGATACGCTTGAATGGCCATACATCTGGGCGATGCTTGCGAAGTTTGGCTTTGGCGCAGGGTTCATCAGTTGGGTCAAATTGCTGTATTCGGGCCCATTGGCGCAGGTGGTGGTGAACGGCAGAGTATCGGCTCCGTTCGAGCTGGGCCGGGGCACGCGGCAGGCCTGCCCCTTATCGCCGCTCCTGTTTGCGCTTGCCTTGGAGCCCCTGGCGGAGTGGCTGCGGTGGGAGCCTTCCATCCGTGGTCTCCGTTGGACCCCCGAGCATGAGGACCGCGTATCCCTATACGCTGATGACATCCTCTTGTACCTAGCTTCCCCACGTAACTCACTTATAGTACTGGTTGATGTTTTGCATTCATTTGGTCGTAACTCCGGCCTTGTCATCAACTGGGCTAAATCGTGCGTGTATGTTCTCTCTGGGGAGGCGCCCATTCTCCCGCGGGGCTGTCCGATCCAGATCGCCCCGCAGGGATTTCGGTACCTGGGTGTCTTCATTACTCTGGACCCGGAGGCCCGGTATGATCGGAACTTGCTTCACCCCTCCAGCGCCTGAAGGAAGATGTCACGCGCTGGCGGCGCTTGCCGCTCTCGCCGCTCGGCCGGGCGGCATTGTTTAAGATGATGTCTCTGCCGCGCTTCCTCTACGCTTTGCAGAATACTATGGACCCCGTCCCAGCGCGCTACTTCCGTGAGGTGGAGAGTTTACAGCGCCGCCTGTTCTGGGACGGGAGGCCGCGTATCGCCCTGGTGAAGCTGACGCTCCCATGGTATGACGGCGGGATTGCCCTCCCGGATATCAAACGATACTATTGGGCCTCCCAGCTGGCTGCGATTAATCACGGCCTGTATGGGCCCGCTTTAAACCCGGCATTCGAAATGGATAAGATGCTACTCCCGGGTGGGGACTATAATCGAGCGCTCTACTCCAGCACGCCCGACGCTCGGCTGACCGGCCCCATGCGTGTCATGGTGCGAGTGTGGCACGCGGCTAATGTGGCGATGGGGTGGAAGGATCGTCTGACCCGGGCGTCACCACTATACGCGTCCGAGCAGTTGGGCTCCCTGTGGACCTCGAAGGGCTTCGAGAAGTGGGACATGATAGGCATTAGCAAGGTGGGGGATCTCTGGACAAGGGGAGGATTTAAAACGTTCGAGATGTTGCAGACGGAGTTCCATTTGCATGGCAGGGAGTACTTTCGGTATTTGCAGATCCGTCATGCACTGGGCTCCGTCTTCCCGGACGTTGCAGCCATCCCGGACTGTTCCCCCCTTGAGGATAGAGTGCCGGATGGACACGTTCCGGACAGCACGATCTCACTGATCTACAAAAAACTGATCAATGACCGCACGGGATTGCTGACTGCCCTTCGTGAGGCTTGGGTTGCCGATGGACTGGAGCTGGACGACGAGGACTGGACCCTTGCGGTGGCCTCCCCGAAAGAGGTGGCCATACCGGCCCGCCTTCGCTTCGTCCAGCTCAAGATACTCCACAGAGTCTACATGACGGGGCCGGGGCTTCTGCGTATGGGCTATGCTGTGGACGGGTTGTGTAAGCGTGGGTGTGGCGCTTTGGGGACCTTTCTGCATATATTGTGGGAATGCCCGGAGGTGGAGCGATTCTGGCGTGGTGTGCATGAGGTCCTGCGTGTGGTTACGCATGTGCTGCTGCTACCCGAAGCGAGGAGATGCCTGTTGAATGTGTGGGAACCTACCGACTACTCGGCGCCACAGACGTGGTGGGTGACTCTGGGATATATGGTGGCCAAGCGTGATATTGCTCAACTGTGGGGATCTCAGAGGTCCCCGACTGTCTCGGCCTGGAAGGAGCATATGGATTGGTGCATGTTTCGGGAAAAGGTGGTGTATGTTGCGAGAGGTAAGCCTGGGACATGGGTGAAAGTCTGGGGCCCCTGGAACGCCTACCGCGGGGGAATCTGTACTCCACCGTTATTGCCCGATCCGTCGCCTGCCCCATCCCCGTAGCCGACCCATCTTCCCTGTTCCGGGCATCGAGTTTTACCCAGCCCTAATCCTGATCTCTTCCCCTTCTTGATACTCCTATGGATTGGTAGGGTCCCCCTCTCAGGGGAGCACATGCTGCTATTTCTGATTGTAGATTGCCTTGTGGTTTTTGTTTTTTCTGGTTGTTATTTCAGTTTAAAATGAAACCGTACAGTGGGGTCCGGAAGGTGTGGCTATCAATGCTGCTAACTCCTGTGCATCTTCCTCAGCCGCAACGCGCGCTCTACGATGTGTATCATATGCTCCTTTTGTTTACTAGCGGCTGGCCGGAAGGTTGTAGGCCCATCTTTGTATATTTTTTGAGTTTTGTAATAAACGGTTTCAAAAAAAAAAAAAAAAAAAGAAAACATGTGTAGCAGTATCTCTATATAATATCTCTATATAATAGCTTCAAATCAAGAAGAGGCTGCTTTTCTACACGAGCAATAATAGTTTCAGCTTTAGGAATAACTTGCTCTGCAGGGGAACTCAAACTAATGAATAAGCATATAATTTGGATGATAGAAATGATTGATGCTGTGACCAATATGGCTTTAAGCTAGTTTGGTGAAAGGATCAACATGGTTAATTTGGAACTGAAATGTGAAGAGGAACTGACTGCTCTTATGCAATGGAATGGAATAGAATGTTTGGCACAGGTCTGTGACATGATCCACTCAGCATCACAAGGGATGTAAAACAATATTACAGCAGGATTCAGTTCCAAAGGACAACATGGGACAACATTAATATTAATCTTCTGCAGGTCTGGTATGGCTCACCATTTGTTGTTTGATTTCTGTATCCCCATGATCAGGGAGTTACAAGGTTTCCCTAGAATCTCTTTTTAAAATGCCCTGCTCTAACATGGATTCAATTACTGGGGTGATTCCAGCCACTGCCTCCGCTGAGAGGCTAAGTTGGGGTGATTGGGTGAAATTCCTCATTCAGCTTTATATTGATCTTTATAGGTTCAATAACTTTAATCAGGCTAATGTCTTTGCCAGAGTAATCCTAGATTTCCTTTGTCGCGGAGTCCGTTAAGCCTGAAAGCAGGTCAAAACAGAGAAGAATCTGGGGTTCTGAGTGCTCAATGTAAAATCAGCAGACTCTTCATGTGTTTGAAGCTCAACACCATCCAATGTACAGTAAATCACAAAATTGAGTTTCCATAAGAGAGTCCTGCCTAACAGATTAACTGGGCTAGAATCGCACACTGCAAACTGATGGCACTTTTCAAGAGGATCTGCTGACTGGGGGTGAATGTTTTGATTTGTTCTGCATTCCATCCATCAATTGTGTGTCTTTTGACTCTTCAAGAGGACCTACAGGGAACTTAACAGAAACAGGATTCACAATCTGCTTATTTGCAACACCTACAACATGAACTTGTTTTCCTGTTGGGGTAGGTTTGGGACTTTCACTGTTTTTACAGTAGAAGAGGTAGCACTGGTGTTGATCAAAAATGACACAGGTGGCCATTCACCTCTCCTTCTACATATGGGCCACTCTGGTCTACCTCTAAAACTGCACCAAGCATTCAACCTTCCTCTCCTCTCAGGAAAGGCCATTGTGATTGATCAGACCCCGAAAGTATGGAAGACCCGAAACTGTTGAGAGGTCTCTGAGGAATTTTAGAATTCGGAAATCTTTGCATTTACATATCTGGAGCTAGCATAACATTCACATTCAGCATCTGGCCATCAAATTGCATTCGGTTTGAACAGCTCTGTCACTGCCAATGACCCAATTTATTAGAATTATGACAAGGCGTAGTATTCTTTAACACAGCTTTTTCTATTCCAGAGTTCGGATCAACCAGCACTCCTCGTCCTTTACCTTGGAACTCCCTACATTCCAGTACTACCACTAGAACCATAGCCAGGATTCGCCGTATATGGACCTTTCTGAAATCCTGTCTGGGCTAACTTCATCTGAGACAACATGAATTTCTCGTTGATATTTTTTGTGTCTGGCTTCCATATCATCACTGCAATACTTTGGGTATCGCAAGATTTCACCTAAAAGATTTGATTGCCAACAAATCACATTCTGCTGGATATGTGAACCTATCACCAGAGGCAATTTAAGAACAAATTGTGGCACAAACGTCCTGATATTTTCGTGCTCTGGGCTCTCAATGCCACAATGCTGATGAAAGACTTGCAGTAGTCTTTTGTATTAGGCATGTATTAACTCTTTGGACTCTTGAGTACCCTTCAAGATTTTCAACCAATCAATCACTTTCTGGGGAACTTTAGTTTTTAGAAATGTAACCACCTAATGATACTTTTCCTTGACCACAGTAGATGGAGCATGAGTTTGGGCATCGCCCTGGGGCTCTCCGGTTGGCCACTGAACAGTCACTTTACACTGAGCCCACAAATCAATAGAGACCACAATGTCAAAGAAAAGTGTTCAAATCTTCCTAAAGTACCTTTGAAATCATCATGAATCTATCGACCCGTGTATATCAGAGATCAGGATGCTCTCTCAGTTTTGGAAATTGATTTGCAAATGTCAAATGATCACCACAACTTTAAGGCACATGCACATATGCTCCTCCATGCACCTCTCTCAGTGGTTAAGCCTCGACCTCGGATTCGCTCTGACTTTCAGACCCCTCTATCCATTTTTCATCATCTTTCTTTTAATTGTTATTAGTTTTCTGAAACCCATCTGGCTCTAAATCTCTGTGAGGTGCTCCACAATTAAATGTTACTGACTAGTTCCCTTAGTTGCAATTTTAACCCAGGAGTCTGAATGTTTTTAAGTGCATCTTCAGTCATGAACATTGTAAAGATTTTTCTCAGGGTCGCACAGTTAGAATGGCCAATTACAAAACCTCATGTATCACTCAAGCATGCTTAGCAGCTTATTTGCAAAGAAATAAAAGTTCTTCTTCATTGTACCCATATATAAACCCCAACTCAAGAGTTCTTTAATGATTTCCTTCAATTCTACCTTTACTCTTAACACATCTAGTATTTGTGAAGGGGTGCCAGTGTCTGAATACTGTGACTCAGGGCTATCACAACAGGATGCATGGTCACAACAGTAGTTGCTCCGGTTCGGGGTCTTCCTCCTATCTCTGTACAGGTATCAATCCCAGGCACAACAGTGGTTGTGGTACCTGTAGGCACGACAGGTGTTGCAACAACAGCAGCATTAATTCGGTGACACTGTTGTTGGAGCTCGTAAAGGAATTATTGACATTAACGGGGAGCTCGTAATTAAATGGGTGGCATTAACTGTGGAACCGGGTGTGGAATAAGTGAAAATTGTGGATTTAAAAGTAAAACAGGTGTTAACTATGAAGGTGGAAGGGTAGCAAGCAATCCCACATTGAGGATGTTCTGATCAGCAGGCACACTAGCACCTGTATCCACAGGCATTGGGAATCCCATAGATGGTTAACTTCCCCAGATTGTTGAACTACATTGTATGGGGCTGGTCGAGAAGCCAACAACTTATCTAAGAAGTCATCGCGGGAGTCACTATCGCTATTCTCGCCTTTCTTTGTTTAAACCTGACCCCCTCTTGCACTTTCCTTCCTCTTACTTTCCAACTGGGCAATGCATGGTACATCCTGACTTGATAATTTCTGTCCTCCACACCTGCTCAATGGCAACCCACTTCACATAGATCCAACTACGAAATGTCCTTTTAGCCTGTGCCTGAACATTTTTTCCTTCTCTCTCGCATGTACTGCCGGCTCTCAAGCATTCAAAGCTTCATATTGTGCTGGTCTGGGTGGCGGTTTCATCTCATACAAAATCTTCTCAAATTGTCAAGAACATTCAAATTTAAGGAACTATATCAATCAATCAGGGACTTGTAAGCACGCTACTCACCCGTGATGATCTCAAGGCGCTGAGGGAGGGGGTCCGCAGATCTGTTTAGCCGAAGAGCAAGGTCTTGAGGGTCTTCCTGAAGGTGTTCAGGGAGGGGGCTCGTCTGATGTCTGCCGGTAGCTCATTCCAGGTCTTGGCTGCAATGTGAGAGAAGGATCTTTTGCCTGCTCTGGCTCTGTGGATGCGCGGGGTTTCGGCCAGTGCAAGGTTGACAGATCGGAGGTTTCTTTTGGGTACGTGGAAGTTGATTCTGTCGTTGCGGTATTTGGGTCTGTTGTTGTGTAGGCATTTGTAGGCATGAGTGAGGACTTTGAAAATGACTTTTCTCCATGGGGGACCAGTGGGGACTTCGTAGGTGTTGGCTGATGTGTTTGTGTCGGGGGATGCCGAGAACGAGACTGGCGGCGGTGTTCTGTATTGTCTGGAGTTTGCGGAGTAGGGACTTGTTGATGCCGGCGTAAGGTGCATTTCCAAAGTCCAGTCTGCTGGCGATGAGTGTCTGGGTGACTGTCTTACTTGACTCAGAGGGAATCCACTTGAAGGTCTTGCAGAGGATGCAGAGGGTGTTGAAGCAGCTGGAGGTGACGGCGTTGACCTGTCGGTTCATGGTGATTGATGAGTTGAGTACGATGCCGAGGTTCTTGGTGTAGTCTGAGGGGGTAGGTGGGCTTCCGAGGGCGGTCCGCCACCAGGTGCTGTCCCATGCAGAAGGGGTGGTACCGAGAACGAGGACTTCTGACTTCTCGGCGTTAAGCTTCAGGCAGCTGTTGGTCATCCAGACTGTGACGTCTTGCATTCCTTTCCGGAAGTTGAGTTTGGCAGTGGTGAGGTCTTTGGTGAGGGAGAGGATGAACTGGGTGTCGTCAGCGTAGGATACGATGTTGAGGCGGTGTTGTCGGATGATGGCTGCGAGGGGGCCATGTAGATGTTGAAGAGAGTGGGGCTCAGTGATGAACCCTGTGGGACTCCGCAGGTGATTTGGGGTCAGAGAGGAAGGGTCGGATTCTGATCTTTTGGCTTCTTTCGGTGAGGAATGATCGGATCCAGTCCAGGGCTGTACCTTGTATGCCTGCGTTGTGTAGTCTGGCGGCTAGTGTGCAGTGTAAGACGGTGTTGAAGGCCGCTGATGAGTCAAGTAGGATGAGGGCTGCGGAGGGGCCTTGGTCCAGGAGGGTGCGGATGTCATCTGTGGCGGTGAGTAGGGTGGTCTCTGTGCTGTGGTTGCTTCGGATTCTGGATTGGGATGGGTCGAGGACGGTGTTCTCTTCAATGAATCATTTCAGTTTCCTGTTTCCTGTTTTCTCTGCAGCTTTGGCTGCAAAGGGGAAGGTGCCTGTTTTGAAGGTGGTGATGATGGTGCGTTGTAGTTCGGATGCGATGGCGGCCGCGGCCCTCTGATAGATATGAGGGGTGCAGGGGTAGGTGGGGGCCCCTGAGTGGATGCTTTGCATGGTCGAGGCGATGTCTTCGGCCGTGATCGGTGTCCAGTTTGAGATGGTGGGCTGGCTGGTGTTTCTAGGGGGCAGGAGGCCGTCTGTGGCGCCTGGTGGGCGTGGGGCTGGTTTGGGTGCCTTGGGTTTGTTGATGGTGAAGTGTACGCAGTGGTGGTCGGTCCATGGTGGCTGCGTTGTGTGGCTGAATTGGAAGCTGTTTCCTGCCGCGAAGATGGGGTCGAGGGTGTGTCCTGCTCTGTGGGTTGGTGTGTTGACGAGTTGTTTAAGTCCGATGCTGGCAAGGTTGTCACGAAGGATAGTGGAGTTGGGGTCGCTAGGGTTGTCGAGGTGGAAGTTCAGGTCTCCAATGAGTATGTAGTTTGTTGAGGCTATGGCGTGGGGTGTGATAAAGTCAGTGATGGTGGTGGTAAAGAGTGTTAAGGGGCCGGGGAGTCTGTAGACGAGGGTTCCTCGGACTGTGGCTTTGGGGGTGGTCTGAATCTGGAAGTGCAGGTGTTCGGCAGAAGGGAAGGTTTTGCTGGAGGTGGTGAGGCGGAGGTGGCTCTTTTGGGCGATGGCAAGGCCCCCTTCTGGGTGGTTGGGGCAGTATTTCCTCTGGATCGGTGTCCGTCTGGGATGGCTGTGCTGATGTCGGGGGCGGAGGATGCCTTGGTCCAGGTCTCTGTGAGGAAGGTGATGTCGGGCAAGAGAGATTGGAGTAGGTTCCAGATATCCATGGTGTGTTTGTGTAAGGAGCGTACGTTGAGGAGGATGCATTTTAGGGTGTCGCCGGTGCTGGCGTCATCGGTGTTGGAGGCCGGAGTGGCAGTGAGGGTCTGGCGGCAGTGAAGGCAGGAGAACTGGCCGTGGATCGTGTTCGGCGAGGCCTGTTGGCATTCTCTTAGTCTTCCAGGGTTGAGTGTAAGGACGGTGGGGGTGGGGGGTGGGTGTGTAGTAGCGATGGGTAGTGGGAGGTCCAGAGTCCCTGGTGCTGGCTGCAGTCAGGTCGCAGACGGGCTCAGACGGGCTTGCCTTTGGCGGCCGCCATTAAGTAGAGGAGGTGGGAGAGAGGAGAGGCTGGGAGGCGGGAGCGGGGACATTTCGGGGGGGGAATTCCAGGGAGAGGTGCTGCAGGGGCAGCAGCGGCGAAAGGCAAAATGTACTGGCAGGCACGAGAAAATAAAAACAGTGGTGGAATTAGAGCAACACACAGATGGGCAAAATAAAAGTGGCACAACAGGGAAAAACTAAGAAAAAAAACGCCTGATAAAGGTTATGGTGGTTGCAGGCAGTCTGGACCCAGTTGGAGCGGGCAGCAAGCACAGGAGCGTGCAGCAGCCTCGAACCTACCAATGAGGAGGTCGGGGTCTGGGGGCAAGAGACGGCACAGCAGAGCTGAGGGGAGAGAGTGGACCTAGACCAAGGGTCGGAGGTCTCACTGTAAGGAGGGAACTGCAAGGACCTTTTGTGCTCAATGATCTTATTCCATTATTTAATCTATTTACATGCATGTAACCCAACTCAGGTCGACATGTAATGTGCTGGGATGCTCCAGGAGGAGCCTCGGGGCCTTCACAGAGAGATTTTCTCACATCCTCTCTACTTTTCTTGAAAGATGTAATCTTTTCTCTATAAGTAACACAATACGAATTTGATGAACATCAATTGAAATAGCTGACAGTTCTCACCAAATCACAAAACTACATGCAACGGTTAAACTTCCAATCTCAGCACGACACCACAAATGAGCTACTCCCAGTGCAGCAGCTTCGAATGTAACAGCCAATCCCAGCACAGCACACACACCAACCAACCAATACCAATGCCATAACTTATGATGCAACCTGCAGCACCTCACATCACCTCTCTCTCCTCAGCAATGGTTATATGATAGAGGAGCACATGGCTAAACTACATGTGCCTCTACCACGCAGCCTGAGCCACGACTGCATCTTAACCACGCATTGCTATACCACGCATGCCTTTACCAGGAAATGTCATGGAAAAGGCATGAATGGTAAGGGGGCATGTGTGGCGAAGGTCGCCACCACCCAATTCCCCCCACCCCCACGCTGTACCGAAAACTACTGCAACCCCTTCCACTGCCCTGAGACCTACCCTGAAACACAGCCCTAAAAACTACCCGACTACCCATTCCCCTCTCCCTGCCCTGATGCCTAAAACCCACCCCTTTACATACACTACCCCAACCCGCCACCCCATGCTGTCCCTAAAACTACCCCAACCCCTTCCACTGCCCTGAAATCTACCCTGACCCCCAGCCCTAAAAACTATCCTGACTACCCATTACGTTCCCCTGCCCTGAGGCCTAAAACCCTTCCCCTTTACATACACTACTCTGACCCCCCACCCCCCACGCTGTCTCTAAAACTACCCCGACTTCCCTGCCCCACTTACCTCACTGCGTCGTCTGACTCTCTTCCTGGTGACTTCCTGCTCACGCCTTCACCAGAGCAGCAGCCATCAGCTAGACCGAGCACTGCCCTAACCATGCATTGGCATGGTCAAGGCAAGCATGGTTGCGCCTGCGTAGTTGGAACACGCATGGCAGCGTTTTTCCGATTGTTTCCCCTTAGCAATAAACTTTGCACAAACAATTATTAGACAAAATAAAAAAATCTTTTTTTTTTTAGTCCTCATTCGCCTCCACTGAATACGCAAGCCATTCGTAGCAAAACCCGGTAATATGGGAGACGTAGGCTTTGACTTGTAGCCACGGGGAACGCCCGCCTACAGGTACTATGACAGCCTCGAATGTCACTGACCCCAAAATAAAGGGGGAGAGGTCACTCTTCCACACGACCCGAATGAGCCTGGTGACTATCATCGTTGGCCGACGGGATAACTGGAGGTG
Source organism: Triturus cristatus (assembly GCF_964204655.1). Classification (NCBI taxonomy): domain Eukaryota; kingdom Metazoa; phylum Chordata; class Amphibia; order Caudata; family Salamandridae; genus Triturus; species Triturus cristatus. Next base: position 546,642,161 of record NC_140581.1, read on the forward strand.
CCCAACATAGTCCAAAGAGTACCAAGGAGACATAATCATAGGACCCACTTATTGTTATATGGATGTTTGAATAATTGTATATCTCTCTAAGGATTAGGCTCCAGCCCATTTTAGGAAAAAGTTCTAGAATGCTGTCTTTTTCCTGCCACAAACTCTAGTCAGATCCATCTTAGAAGTCTCAAAGAGCGAAGCCAGCCAGTCGGAGTGCGAGGGGGGTGTGGGTTCTATCCATCGCTTACATATTTGCTTCGTAGCTAACAATATAGCATAAAATAGGAAGCATCTAGCTAATCCTGCAACTTGTTTAGGAAAACCTAAAATTATCAAGGCCAAGTTTATTTGGATTGGGAGGCCTAAAATATCCGACAGAGACTTTCCAACTCCTTCCCAAAAAGCTGCTATAGCCGGACAGTCCTTAAACATGTGCACATCTGAGGCTCCAGCTAAACCACATTTTCTACAGCTAACTGGAGGCCCCCTTGACATTTTAGTCAGCCTCAATGGGGCTATATAGGCCCGTGTGCTGTGAACAGGTGGTTTTTCTTCAGCCAGGCTGGTTTTACGATGGCGAAAAGGATCTTGAACAAAGTTTGCCAGAAATGCTCCTGCTGCAGCATGGAACATCAAATTCCCCCTTCGTCACAGACCAAATACCGCAATAACAAATTCACTCAAATATATTCATTGGTGGGGCCCATAACACCAACACTCATACTTCATTGATCTGCTTCCCTAGAGGAATAAGTTTCCAAACGCTGACATGAAAGGAATATCTTTACCTAAACCCTAAATGCATTGAATACTCTATTAACTCCAACCGTGTGATATTCCCCTCATTTGGTGATGAATCAGTTAGTTGTATATATGATTTAGTGATTCAATTCATTTATCTATACTCTTCTCTTATTCTAGTTTCTTCAAATAATCGACACAACACAGTTTTCAATTAATCAAACATCATTTATCTAATAAAATTGCAAATTGTTAGAAAAATCATTGTCCAAACCGCAGAACATTATATTTACCTAATCTGGCTAATAGTCGTCCTTTAAGTCAGTCAAGTCGTGGAAAAATCTTTAAATTCATCAAAGTTAAGCCGCAATTCAGTCTCTCATAGATTCAGGATAACAGCTGTCCAGCAGTGTCACCGTCCTCTCCGTCAGCATAACGTCAGGAAATCAAGTTCGTCAAAAAAGGACTCAGCAAACTAATTCACTTTTCTACCTACTTTTATAATGAAACTAATGTCAAAATGTATCAAGATTGGGGTTTTAGACAGTCCTCATTGGTGGATTTGGGGTCGATTGGTAAAGTTCTCACATAGTCCACAAGATTAAGTCATCCCACTTGCTGGTTCCGGTTTTAAAGACAGTCCATTGTTGTCGTGTTGGCGAAGCTCCCAGAGTGTCCTTGGTAGCAACATCGTCTCCTGGGGTCAGGACGAGGCCATTGTTGCTGGCGGTGGCACATGCGCACTTCACCCAGAACCTCGTGTGACAGCAGCAGTCACGTTGCACGTCTCGGTCAGCCATCTTAAGGAAGGCCAAAATGGTCAACTTAAGCAAAACAAACACAAAAACGTAATTAAAACATAGAAATGGCTAATAAAATGTTAAACCCTCACTAATTCCCTTATGTGTAAGTACTTATCTAGAAGAGTAGCAACATTCAAAGCGTTTATACTCACTCAGTGATGCGCAACTTACAATTACATCACAAAAGCAACATATATCATGCAGTATTCTAACTTTCTACCATTAGTATGCGTACATATGCTAGTATACAATTAGTTTAGCCATGCAAAATGCAAATCCCACGTGTAATTCTTTTGTTAATATAATTGGTAAGTCTTCCACTTCAAACAAATTAATAAGGTTACTATTAGTTAATTATTCAGATTAATAAAAACATGCAGAATGGGGGGGGGAGGTATACAAAATGTTGTACTACCCGCTCCAGCACTCCCACTGTTCATTTGGTAAGGATTCGCACCACAGTTCTTCGGCCAGTTTAAATTCACCATCTACAGCCTTCTCAATGGTCCAATACCAAAAAGAGACCTCCCTCCTCCCAACTGGCCTAGGCACTAACTGATGTTCCAAGGTGTTGCCACTACCTATGGAAGTTTTCAAAGTTTGCTGGGTTTGGGACCAGCTCCGCTGCTGAATATACTTAAACCTTGAAAGACCGACTCCGACCCTTTCACTAAGTTGTGACCATGAAATGAGTGTACCCTCGTAGGCCAAGTCCCCCAAAACCATCAAACCAGCTTCTCTAAGGGGTAGTGCCAACCTATCTCTTAAGCACACAGGTGTACCCGGTGAATCGCAAAGAGGGGCCAGACTAGAAAAATAGTTAAGGCTTAAGGCCAGCAAGGCGCTTAAGACAGGCCCACGTTCTAGCCATTGCCTGGAGAACTTTAAGCTTGACCTTTTTAAAGAATTTTGGTTCCCCAAATTTAAACAGGAAACCCTCCTCCGGTAGGCTGGCGCCCTTTAGCATATCCAAAACATGGCTCCTGCCCCTGTGCTTACTGGAATTTTTAACAGCATCCTGGAATGCGAGAGCTGGAAAGCCCATGCATAGTATTGCAAATCGGGGAAAGCAAGACCACCCTTCTCTCTCCTACACCTCAGGCGATTCTAGTAGATCTATATACCCAGACAAAAGAGTTGATGGCCTGCTGAAGTTTGTCAATAGCCAGTTTGTCAAAATGCAGGGGTATAGAGTTAAAAAGGAAGGTTATCTTGGGGATAACCACCATCTTGACCAAATTGACCCTCCAAAGAATGGTTAAAGGAAGATGGGCCCAAGATTTCATCCGTTTTTGGCACTCCCTTGAAACTACCTCTAAGTTAACCTGGACTATTCTGAACCCCAGATATCGCACGCTAAGATTGGCCTGGTGCTGTCACCCCTCGAGATTCCACGTCATGACCTCAGTCTTCCCAGCATTAACCTCATACCCCCATACCTGCCCGAAATCCTGTGCCAATCCAATTACAGCGTGGAAGGTCGTTACTAAATCTGCAGAGAGAATCAGAATATCATCTGCATACAGGGCCACCTTCCTCTCCCAAGCCCCATGTTTGAACGGCACAATGCTAGGTTCCTCCCTCAGCTGCTGAGCAAAAGGCTCGATATACAGGTCGAAGAGGAGAGGGGAGAGGGGGAAGCCCTGCCTAGTCCTCCTGGTACTCTTAAAAGGTCTAGTTAGGTTGCCAGTAACCAAAAGTCTGGCTGATGGCTCTTGGTAAATCAACTGAATGGTTCGACAGAACTTCCTGCCCAAATAAAATATCTCCATAACTTCCGACAGGTAGACCCAATTGACCCGGTCGAAAGCCTTTGTGGCATCGAGTGTCATGGCAGCAAGAGGAAGTGAATAAGTGAAGGCGATATCTATTGCTCCAACAAAGTCGTAGGTAAGGTCCAATAGGTTTCATCCCTTTACAAACCCCTTCTGATCAGGATGAAAAATGTCACCGGCAACGAGGCCCAACCTGGCCGCCCGAATCCCGCAAAGATTTTATAATCGGCGTTCAACAGCGAGATGGGCCTATAAGTCGCACAACTCGCTGGATTCTGACTGAGTTTCAAAATCAGAATAATTGTAGCTTCACTCCAGGACCCTGGCAGCTTGAGAACGTCCGATAAGATCTCATTAAATAGTTGTGTCAAAACAGGGATTATCACTTCATTTAAAGACCTATAAAGCTCTGCTGGGAGCCCATCGGGCCCTGCAGCCTTCCCTCTCTTACAGGCGACGATGGCCATTCCTCACCTCTTCCTGCTCTGTATCTTCCTTCTGTTTAGAACTCAGGGGGGTGAGCGTAGTCCTACCCAACCAGTCCTTAACCTCAATCTTGTCTACGACTCGATCTTCTTGGTAGAGGTCTTGGAAAAATCTAAAAAGCGCCTCCTATCTCTTCATCCGAACAGAAAGCAGCCACCCCATCATCTACAACAATTTCTTTGATCTGATTACGAAGCCTGTCAGACTTGGCTTTCCATGCCAAAAGCTTGCCTGCCCCTTCCCCGTACTCAAAATGGGCAATCTTACATGCCTCCCATCTACTCATGAGCCTTGTTTGAAGAATGGTATACAACTGCTCCCTTAATTTGCTGAGTTTAACCAGGTCCTCTTGCTGCCCTTCCGAAACGACCCTTCTATTGAGATCTAACTCCACTGCCTTCATTTCTGCCTCCTTAAGTGCGATTTCCCCTCCATATGTTTTGTTTCTAAAACTTACCCTACCCGTAATTAGACCCCTTAGAAAGGCCCTTACGGAGTCCCAGACCACGGTGGTTGTAGTGGAGCCTAGATACACATTCAAAAAATATTCGGTCTCCTGGGTTAGGAAGGACATCTCTGCTTCTTCGAGAAGTAAGTTTCGATCAAAAGACCAAGCTCTAGGATACTGGGCCTGCACCAAATCGAGATCCAATAATATCCCTGAATGATGCGAGAGGTGCGAAGTCAGGTATCCGATGTCCTTAACCTTGCCACTTAGAGATTGACTAACCAAAATATAGTCAATTCTTGACTTATGTCGATATTTGCTTTTCCAGTATGATACTCCTAGCTGCTGGCCCGATCTTTTGCTCCAGATGTCACAAAGACCAGTTCGCGCCATCATAGTCTGCAGATACAGGGGCGTGGCTAGGCACCGTACATGGCGGCCAAGCTGTAACGGAGATCCCGGACGGGACTTGAATTATCCTGGATTTCTCGCTGAACCTGGGCATTTTCCTGCCAAATATTTATGCCCCCCGCCTGTGAACTTATCGTAGTCTCTCACTGGCAACAACGACGCCACGAACCTCCGAGGAGGCCGAGATATCCCGGCTTGGGCACCATCGGCACACACCTGCTCTGCGACACTGAGGGGGAGGGCCGCGGGGAGACGGCATCTGGAGGCCAGTGGACATCGCTCCCTGCTGTGGGCACGACTGAGGGCGGCGCGGACCCGGCGCATGCCTAGAGTTGAACTGGTGCTGTGGAGGGCGCAGATCGGTGCCGAAACAGGGGCCCCGGAATCGGAAGACCCTGGCCCACGCAACAAGGCCTCCTGAGATGCGGCGCACTGACCCCTCTGTGTTGGGGCTGTTCCAGATGACTACGGCCGGCGCGAGGTACCTCACTGGTGCGAGCTCCCTGTCTGCTGCCTGCGGGAGTGTCGTGCTCTGGAGCCGGGCCGGCGGTCAGCCTGGTTATGTTATGTTATGTTACTAAGTTTTATACCGCGCACAGCTGCCCCAGCAAAGGGGCGTCCTGGCGCCAAAGGTGAACACAACAACACAGTATGCAGTGGGATTACTTTGATTTATTAAAAAGAAACGTTTTAATAGCCCCTCTAAACCTGGTTAGATTATCCACAGCACGGATTTCAGCGGGAAGAGCATTCCAGAGCTGGGCAGCTACCACTCGAAAGGAGCGGCCACCCGTCCTGGTCAACCGAAAGCGAGGAACAACCGCCAAGTTCTGGCCTAGAGATCTCAGCGAGCGAGAAGGAACGTACGGAGTAAGGAGATTCATAAGGATAGGAGGAGCCGTGCCCTTCAAAATTTTGAAGGCCAGGCACAACACCTTAAACTCAATACGCCGCACAACAGGTAGCCAGTGAAGAGTATATAATACTCCGGACACTGAACAGCGTTTGGGCAGCCCAAATATTGCTCTAGCAGCGGCATTCTGAACTCTCTGTAACCGCGCATTTTCAGCCTTGTTCGTGCCAGCGAGCAACGCACTAGCGTAGTCTATTCTAGAAAGAACCGAGGCCTGGACCACCAGCTGTCTCGTACTGGCGTCAAAAAATTTGAGCGCCGGCCTAATGCTCCTGATGATGCCAAAACAAGAGGCAGCAACCTTCTTCGTATGGCAGGTGAAACTAAGTGATGGATCAAGCCATACCCCAAGGTTCTTTAACTCCAATACAGGAGAGGGGATCCCACCTAGCTCAGAAGGCCACCAACTTTCCTTCCAACAGCCAGGACGCGTACCAAACACCATCACCTCAGTCTTCTTGGTGTTCAATTGGAGACAGTTCTGATTCATCCAATTGGCCACCGAACGCAGCCCCTCACAGAAGTTGCGGGCATCAATAGCTGAGTCCCCACTTAGTGTGACCGCCAGCTGCGTGTCACACTAAGTGGGGACTTATACTGCTGGTGCTAGCTGCACCACTGGGCCCGACGAGGTGGCAACGACGTTCGCCCCGTGACCGGCGCTGAGGCTCCTGCGACTGCGAGGTTGGAGCCATATCTGTGCTGTGCTGATTGCCCCATCGTCCTGGGGCTGTGGGGGTGCCCCGCCAGATGAGTGCAGGCCAGAGGTGTGGTGAGTGGACCCTGCAGCCTGGCAGTGACTTGAGTGCCCATGTTACCAGGCAGCTGTTTTGGACGCCGGCCTCTGCACTGGGGGATGCCTGGACCCCGCGCTTGTTTCCTTGAGTAGCCACAGTACCAACGTCTTGGACTGGACACTGTGAGTACTGCCTGTGGCCCCCCAACGCCTGCCTTTATCCCTGACTGGGGAGCCCTTTCTGCCTTAGCTCTCTGTTTGTGGCCGGCGGGCTACTTGCGCGCGGGCTGCCCTCTTGCCTGGCGGTGCCTGGAATCCATTTTGCACTGGACACGGTGACTACTGTAGACACCTGGGGGCCTTCTCGCTTATTCCTCTTGACGCTATACACGCTACCATGGGGCGCCCGCGGGGGAAGCAACCTGAAGCCCAGAGGGGCTCGCTGCCTTCTGTGTGGAGCGTGCACATCGTTTCCCTACGGGTAGGCCAGCAGCGGGTCGGCCACCCAGGCCACTCATAGCCCGCATTCTCAATTACAGAGATTGCGATCTCCTGCTGCAGAGAGCACAGGAAAATGCCCCAATACAGTTCGAAAAACACCCGAATCTCCCTGTATCCAGACTACACAGTGCAGGTGCAGCGCCAGAGAGCCTCTTATTAGCCGCTAAAGAGGAAGCTCCAAGCCCTCAATTTGAAATACGCTTTGCTGTTCCCCGCACGCCTAAAAATCATTCACAACCAGAAAACTCACTTTTTTGACTGCCCTGAAGCGGCAAACGAATGGTTCGAAAACACTTTACCCTCCTAGTCCCTGGATAATATCGATCAACGGGTGAGGGGTGTGTGGATGCAGTCCAACCGCCTCAATGGAGCTTTGCGATCGCTATCTACTACAAAGAAACCAACACTGGAACAGGCCGTGCTGGAACAGAACTCTGCGCTGGAGGTGGCCGCTGCCATGCGGGACCCTACACAGAACTCCTCCTCCCCAGACCAATCTGATGATGATGTAGCACCATCGGACTCTGGAAGCAATGGCATTCTGTTCCCCTCAATTACTTCGCAGATAGTCAAAGACTTATTTGGCTGACATCGAGACCTGATCGCAGTAGTTTTCCCATAATTATGACCCTGATCTGATTTGCTGGGGAACAGTAAGACGTTGCTAATACCTGTATGACATGTGATTTCTTGCTATGCTTTTCCTTCCCAGGTTCAGCATAATTCATAATTCTACATAGTCCCGGCGGTAGGGTGGCTCTGTGTATAACTATACAGCGATGTTTGGTGTTAGGCCCGCCCCCCCCCCCCTTGCAGTTAATGCATGGTGTTAACATTTGGACTTAACTACTGTGTATGTTTGGACCAGCATAGTTCGATTGCTGGCCCTAGTATTGGGGACTGTATTTTTGGGGACGTTTTTGGTTCCTGGTCCACACTCCACCTTTTACTGTATTGTATTCACAAAGTCTCCCTAGGACACCCTTCTCTCTACGGGTGTTGATATATGGCTGTTTTAGCTAAATATAAAATATTAACATGGAACGTGAGGGGCATGGTGTCTGTACACAAGCGGCATCGAATCCACTCCCAACTGAACAGGCGTAATGTCCACATAGCTCTTCTTCAGGAAACACACATGATGGATTCAGAAGTCACCAAACTGCAGAGGAAGTGAAAAGGGCAACTCTATAATACATCCTACTCTGCCTTTGAAATGGGGTCACTTATCTGGGTCCGGAACGGGGTACCCTTTGTGTTGTTGGAACAGAGGGTAGACATGGCGGGGCACTATGTCCTCCTACGGGGTAAACTGGATGGAGTTCCGATTGTTCTAGGTAGTGTGTATGCCTCAAACTATTAACAGAATACTTACCTTGCTAGCCTCAACATGGTTTTAATGTACTGGGTACTGCACCCCTGGGTTATTGGCGGGGACTTTAATTCTGTCTTGGATGTGCATCTGGACCGCTCTCACCCCCCGGTTCAGGGTGCAGTGACTACTAAGACTGCGGATTTCTTACACGCCTGGGCTGTGGGTTGGGAGATTAGCGATGTGTGGCGTACGCAATACCCTGTTAGCCGGGAATATTCATTTTACTCCCCTCCACATCAGCTACACACATGGATAGACAGTATCTTCTGCTCCTCGTCCCTGTCACCCCTAGTAGTTGAATCCGCGTACCTCGGGAAAACATTGTCTGACCACAACCCACTCGAAGTGCTACTTGAATGGGGAAGGGCTCGGTCCCCGGTCCCGACCTGGCGATTGTGGCCGATTACACTAGAGGATGGGGTATTCCGTAACACCCTAAGTACCGCCATCACCAATTACTTCACAGAGATTGCTGGCTCTGCATCCTCATGCTTAGTTGAGTGGGACGCGTTTAAATCAGTGATCAGGGGGGCAGCTATAGGGGCTACTGTTGGGGATTGACAGGAGCTGCACATATATATCGGCTGCATATTCTGTGGCCAGGGGCACCCGGCAGGCCTGCCCCCTGTTGCCAATACTGTTTGTCTTGGCGCTGGAACCCCTACTCCTAAAGATTCGTAAGGAGGCCACTGGCTTGGGGATACCCGCGTCTAACGTGACACATATAGCATCTGCATATGCTGATGACATTATCCTTTATTTTAAGGACCTCACAGCAAGCATAGAACCCATTCCGTATCTATTTAACTGTTTTGGGCGGGTATCCGGTCTGATTATTAACGCCATAAAGTCTCACGCCTTCTTTATGCGGCATTGGGACGCCCCTGACCCAATAGCCTTTGGAGATCTCCTACTGACGACCACCCCAGACACTTTTAAGTACTTGGGTATACAAATCTATAGAACTCCCCAGGACTTAATTGATGGTAATTTGCAGAAGGCAATACGGACCCTTCGGAAACAGATCTCCTTCTGGACTTCCCTGCCATTGTCTGTGATGGGCAGGATAGCCATCTCAAAAATGGTGATGCCTCCCCGCCTCCTCTATTTCTTCGCTAACATACAGATTGTAATCCCGTCTATTTTTTTTAAGACATTGGACTCTCTATTGTTGGACCTTGTCTGGGGAGGGAGACTCAGGAGAGTGGGACTGGCAAAACTACAGCTCCGACCCGAAGAGGGCGGTCTTGGGGAACCGGACTTTCGGGCATATTGTATGGCCAGTCAACTTCAATGGTTGTCCTATTGGTTGGCGGGTAGACATATCCAACAAATTGGGTACACTGCCCGCCTTCTTGGTCAGGGCACTCTTCATGCCTTACTTTTGCCACAGGCTAAAATCCCGCCTACGGCTCCCCCCTTGCTTAGGACAGCATTAGTGTACTGGAAGAACACTCTTCAATATACAAGAAAAGCCCTCCCGTACTCTCCCAATATTCCTTTCCTTGGGATCCCTGGCGCTCACTGGTTAATATCGAAACGGATTGTGTCCCCCTAGGAACGGGAGGGGGTGTCCACTGTTGGAGCACTGTTCATAGAGGGTACACTAGCGGACCATGACAGTTTCACCCGCCCTCAGGGGGTCTCATCGACACTGTTTCTACTTCACGCTACGGTCATTCATTATGTCAAACGCCATTGGTCCCCCAATGGGATAGAACCCCCAAAGCATGTAATGGTATATGCTACACAACTGATGGGTACCGATCGTCATCTTACCCGATGGCTCTACAGGGGGATCCGCATACACTCAGGGACGTCGCTAACTCCACTCCGGACTAAATGGGCATTGGGTTTGGGGAGGGAGCTCACAGACAGAGAATGGACATCTATACTAGAATTTCCCAAGAAAGTCTCCTGCAATGCTAAATTTAAGTACATACAATACATGATTTTACACAGGGCTTATCTGACCCCGCATCGACTGAACTGTATCTACCCGGATGCTCAGCTTTCATGCCCTAGGTGCCAGGAGGCAGACGCAGACCTGCTCCACATGCTATGGTCTTGCCCCCGCTTGCAAACTTATTGGCAAACAATTGGTTATAGAATCCAAGAGGTCACTGGCACGGCTGATTGGATGGCTGCGGATGGCTGTCTACTAGGTCTGCATAAACTCCCCAAGAAACAGAAAGTTCAGTATAAATTTGCAGATCTGGCTGTGCTTGTGGCGAAACGGGCCATCACCATGAGGTGGAAATCCGCCCACCCCCTACAGCACTGGTCTGGCAGACGGAAATGATCAGGGGGGGCACTGCAGAGAGCGCAATCATTAGACAGGAAGAGTTCAGGGGCCACCGCAAGACTCACATTTCTATGGACTGGGACTAAATGTTAGAAACACTTAAAGCCCTTGACTCACTCACCCCCCCCCCCCAGTGTCCGCAGCTGAGCCTGTGTCACTCGCTGTTCCCCTTTCCCCTACAGACAACCCGCTTGAAATTGAGTAACATCATGCTATGTTCTATTGTCCATGCCTAGAGATGAATGAGTATGTGTGATCCACTGTGTGGGGTTTTGTGTCTTCATACAGTCAAACCAGTGAATGCAATCTTTCTTAAGTTATAACACTCAGAATGGGCCAATGGACCAAGTGGGAGGGAGGTAACTTTCCTTGTTTTCCTTTTCTATGTTTTTCTTTTCTCTTAGTGATCTAATCGTTAGTTTAATAGAAAAACTTGAGTTTTCTATACTGTTTAGACAGACACGTGTGCGCACTGCTTGGCGCATCACTGCACCCTGATGGCTTCAGATGTCAATATACCACAGATTGTATTACATGTTGAATGAGTGGGTATTCTTGCATATGGAAACTCAATAAAAACTATGTATAACATTTATTTTTATAAAAAACAAAAAAAATAGTCTGCAGATACATCCGTGACTTAGAAGCAACCATGGCCCTGCTGCTTGCGGATTTATCAAGTTTGGGTTTAAGAACAATATTAAAATCCCCACCCATAATAACCGGGTCTGGGTAGTCTAGGAGATGCAAGAAGATGGTTTTAAGAAAAGAGGGGTCATCTTGATTTGGACCATAGTAGCCGACCAAGATAAGTAAGAAACCCATCAATCAACACAGCAGCTAGACTCATCACAGGCTCCAAAAGAAACTTCAAAATTACCCATCTACCACCTGGGTCAACCAAATGGTGTAGGATCCGGGCGTTAGCTTGTTTTTTAAAAAGAATAAGAACCCCCCTAATGTTGGTGGTCTGGTTCGAACACATGAAAGAGTCCACCCATTTGTTGTTTTTAAGAATTTCGATAGTCTCTTCCTTAAGAAGATGAGTCTCCTGGAGGACAATGACCTGGGCGAGGGAATCTTTTTGATATGGCAAGACTTTAGCCCTTCTGGACCTCACACGCAAGCCATTGACATTCCAGGACAGGATCTGGATAGTTTTCATAGGGGTTTGAGTCCAGGATCCCCAACCCAGTCAGAACAAAGAAGAAACCAACACTAGACAAATCGAAATCTAACCGCTGGTATCTGAACTTGCTCTGAGGTGAATGAGTACATTTTGTGTTTTATGCCCCTGTGCCACCCACCCCACACCCGTGTCCCCCCTTACCCCTCCCGCCCCCCCTGGAGAACCTCTCCCTCATTTGCCTGGACAGATGGAGTCCAGATGCTGCCTCCCGGAGCAGCCAAACCTGTCCCTTTATGTGTAAGTTTAAGTAAAACAAAAAAGAAATTGAGCACCTGCTAAGAGAGAAACCCTAAAGATAAGTGGATAAGTAGTATTTTAAGTTGTCTTATATCATATCTGATCAAGGCAGAGAAAGGGCAACCTAAAAAAAAGAATACTAAGCCCAAGCCTGACCTCAAGAATGGAATTCAGCTATTAGGGGTCCCCTTTCCCCATGATTTCAACCAACTCATCTGCCTCCTGAACTGGTCTTTTGTTATACATTTTGTTATTATACATATTTTTCAGAGATGCTGAAAATTTAAGCTGGGCAATGGCACCAAGTTTTTTAAAGTCGTCCAACTTCCTGCCTAATTCCCATTGCCTATCAAGAGTAACTCTGGCAAGGTCTGAGCGAATTTCAAAGGAGAAGTCCTTGGCCTTCAGTGATTTCACCTTCAGAGCCATGTTAAGGATCTTTTCCTTTAGAGAATAAGTAAGGAAGTTGATGAGGATTTTCCTTGGCTTTGTTCTGTAGGGATTTCTGCGGAAAGGATCCCTGTGGATTCTCTGTATATTATTGCTCAGAGCCTCCTCTGATACTACAAGCTGCAGGGATTATATAAGCAGTGAGATGATATAAAGCTTGAGTTTGGCCCCTTCACTCCCCTCCGGAATGTTCAGAAGGCGCAAATTGTTCCTTCAGGAGTTATTCTCCAACGTCTCCATACTGTTGCGGAGGGCCACTTCCTCCCTTTTGAGGGCCTGAATATCAGCCTTAGCAGCCCTGAGATGCTCTTTAAGCTCTCCGACAGTGTTCTCTAAAGTCTCAGTTCTTGTATTTAAGAGATCCACTATCCTCTCCAACGACTAACAGAAATTCCTAATCTCTCCCTGATTAGCAGCGGATACAGAGAAGCCCTTCTTAATGTCCTCTGATAGTTTTGAGAAATGAACCTCCAAAGAAGCTACTGAGGGGCCACTAACTTCCTGATCCTTGGAGCCTTTATCTTCCCCTCTATCTTGTCTGGCTACTGATAGCGGGACCACCTGTCCTACAGGATCTTTCACTTTATCAGAACCCACTGTTACAGATCTCTCACTAACCGTAATTGAAATTGCATCCGGGGGCAGCGGGCCACCGACGGCCTCCATACTATCGGGGACTGGTTTTACAAAAAAGTTGCCCTGCTGAACCCTTCTGAGGGCCTCACCCTGCTTCGCAATGTCCAGTACCATTGGTTGTACTTTAAAGTATGACGGAGTGATCTTGACTTTAGTATCAAGGGGATTACTTTTGGCCCTTCCAGCCTTAATGCTCCTGCATTTTACCTCGTATGACTGAAAGGCAGAACTGCTAGTAGTTGGCTCTGTGTTAGGGGGACCACCAGTCCCCTGACTCTTACCACAGCCCCCTCTGCCTAGCTCCTCTAGGGGCTGTTTGCTGCTTTTCTCAGTTTTAGCTTAACTGGCCCCGGGGTGGCCCTCTGCGTTTTTTGCCTTTTTTGCCTTTTTTCAACCCCTTAACAGAAAGAGCATTGGCCGGTCTCAACTGAAGTATGGGGCTAGCCTGTGCCTCCTGGGCCCCCTGTACCTCTATCTCCCTCTGTGACAACACCAATAGTTCCACCGGCTCCAAAATAGCCTTGCTAGCTAAAGCTAGCTCCTGCTGTGTCCACTGCTCGAATCCTTTGATGCGTCGAGGTGATGGCAGGTACCGACGCTCCAGAGGAGCCCGCGAACCACTTCTCTACGGCCCCTCCTGAGCTCCAGGGCAGTCTCCGACCAGCGAGACGGGCGGGCAAAACTGAGATCTGCTGTCTCTCCCACGCACATCCCCAGCAAACATGACTTGGCACAGCAGAAGAAAAAAATCCTTAAAAGAGAAAGTCCGGCGACATTTCTTAGCGGTAAGGTGGGTCTCTTACAGGGGCTCAAAAAAGCTCCGAATGGGACATGAGTGCTCCGGGCGCAAGCGGCAGCTTAGCAAGCAGTCGCCATGTTCTCCCTGAAAACCGCTACCCAAAATAAAAAAAATAACAAATTCTTGTCAGTTCCACTAAACAAAAGTTCAAAATATACAATCACTCTAGGGGAATCGTGCTATTACGTAGATAAAGTGAAATCTCGACCAGCAGGAAGTCATCCTCACTAGTGCAGTCTGCTGAACCAAACACTAATCTCAATTAATACTCTCTCACCATAGGAGTTAATAAATCCTTATCTTTTGTGATGCAGTTAGCATTTCATGAACTAACACCACAAACATTAAGAGGCAGGGGCAAATTAATATACTCAATGTTAATTCCCGGATCTTAGACCTTGACGAGCCTGATAACAAATCTTCAAATCTTGCAGCAAGGGCATTTCTATTCACAAACATAAGCAACATACTAAAGGCAGCATCACAAATCTCATTGTAACACGGAACCCTTCTGGATGCAAAATGGACACCACTTTGTGCAACACGCTAACTCATCAATACCACAAAACGCAAAGCTTCAACAGCACACAATCAACTGAATAACCCTATTTTACCTACACTCCTAGGACACTGCAAACATTTTGAGAATGCTGGAAAAACGCCAGTTCTCCAAACTGACCATAGAAGTCTTTAGGAAGTGTACTGGACTGGGGCAGATCCTGATTGGTTCTGGGTAGAATTCTAACTCTCTACCCCTCAGTGACAACCATTCCCTGCTGCCATCTAAAAGCAGGAGTGATAAAGATGGTGTTTACACTTCACAAACGTGGCGCAAACTTGAAGCTCCACATTGTCCACTGAGATCAATCTTTATCTCGAACTGAGGCTCAAATCATCAATTCAGCAACATCTCAATGACAGTGAGGCAGATTTTGCCCCACAGGGATAAGAGAGTGAATGTGAAAACCAGAAAGGTTTATTAACAAATTAGCAAAGTTACAAATTAAATTCAAATCAGTTTAATCATAAATCAAATAATCACCTGACTACAGCATATGTGGATATAGTCCAGGCAAGTGAAAAAGCAAATGGTCGAACAATTTATTCAAATTATTATGTTTCTTATATAGTGTCTGAATCGACCCCCGAAGGGGTATCTCCGAGCTTGCCTTGGGAACCCGTCCTGGCTTTTTCCTGTGAGATAGCCCCTACAGGGAATCCCCAAGGTGAAAGCCAGGCATCCCGCCGCGGGGGGCCGTTGTGGAGATTAAGCAAGCTTAATGCCCAGAGTTGCAGAGTGTGAACCCATGATTAGGTCAGGCACCGAAGCGAGAATTATCGAGTCCATGGACATTTGAGCTCAAGACCCTGCCGCGTCAGGAATTGAACCCTGGTCCCGGGTCTGACCTCTGCTTCAGGGTCTGCCTGCTCTAACCAGTGAGCCACACTTCTCCACAAAAGACAATGTATTCAAAGTTAGATAAGTTCTGTTCCCTTGAAGGGAAGCTCCTTAATGCTAAAATTATTTGTGGGCGAATCGGGGAATTTTAAAGCAACAGGTGTCAGGAAATATAATATCGCAACTAGACCCAAATGAAGGTTCTGATCAAGACATGGAGAAATTTGCTGGCTCTAGTAAGGAACTTTTTCATCAGGAAAATTAGGAGCAAGTGGGTTTCAAGAGAAGGGAAGGCGCGTCCTCCTGCAAAGGTGGACAAGAGCAAATCTAACTAACTAAAGTCTGAGCCACACAATCAAAACATGAAATCACATCTAAAAGATATATTACACAAGTTCTCACAAAGGAAGAACCAAACAAACCTAGACATTCATGATGAGCTCAGTGTTGGCCCTTTTCACATGATTAATGTAACAAACATCTCCAGTCCCATGGCTTTCGGAGATATCAGACAAAGAGATGACTTCTTCTCGTCTGACTACTTTCCTTTCCCGGTGCAGGAAGCTAACGTTCTGCTAATAAAGTAACAACAACGG
Source organism: Triturus cristatus (assembly GCF_964204655.1). Taxonomy (NCBI): domain Eukaryota; kingdom Metazoa; phylum Chordata; class Amphibia; order Caudata; family Salamandridae; genus Triturus; species Triturus cristatus. Next base: position 546,657,952 of record NC_140581.1, read on the forward strand.
CCTTCACATAAAGTTTCAATAATGACACTTCAAGCTAATGAGATCACGGCAGCTCTTGGTGCCTGGAAAGAGAGAAAGTTTATCTACAACAAATGAGAACACAATATTTCATTGAAATAGAGTCGTTCATTTGGAGGCCTGCCACGACTCACATTAACTTAATAGGAATATAGGTTCCTCGGGGCGCCGATGCGGATCTTGGACTAGGCACAGCAGCCGTTTTTTTTGTTCTACACACAATCGTGTAAGGAACGAGCTCCCTGGCCATGGTGCCCATGAGGCATGCTAATCTAGCGCCGCAAGGTTTTCCTTTCTAGAATTAAAGAAAGGACACCCCCACTGTGAGTACATGGCGGGTTTTCACAGTAACCAAGGGTAGGGTACACCTTAGTGTGTGTAGACTGCCCTGGTTACCATCACTGGTCCTGACAAAACGCTGGAAAGTCTTCCACGAGGTTGAAACATGTAGACCACTTTGATTTTCACTTCACTATTGGATACCTCAGGCCAATCTAACCTCGCATGGTATCCCACAAATTTTTAACATTGCCCAGTTGCTCCATAATAAATAGTTTTTTTCATAGAGAGTTAAAACTGGCCAATTTTTAAACCACTTTTTCCATTTCACTTGCATCCAAAAAAGAAAAAATACCTGCTCCACTGTCATCAGGTGTCGCAGCACACCCGGATGGCATTCGGCTATCCGGGTGGGACCCCGATGATGAAGCATGTCACCAACTAGGTTGGTGAGTGAGGGGTCTTCTAACTAAGGACTAATCTGTCCTTTTTGTGCACCTCTTTCTATACCACAGAAGCATTGAGGTGCCTCCAGGGTGTACTCCTCCTATTGTTTGGCTATACTCTAATAACAGAATATAGATTATGTGACATACATTATTGTCAATCTAAGTATAAAATATGAGGTGGATATCATAAAAGTATTGATTATACTTATTATATAGTAGAATGTTATTAAACTCAAACTAAAAATAGTGACATTTCATTACCACTGTTAAGGGGTGGCGACATGGCAGTCACTCAGCTGTTGCACATTTTGAAATTAGTAAATGGGTCTACTAGAGTGTGATGAAAATGAAGATGCACTTGTGCCAAAAATTCGATTTTCTTGACACAGACCGTCAGGTGAAAGCTCTAGTGTAAAGTTACCTACCAGATTTTGCAACTTACCTGGGTAAACTGCCTGCTTCCATCACCATTGAGGATATTTCCTGGTATAAATGGTCCCACATCAGTACTGATTTTCCCTGCCTCCGCAATGCATGTGATTCGTTTGTTGTAGTGGATAACAACAGCATGTATCATTGAAGTTGAAAAAGTGAAGTCATGTTAGACCTGGCATCCTTGGCGTCATTTCCCCCTAATTTTTTGCCTTCAGACTTCTTGTTTTTGCTTACTTCGTTTTTTCTGGCCTTAGGACTCTAACCAGTGCTAGAGTGCTGGTTCTCTTTCCATAAAGCATGACAACATTGGCTGATACACAATTGGTAATGTAATTTACTTATAAATCCCTAGTAATGTGCACTGCAAGTGCCCAGGGCCTGTAAATTAATTGCTACTAGTGGGCATGCAGCACCAGTTGTGCCACCCACTTCAGTAGCCCTTTAAACCAGTCATTGCAGAGCCTGTATGTGCAGTTTTAACCTGTCTTGTCAACCTGGTAAAATAAACCTTTGGCTAAGCCCAAACTTTCCTTTTTAATACATATATGTCATCCCTAAGGTAGACCTCGGATAGCCCCAATGGCAGGGTGTAGTGTATTTAAAAAGTGTATAATCAAGAGGGGGGACCAAAGAGCTGGTTATTTTAAGAGATCCTGTTCCTGTGCTCCAAGGGATATCAATGGTTCATCAAAAGGGGAACAGTTCCTCTCTAGAGGTCAGAGCGATAAATATCACTGTCTGACTGTAGTATCTTGGTATTAATGGTGGACCAAGAATGGAGGGGAGGAGAAAGAAATGAAATGGGAGATCTGAATTTCATTTCAGATCTTAATGCCCTCACACACCTGTTAGGGTGTCATGCCTTATCATTGGGCGCTCCTCGTCGGACCGGCGCTGCAATGTCCAACAGGCCTGGTGGCATCTTTATCGGAGATCTTCTGATCTGAGAACGCCGTTTGTGAAGGGTGTATGTGGGTTGAGAAATTCAATGACTCCTGATGCAAGTGAAGATGTGATTAAAATAGGCCCTGGCCCTATTAATTCTTTATTAGAGTGTGAGGGCTGGGACAAAGTAAAACCAGTGAGGCTACTGCAATGAATAAAGGTATTTATGGTAGCCTATAGTTGACTGGGGTCAACATGTTTCGTGTCATCAGTGCTCCCAGATAGAGCGACACTTCTTCAGGACCAGAGGCAGATCAGTGTATGTGGTGACTTCTGTTAGTAGAACAGAGAGTGGGATCTACCCCTAATGGGTTCAAGTCCCTAATTCAGGGTTTTTTTACAGAGGCTCCACCTCAGCAGAGTAGGAAGGGAGGCCTCATAGGTGTGGGAGAGGGACGACCTGACTACTGGAACGGGCCCACAGTGTGTGGGTGCGGGCTCACATAGGAACCGGCGTCTCTGCTCCTCACCTGGATATATATTTAAAGTTTTACATGATCTGATATTGAAAGATTCTTCAAATCGTTTTTCACTACTGCAAGGCCTATCTCTCCCATAGGATAACATTGGAGTTGCCTTATTACATTTTATAAGAGGAATTTACAAATGGAAAGAGATAACTGATTAATGTTTGGTGTCTTTGGAACACTAATTTATAATCCTAATTGATATGAAGTCAGCTTTTGAATTACAAGTCAGAACATGTCCCTTTTTTGACAGACTTCTTGCCTTAGCCATTTGGTGCCTGTAGCTTGTCTCTGACCACATGACTGGGTGTAGTTGGCAGTTGGAATTTGTGTATTTCTCCTAGAAAGCCACGCACAATGGGAGCTTAGGTGTGAATGAGTTGGCTATCACTTATAGGATGGGAGGAAGGAGCTGGGCCCAGTCTCACTTACACCTGAATAGAATGTGTCCTGTCTCCACATAAAGGGCTGCACCCCCTGTTGTTAGTCTGGGAGCCAGGGAAGGCAGGGCATCTTGGAATGGCCTTCCCTGGGGGCCATGCCCTCTGTCAGAATGAACTATTGCACCTAGCCCATGTTCTAGGTTCAGGAACAAAGCCTTTGAAGGCTCTCTCTTGCCAAACCCATCCCTACTGCCTTGAGCATTTCCATCTGATGCATTGATTAATGTGGTGTTAACATTAAGACCATTGCATGAAAACATATTGGAATTAAGTGAAGCTATTGTCCGCTTATGCCATGAATAATGTGGTGTTAACATTTAGGAAACCATGGCATGAAAACATATTGCATGTTGAAATGCTAATGCGCTTGGTTGCAAACGTGGAGGCTCTCGTGATCTCAAGTTGCATAAATACCCACTGTATGCAGTTCATCATACTTTCTGTTCTCTTTTTGTTTCAGTTTGGTAGACCAACCGCTCAGCCCATGATGAGCTTATGTACTTTGTTTTGACTTTTGACTTTTGATTTTAGCATGCGAGTTCTATCAAGACTATGCCTTTCTCGCGAAGCCTTTCCAAAATCCCGGCCACCATCTTGGATTTCTTCACCACACATAAATAGCGTCCAGCACTTTCTCCAGTGTGGAATATTTAAGCGGTTCAGAAGGAGAGTCATGGTCTTGCCGTTGTCTCTTCTGGTTCTCAAGTTCTTCAACACAAACCCTGTGCCAATTCTGTTAGAAGTTTTTGCATGCTCCCGAAAAATGACTGAATCAAGGTAGGAGAGTTCCCTCGATTTATGTGGAGATTTTAAACCTGTGATGTTTCAACGTTGGCATTCACCTGAGCCCAATGATTGTAGTTAACAAGTACTATCTTTGCATAAGGCACATTTGGAGAAAGGACTAGATTGGAATAATCACCAACCAAATTGTGGGATTTCAGAACTGTAAGGAAAGCTACAGTATCCTTCGACTATTGATTCTTATCCCCTACTGGTGAGCCTTACATTGAATTTATTTTATTTTATTTTATCTTGAAGGTTTTATATAGCGCGAACAAGACCCTTGCGGGTATCAGAGCGCTTTACAGGGTAAATATAAGAAACACAACAGGCATAGAGTAATAAAAATATGTCTAATACAAATCAAGAATCGTATAAACACAACAGGCATAGAGTAATAAGAATATGCCTCATACAAATCAAGAATCGTATAACAGGTAATATACATGGATCAGGTAAATTTAGACATAAGAAGAGATTTCACTTCTTTTTTGAAAGATGCACTAGAGGGATTCAGTCTGGTTTCTGGGGGCAGTGCATTCCAAATCCTGGGCGCCATCCCCGAGAAGGACCGGTTGTATGTTTTCTTCTTGGCGAATCGTTGTGGTTTTAGTAGAAGGTTACTGGAGATCCTGGAAGCTCTGGTGCCACCTGCAGGCACCAATTTCTGTGTCAGATAACTCGGGGTGCTGTGATGTATGGCTTGATGCGTCATACATGCAATTTTTAGTTGAATTCTGGCTTCGAAAGGTAGCCAGTTAAGGGATCTGAGGTCAGGGGAGATGTGACAGTTTCTTTTGGAGCCTGTGATGAGTCTAGCTGCTGTGTTGATTGAAGCTCTTAGCTGGCCATCGGCCCTCTGAGAGGACCGCAAAGAGAGACACTCCCATATTCCACTCTTGGGATTACTAGTGCTTGAACTGCCAGTTTGAAGTCATTTGCGGGTAAGAAGGGTTTTAGTTTTCCCAAGGTATTCATCTGAAAGTTAGTTCCTTTTGTTGTGGAGCTAATGTGTTTCTGCATATTTAGATTTCTGTCAAGAGTTACTCCTATTGATTTTGCTGAGTCGATAATAAGAGGTTCACATTTGAGTGCTGTTAGGTGTTTCAGCTAATCCTGAATGATGGTTACTTGTGAGGGAGGAGCGATGCAGAGGAATTCAGTTTTGAGGGTATTTCGTTTCAAGTAGTTTTCGGCTAGTCAGGTCTGCGTCTTTTGAAGCGTTAAGTTGAGAGATCAGATGTCCTCTAGTGAGTGGATCTTTAAGTATAGTTGGGTATCATCAGTTTACATGTGATAATGTACGTTAGAGGAGCTGAGTATTTCAGTGAGCAGTTCCATGAATACATTGAAAAGTGCAGGAGAGAGGGATGATCCCTGAGGGACTCATAAAGTGACTGGGACGGGGTTGGACAAGGATTGATTAACCTTGAATCTTTGCGATCTATTTTGAAGGAATGAAGTGAACCAATTTAGCACTTATCCAGATAATCCCATTCTGTGTTTCAGTAGGTCTAGCAGGGTGTCGTGTTTGATGGTGTCAAAGGCCGAAGAAAGGTCAAGCAAGATTAGCAGACAAGCTTTGTTTTGGTCAAGGATTTTTAGCGCGTCATCTATGGAGTGGGTCATTGCTGATTCAGTACTGTGCCCTGCACGGAAGCCGGATTGGTATTGGTTGAGAAGGTTGAAATGGTCTATGTGGTTGCCTAGCTGAATGTAAACACATTTTTCTAAGAGTTTGGCCAAAGTAGGGATGTTGGATATTGAGCTGTAATAGGGTGAACCGTTGGCTTCTTTAGGATGGGGGATACCTGCCCAGATTTAAGGATTTCAGGGATGATTCCTTGAAGGAGAGAGGTATTTATAATCTTGGTCCATAGAGGCAGTAACAGTGGAATTAAGTCTTTTAAGTAGTTTGCAGGAAGAGGGTCTGTGAAGTGGTTAGGGGGATTCAGAGCCATGAGCATTTTGGAGATAGCTTCTTCACTATAAGTGTTGAAGGAGGACCAGGAGGCATTATTTTTTAGGTCGAACTTTGGTGAGCATAAGGGTGGGAATCCTTGAGGGGGAGATGAAGTGTCCATGTGGGTGTCAGTATGAGTTATTAAGTCGTTGAGTAGGTCCGTCTTTATGTTTTCAGTCTTCATAATGAAGAAGGAGGCAAAATCTTCGCAATTGGGTAGTGAGGCTGGGTTAGCGTGGGGGGGGGGGGGTGAGAAGCACCCTTAGTTGTGTTTTGATTAGGTCAAATAGTTTTTGGGAATGGTTCTTGGCCTGGTCTAATTCATTACTGAAGAAGTCTGCTTTTGATCGTCTGATCTTTCTGTAGTAGGAGTTTCTCGTAGTGCTTAGCAGTTGAGGTGGTTTGGGGATGGTGCTGATCTCCATCGTCATTCGATTAATCTCAGGGAATCATCTGTCCTCATTGAGTCTTCCATCGTACAATGGTTTTGAGTCTTTTGTAGAGATTCTCTTCAATTGTATGGGAGCGACTATGTCTAATTCCATGTTCATGGAGTGGAAGTAGGGGTTAGTAAGATCTTGAACATCAACTAAGCCTTCTGGGGGAAGGAGGGAGTTGGTGCTGGAAGTTGTGGCTAGGTCCATATTTTAGTTCACGTGGGTTGAGCAGGGTAAAGATTTACTGATTCATTGATGAAGAATGAGATGATGTGGTGGTCCGACCAATCAAAGGGTAGGATCATTTCCAGCTGAGTGGATTCAGCTTTGGAAATGACTAAGTCAAGGATTGAACCTTTATCGTGTGTGGAGCTGTTACAGATTTGGGTGAGGTCAAGGTCTGAGAGGAAAGCTTTGAGGCAATTGACCGCTGAATCATTAAGGTCATTCCAGTGGAGATTAAGGTCTTCGAGAAATATTTGAGTATTTTGTTGCCCAGCATTAGTAGAGACAATATCCATGAGATGTTCAATGAAGGTGAGGTTGTCACCTGCTGGGTGATAGAGAGAGTGCAAGAGCACGCTGGCTTGTTATTAATAGTGATGTCTAAGCACAGGTATTCACAAGAGGAGAATACTGGAGAGTGGTTAACTGAGAGATAGTTCCGAAGTATGCAAGCAATACCACCACCTGGTTTATCAGTTCTGTCTAGTCTGGTGATATCATGGTTTGGGGGTACCAGTATGACAAGGATGGGCATAGAAGTTTCATTTAACCAAGTTTCGGTAAAAATTAATAGTTCATGTTCCTGAGTGATATGAGGTCAGCTATATCAGCTGCATATCTTGAGGCAGATTTACAGTTTAGAAGTATGCATTTAAGACGAGGCTTGATGAGAGTTGTGTTGGGTTCTTGTGTGCGGGGGACTCCCTTAAGGTTGTTTTCAATTATACCTCTAGAATTGTGATTAGTAACTCTGTGAGTATTGGAAGGGATAGTTTGGATTAGGGAATGTTTCTGCAGGTTGTCTGAGTGCAGTGTGTTAAGTGTGGAATGCGGTAGATCATAGGAACGTAGTAGGGAGAGTATGTCTTTGGTTGATAAAGGATATAACCTTCGGATTGGACGTGTTGATGTGTTGGGGTAGGGAACTGTTCTCCACCTTGGGGGCTGCTGTTTTAGGGACTTGTGTGCAGCTGTTGGGTGAATTTGGAGTGGTTACTGTGGAAGTTTGTTTTAAATTCTTGTTCAGATCGTTTGGCCAGGGGTTGGTGTAGAATCAAGTCATGTAGACTTTGGAGGTCTTATTTGACTTGTCGTAATGATAGTAATATCTCCTCAAGTCTGGGGTCTGGTGTGGGAGGTAACATGCTTAGTGATTGGAGTGTGGATAAGGGAGGGGTGCTAGGGTCATGTATGAGGTTTGAAGGTAAATCGTAGTCTGGGTCTTTGTGTTGCGGTCTGCCTGGGTGGCTATCAGGTGAGGGGGGGATGGACTGATGGGAGGTGCAGGGATATGGAACGGATGTGTGTGCGGTGGGGTTAGGGCAGTGGAAATGAGGATGTTGCAGGTGGTGGAGTTGGAATTAGAAGGATGTATGTCATCACCAGGGGTGTCTAGTGAGTCTGGGGTGGGTGTAAATACCGATTGTGTCATAAGCGGGGAGTGTCTTGAAGGGGAGTCAGGAGGGGAGTTAGGAAGAGAACTGAGATTGGGAGCCACTGGGGAGGGGGGATGGGGTTGTGCAAATTTCTCCTTAATGAGAGGAAAGATGTTACCCAGTAGGTTTAAGCGACGTTCAGATGATTGAATGAGGATGATCCCATTGTGGTATATGGTGACTGTAGCTGCGGCTTTGTAGATTGGGGAGGGGGAGATAGAGATAGTGAGATCATGTGCTGTTTTCCTAGTAGAGGAGATCGAGAACAGGGCTAGAAAGGCTTTCCTCCATTGGGCTCTTCTTTTGGTGTAAAGAATGATGTCGGTAGTTATGTATCCTTTGTTTGTTTGGAAGTAAGGATCTGAGATTGGGGTTTTGGGGTGTGATTTTAGTAGATTGTGTTTCAAGCATTTGGCAGCTTTTTTAGTAAGGTTGGGGGGTTATTTAATGGTATAAGTATAAAGACCTGTGAACTCCATACTGGGGTTGCCACTAGTTAGTGAGGCTAAAGAGGTATGGGGCGGTATGCAAGGTTGTGGGTATGGAACAATTAGAGAGGGTGTGTTTTGTGCATGCGGGGCTGGCAATGTATAGATTGAGGTATGGCGTGAGATGAGGGGGAGGTTTTGGGACAGGGGGGAGAGGGCGTTGGATTATGGAATGAGGGGAGGTAGAGGGGGTGGATTAGGGGCTAGCTCCAGTCTGTGAAGCTATCGCCAAGATAAAAGTGTGTAGTAGCTGTAGGGCTAGGGCAGAAGTAAAAACTCTCACCTATGTGCTTGTGGGGTGGGAAACCGATGGGTATTGTCTAGATCCTATAGGAACCAACCCATAGAGGGGGAGTTAGTCCAAGATGGCCACCCCGTTTGAAGCAGGATTCTTAATCTTGAAAAAGGTAGTCCTATCACACTTTTCCATTAGTTGGGCCTCTAGATTTGTAGTCCTGTTACAGTTTCTAATTGCAATGTAATTGATTTGTCCTTTCCAGCTTTTTTCTGTGAAATGATTTAAGGGGATGTCCTATGTCTCTTCCTGGTTAACAACAGGCAATGATTAGTCCTTTTTCAATAGGTATAGATGTGACCACCATTTTCTTGAGTATAGGGGCAGATGTTGAATATCTTATCATCATGAAAGGGAAATCCCCAAAATTAATTCCCCACCGTGTATATATGAGTTTCTAGACAATGCTCAATCAAACAGATATGTCAGCAGGAAGGCTTCATGGCTAGCGAGTGCGAGATCCTTGTGACAGCGAGGTCTCACCGCTTGCCCCCGTAAATTATAAGCAAATGCATTAAAGGTCGTGAACGAGCAGTCACTTCGCTCAGATTCCCTTCCTGCTCAAATCCCCGTGAGGGGAGGAGTCATGGCTCCAGTATGCCTAGCAAATGAAAGCTCTGATCAGCGCAATTGGCACCGGCGTGTGCCTTTAGGGAAACAAAAATAACTTATAGGGGCGATCCCTGTGGGGACGAGTTCAGCCTCTCTGGTTTACCTAAATAAAAGAGATCCCGGTGGGCAGGGCCTCACAGCAGCTGAGGAAGGTCAGCACACAGAGAGTGCAACTCCCAGTGTCTCCGGCCTTTTCTGCCTTGGAGCGCCGCTCCCGTGAGAAGGAGGTCGAGACAGAGACTGGCGCTGTAGACCAGTCACAGATGCCTTTGTTGCTCTAGATCAAAGATGATGTGGGTCTAGAGAAGTTTGCCGCACCTATCCTCCAGGCATGTACAAAAACAGGGGTCCGATGACAAGGTGGGTCCAAAGAGGTTTGATGGATCCGCTCCTTTTCTCCAGCTCTGTAGAAGAACGGGGAGCCCAGTCCAAAGAGGTTCGCTGCTCCTTTCCTCCAGCCCTGTGCAAGAGTGGGGGTCCAATGACACGGTGGCTCCAAAGTGGCTCGCTGGATCTGCTCCTCTCCTCCAACCCAGTGCACGAACGAGGGTCCCGGCCAGTCCACCTCAGTGACCCGAGCCTCGCAGGACTAACGAGCGACGCCGAACAAGGTGAGAGATAGGAATAAGTACACAAAAAGTAACTGCCCCGGTGCGATGCGAAATTCCCTCTGTGGACATGCTCTGTGTCCAGTTCAGAAGCCGCGGGAGCTAATAGGGATATCCAGTGAATTGCGATCCCAAGCGAGCGGAGCTCCTAACCAGTTGGCCATTTTCCTTCTACTGTGTGAATGTTCACATAACTTTGGTTCTTTGGATATTAAGTATAGGAAGGTGTAGTAGACAGCCTAGTAACACATTGTTCCTTCTCATTCCAGATCTCCCTCCCCACAGTACCCTCAATAAAACCTTTCCCCTGGCCTGGACTCTCTGAGCCTCTGGTAAGTCAAACTGCAGATTCAAAGCTGCCGGAAGGTGGGCATATTGAGGGTACTGCTCCCGAGGAACCATTGACCCTGTCACATTTTTGCACTTCTAAGGCATGCCTCTAGAAGCTTCCCCCCACTTCATAGGCACACCTCTGTATAGAAGGAGGCCCCCAGACACCACCACTTCAAAACACTTCTGGACCTGTGGACACTATGCCAGGAAGAAGGCCTTCTGTGCTGAAGAAGGATTGCCACTCTGCTGGACTGTTGATCTGAAGGAACTTCTGCCCTGCTGCCTGCTGCCTGCATGAGAAGGACTGGTCCTGCATCTCTTGAACAGAGAACCCACAGTGACTCCAAGGGCCAGTTGGCTGGTCTCCTGATCTGAAGCCTCAGAGACATAACAGGGTGTCAACAATCTTGCACCTGCACCTGGACTCTGCCATCTGTGAGTCTGCAATGCCAAGAGCTGCCACCCCGGCCGTGGATCCTTGTAAGTGGGCCTACTGTGCTTGCCAGCGAAATCAACGCATCTTCACTGCTGAGCAGTACATCCCTGAGCAGAACTGATGCATCTTCTCTGCCAAGCAGCCATCCCCAAGCAGAATGGATACATCTCCTCTGCTGGGCAGCGTATCTTCGAGAAGAACCGACCCATCGCTGCTGCTGCGTGGGTTGGACCCATCGCCTCTGCAGTACCAGAACCAGCACATCGTTCCGACAGCACAGTGCCTCCACAGCCCAGGTATTTGCATCTCACATCGACGGCAGTGATGGAGCAAAGTACAGAAGATTTTGTGTGTACCCCGTTCAGACCAATCACCCCACCATAACAAAGTAATCTATTAATTTTGTTCGCTGTGTATTAACCAAACACACACATTACATGTGGGAAATGCTCTGCATTAACAGGTTTGATTAACATATTAATTGATGGTGTAAAACGCACGTTTAATCTATTTTGCGCATTTAGGTAGTGTAATAGTGCATGTCTATGTTGTACTGTACATTGTGCATTGCATGCTGCTTTTGCTTCATTTTAATGGCTTGCAGTGTGATGCTTTTCCGCTAGGTAACAGTTTTTAGGGGATAAATATTAGCCCTGGCGGGTGGAGGGACAGAAAACACTTATTTTCTGTGTTTTCACATTTTCTTTGTGTGTGTTTATCGTAGTTTGGCTGGTGGCCAGTTTCAAGATGGCTTCGTTTTTCCCGGTTCTGCGCAGTAGAGAATGCTTGCATCATCTGGCTGGAGGAACCTCATGCATGCACTGTGCGCCACTGAACTTTGCAACTCCAGCTGACTATGTTCAAGGCCATTTGATGTGAATGCCGGTGAGTAATCCTCGACGATGACGCCGGACTCCGCATCAAAGCTTCACAGCTCCTCAGAACCAACACATCACCAGCTGTGCGCCACATCCAAGACACTGGATCATCAACGACAACACAACATGACCGCAGGCTTGCCATATCTCGGCACCGGCATATTGCTTCAGCTGAGTGGAACATCTCCGAAGTGGATCCACGCAAGGCTCTACAATCAGGATTTAAGGTACTATTGGACCTGGCCCTTTTTGCAGGGTCATCCCTAAACTTTTTGCCTTCCTCCTGTATTTTTTCTGACCTGGTGTTGGCTGTTTTATGACTCTGGGCACCTTACCACTGCTGATCAGTGCTAAGGTGCACATGCTCTCCCTATGGTAAAATGTATACATTGATTGGTGTCCATGTTTGGCTTATTTGGTTTACTATCAGCCCCTAGTAAAGTGCACCAGGAGTGCCAGGGCTTGTAAATAAAAATGTTGCTGGTGGGCTTGCAGCACTGGTTGTGCCACCCACAGAAGCGGCCTAGTAAAATGTGTCTAAGGTCTGCCACTGCGGAACCTGCGCGCAGTCTGGTACTGTCGCGCTGACTGCGCAAGTGCACCCACTTGCCAGTCCCTAAACCTTCCCTTAACTACATATTAGTCACCCCTCTGGTAGGCCCAAGGGCAGGGTGCATTGTAGGCATAAGGTAGGACATGCCCTGATGTGTGTGGCATGTCTTAATAGTGAATTAAAGCCATTTTCGTTTTTCACTATTGAAGGTTACCTGCTCTCCATAGGCCAGAATGGGCTGCTGGAATTACTACACGCTGTAATCCCAGTGGACTCATAGAGCATGGTAGAAAGTCATGTTTAGTACGCCTGAACTCAGAATAATAAAATACTTCTTTTAGTAAAGTTTATTTTAATATCCTGTGTTTGTAAATACTACTTTTAGAAAGTTAGTATTTACTGACCTGGCCATTTCAGTCCGCCTCTGCTGTGTGTGTGTTCTGCCTAGCAACAGTAAGGAGCAGGGCTGGGGAATTCCAAGAGACAGGCTGGCTTCCAGGTGGTGGGTAGAGAGATTACACCAGGATGGGTGGGAGGAGTACACCTCGACTCTGAATAGACCTGTGCCCTGCCACCACAATGCCGGCTCCGCCCCCTGTGGAGCGGCTGATGTCTCTGCCCTGCTGCTGAAAGGAAAGAGCAGAGTCACCACAACAAAGTGCTCCAAAACTGGACTGAGCCAGGCCCAGGCCCCCTGGCGCTAAAGAACAAAAGAATTGTGCAATAAAAGTAGGAGCCTGGCTCCTAAGAAATCAGATCCTGTTTACGCAACGACGAACCTCTGCCTGAAGGAGAAGGACCTGGAGAAGCTGAAGGAGGAGTACTGTCTCTCTGCCTGAGAGACTGGCCTGCAGTGGGTGCCTGTCTGCTGGAAGGAGAAGAAGAGACTTAAGGAAAAGACTTTGATTCAACTTGTGCTGAACTATCTCCAAGGGCTTGCTAGAGAACTTGCCTTCTGAACGGCGCCCCAGGAACATTGGGCGCTACCCCCCCTTGAAGGAGAAGAGACTGCCGTGGGTGATTCTGCACCGCTGACCCCGGAGAACCTTGTGCCTTAATCTCGCTGAGCAACGCGACTTCGCCCGCTGGAGCAGCTGTGAGCATCGTGACGGCCCGCAAGCCTGAACAAAGTAAGCCCCTGCCCCCTCGAGCCGTAGCTCGCAAAGTAAGGAGGAGATCCCTGTGTCCGAGCATCGAGCCCTGCGACCCCCCGGGCCGTAGAAATCACTGGTTCGCCACATCCGGACGAAGACGACAGCGCGCTGTGCTGAGATATCGCCCCCTGGCTGCCCCTCCTGCTTCTGCCCTCGCTGGTGTGCTGGGAAGTCGAGGAGTGCCCCCACGAAGCATCACCGTCCCCGGAGGAGCCGGGACCAAGGCGCGACGTGGGACACTCGTGTTTGACATCTGCAAACTGCCGCGAACATTTGCCCCCAGAGAAAGAAGGTATTTCTGCTTTGTACGCTCTAGTACGGCCCGTACTTGCTTTTGTACGAGCCGCACCTGCTTTGCCGTCCGAGTACGCGCGTCCCTGCAGCAGTACGCGCCGTACTGTATTGAAGCCCATTGCCGGTGTTCACGCGGGAAGCGTGAGGGTTGGAAGGGGGCGTACTAGACGGCTCACGTTCGAGTACGCGTCCTCACGCGAGAAGTGTGGGAAACGGCAAGCGTACTCCTGCTCACGCGAGAAGCGTGAGAAACGGCAAGGCACTTTAAAAACCTTGTCCAAAGCGTACCGGAGGCGCTACGAAGCGTACAATACCCCAAAGAAGCTTGTTTTGAGTAGAACTGTGCCATTTTTACAACTGTGGACTGCCTTTAATCCTTTAAAGAGTAACTGGATTAGTATTCACCAAGAGAACTGTATTTGTGCAACCTGCCTGCAAGAAACCTTTTATATAAAGACTTCTATTTTTGATAAATACAGCCTTGTGTCTTTGTGTGGTGGGGTGGTGATTGTTGTGTGGGACAACTTGAACGCTTAACCTGATGCCCTCTGGAAATCTAGCCTGACTGCTCGCGCCACGTTACCTAGAGGGTGAGCAGGGGTTATTTTTAAAGAGGTGATCCTTTGCCCTGACTTAGAGGAAAGGGTCCCTGCTTGTCGCAAGTGCATACCTGCGCCAACCAGAGACCCCGGATTCTAACAGGTACTTTATTCAGCGGGCCGAATTTGATCCATGTAGCTGGCGTAAACTTGTGAGTTTGTCCCAGAGATATCTTTGTGTTTTTTTGCTGCTATTTTGACCTACAACTTTAAAATGTAATATCTCCGGTTCTACAAATTGGATCGAGGTCCTTTTGGTCTTGTTTTATTTACTAAATTAAGCTCTATTGTTCTAACCTCATGTAGGATCCTTTTTGTGTGATGTTTCTACTGTCTTACTGTTTGAAGTGTTGTACAAATACTTTACACATTGCCTCTAAGTTCAGCCTTACTGCTCTGTGCCAAGCTACCAGGGTGCTGGGCACAGGTTTTTTCTGGGTTTGCTTGTATGAACGATATCCAAGCTACAGTAGAGGCTTCTGCACATGGCACACCAATCCAAACAGACAATAGTAACCATTCCAGTGAAAGGAGTCTTCCTCCTAAATGTCAACCCAGAGGATCAATCATCAGAAAATTAGTTCATGCCATTGTGGAAGTAGAAAGGTTTATGAGGATATTGAAAAGGTCCTGTAATTTGCCGAAACTGATCTTGGCAACATTGAGGGTTCCATTTACAATTGCTGGAGGTGTATTGCAACACTCCCTATGTATGTACCCAAAATACTTTAGATGCGATGCTACTGGGACATCAGGAGTGTTTCCTACTGTAAATAGACCTGTTGGCATTAAAGGGTGCCACAAAAGAAAGTCTAAAAATAGAACCATATGGGAGTTAGACCATGTTCTCCTGTGTGACTGTCTCTCAGGAACCACATTTAGAATCCCTTTTGAGCAATGTCCATGGACTGTGAGCTCCCTTAACGGTGTCTGTGGTATGAGATGGCACAATGGTTTAAATGATTAAGTGGTGAGATATCAAAGCAAGATAAGTCTAGGGCGAATGAACCATCGGGTGAGCCTCACTTTAGGAACCAATTTGCAGCCGCTTTTCTCTGGCTGAGGGCCACAGGGAGCAGCTTTCCCAGCAGGGCCTGCACCCGAGGAGTCTAACTTTCTGATGGACGGGCATTGAACAAAAGGTGCATCTTCGAGATATCCACTCAGGCCTCATTCTTAGACTGCTGTGTGAGTCAGCATTCTTGCGTTGCACATTTCTTTACGTGCTTGTTCTCATCCTTACTGGTGCTGATGAGGTTATTTCATGAGCCCGTGATTACCTAGAGATGAATGTGCAGCTCATTTCCTGCTGACGGCTGCTTCTGCTGAGCTGGTAGTTTTGTCAGTACTCTGCCAGAAACTGCTGTTGATCATAATTGCCAGCAGATATGTGGTCAGTTCCGATTTTTTTTTCCACGCAATCAGCTGCACTCTCCTTACTTCACTTCCAGTGCTATTGTGTAACAGCTGCCCCCTCATATCGAAAAAGGAACATCAATGGGGCCATGTTTATAAATAAAGCCAGCGGAACAAAATGTACATGAAAGCAAAAACAGAGAAGCACGGCTGCCAAACGCTTTGACATGTCTGTTTTCTTGGAGGAAAATGGTGGATATTAAACAAGAGGGGGTGCAGAATGGGATACTCGTTTAACAACAACCCTGCTTTCAATGTACATAGTGGCCTAAATATTCATTTTATTGCTATAACGGTATCATTAAATTAATTAAAGCAACACGTTAAGAATCACGAGGTACCATTTCAATATGGTGTTGTGGACTGCAATGTTCTCATGCATTGATTTGTTTTTTGATCAGTAATTGGTGGGTGATTACAAAGAAGTACTTTAGCACAACACCACTCCTAGGCAGTCTAATTTATAACGTCAAACATCCTCCACCCCCATATAATCTTTAGATAAAAATGTACACAGAATGAAATATTACTTACCGTTTCTGCTACGTTCTTCACCCCTCGCCCCCTCTGGAGATTGAGAATGTTCGAGACAGCCCCTTTTAGCTTCCATCAACATGGTTTTTGGACTCCTCCCACTCCCATAGTGCTGCTCTTTCAGTTTTTTCCTGTCTCCCGTCGAGGCAGGATCCTGTATGTTTTCCTGCCATAAGGGCTTAGTTTGCAGTTTTTTTCTCGTTTTTTTTCACGGAGTTATGCGTTGTAGGGCCCGGGTTTTATTTGTATTCTGTTTCTAAGGCTCCTGCTGTGCAGTAACTTCTCTACTGGGCAAATATGAAATTAAATTTGTAAGACTCTGCTGTGCAGAACCATTTTCACATACCTTGTTTTTCTCACGCCAGGGTAAGTACTAATGTGCTCTCTTCTTTGCCTCTACTCAAGACTACAATATGCACTTGGTTTGAGTCTTCTATGCGCTTGGTTTGAGGCCATGCGTAGGTGACTTGACGTGTGGCCGTTGGACACATGGTGATGTCATTCTACCTGCCGATGGAAGTGGAGCTGGGTGGGACTTTCTGAAGGTACGGTGGTGTGCATTAAGAAAGATATGTAGGAGGAGGTGGTGTCTCATTTAAGGTCAAACATGGGGCTCCCTGATGCAGCCACCCCATCAAGACCTGGTGATGCTTCATGTTCTAATGCCTTTGCGCTTTACTTCCCTCTGTTAACAAGATGTCTTGCTCTTCACAAAGATATCAGGAAGATTATGATGTAAGAGTGGAAGGATCCAGAGACATACTTTGTTCCTAGATATTGGGCAAAGATAAACCTGTTGGAAGATTTTGAGAAATAATTCTCTCATTCTCCTAAATTGATTCTCTTTGCAATTCCTCACTGGCTGTTCTGTCATTGCATTGGAAGATTTAGCACCTTAGGGTGCTGGTGATAAAAGAGGAGAGGCTTCATTCAAAAAAGAGCATGTCGTTTTCTATCCAAGCACAAAATGGTGCTGTTAATTGCACAAAATCTTCAAAAATACCTTTTTAAAGATCTGGTGTAGCCTTGGAAGAGGGGGAAGAATGTTTACATCACAATGACACTATGAAGAAACAGATTAAACTAATTTCAGAGATTGCCTTCGATACTCCTAAAGTATTTTCATTGTGTGCAGCATCTGGCGAAGGCATCGGAAGAGGTGCTTGGCCCAAATACTTCTACTACTGAAATTGCCTTTTCTTGGTCAGCCCTTCTTTGGTCCTTGTTGTGAAGAACTAATCAAACAGGAAGCAGAGGACAGAAAGATCCCCAATTCTTTCCATCCTTCAGCTACTAATCCTGCATGGAGTTAACTCTCTCCTAATTATTTTCCTAGTTACTCATCCACCACCAAAAGCCATCCTGTCAGAGGAAGTGGTAGAGAAAGATGGGTTCATTAGATTTGCCACAAAAACCCTCCTTCTGCAGATAAGTACTTCATCATCAAAGCAGCTTTTATTTCGGTAAAAATAACCATAAAAAGCACAACACCATAAAATACAACAATAAAAGTTCCATCTCAGATGTTTACAATCGACAACTAAAGACTATTAAAAAGATTTATATTATTCTAAAACGTTAAAACTTCAGTCCTTTCTTTTCCCGCATAATACAGCAAATAAAAATCTATTAATGCCTTACACTATTGGTTGTGAGGTATCGGTTTTCAGTATTCTTGAAGCCTCTGAGAATTTCCGAGTTATCAGTCTTAGACATAACGGGTTAACCCATTTCCTTCCTGAAGCAGCATATGCCGGACAGAAGAATAGAATATGCGCTGTGTCTTTTTCATCATTCAAAGTGCAGAGAGTGCAATAAGTTTCCCCCTCAGTTGTTCGACCCTGAGACCATTTGACCAATATCGAATTCATCTGAAGGGTCTCAAACGGAAACTTAATAAAAACGAATTTTGCTAGTTGGAGTTGGATTTCGTCAATATGAAATTCAAAACTTGACATTGTCTCAAAACTTACAACTGTAGAGAAATCTTCTAGACTCAAGGTGCACTTTATTTAATATATATTCCCAGTAAATACATTTTTAACTCTTCCTTGGAACGTGCGGCTAGCAAACTGGCATCCTACCAAAAACTGCTCAGACCCATTTCGCATAGCCAAGTTCACACATGGGGGAACCAGGGGAAAGTGAGTTGGCTATCTAATTCCATACGTTCCTTCAGTCCTTGTCTGTAAGGGCTCAGTTCTTCAATCACCCAAATTCGTATCCTATATAATAATGATCTCAAGGCAGCTAAATGCTCAAATCTCTTAATGCCAATATCTTGGAACAGTGGGATCAAGGGTTTATTTTTTGGGGAGACACATTAACGACCATATCATTTTATTTTCTCCCACAACATGAGGGCTCAAATTCTCCCCACCTCATATTTCTGCCCCATAGAGGGCTCTACTTCTATATACTGGAAACACCCCCTTGGACTTTGTAGCTTGATGCTGTTTTACGATTGGAATAGAGTTTTGAAACAAAACTGTCTTTGCCTTATTTATGTGGGGTTTCCATAGGAGTTTTGCAGTCGATTGTAATACCAGGATAGCTACAATTCGATACGTGCTCTAACGGGTTTCAACTAATACAGATATCTTTTTTAAAACCCTTGTGTTGTCTAATGGTCATGTATTTGGTTTTGCTGGAATTTATTTCAAGACCTTTTAATCCACTGAAATCGCTAATTCTATCAAGTAACCTTTGTAGCCCCTTCGAATTCTGCGACAATAAAATCGTATCAGCAATCAATAATGCTGAAATAGGGACCCCTCCTAATTTGGGTGAATCTTGGTTACAGTTCTGTAGAAGTTGAATGATATCATTAACATATAGGAAGCAGAGGGTGGGTGCCAGTACGCACCCCTGGATGACACCCCTCATAATGGGAATAGCCTCTGTTAATTCGCCACGCGGGCCCCAACGCACTTTTGAATTATGATCTTAGTGAAGCCTGATATTCTATCTGTACGAGACACCAACCACACGTGGGGGAAAACTAAAGAACAGAGAGCTTTTTCACCTATAGGCACTGGGACTGATATGAGCATTTTGTTTTCTGCCCTGTAAAAATACTGCAAGAAAGCTTTTTAGCTTCTCCATTTATCCTTTGACATCTGTAGGGAGATTGATATTACTGACGTTGGAGTGAGATCGAGGAGCTTTTATATTGTGGTCCCTGTTGAGGATGTGAAGAGCCTACAGTGATTTTTAGAGCTACTTGATACATTCACACATTCCCATTATAACTGGATTTATGAAAGTGGTCTTAATTTCCACTTCCTGTATTTTATAACAGTTTAAGTAAAGAAAGAAAAAAGAATTGTACCCGAGTGCTTTGCACCGGTTACTTTATTGTTCAAAACCTGTAGGAGCGGAATATTTTTTGTTGTCCTGAAGAAGGTGGTTTTATTCTGCACTGTCCACCGAAACACGTTGATGTGTAGAGTTTGTTAAATTTGTGGAATATAGTATCACATTCTGAAAAGAGATTGGTTTCTACAATATGGTTTGCCTATGGATTCCTACAAATTAACATTTTATGACAGTTGTGAATGTCTTATGTGTTATCTCTCATTTTTTAATTATTGCATCTATGTGGGTTTCATGTATCTGTTTTTATATTAATATTTATGTACAACTTTATATGATATATTGAAGAAACCAAGAAAAATATTTTTTATCAAATTTGGAAGATATTAAGCCCTCTGTATAGCACTTGGCTCTTTCAAGGCTGGATGAATGAATGTGAAGTAATTTTTTGTATGCAGGTTGCGGTGATAGATAAGTGAACACCAAGGAAACTATTTTGTGACTGTTAAGCCTGATATTCTGTGCAATGATTTCATTAAGTACTCCTTGTTGTCTTAATGAATTCCATAAGAGATTCCTTGGCCTTAGTTCGAAGGCTACCTTCAGATCAATGATGGCTGTATACAATCTCTATTGTACCAAGGAGTATTAGATGGGCTCCTAGAAGCTCTCGGATTAGAGCCCATATTTTGGAGTTTGGTTATTTATTTATTTATTTGTAAGTGAGAAGTGTGATGTAAGCAACTATTTAAATAGGAGCAAAACAAATCAAAGCACATTACTTGGTGATGTGCAAATGACAAATATTTACAGAAACACTATTGTTCGTACCCTATATAGTTTTATCAGTAAAACTGCATGTCAGTGGGAACTTTTGTGGCCATTTCAATGTAAAATCTGCTTATTGCAAATGACAGTATGCTACCACTTCATGCTTTAGTTATGTGTTTATTTTAAGGGATAGGTTTTAAAGATTATTTGAGAAACATAGCAAAAACCAAAGGAAATGATGGACGGAGTGTTGAACATTGCAAACACTCACTCCCAGTCAACTGATCTGGGTTTAATCCATCACCATTCTTTAGCCCACTCTGCCACCCCAGTTCAGACATGGCCATATGCAAATCAGTCTGACCCTGTGCCTCATGGGAACAGTCCAGCCAGAACTGCCAAGTCATGTCTTCCGTGGACCGGAAACAAGCTTCCTAGGACCGGTTTCTGGCATTTCAGCCGTCTTCAGCCAGGCTTGCTTGAATCCAGTGGCCAAGTGAGCAAGGGACTCACGTCTGAGCATACCCTGCCAACTTATGGCGAACAAAGCAAAAACCAAAGGAAATGATGGACGGAGTGTTGAACATTGCAAACACTCACCCCCAGTCAACTGATCTGGGTTTAATCCATCACCATTCTTTAGCCCACTCTGCCACCCCGCCTCAGGGCAGCAGTGCGCTTTACAAGACACATACATTTACTCCGTCCATCATTTCCTTTGGTTTTTGCTATTTGAGAAACATGCCTGCCCAGCCTTGATGACAATGCTCTAAATTAACTAAGAGCCAAGTCAGGGGTCATTTGTATCCAATGTGTGGTTAAATTTGTATTATATATGGAGCAAAAGTTGAGTCTATTAAATCAAACAATACGTTTTTTTGTACTGCAGACATGCTGAACTCACATATTTGAAGGTGGTCTCATTTGCGATAATAAAGAAAAAGGCGACTCCGTGAATTAAAATATTTGCCCAGGATAACATCATTTGAAACTAGTTTATGGGTCAAGAACATCACAATTAAGTCGAGTAGATTATTTAAGACACTAGACCTGCAGGTCTAGTAAACATTTTATGATTTTTCAAGGCATGGGGATGCTAGGGATGCATCAATCATGTGGGTGTGGGGGAACAAGGGTCATGATATCATAGTGTGCATGGGGTGCCAAAGGGGTAAAACAACATAAGCCCTGAACAATATAGCACTGTGCAAAGGACGCAAGAGGGGGTTGTGACAGAGAGGGAGCAGGAGGGGGTCGTGACAGTTTCCCCCTGCAAGGAACAACCTACAGCTCGTGATTCATCTGGGAGATGAACATGGAAGCAACGCACCAGGTAAGGGGCATGAACATTGCTGGCTAGAGCTCAAAATTGTTCTTCAGGACCATAACCTTTTCAAACAGTTACTTGAAACAAGCGTTCTTTTCTTATGCTTAGAATCAATTATTCTCTGCACATCAAATTACAAATAATCATCCAGTGCTATTCGTGAGAGAGGGGGAACAGGACGGGTCTGGCCACAATAGGGCTTCAATAGAGACACAGGAAACACTGGATTAGCGGGTAAATCTTTTGGCAACTTTAATTTTACAGCTACTGGGTAATGACTTGTTCAATAGAAATGGACCCACATATCTGAGTGGTAGCTTACGTGGACCTTGTAATCGCAGGTGAATAGTGGACAGTCAA
The DNA here is from genome assembly GCF_964204655.1 of Triturus cristatus. Classification (NCBI taxonomy): domain Eukaryota; kingdom Metazoa; phylum Chordata; class Amphibia; order Caudata; family Salamandridae; genus Triturus; species Triturus cristatus. The sequence goes on from NC_140581.1 coordinate 546,679,805, forward strand.
ACATGATCGCCGACATTATAGTCTGGCTGTTGTTGTCGATGTCTGTTAGCATATTTTTTCATACACAACTTAGCCTGATGCAAATGTAATAACACCTGCTGTTGTGGAATAGCCAGGTGTTTTACAAAGTCTTGTGTGTCAAGTACATTTTCGGAGTGCATAACAACATTTTTGGGCAACATACGAGGATGCGTACCTTTTAACCAATAAAAGGGGGAAATCCTAGTGGCTGAATGCTGTGAGTTATTGTAAATAAATTCAGCGGAAGGTAACAAGTATTCCCAACCGTTTGGAGTAGAGGTCATTAGACATCACGGTGTCTGTTTCAAAACCTGGTGTACCACTCCATCTGCCCATCAGTTTGATAGGTAGCTGAGAGTAGAGCATCAATTTCCAATGATGTGCAAAGATTGTGCCAAAATTGTGAAATAGATTGCGGGCCCCCATCAGAAATGATGGCAGAGAGGAGTCTGTTCAACCTTATGATTTGTTGAATAAACATCATTGTGATTGTCTTGGCCGTGGGTATTTCTTATAGGGCAATACAATTCACCATCTTGGAAAAAAGGTTTACCACCATCCAAATGGTATTATAGCCATTGGAGTTGGGGAGGTCAGTAATAAGGTCCATGCTTATGGGATGCCAAGGATGTGGAGGCACTGGCAAGGTTTGTATATAGCCTGATGGGGCGAAACGGGAAGTCTTGTTCTGAGAACACATTGGGCAGGTCTGAACATTTTCATGCATGTCCTTGGACAATGTGAGCCACTAAACACATTGCTGACAGGTTGTTAAAGTCTTTTGGATTTCTGGATGACCCACTAATTAGGTGTGATGATGCCAAGTTAAGACTTCCTGTCTTAATTCTTTCGTGGGGACATATAAAGTGGTACCATGGTAAAGAAGCTCATTGTTCACATTATTATCCTCTCCAGGCACCCAAGAGTCTCCTTCCTCTTGGCTCATACTCTGCCTAACTCTATCTAAGAAGGACTTCAGGTCATTGAGACCTACAATGTGCTTTGAGTTCACAATGTTCTGTGGTGTCTGTCCTAAAGTGTCCTGATTATTGTAACCCCATCTAGCTATGAGATCAGCCTTAATCTGGTGTGTATCTGGCCGAAGGTAGTGTTGCCATTCTTAAATGCATAATTCAATGGACAATAACTGTTAAGTGAAAAGCATCATTGGCCTCCTGGGACTATTCAAAAGGTACCTTCTTTCTATCCAATTTGGCAAAGGATAATGTTCTGTCTTAAGCTCTGAGGGCATGTTATTATAGCAATGCATCTGACAGTAAAGGGATACAAGGTAACAAGATGGAGGGACCAGTAAATAGGAGGATTGTGCAACTGTAGCCAAGGGAGTCCTAAAATAGCACCTTTATCACATACTAAGGATAGGCGAGTAGTTTGGTATATAATCATAACAGAAGACAGCTTAGAGCCATCTATGGCTTTGACAGGCTCTGGTTCACTTTTTCTAACCTGTAGAATATGTAAAGATCTGGCCAAGCCTATAGGTAGGACATTTCCTGTGTCCCTAGAATCTACAAACATGGGTAAAACCTGCCTATGTTGGTGTGCAATGATACGGGTAACTTGTATCATTAAATCTCGTGGAACTTTATGTGAGGCATTAGCCAGGTAAATAGGGGTTGGTTCAAGAACCACACCAGATTGAGTGACCCTTATGACAGCAAAGCACTCTAAAACAAATTAGCATCGTGCCAGATGTCAAGGCGCTAGCCCTCCAAATTGCCTTCAGTTTAGGAAGACATTCTCGTGCCCTGCTTCACTGCAATACAAACACAGATTTAATTATTTTCTTCATGCTTTTTCCTTGGCATTCAAGGGACCGTGCATGCCCCTAATCTGCATGGGTTTTGTTTTATCCTGATTCTTAGATTCTGACTCTTTCCCCTCAGACTGCACAACTGGCAGTCTGGGCTCCCCTCTTGGACATTCCATTAAACTATGGTCAAGCCTGACAACTAAGTTAATGAACACTGAACAATCTGAAGGCAATTCTACTATGTGCACCAGGAAATCTTTTGAGTCATCCATTAACCCCTATAAAAGAGGGAAGTCCTATTTTCCTCCGGCCAATGGGTTTCCATAACAAGTTTACAAAAAGCAGTAATGCAGGTATGGTGGTCCTTACCGTCACAACGGAGTATTAGCAATTCATTTTCACTGGCCTGGACAAAAGTGTTCATAGCAAAGAGATGACACGTCACCTCTTTAAGCCTTCCAATCACATGTAAAACCAGATCATTACTTTCAATGAGTGGAATAACCCAACCAGCAGCTGTACCCCAGAGATAGGATCTGATCAAGGCTATTCTAGCAGTATTGAGAGACAAGCTCCTGACTTATTAAGAAATTGTAACTGGCACAGATTCCGAAATGCATTAACATTTTTACTATCTCCCAAAAATGATTCAGGCGGGGCCAAGGGCACTGTGAGTGGAGTGGTAACTGAGATGCTTGTTAAATCTGCAAAATCGCTAAAGTGTGAGTGTTATGGAATAGGCTGTGTGCTCTTGGGAACCGTCCCAGTTCCCCCCTCAAATGACCATGGTGAAGGGCAAGGGCAAACCTGACCAGCTCGTCCTTAAGCGCTTGATTTCCTGTCACAGGGACTGAACTTCCTGCTGTACATTTCCTAAAGAACGTATTAACTCTAAAACAGTTGGAGTTCCTCAGGCAGCGCCTGGGCCTGGCCCTGAACGTGTATCAGGTCTTTCATGCGGCAGGGCGGTGAAAGCATGCAAGTTTTGGCCTTCTGTCATGCATTTACCTGGTTCCAACCGCAGAGAGTGTTGGACCTCCTATCCCTCCAAAGGACTATGTAGTTCCAGGAAATGAAACCTGAGAGTCCACAATGTCCTGCGGGGAAAATGGGGGTTGGGATAAAATAGGAAAAGCGAGAATTGCGTTACTGGATCTGCTCCTCAGCTGTGCAATACTGCGTAGCAGGATTTGTCACTTCTGAGCCCTTCTACGTTTGAGAGATAGATGTACACTGGACCAGAACCTCTGGCTTTGGGAATAACAAGAGAAGGCAGTTACCACCAGTACATTAACAAGTCTTTACATACAATGAACATGCATTAATTTTAGTGACACAAACTTACAAGTTTCATCAGCAGCTCAGCATAAGAGCAGAAATACCAAAATCACAGACTGGAGTGTGGCAGTCCTGATAATAAACGTAAAAATACCGATTGGAGTTACTGGCACTCCCCAAGATATTGCACTCCTAGGGATACACTTGGAGCAAGGGTTGGGGTTACTTGCACTCCTAAGGATACACTCAAATCACAGGTTGGAGTACAAGGTTGATGCATATATCAGAGACTCTGAAGTGCATTATCTTGGCACTACTGTTCATCAGAGAAGCACAGGACTAAAGTCTTTAATTGGTGGTGACAGTTCTAGCATCAAGGTTGTAGGCAGGGTCTGGAGTATAAACACAAAAGAAGAGCTGGAGTAATACACAGAGAGGACATGGAGGAAAAGTCTATAGTCTTTCAAGACAGAGATACTCGGTCCTGCTTACTACTGAAGGAGGTTTAGTGTGCACTAACCTAATATCAAGTACTTAGCCTAGTACTCCAACATATCTAAGTTCGAAGAAGTTCTTGAAGCCCTGACTCAGGAAGACGCGGGGATCTGGAGTTGCAGAGCAGGAGGGAGCGAGGAGAAAGATGTCGAGGGAGCAGGTGCCGTGGGAACCACATGTTCAGTTGGACTTTAAGGAGACTGAAGCGCTTCTTGGTTCCAGCAGGATTCTTCAGGTGAGTGGGAAGGGTGAAGCTTGTTCTGCAGGGAGCGAGGTCAAACCATGCTTCGGATTTGGGTGGGTTTATATACCCTTTTGAAGGCTCAATAGATGTAGCTAGATCATGTGTGGCACATGGGGCACATGGCTGTCTGGAAGGTTCTCAAACCTTGGGGAAAAACATGTTGGTACACTCTCTGTGACCTTACAGAATAGGCTGGTACAACTTGTTGATCGGAACCACATAATAGGAGACAAATGTGTTGTTTTCACTTGAAAGTGCATAGTGGAAAACAACACCAAGGCCCCAGTAACAGCGAGAACAAGGCTTACCATTGGCTCATGGGAGTTTGGGAGAATCTTGCAGGGATTTAATGGAAAACCACGCCAAGGGCCTAGAAACAGCAAGAGCAGTTAACCCATTGGTTCACCAGATGTGGGGAACGCTTGCAGGGGTTCAAGCATAATGGAAATTACAGGTGCTGAGGAAACATCGGCCATGAAGGTGTTGGGGAAGAATCAGTCATGAGGGTGCTGGGGAAACTCTAGCCATGAGGGATGCTGGGGGCACATCAGTCATGAGGGTGCTGGGGGAACACTAGCCATGAGGGTGCTGGGTGAACACTAGCCATGAGGGAGGCTGAGGTAACATCAGTCATGGGGGGTGTTGGGGGAGAATGGGTCAAGATATCATAGCTTGCATGGGGCAGCAAAGGGGAAAAGCAACATAAGCCCTATATGCTATACCACTACACAAAGAACGCTTTAGGGGGTTGTGACAGTGAGTGTGATCAGGAGGAGGTTGTCACAACCAGTGCGTTTTGAATATAGGTCAAAAAGGTCATTAAATCAAGATTGTTCAAGCCCCCCCTCTCTCCCCAAGCCTCTTCTGTCCTACCCAATGGCAGAAGAACCATCAAAAACAGGGGGCAGTTTGTCAGGGGATAGAGACTTGGTTACACAAAAAAGGTAATTTTCAGGGTTCCTCCATCAGGAAAAAAAGGCATCTACTCCGAAATGTTTCTGGTGCCAAAATCATTGGCAGACTTGAGTTCCCATGTAGACCTAAAAAACTTAAATTCTGTCATAAAGACTGTTCCCTTGAGGCTGTGCACCCTTCAGACCATTATTCCAGCCATCTTTCCAGGGTAGTGCATGTCATTAATAGATCTCGAAGCTGCTCATTTCCAAATTCCAATTCTAAAGTCTTACCAACGTTTTGCAGGGTCCAAACTCCAGACTGTCACTTTTAGGTTAAAGTTTTGCCATTTGATCTGAAGTCAGCTTCAATGGTGTTTTCAAAGGCGTGTGCTCCATTGTTGAGGGCATATAGATCCATCCATACCCTGATAATTGGCTGATTAATTTGCCATCTGATCACAAAACGGCTCAAAACACCACAAGTTTGTGACCCTTTTACAAGACCATGGCTGACTGTTAAACAAAGCAAAATCACATCTGCAACCAAGTTGGCAGCTCACATTTATTCACTGTCTACTCAGCACACCGATTGGAAGGGCATCAGTATCTCTTCATCAGATCTTGAAGCTCCACAGTGCCACTGCCCCCTCCTTACAAAACATCTGCTCCAGTGCATCTTTGGCTTCAGTTCCAGGGAGACATCTGTTTTTCTGGTATCCTGGAGAGATTTCACATGAATCATGCTTCCTTTGCCCTAGTCTCTTACTTGGTCTCTCCACTAGTGGTTGTCAGCAGACAATCTGTCCAGGGGAATAGATCTGGCTCCTCCTCTTATAGTTATAACAGTTGACCCCATCTTGATTGGATAAGGAGCTACAATGGTTCACTCCTCTTATCAGGGCAAGTGTTCCAGGACAGAGTCATTGAAGCCCTCAAAATGGAGAGAACTGGTTGCCATCCTTCTCCACTGTGTTCCATCTCTACAGGGCAAACTGGTACATGTGTCTATGGACAGTCAGTGGCAGTGTGGTATGTGAGCAAGCGGAGGGTATTCAGTATTACTCCATAGCAGTAGTGGCACATCAAATGTTTGCCTGGTCAGAAATTCATCTGTTGCTCCTGATCGTCATTTGCATTCCAGGGTAAGGCAATGCTGTTGTAAATGCATTGAGCAGAACCGTCCAGCAGTCTTCAGAGTTCTCTCGGTAAAGGAGACTATTCCGAGCAAAATCCGAAGCAGGATTGCGTTCACATCAATTTTTAAATAAACTCAATAACATCTTGCACTAAATGTCATGTGTGATACATAGGTAAAAGTGTTCTGTCGAATTTTAATGCTAACTAAATATGTTCATACATCCTTATAAACATGTTTTCTCATAGGCTTATTAATCTCAGCTGTAATATGGTGTCAGCCTATGTCATCATGACAGAAGCGCACACCAAATATCCAATGTAGATTACAACTTCAAATGATTAGCCAATGAATAATGTAAAGGAAAGTACATCAAATATTTTAAAGACACACTCATATTTGTTTGTCAGTGACTTTATATTGCTGTTCTTATTCCCATTCAATAATTAAAAATGTCTATAAATCAAGCCTCATATGACATGTGTCATTAATGATAGTTTGCAAACATGTTGGACCCATTCCCCTTCACCTCTCCTGTTATCTCAATATTTCTTTCATATTTTAGAACTCTGGTTCTTTTACCAATGCTAACCAGTGCTAACATGATTTACACCACCCCTTTGCCTTACATTTATTTGGAACATTTCATTTACTAAATACGTTCCCAGTAAATGGTCATTTAATGAACCCAAGCCTGCGCACCTAATGTTACTAAATGACCTGCAGCACTTGTTGTGCCAAATACCTTAAGTTGGCCATTTAAAAAGGTCTGTGACCTGCAATCAAATACTCTGCAGTTAAATATTGCAAAATGTTAATTGCAGAATTAAAATTATGCCAAACTTAAACCATGTATTTACTATTGTGGTTCAGCCTGAAAAGGATATTGCTAGTTGCTTGAATAGGCTGGCAATGCCCTCAAGCACTAACTAAATTCCAAACAAACAGATATAACTGCAATGTGAAGTAAAGATTAGATGTATGTTAAAAAATCTACTCTAGATGACATTGCAATGTTGTAACGACAGATCACAAAAGGTCATGTTTATACCCCAAACATTTTAAATCTATACAACAGTCACTTCAGTAAATACATTATGAACCATGTGTCTGTGTTCACTAGAAAACCAATCATGTTTTATAAAAAGAGTTTTAATAACCTTTCAGATTTCTCTCTCAAAACTTTGTACAATAACAAGACAATAACTTGACAGTGTATGTATATGAGGACCAAATACGTTTTTACAAATTAAACTTATTCTAATACTTCTTCTGTGAGTCTTTGGTCATGTGCGTTCACTCTTCCCTTCCCATGTAAACTTTTATTTGTGAACATGCCCTCTCAGCATTGGTACTTGAAACAGGCGACGCCAAAACAGACGGTACACAATTTGCTAACTCTGGCCACTGACATAGTTTTCCATGCCAATACTGGTGCACCTGAAGATTGCGATTCTCTGGGACAGGTTCAGCAACATATGCGTTGAACTGGACGCATATGCCCTCAGAATAATTGAAGTAGTCAAAAATGAAGCAGTACTTTTCAAAGTCCAGAGAAAATTCCACTTTACGGAAGGGATCTAGAATTTGTGCAAACTGCTACAGTGAGGTTTCACTGACTTCAAATGCCATGGTTGGTGAAGGGACATTGCTTTGCCATTTCTCATGCATTGTAAAATAAAATGTCCTGAATTGCTCCTCAATATTTCTTTGCTTACCAAGTGGCAAGCATTCTAACATTAAACATGTTGCAGTTCCAAAGTCACTTAAAGTGTCGCCCAGCCTATTCTCAAGATTTTTCAAAGTTTCACATCTACACCAATTAACGCTGAACACTTGGTAGACAAGGGTGTTTTCAGACTCTAATTTTTTAATTATGTCCACTACAGCAGTCATGTTTTCCCGTAAAAATCTAAGAATGCAGTAGAATGTACTTTTCTCACAGCACGATCATTATGCGACCGAAGATCCTCACATTTCTTGCCTTTGCCATCATCACTAAGCAAAAATACTGTAAACCGTCGCCACATGGGTAATATAGCATTCTTCATTAACTCTGAAGATTGTAAAGATGCTTTCAGCATACCATCTAGCAAGTGGCAAGGATCTCTAACAGGGAGGCACTTCAGCTCAAGTATCTATTTTTGACAGTTCATCACACAACGTTTTCATATACATAGCTGAAGCTCTGCAAATAAAAACAATATAACTCCAATCTTTGTTGAACTTGGTATGAACGTTTTGCAGAAGAATTCCAAGTGATACTGCGTTCCATGCTTTCCGAAAGTCTGGTGTCATGTTTTCACCTCTATCCCAGATTCTTGTTGACAGCACTCTATTCACATATACCTGTCACTATACCTTGTATTGAATGTTTAAAGCATGGGGTATTTGGCAATTCACCTACTATCAATACTGACTCACTAGAAAAGGGAGCTGTTGTATCACAGAGTTTCACCCCTTCTCTGTGGGTATATGTGATGGTACATATTGGGAAAGATTCTTATGAACCCAGCCATTTTACCTATCAGTGACAGAATCAAACGCAGACAAAATATCAAATATGATTTTGACATTTCCTGATTCTCTCCAGTTTATAAAATAAATAAATAAGACCTAAAACATGCTTCTAAACCCTGCATCTTTAGACCAAAGACCACAAAATTGAACATAGCAAAAGGAAGAAGAAACAATATTTTAGTGACATCCCTAAACTAAAAAACTCAAGGAGAATAATGATAGCTCAGTCTTTCTTGCTACTACCTTGTATAAAAAAGTTACATTGTATTGGCCCCTTCAGAAATAAATAAAAATAACTTTCACTCTCCTTTTACTTTCTTTGAATGGCATTTAATTTGTAGTTGTGCAGGGGGTTTTTCAGTGCTTATATGTTTAAACTGGTGAGGGCTATTTCACTTTCGATGGGGTTTTATCAGCTATGATAGGTTTAAACCTAAAACAAAATAGCCCAATTACTAGTTATGTTGATGTCTTCCTATAGTTCTCTGCCTATTATGTACACATACCTTCCATATGCATTAATCCACCTATCATACTATAACATGCACCTATTCCTTTCATCATAATGATGTACCATTCCTGGTATGGAAAATGTATGCTGATGTTACCAACATCATATTATTTCAGATTTTTATCAAACATATTTTACTTTTAAATTCTGATCCAAATCTAATAATCATGTGTTACATGACATATAAATCTCCTACAGTAGTCTATTTCTTAAGGTATCAAAATGTTTGTTTGTATTTGTATAGGGGTGTACCAGTTATCTTCAAAGAATAGCCAAAGAAGCCATTTGAAGATATGGATTACATCTTGATAGGAGTATGTTATGTTGTCCGTATGGGCATAATTTCTCTTTCAATTAGGTTACTTCATGTTTCAAAGCATATTAATATTTGACACCCCTACCAATTATACATTGGGCCTCCCTTTCGGGATATTTCATCACACAGTTGCTACACTAGTGCCACTCTGTAGGCTAATCCGAAATCTAATTGCCTTCACTCCTTCAGTGTTCATAAGTCATTTATGTAAGGTGTCATGAGTCTGTGCACCATACGATCACTAACAAGTGCTAAAGTGTTTGAGTTCTCTCCTTGAAACCTGCAGAAAATTGCTTTACACACAATTGGTACACGTTATTAAACATAGACATTCCTAGTAAAGTCAGTGTACATGTATCTAGACACTCTAAAAATAATTATGGTCGTGGCCCTTCAACACGTATAAGGCCATGCACCTAAGTAGAATGTTCATCCATATTTGAGGCCTACACGTCCTGCCTGTCTTGACTATTTCAATAATAAAACTACTTTGCACATGTAACCTTTGTCTAAGTATAATTTTTCATTTTTCCTACATACAAGTCACCCCTTAGGGAGGAAAGGAACAGCCCATAGTCCAGAGTGTGATTAAAATCTTGGACATGTAACCACCATGTTAATGTATAGTTGGATGTTACATGGTCCATGGGACTAAGTAAAATGCACTTAACCACTGGAGGTTTTAAATTAGGCGTGAAATGAAACTACAAGTTCCGGCGTGCATCGGAACAGAAGTCATCTAAAATGGCTCTTCGGAGGCCATAAATACTGAAGACAGCATGCAGGGAACTGTGGGTGCCTAAAATACAAGTGCTTTTACATGCCTCTGATGAAAGAGCATGAACTCTCTGAAACGCGTAAGGCTAATGGACAGCAAAGCGGAGCTGAAACCCTGCTCCTGTGAAAAATAAAGGTGTGTACTTACCAGCTGGAGGAGTGCGTCTTTATTTGCTTGGGCAAAATTGGGTGAAGATATATATATATATATATATATATATATATATATATATATATATATATAGTTAGGATGTAGTTTCCATAGGAAGAACGCTGTTTCATTTGCCAATAACTTTCGCGTCGATTGACGAATCTTCATGAACTTTTCAAAACTTGTTTGACGCTCAATTCAGCTGCTGTACTGAAAATTTCAGGGTGATCTGTCAAGCGAGGGCTAAGAAAAAGGGGGGTTCCCAACGCTTTTTCTCCATGTTAATTTCCATAGGAAACTTTAGACATGGCTACAGCCGAACTGCTGAACTGGATTACAACAAATCTGGCAGCAAAGTAGATCTTGGTCCAGAAAGCACCCTTTTTGTTAAATGGTGTAAATCCATTCAGTAGTTGCTGAGAAATGTAAAGATTTTTCAGATATACAACTTAGGCTGTGGTAGATGCAGAACCCCTCCCGTCTCGTGCCTGAGATCTGATTGGCTGCCAACACTTCAAACCAGGAAGTGTTGGCAGCCATCTTGTGACTCGGTTGAACCGAGATGATGCACTTGTTATATGTTATACATCTCTTTGTTAGCTCAATGACTCAATGTTTGGTTATTGATAGTGAGCTAAACCCTCAACATGGAAGGAAATAACCCTTATTTTCAATTAAATTTAAATGACGGTGTATGTGTAATTGGCATATAACATTTGATACAAGTGGTTCATTTACTTACAGGAGATATTAATAACCCAGCAAATAGCAGAAAAAACAATGTTTTAAATGTATTTAAATGTATAATTTATTTTGAAAAATAAATATTTTAACTTAGAGGTTAGATGGTACTATGTAAGACTGCTGTATAAAAAGAAATAACAAATACAGACACTGAATTGACAATGATGATTGGTGATATTTATTAGAGTAAAGCCACTATTATTCGAAGTCCATGTACAAAATAGATGGTTTCCTTAGATGGCAAATGTGTAAAAGAATAGTCCCAAGAATAAACAGTTATGTCTCACATGAGGAAATTAAGACTTGCACCTCTTGGTGGTATCATCTCCCACTGGTCAAGCTGAACAACCTCTCCTTATGGGGACCAATGGCACCATAGTTGCAGGGTATGAGGTGATACCAGGTGGCCTCCCTTTCTGAGTAGAAGTCTGGCGGAGTGCCGTCAGATATTGAAGGTCCACAGAAAGGAGTAGGTGGTAGACTAATAGCCTTACATATGTCCTTCAGTCCATCCTGCACCACCCCAGACAGGGAGCACAAGACAGACATCTGCCTCTCCATGAGGTCATTGTGCTCTCCCTGCAACTTCTTGATGTCCCCCATGAGCTGGTTGTTCTCTCTGAGGAGCTGTATGACCTGGCCCATCTGGTCTGCCAGAAGGCAGCTACTATTATATTCTGGCTCATTGTTCCCTTAAAACGATGGTCATCAGTGGCCTCAGTCTGCTGCCCAAATGCCTGTCTATCCCTACCCCCACTACCCTGTGGATTTTGCACAGTTTGCACCATCACACAAGGTCCTGCGACAACTGCAGATGGTGTTGTTGTTGGCAATACAGGAGTCAGGACTGGGGTGCATACTCTAGATGTTGGTAGTGACAGTGCTTTATTTGTAAAAAATTAGGTACCGGGGCTCTCTTCAGGATTCTACTGCAGTTTGCACCATAGATTGCCCCTGCCAGCACTACCAGTGATGGTAACAACTCATCTATTAACCATCACACTTTTACATGTGTGACAATTTGGATATTTCTGGCCCCCAAAGCTATAAGAATGACTTGGGGGGCAGGTAATTGTCATTTTTTAAATATATTTAATTAATACTTAACTGTTGTTGTGAGCATCTCGAATATGCCCAGACAGCGCCACCTTGTGGCAGTCTGTCACAAGCACCGGTGCTGACAATTAAGTGCCGGTGCCAAGCACCGGAAAGCACCGGCTCAAATTAGGCACTGGGTAGTGATTTTGGGCCACATTACAATTAATGGCTTTTGGAGAGGGGCAGACACTACATTGCTGGTATGAGTGATGGTAGGCAGAGTGAAGCTCACCCTAGCTGCCTGCCAAGACAAACCTAATGGACCAGGTTGCTCCTCATCCAGATTAGGACCAGCAGTTATGTCTTCAATGAAGGCTTTTGCAGGAGTAGGACCGGTGGTTGGAGTTCAACTCTGGATGCTGGTCCTACAGTATAAAATACAATAATGATTAGTAGGACATCTGTGTATAAATGTGCAATTTCTCTATCAGCTTTTAAAATTAAAATGCTACATAAAAAGACATTAAAAGTTATAACATTCTCCTTTCTATGTTCCTAAGGGAGAGATAATAAAACATTATCTTAGACCTTAAAATTACACTGCTAAAGTCAGACTGAGCCAACGAGCGAAAAGCAGTAATCAACCCACTGGCTAGCGCGCCGGATCGTCCAGTCTCCCCCTGACCTGACCAACTTGGGCACAGGGAGGTTCTAGAACGGTTGGTGCTGAGGAGGCGCCCAGCCTTCAGGACAGTCCTTCCACACGAGTCAGACGGAGGATTTGAAGTGAACCGAAACACTAAGGACAACCAGCTGGCAGCTGGCCCACACCCCCTTGGGCCTTCCTACTTGACGAACTGACGTCATCTTTCGGAGACTAAATGTTTGTCATGTTTCATGTGTTTGGGATTTGTTGGGGTCTTTTTTGGTTATGTTTTCAACCTTTTTCCTCCTCCGCACCAACTTCGGGCAAGTCAGGATGGCAGTCAGAGAAGGGGCAACTATAGATTAACCAGTTCTAGTGCGTCACAGCATTTAGATAGAGCAGCGCGTTCATCCCTTTTCATTACTAGATGATGGGTAGAGCCCTGAGGATCGTCAGCCTGAATGTTCGAGGTCTTAATCACCCCTTAAAGCACTCAGTGATCTTGTCCCTGCTGGAGAGCTCCAGAGGGAACATCTGCCTCCTTCAAGAAGCACACCTATTGAAGAGAGATACCAATTGCATACGCTCCCGAAGGTTTCCCCACCAACTATTGTCCTCCGACACGTTAAAAAAAATAACGGTATGGCCATTCTCTTCTGCACAACATTAAGCGGCAAGATAGTCTCTACTATAGCTGAAGTTAGGGGGCAGCAGCTAGCAGTTAGAATCCAGTGGGGGGCGTCTTACTTCACTCTTGCCAACATATATATCCTGAACACACTAAAAGAATCTTTCATCATCAATGCCCTAGGAGAGGTGTTGACATCCTAGAAGGCAGCTATTTTAATGGAGGGGGACCTCAATCTGGTTATGGATGCCGCCCTCAATCGCTCAGGGCAGCGGTCTGCGCAGGCAGGGTCTTTCTCCAATGAGGGCTTGCGCTGGCTTGCAGATCATGGAATCCAAGATATTTGCGCAACCACCATTCAGCAACAAGAGATTATACATTTTACTCAGCGGTGCACAAAACCTATGCACGCATAGATCACTTTTTAGCATCAGCGGCGCTAGTGCCGAGCCTCTAGGACTCCTCCATTGAACAGCGATCTTTCTCGGATCACGCCATGATAACGGTTATGCTGCATGTGAACACTTATCCTCAAGTTCCTTCCGGGTGGCACCTACGGGAAAGCCTCTTGCAATCTAAGACAGTAGTGGAGTCTATCCGCACACGACTCCTAGACTATTTGGGTACTAACAACGTAGGGAACACATCCTTGGCGGCAGTCTGGGAAGTGCTAAAATCAGTAATAAGAGGGGAGTTCATTGCGATCTCGGCGGCAGAAAACAAGCTACGCAGCGAGAAACGTCAGAGTATTGAACAAGAAGTAGTAGAGTTAGAAACAATACACAAACGAATGGGGGCACCTAGAGTCTGGAGGGACTTAGGGAAAAAAAGACTCCTTCTGAACCATCTAGACCTGGATAGGGCAGAATACGCTCTTCTCAGGCTCCAACGCAAGTTCTTTCTGAGCAGTGACAGATGCGGGAGAATGTTGGCACTAAGGCTCTGAGCCAAGACAATGGCGGCATCAATTTGCTCAATCAAAAACATTCCAGCGATAAAGTGCATGTCGACCGGGAGATAGCGAATGTGTTTAAAAATATCTTTCAGACCCCAGTAAGCATGCTGAGGAGGCGGACCTCTGGGCTAGCACCTAAGTGTCTGAAAAGTATCTGGAGGGGATTCCCACAAGGGTGGTCAGGGGACCCAACAGAAGAAAGAGTGGGGAGAAAAACTTAAAAATAAGGAGTTATCTGGAGGTCGATCAACAAACAGAGAGAGAGGGTTTATTGGGGAATACTCTCAGTCCCCTGAAAGTAACTCTAATAATCACAGGAGGGAGTTATCCCAAGCCAATCAGCAAGAAATACCAAAGAGGAAAAAGAAAGAAAGACAAAAAAGGAAAAAATTATTCTTAATTAAAAAGAACCCTCGCTCACCAACCTACATGTTTCAGCCTTCAAATATCAGTGCGAGGCTTTCTTCAGGACCACGATAGTGACACAAGGGGTTTGCACACGCTAAGGTGCACCCATCTCTGAGTCACACATATACACTACCGCCTACTTACAGTACTCCTTTCAGCCTTCTGTGAAAGGCGCAGTTATAAATGACTGAAATTAGTCGGACCCCATGGAAACCGCGGGGGGGGCGGTTATTGTCAAACATTTGTCAAACCCGACTGCCCTCCATCATACCTAGAAGCCTTCAGCATGTAATCCCAGTATCACCGACATTTGAAGGCTGAAACATGTAGACCTTGTCTTTTTTCACTATTTCCACTGTTTGGATGCCATAGGTCAATCTAACCTACATATGCATCCCCTTCTGTTTTTAACCTTGTCTTATTGCTCCATTATATAAATTTTAGGGAACAATAAAGACAATTTTATTCACTTTTCCTCTTCACGCACTTGCACTTTGTCACTAAACATTGATGTAGCGCTTAAAAGGTTGAAAATTGTAGGGGTGCGTTATATTCACTGTTAGTCGGCACCCGCATATAACCAAATGTGTACTCAGGTATTTCGTGTGCAATGTATTAAAGAATTGTATAATCTACATCGATTTCAATAGAAGTGTTAGCTATGTACAAGCATATTGTGTATGTATTAGAGAAATGCATAGAGTTTAGTCCTTTGAACAATGTGATGTTAAAAACGTGTAGATTAGAATTCGTGTCTGTAGACTGTTTAGTTTGACCACACATGAAAGAAAGACGTAAATGTCAATACTGTGATTTAGACATGCTTGTGTAACCGAAGTAGTGGCCAGAATTCGCATATATCGTTGAGGCGAAAGGCCTGGTATTTTCTTATGTTAGCCAAGGGCAATAGGCCAAAAAGGATTTATTCCAGTAGAGGTTTTAGGCTATAGTAAATTGCAAGTTAAAAGATGTGAAGTATGTCTGCCTTGCATGATCTCACCCCAGGTGCAAGGACAGTTGCTCGTTAGTAGAGAAGCTCTTTGTTCATGAATTGACTTATGTAGTAAAAGCCAGACATGGGAGTGCATTGGAATGTGCCAATCGTAACTCCTAGTGCGGATGGCGTCTGGGACTCAAGGCCAAGCGATGGACGATGGAACTGGACAGCGCTCTGTGGAAAATTACTGAAAGCCGACCCCGCAGAAGAGGAGGTGCAAAGGGCGTGTTCTGAGACTTGGGGTTCTGTATTAGGGAAAGCGCCCCGAGGGTGGACAGCAGATCAGAGCAGCCCAGAGCAGAGAAAGGGTAGGCGAAGAGCTAGAGGGGGCAACTTAGATCAAGCTCTCTAAGTGAAGACTTCTTAGGAAGTTTCACTCTGACACCTTTCGATTGAGGGTCTCAAGGGATTGCTAAGTAGGGATGTCATCTAGTACAGAGTAGGGACAGAGATGGTATGGTCCAGTGTCCCTAGTATCGACATTGGCTTGGTATTTTTCTACCTCATGCTTTTAGAGATTGTGCTTTTAGTTATTTTTAGCCGTATGCGTATTCTTCGTAGAGTAGCATTTGTGTTAGTGCCTATGTACTTGTTGTGCCTCGTATTGAGGACTTTGTATCTTCAAATCTTTATGCTGATAATAAAAGCCAGAGAGCCAAGAGATTAAGTCTCGAGTCCTTAATTATGACAGATGGTGGACAGCATTTTTTTGATAATTGTGTTTATTCCCTCCACGCTATTGGGCAAGTAAAAAGTTCCATCTGACCAGAGTGGGTTCTAGTAGATAATTGCGAGATACTAAAATGGGCCTGAGCAGTTGGTAGCAGAAACGGATGGTTACTTCCGATAGCGAGGGACAATTAGATTAGATAAGGATAAGTGATCCTTGAGGCCCAAAAGACGATAAGTGATGGTGAATCATCAGATGGCGAGTAGCAGACGGCAGCAGATGAGCATCGACGGCGAGTAGCAGTGCGGCAGGAAGCAGCAGTTCCAGGAGTGAGTATGAAAACGTGATGTTGTAGATTGCGGTGTTGATTTGTTGTGTGATGTCTTGCGGAGTTGATGTGTATGTCGTGTGATTGTGAGATCAGGCTGTGAGCGCGCGCAGCCCGGGAGTGTGGTGTAGAAGACACCTGAGATAGATTTTGTTGACCACCCAAAGGAGATCGTGAGGTACCATCGATCACCTGGACCGAGATAGGGGGAGCGAACGTGTGTGTGTATGGCAACTTGACGCTGGTCGTGGGTTGTTGTGTGTGGATCGGAGTATTAGTAGCCTATCAGTGGCGATCTGTCTGGCCGGACGGGGGCAGACGGGCGCCAATCGAGGTCAACAAGGTCAAGAGACTGTGGACGAACAGTCAGAGGCTGTGGACGGACAGCCAGAGGAGTAACTTAATTGGTTATTTCAGTGTGTGAAAGGGACGGGAGTAGGCGTGAACGTGTTTGGAAGAAGGGAACTGCTGCGAACGGAGGAAGGTGACGTCAGAGAGTGCCGCGCTGTGATAGGCCGGTTGGTGTGAGTCGCGCTGTTATTGGAGGATTTAAGAACAAGAAGTAAACAGAGCGCGGGATCGAATTCGCTCGTCATGAAGTGTCTTAGGGTTTTGCGAGAGTTGTGTAGAGGCGATAAGCATGTGGTTGTGCGAGAGGGAGAAGAAGCCCCTCCCGAGGACACCCCAGCACATTACATGGCAAATAATGTGGGGTTACATACTATAGTTTGGATTGAGAATTGGCATAAGATTACACAAGGTGAAGGGGAACTAGCTTTCCCGAGGTATGGCTCATTTAGACTAGCGGTGCTGTACCAGCTGAAGTCGGTGATGGGGTCCTTAAGACCCTTGCCAAGACCGGCACAGTTCGAAGCATTACATGCGTGGATTAGAGCAGCATGCTTATATCAGGAAGCCATGGATAATACAGTTGTGCAAGAACCTGGGCATAAAACATTATTTGGCCTTTTTTAGGATACTAAAAACAGACACTAATCCACTAATTGTCTGCACAGTAGCCAAATTCCTACACTCAATGTGGATCGCTCGAAGGAATTTGATCAATAATGTTATTTTAACTTAAGACTAGCCAAATTGAATTTAAGAGAGCAAGAAATATTTTTAGTTTTTTAGGATTGTATTGCTATGATATCTTTTAAAAATAATGGAATTTATATTTTTAAAGGATCAATTGTTTTTAAACCATGTAAATGTTGTGCAACTGCTATCATGAAACAAATTGTTTGTTTTTTCGTTTTGTTTATTTTCTGCTATGTGCTTTTATGGTAAATTCAACCGCAATAAAGCTATTTGAATTGAATTGATAAGGAAAAGGGAAGAAGTCAGGAAAGGATGAGGAAGTCGATCAGGGCATTTCAGGATGCCAAGTGGGACGCAGCGGAGAAAAGATGGAGAGTGCAGACAATTGAGGAAGAGAAACTGTATCCCTTACTGATAGACTTGACGGGGATAAGGCATGTGAAAGCACAGGAGGAAGAGAGTGACTCCGACGATGGAGTATTGCAGAGATTGTTAGACGAAAGACCACCTCCTTATAATCCAGATGAGGCAGACAATAGGTGGGGTGAGAGGGGGGAAACTAGAGGAGTGGCAATGCAACCCGAGACTCGAGTGGAAGGGTTGGTCTCGTTTGGAACAGAGAGTTCACGGAGTCAGTCTGAGGCTAGTGGGAGGATCGAGAGAGAGATGAGGTTACCGGATGCATTAAGGGTACCGGTCACCATCGGGCCAATTGTGTCAATATACAGTCCGGAATCAGAGGAAAGTGAGAGGTCTGAACAAGTGGCAGAAAGAACGAGGAGAGAAAGTGAGGAAAGTGGGTTGGAAGGGGCAATGGCCCGACCTCCAAGCCCTGTACAATGGAGTACACCATTGGTGGCGGTATCGGACACATCTAGGGGCGAAGAGGAACAGAGACCGGTGAGACCGAGAAATCTGATGGAATCGAGATCAGATTTAAGGTCATGGGTACCGTCAGAAAGGCATCTGAACCCTAATGTGGTCCAATCGGAGAGAGCTCGGGATAACTTTAGGAGTTATTCTGCTCCCATAGAAACACCAGAAGAGAGGAGAGAGAAGGAACCAGAATGCGAATATGACGAGAGACGTGGAGCAAGTTGTCAGGTGTTGAAAGGAGCCTTGAAGGCAGGCATGATAGACATAGTAAAGCTCAAGGCAGAGGTAGACGAAATTATATATGGAAGTCTACCTCTTGAGAGAATAGTATCCTACAGTCCGGATGAACTGTTTTTTGTAGCGAAAGATGTGACTCGGAAAGCACAAATGGCACACGAGAAATTGAGGGGATTGGCGAAGGAATATGAGGTGGATTTAACCAAGACTAGGGTGTTGCAAGGAAGTCATAGGATGCACTATACCGAGCGGGAGCTGGAGGAGAAGAGGGTTGTTGGATTGAGGTCACATGCCAGAGAACTGGTTCTAGCCATGCGGCCATGGCTGATGCTTGAAAAATGGGAGGAAAAATGGTCAAAGAAAAAGACCTCTAAGGGAGCGGAAGGAGGAACTCCGGGTGGAGGGTTGTTACTAGCAAAGACCTTTCCTCTGAGGGAAGTGGCGAATGGAGGATATGTGCATGTACCATGGAGCAGGGGGGATTTGGCATCATTTACGAATGATTTTCCCAGGCTCAGGGAGAAGCCCGCAGAGTGGTACAAGCAGGTTGAGCGTTTTGTTAAGATTTCGAAGGTGTTGTGGATAGACCTAAATACCTTATTCGATATTGTGGTTCCGGGAGATCTGTGGAACGCATGTCAGGTTGCTGTTGATTGGCCGGACTATGAGCCTGAGAGGAATATGATTACAAATGGTCCGTCGCCAGCGGTGATGAGGCTGTATGAGAAAGTAATTACCTGGTTGAAATCGAAGGTTTCACCCCAAGAAATTGATTGGGTGAAAATAGACAGGACGGTGCAGGAGCCAAAGGAGACAGTACATGAATTCTATGAGAGACTCTTGAAGGCTTTCAAGCAGTACAGTGGTCTAGACGAATTAGAGACGAAAGATATGGGACAGTTTGTGTCTAAGTTTGTGCTGGGTTTGAAGCCCGAGGTTAGTCTTATGATACAGCAGCATTTGATCTGTTGGCAAAATAAGCCCGTAGATGAAATCTTGCGGTACGCTAGGTACTGCACGGATGAGATTGAGTCGAAGCACAAGAAGATGAAAGATAACCTATTGCTCATTCAGATGCAAGCTGCTCAGGGACCGCCGAATGGGGTTCCAGTGGTAAGGAGACAGGGAAACTACCAGACAGGGAATCAGAACGTGCAGGGTCAGGGAAGGCCGAGGCCCGTAGACCCTAGGACAGGCATAGATGTAGCAATACTGAAAAAGACGACTGCTTGTCACCAGTGTCACCAGGTGGGACACTAGAGGCGCGAGTGTCCCTTGAACCCCTATAATCAGCCAGAGATAGAGGGAGGAATGAGTCAGGTCCCTGGGGCGGAACAGGTACAGACGGTGACTACACCGAGAATGATGCAAGGGGGGACCGGCATCCCGCAAGTGCAGATTCCCCAGCCACCCAGGATACAGAACATACAGCAGGGAGCTCGAACTTATTTGCAGATGCCCATGTTTGAAGTAAGCGAAGAGAAGGATGTGGACTTACTGGCTCGGTTGAGTTTAGGCCAAGATGATGACTGCCTACTTAGGGCCATTCTAGAGGTAGATCAGAGAGGACCCTTTGTGGAAGCAGAACTCGATGGACACCCTACTACCTTTTTGGTTGATACTGGGGCTATGTCAGGTCCGCAGATCCTCGGAGACGTACGATGCTCAATGGGGTCCACCTCCTGATACCTCAAAAGGCCTGATTTAAACACACAGACTCTATCGAGTGATCAGGTGAGGGAAGGAAAGGAAGGGAACAGCAGGGAGGGAGATCTGTAAAGAAAAAATAACATAGAGCGGTTCCTTTAAGCGAGGGAGTAACTTGTGAGAAGCCACGGTCTTTGTCTTGCCCTGTATAGGGGAGAGCACACTTACTGCAAGGTCTATACCACGTGATACTGGAGGGGCTACAGAGGACAGTCACAAACAGAGCATACCTAGAGGTAACAGCAACAGGTAACTGGGGTAAGGAGCTATCTTCCACGGAGCTCTATCAGACCCTGACACACTAGGCGAGAAGCAGAAATAGCATTAGTGATTCCCCCTTCTCAATAGGGAAATACGCTGGCGCCTTCAACTAGACTCGGAGCTGATCCAGTGTTATCTGGCCTTCCTCGGCCATTCAGGGTTTACTGCAGTATTACACCCACCGGTGCTCAATCTCCCAATGTAACACACTGGCAACCCTCTCGTGTCACTGTGCCAAGCTAGCGTCAGACGGTATTGAAGTCATACAGCCTGAAACTCCAAGGCCCCCTCTCTCTCTTTAACAACCAAATAATATTCCGCCACGGCGGTTGGGACCATACAGATCCGATGAAAGGAGAAACGTAAAGCAAGCCTGCAAGAGCCGGGAATGGCTCGTCCAACAGGCCTGCGAGTCGCCTCCTCAGTTTATCCTCCAAAAGTACCTCGACTCTCCTTGAGCCTCGGGGGAAGATTCAAAACATAGGAGGGAGTAGGAACTCCCTTTGACAATGGAAGCGTAGCGCAAATGTCAGGCCTCGTGAATCTTACGAGCCTTCAGAATACAGGCACTACCAGACACTTTCAACCATGAAAACAGGAAGACCACAAGTTCTCTGTTGGTGCTCGGAATTAGCAGCGCCGCTCCTCGGGAACCCGGAAGCCTTGACGTGCGTCATGACGTCAGCGCTGGCGTCCGGTTCCCGGGAAACCTGGGAATTGAAGTTTGTTGTTACCACTAACGTCTCGCTGCAGCTGCGCGGTTCGTCAGTGTTCCACGGAGGCCACGGTGGTTCGTGACAGTACATCCCTCCCCCGAAGAACACTGACAGAGGCAAGGTTTCGTAGGGAACTTTTTATGAAAAAGATTCGTATACCTGGGTGCGTGCACTCCCGACGCTGGTTCCCAGGAGTCTTCTTCGGAGCCGTACCCCTTCCAGGCAATTAAATACCACAGCTTACCCCTGTGTATTTTAGAGTCCAGAACGCCCCGTACCTCATATTCGGGTTCATCATTGACCAATACTGGAACCGCCCCTTTCTTAGCGGCTGTGTGGGAAGGCTTCAGTAAGGACACATGAAAAGCTGGATGGATACGGAGAGAAGAGGGTAGTGCTAACTTAACCACAACCGGGTTGACCAATTTAATCACTTTATAGGGTCCAATATACTTAGGGTTAAACACACTGTAGCGTTTGAATCTAATATGTCTTGTAGACAACCAGACGTAATCCCCCTTTTTGTACACCGGACCTAGTCGTCTATGTTTGTCCGCATATGCCTTGTATTTCATTTTCGCTGCCCCTAGTTCTTTTTGAACTGCCCTCAGCGTTTTCTGTATATTGCAGATCCTATCCTGTACTGCGGGTACGGTTGTAGTCCCTACAGGCAACACCAGGGGAGTGAATCTGGGATGGAAACCGTAGGTGCAAAAAAACGGGGATTTTTTTGTGGAGCTGTGTACTGCACTATTGTATGCCGCTTCTGCCACCCATAGTTTGTCCACCCACTCTTCTGTTGTGACGTTTACATAGCAGCGGAGGTACTGTTTTAGGGTCTGATTGACCCTCTCTGTTTGCCCATCTGTTTGGGGGTGGAAGCTGGTCGAGATATTGGGAACTATACCCAGAGCCGAACACCATGTTCTCCAAAAGTTCGCGGTGAACTGGGACCCCCTGTCGGACACTATCCGTTTTGGTAATCCATGTATCCTCACTACGTGTATCAATAGCAAGTGAGCTAGCGTACTAGCCGAGGGTATCGTTTTGCAGGCGACAAAATGTGCCATTTTAGTCAAATAGTCCACCACCACCATAATCACCGTATGTCCCTTATCGGCTGGCATTCCTACGATAAAATCTATGGAAATGCTGTCCCATGGTAGAGCAGGAGTAGGAAGAGGGCGTAGCATTCCGGCTTGCTTCATGTGGCAGGTTTTCATTTGGCTACAGACCTCGCATTCCTTTATCCACTTTGTGATGTTAGTTCGCATGGAAGGCCACCAGAATTGCCTGGAGATTCTGTCAATGGTTTTGGACACCCCGTTATGCCCTGCACTAGGAAGGGAGTGACACCACTCAAACACACGTTTGCGAAGAGCTACGATGGGTCGCAGTAACTGTCTACCCCGAAAAGGTAATCCTCCTTTTACCTTCCAATCCGGGTTCTCTTTTAGCCAGTCTAGCCACTTTCTAGTCTGGATGTTCTTGGCCACACTCCGCAGAAATGCATCGGTATAGGTAACCCCTACCAAATTACTTGGTGGTATAATGGCTCTTTTGGGATCGATTGTAGGGGAAATTGCAGTGGTTTGCCGAGTCAATGCATCAGCCTTCTTATTGTTCTTCCCTGGTCTGTAGGTCACCACAAAATTGAAGCCGGCAAAAAACAGAGTCCATCGCAGCTGACGTGGGGTGAGGTGTCGTGCAGCCGTCATGAATTGGAGATTCCGGTGATCTGTGTACACCGTCACGATGTGTCGGGCCCCTTGTAGATGGTGTCTCCAATCCGTGAAGGCTTCCTTAATGGCAAGCAGCTCTTTTTCAGCAATTGTGTAATTGCTCTCGGCACTGTTCAGCTTCCGGGACATGAAGGCAACCGGATGCAGCTGCCCTGTTTCTTTATGTCTTTGGGAGAGTACTGCTCCCACAGCAGTGTCAGAAGCGTCTGCTTCCACGGTATATGGTTTCTCAGGATCAGCATGCATAAGGACTGGGGCCGACGCGAATGCACGTTTTAGGGCGTTAAACCCTTCTTGGGCAGAGTCGGTCCACTGGAAGGTTGTCTTCTTTCGTAGTAGGTGTGTCAACGGGGCCAGCCAAGTCAGAAAAGTGTTCAATGAAGCGACGATAAAAGTTGGCGAACCCGAGAAAGCATTGGATATCCCGGATGTTCAATGGTCGGGGCCATTCAAGTACAGCCTTCACCTTTCTGTCCGACATTTCCTGTCCTTCTGGCGTTAACATCACTCCCAGGAATTCAACAGATGTTACATTAAACTCACACTTGCTGATCTTGCAGAATAAGCTGTGCTTCTGGAGGGTTTTCAAAATGGTCTCCACATGTTGTGTATGTTTTTCTTGGCTCGATGAATAGATCAAAATGTCATCTATATATACAACAACGAATTTATCCAGATATTCCCTCAAGACATCGTTTAAGAAGTATTGAAATGCAGCGGGAGCGTTGCACAACCCAAAGGGCATCACCAGATATTCATATAGGCCGAATCTTGTCTTAAACGCCGTCTTCCACTCATCTCCACTTCGCATGCGGACCAAATGATACGCCCCCTTTAAGTCCAAACGTGTGTAGATCACTGCCTCCTTAACTTGTTCTAGTAGTACATTAATAAGGGGCAACGGGTATCTGTTCTTTATAGTTACTGCGTTCAATGAGCGATAGTCTACACACGCACGGAGCTCGCCGTTGGCCTTCGGAATGAAGAATAGGGGAGAGGCCGCGGGCGACTTCGAGTCGCGGATGAATCCCAGCTTTAAGTACTTAGCCAAGTACTCCCGAAGATGCTGTGTCTCGGGCTCGGTAAGAGCATACACTCGTCCGGAGGGGACTATGGCACCGGGTTCAAGGTCAATCTGGCAGTCGTATGATCGATGCGGGGGGAGGACCTCAGCCTCTTTCTCGTCGAACACTCCTGCATATTCTTGGTATTCCTCCGGGAGACTCACCTCATGTTCTTCGGCTGTGGCTATGTGGTGGCAGTGGGCCAAAGACGTCGCTTGATTGTCTTGAAGATGATTGCAATGCTTTTCGCAAAAGTCAGAAGTGAACCGAAGGGTCCTTGTCACCCAATTTACTATAGGATTGTGAGTTCTTAGCCAGGGTAGGCCGAGTATCACCCCGTATTGGGGGCTTGGATGATATTAAAATCCAAGCGTTCGATATGAGCAGTTCCAGTCCTCATCTTGAGATCCCCTGTATGGTGACTGATGGGTCCTGCGGTCAACGGTCTCCCATCAACGGCAAACACTGCTTCGGGTGATTCCTTTTCCTGTAAGGCGATCCCCATCTTTGCGGCTTGATGTTGATCCATGAAGCAGCCAGTCGCTCCTGAATCTACCATGGCCTGTGCCACCTGCCATCTGTCTTGTATTTCCATGCGAATGTCTATATAGAGGTGGTTGTGGTTGTTAGCGGAAATGTAGTCAAGAGAAGGGATGACGGCATGGCTTGAAGGTATCCCTTCCATCTTCTTCAAGCTTGGTAGTTTTCCGACGGTGGTCCGGTGACGGCAGCCGCCGATTTTCGATAATCTTCTCTCTGGGATCTGGACCGAAGAGTACATTCTTTGAGGAAGTGCCCTTTCCTTCCGCAGTAGAGGCACAGTCCTTTCTTTCGCCTATAATCACGCTCCTCCGAGGTTAAGGGAGCGCGTACCGCTCCTATTTCCATAGGTTCTGGCTTAGATCCGAGGGTACTGTATGAAGGGCGGCCCGTTTCTGCCCGATAGGCAGGTCTGTCTCTTTTCTTGTATTCCCCTTTACGTTCGCTCAGCCTATGATCTAGTCGTAAGACCAACTGAATAAGGTCTTCACAGGAGTGAGGTTGGGGGTCGATTTGGGCCACCACATCCTTCATGTCTTCCTTGAGCCCCTGGTGAAAGATGGCCGATTGTTTGTCTTCAGGCCAATCGGTCTCCGCAACTAAGCGACGGAAATCATTGAGATAGGCAATCAGATCCCGATTGCCTTGCCTTAGGCTCAACAGTTCCCTATCCGCGGAGGGGGTAGCCGCTCGGCGATTGAAAGTTTTTTCGAAAGCTGCTAGAAACGCATCCCAGTCATACATCAATGGATCGTCCCGTTTTACTAGTGGCACTGCCCATTGTGCTGCATCCCCTACGAGGTAAGATATTAAAAAGGCCACCCGGGACTGATTGGTACCAAACGCCTTTGGCCTGCACGAGAAGTGCAGCATTACTTGCGTAAGAAATATCTGTACCTTGCCTGGGTCCCCATTGTATCTCTCTGGGGAGGCTAATGGAATCGGGGTAGGAACTTCCACGACCACTGAAGGAAGTGCTAGACCAGAAGGAGTTCCTATGCTAAAAGGATTGTGCTGTATCCGATCTACTTGAGCCTGAAGCGCCGCGGTTTCTGCCCTGGATGCTCTTAACTCGTTCTGCAAAACGGCCAAAGAGGCCATCACGTCTTCTAAGGTGGTCATGGCACCGTACGTCCGGGAGGATGTGTCAATCTTGGGCTGCTAATTCTGTCAGGTCCGCAGATCCTCGGAGACGTACGATGCTCAATGGGGTCCACCTCCTGATACCTCAAAAGCCTGATTTAAACACACAGACTCTATCGAGTGATCAGGTGAGGGAAGGAAAGGAAGGGAACAGCAGGGAGGGAGATCTGTAAAGAAAAAATAACATAGAGCGGTTCCTTTAAGCGAGGGAGTAACTTGTGAGAAGCCACGGTCTTTGTCTTGCCCTGTATAGGGGAGAGCACACTTACTGCAAGGTCTATACCACGTGATACTGGAGGGGCTACAGAGGACAGTCACAAACAGAGCATACCTAGAGGTAACAGCAACAGGTAACTGGGGTAAGGAGCTATCTTCCACGGAGCTCTATCAGACCCTGACACACTAGGCGAGAAGCAGAAATAGCATTAGTGATTCCCCCTTCTCAATAGGGAAATACGCTGGCGCCTTCAACTAGACTCGGAGCTGATCCAGTGTTATCTGGCCTTCCTCGGCCATTCAGGGTTTACTGCAGTATTACACCCACCGGTGCTCAATCTCCCAATGTAACACACTGGCAACCCTCTCGTGTCACTGTGCCAAGCTAGCGTCAGACGGTATTGAAGTCATACAGCCTGAAACTCCAAGGCCCCCTCTCTCTCTTTAACAACCAAATAATATTCCGCCACGGCGGTTGGGACCATACAGATCCGATGAAAGGAGAAACGTAAAGCAAGCCTGCAAGAGCCGGGAATGGCTCGTCCAACAGGCCTGCGAGTCGCCTCCTCAGTTTATCCTCCAAAAGTACCTCGACTCTCCTTGAGCCTCGGGGGAAGATTCAAAACATAGGAGGGAGTAGGAACTCCCTTTGACAATGGAAGCGTAGCGCAAATGTCAGGCCTCGTGAATCTTACGAGCCTTCAGAATACAGGCACTACCAGACACTTTCAACCATGAAAACAGGAAGACCACAAGTTCTCTGTTGGTGCAACCGCACCCCTACCGGTTCTTGTCGTCTTCTTCCTGTCGTCCTCGAACTCGGAATTAGCAGCGCCGCTCCTCGGGAACCCGGAAGCCTTTCAGGAGTCCTTGACGTGCGTCATGACGTCAGCGCTGGCGTCCGGTTCCCGGGAAACCTGGGAATTGAAGTTTGTTGTTACCACTAACGTCGCGCTGCAGCTGCGCGGTTCGTCAGTGTTCCACGGAGGCCACGGTGGTTCGTGACAGGCTACCAGGTCAACTATAAGATCAGCGGTAGTCCCGGGGGTAGCCCTTTCTGGAGAAAGCATACAAGTGGTTGGAGTGGCGAACAAGAGGCTAGTTAGCCCCTTGACAGAACCGATTCCAGTCAGGATAGGAAACTTTAGGGATCGACATCAGTTCGTGGTGTGCGATTCTAGTCCTGTTTGTTTGTTGGGAAGGGACTTATTGTGCAAGCTCAATTGCACAATCTACTGTACCCCGAAGGGAGTAGAGGTGCAGACAAGGGATGACGATGCGACCTTTAAGGTCGCAAATCAGCGGGTGTGTGTGGAAATGTACCCAGCTTTGACAGTGGAGGAGCTTCCACAGGATTTGAGGGAGTCAGTATCGGCTGACGTGTGGGACCTAAGCGGAGAGGAGATTGGCTTAGTCAGGGGAGTGGAACCGGTGAAGATACAGGTTAAGCCAAACGCGGAATTCCCGAGAACACCTCAGTATAAATTATCCCCTGAAACGATTGCTGGGATCAAACCTGTGATTGAGTCTATGATTAGGCAGGGAATACTGGTGGAGATCATGGGTAGTCCATGTAATTCGCCCATTATGGGACTGCAGAAACCAAGTGGGAAGTTCCAGATAGTGCAAGACCTGCGGAAAATAAACGACATAGTCGTTCCATGTTGTCCAGTGGTACCGAATCCATCTGTGATACTGTTCCAGATCCCATGTGAAGCTGAATGGTTCACAGTGATTGACTTGTGTCAGGCATTTTTTTCGATTCCCCTACATGAAGAGAGCAGATTTCTTTTTGCATTTAGACTAGAAAACCGTGTATTAACGTGGTGTCGTATCCCACAGGGGTATACGGAGAGCCCATCGATTTTTAATCAGCTGCTAAAGAGAAATCTTGAAAGTCTTGTGTTGCCACAAAACTCTGTCTTAGTGCAATACATTGATGATCTGCTCGTTGCGTCGGAGACAGAGGACGCTTGCAGAACCGATACCATTGCGCTGTTGAATTTCCTGGGAGAGAATGGTCACAAGGTGTCTCCAAACAAGCTGCAATACTGTTTGCCTGAGGTACAGTATTTGGGGCACAGAATCGAGAAGGGTAAAAGGAAGGTGTCTCCAGATCGCATTGATGCGATTCTGAGAATGCCAGTTCCCTCGACGCAGAGGGAAGTTAGAATGTTTTTGGGAATGGTGGGTTATTGCCGCCAGTGGATCCCAAACTTTTCCTTTGAAGCGAAGCCTTTACAGCGGCTGACGCGAAAGGATGTAAGTGATCCGGTACCATGGGACGATGAATGTTTGAAATCATTTCTGAGGCTGAGAGAAGCCTTATGTAGCGCTCCTGCGTTGGGAATGCCGGATTACAACAAGGCATTTGCATTGTTCTGCTGCGAAAGGGAAGGTTGCGCTTTAGCAGTGTTAACTCAGAATCATGGAGGTGTCCGTAGACCAGTTGCCTACTTCTCAGCTACTCTAGATCCAGTAGCTTCTGCGTTGCCCGGATGTCTCAGATCCGTTGCGGCAACAGGTGTCAGCATCGAGAGATGTGAGAGCATTGTAATGGGTCATCCTCTTACTGTACATGTGCCACATTCTGTTGAATTGTTGATGACTAGGACTAAAACACAGCACCTCACGAATAATAGGCTGACTCGTTATGAGCAAGTGATCCTTGCAGCCGATAATGTGGTAGTGAAGAGGTGTGCTGTTTTAAATCCTGCTACATTGTTACCTGTTCCAAATATAGATGATAATGAAGATTGTGAGGACCATGATTGTCTCGACGTTACGGAACTATGCACCAAACCGAGACCTGACATTGTCGATGAACCGCTCCCGGTGTCAGATGAGATTTTCTTTGTGGACGGTTCATGCTTAAGAGACAGTGTCGGTCGATTGAGAGCAGCGTTTGCTGTATGCACCATCACGGGGGTGGTCGAAGCCGCTTGTTTAGAAGGAGTACACTCCGCGCAGGTGGCTGAGCTCATTGCCTTGACTCGTGCCTGTTTGGCAGCTGAGAAGATCCGTGTAACTATTTACACTGACAGCCAGTATGGGTTTGGTGTGGTTCATGACTTCGGACAGCTATGGTCCCAGAGAGGGTTTATGACGTTTTCAGGTTCTCCTATCAGAAATGGTGACCATGTACGAAAATTGCTTGAAGCATTGCAAGGCCCTGATGAAATTGCTGTTGTTAAATGTGCTGCACACACGAAGGGAAATTATTTTGTTTCATTGGGTAACAATTATGCTGATGAAGTAGCTCGGTTTTGTGCAGAGCAGGGATGCAATTTTACAGAGACTCACATTGAGGAAACGGAGGAGGAACTGGTGTATGATCAAATGTTAGCAATGGCAGACTCATGGGAGGAACTGAAACAGCTTCAGGAAGGGGTTTCTGATCAGGAGCGAGACAGTTGGATACGAGCTGGATGTGAGAAAGGAGATGTGGATATATGGGTTTCGAATGATGGACGAGCAGTGTTGCCGGAAAGTTTGTTGAACCCCATGGCGAGGCTGATACATGGTGCTGTACATCTAGGTAGGGACGCAATGATGAGAGTGTTTCGTCAGACTTGGTACAACCCGATGTTTCGGTCAGTGGCTGAAACCGTGTGCCAGAGGTGTGTCACTTGTCAACAGATGAACGTAGGAAAGAGAACAGCTGTGACGTTGAGTCACATAGGGAGGTCAGGTGGACCTTTCAATAGGATGCAGCTGGATTTTGTTGAAATACCGAAGTGTAATGGGTTGAGGTACATATTAGTGATAGTATGTGTCTTTTCCAGGTGGGTGGAGGCATACTCTACACGCAGATGTGACACACTCACGGTAGCAAAACTACTATTGAGAGAACTCATTCCAAGGTACGGGTTCCCGACGTCCTTTGAATCGGACAGAGGAACTCATTTCCATAGCGAAGTTATGAAGTTGCTTTGTGCTGCCTTGAATATAGATCAGAGGTTACATTGTAGCTATAGACCAGAAGCTTCAGGGATAGTGGAGCAGGTAAATGGAACTCTGAAGGCTCGGATGGCGAAAGTGTGTTCGTCTACGTCTCTGAAATGGCCTGATGCATTACCCTTGGTCCTTATGAGCCTCCGAAGCGTGCCTGATAAGCGGACTGGGTTGTCACCCCATGAAATCCTCATGGGAAGAGCGATGCGTTTGCCTGCAATACCCGCTACAGCACTGATAAATATCACTGATGATATGATCCTGGACTATTGCAAAGGTCTTGCTGACGTGGTCCGTTCTGTGTCTCAGCAGGTGCAGACAGCAACGGTTCCAGCTGCGAGCGACCTGTGCCACGACTTATGCCCAGGCGATTGGGTCTTAGTCCGCAAGCAAGTGAGGAAGAGTTGCTTGGATGCAAGGTGGCGCGGCCCGTTTCAAGTGATCCTCATTACGAACACCGCCGTTAAGTGTGGAGGTTTACCGAACTGGGTGCATGCTTCCCATACCCGCAGAGTTCCAGCACCCTTAGAAGATACAGCCCCTCTCGAGAACGAAGTCCCAGCTGAGCCGACAGAGCTACCTGAGAGGGCCAGTCAAGCTGTAAGGGTTGCTGAAACAGCTGATGGTGCACTGAATCGAGCTGAGGAAGAAAGTGAAAGAAGTACTGACCCAGAAACAGGCGAAGGAGCAAGAGGTGCAGTGGGTAGTACGGAATCGAGTTCTGCCGAAGAGGAGGAGGCCAGTGCACAGGGTATCGAAGGGAAGACCGGAGGTGCCACAGAAGCAGACAGGGTTTGGCCCGCAAGACAGAAACGGGTGAACCTGAAGTTGGTACCGGACACAGATCTTGCACCAGTTTCGGAGGAGCCAGAAGAAGAATCAGGCGACGAGGAGTATCCTCAAGGTGGTGTGAGAAGATCAAAGAGAACTAGAGTGCCAAGTCGGAAGTACGCTTCACCAGAGTGGGCATATCCAGTGACTGATGCCAGGGTTACCGAGCACGGGAAGATTGAGGTCGATGACATTGGTCAACAGTGTCCCGCTCCAGAGAGTGGAAGTGTTGTTGAAAGTTCCGGGACTGGAGATCGAAGGAATTCTAACGATCAACATTCCGAGTCCACCTTTCCTGAGTGTCATTCGAGGTATGATCTTGGACAATTTAGAGTTCCCGACGTTCACTACTGTGCCAGATCCACAAGAACTGATTATCCTTAAGCTCGAAATATTGCAGGGAGTCCTGGAACTGTTGGGACCAGCAGTTATGTTGGACTGATTTGAGAGGGTTGCAAGCAGGGAAGAAGATAACCTAGATCCGAGCGGAAGAAGAACAAAATTAGGGATTTTTCCGTTATAGAACGAAGAACAGTTAGGGAGGGTTTGCCTAAGTTCACGAAAGAGACATTAATGAGAAAGAGACTTACCATTCCAGAAACTGTATTGGACATTGAGTATATCCCGAAGATGGCAGATCCTGCAAACACACATCGTAGGGCTAAATTGATAATAGGCACATTGATAGGGGTTGTGATAGTCACTATATTTGCAGTAGTGATAAGTTCATACATGGTGGCTCACAGGCAGGAGGGGAAGGTTCAGGGAGCACCTACACCTATTACCCCAGAGCAGAGAGGTGTCAGTATCAGAGAGCAGGGAACATCCAAGTTAAGTGAGGATCGTAGACTCCACATGGATTTGTCGAAGGGTGATTTTAAGCTTAATGCTTATGCAAAATTATTGTATGAATATGTTGATGCGATGGATGTGAAGGACTGTTATGTGTGTATGCAGTTGCCTGCTTCAGTGGATGAAGGTATCAAGTATCATCATCTCCCATTGACATATGGGATTTCTTGTAGTTTATTGCTCAGTCTATTTTATGATAGGAGGCAGTTCGAGTATTTCTTTTCAAATTTTGATACAGTACTTCCTGAAGTTCCTGCAATTAAGCATTTGAATAAATACGATTATTATAAGAAAGAGGACAGACTCCTGAAGTATTTTAGACCGACTGTGAAGTTGGATACTGCGCATGCTCACAGGCATAACCTGACATGTGCGTTATCTGGGACGGAGAAGAAATTCATTGATCAAGTAGAGGACAGGTATAGAAAGTTGACCCAGACACGAGACACCGGAGATAGCCCAGTAGATTGGACAGAGGAGGAGAGGGCTCACAGGTCCAAGGGAAGTTATGGACCAATAGCGTTAGATGAAGTGCAGAGAGGGAATTTGTGTATTGGGCGGCCTCAATCGGCCACGGAGAAAGTTGCAGTAGGACATAGCACCTGTTCTCAGACCTTCACTCTGGAGGCCTCTGTTAAGGACTTTATGCAAGGTCCAGTAGAGGTGATTCCGACGGTGTATTATGTATGTGGGAAGAATGCTTATGTCAGGTTACCTGCAAATTGGTGTGGCATATGCTATTTGGCTATCATATTCCCGAAGATTTATCACACAGAGGACTTGGAGTTGTTAGAGACGAGACAACATTCTAGAAGACGTAGGGCTGCAAACGCAGGTGCAGTGATTGGGGACATATACGGAGCAATGATACCTAGTATGGGTGTGGTGTTGAATGACGTGAAGATTAGGAGGTTGGCGACTGTAGTTGATGAGTTGTCTATGAATACAGCGAGGTCTTTGTTGTTAGTGGCTGGAGAGATGTTGTCGATACGAAATATGGTTATGCAGAATCGCCTTGTGTTAGACGTGTTATTAGCCAAGGAAGGCGGAGTCTGCAAATTATTGAAGGTTCAAGAATGCTGCACATATATTCCAGACAACACGAAGGAGATAGGGAAGTACATAGATAACATCACAACTATTCACAAGGAGATTATGGACTTGACGGAGGAGAATGTATGGGAAAAGATTGGACAAGGATTTGGAAGAGTGGGAACGTGGTTTGCGAATTTGGGAAGAGGATTTCTTGGATCAGTATTGAAGCCAATTATCATTGCGGTTGTTTGTGTGATTTGTTTGTGGGGTTGCGTGAAAGCGTGGAAGTGGTATCAAGGAGGCAAGGTTGAAAGAGCTCTTAGAGCAAACGAGAAAAGAATGGCGAAGTTTCAGGAACAGCAATATGAGAGTCTTAAGAGAATGGAGGGAGTTCGGCATGGCCGAGTCATGACCAGCACTGTTTAAATCAGTTCCAAAGAAGAAGATTGTAATGTTGTGATGACAGATGTCATCAAAGGGGGGAACTGATGTAGCGCTTAAAAGGTTGAAAATTGTAGGGGTGCGTTATATTCACTGTTAGTCGGCACCCGCATATAACCAAATGTGTACTCAGGTATTTCGTGTGCAATGTATTAAAGAATTGTATAATCTATATCGATTTCAATAGAAGTGTTAGCTATGTACAAGCATATTGTGTATGTATTAGAGAAATGCATAGAGTTTAGTCCTTTGAACAATGTGATGTTAAAAACGTGTAGATTAGAATTCGTGTCTGTAGACTGTTTAGTTTGACCACACATGAAAGAAAGACGTAAATGTCAATACTGTGATTTAGACATGCTTGTGTAACCGAAGTAGTGGCCAGAATTCACATATATCGTTGAGGCGAAAGGCCCGGTATTTTCTTATGTTAGCCAAGGGCAATAGGCCAAAAAGGATTTATTCCAGTAGAGGTTTTAGGCTATAGTAAATTGCAAGTTAAAAGATGTGAAGTATGTCTGCCTTGCATGATCTCACCCCAGGTGCAAGGACAGTTGCTCGTTAGTAGAGAAGCTCTTTGTTCATGAATTGACTTATGTAGTAAAAGCCAGACATGGGAGTGCATTGGAATGTGCCAATCGTAACTCCTAGTGCGGATGGCGTCTGGGACTCAAGGCCAAGCGATGGACGATGGAACTGGACAGCGCTCTGTGGAAAATTACTGAAAGCCGACCCCGCAGAAGAGGAGGTGCAAAGGGCGTGTTCTGAGACTTGGGGTTCTGTATTAGGGAAAGCGCCCCGAGGGTGGACAGCAGATCAGAGCAGCCCAGAGCAGAGAAAGGGTAGGCGAAGAGCTAGAGGGGGCAACTTAGATCAAGCTCTCTAAGTGAAGACTTCTTAGGAAGTTTCACTCTGACACCTTTCGATTGAGGGTCTCAAGGGATTGCTAAGTAGGGATGTCATCTAGTACAGAGTAGGGACAGAGATGGTATGGTCCAGTGTCCCTAGTATCGACATTGGCTTGGTAGTTTTCTACCTCATGCTTTTAGAGATTGTGCTTTTAGTTATTTTTAGCCGTATGCGGATTCTTCGTAGAGTAGCATTTGTGTTAGTGCCTATGTACTTGTTGTGCCTCGTATTGAGGACTTTGTATCTTCAAATCTTTATGCTGATAATAAAAGCCAGAGAGCCAAGAGATTAAGTCTCGAGTCCTTAATTATGACAGATGGTGGACAGCATTTTTTTGATAATTGTGTTTATTCCCTCCACGCTATTGGGCAAGTAAAAAGTTCCATCTGACCAGAGTGGGTTCTAGTAGATAATTGCGAGATACTAAAATGGGCCGGAGCAACATCAACCCGCTCCACAGTAATTAGGCGTCGAAGCACACCCGAGTGGCATTCGGCTGCTCGGGTGGGAACCCGATGATGAAGCATGTCACCAACTAGATTGGTGAGTGAGGGTTCTTTTTAAAAAGGAATCGTTTTTTTCCTTTTTTGTCTTTCTTTCTTTTTCCTCTTTCGTATTCCTTTCTGAATTGCTTGGGATAACTCCCTCTTGTGATTATTAGAGTTCTCTGAAGGTCTCCAAAATATTTCCCAATGGAGTAGTGGTGACCAGTCACACTCTGAGCCTCAGGAGAACAGGGAGGTTTGTACCCCAATGCACATAGTGATACAAGTATGAGCATTCCAAGATCGACTTCAAATGTCCCAAGAGAGCATAGGCCCCCACTGATGGACAGACACCTAGGTTGGCGGGTGTGGCACTCAAGCTAAAGGTAGTCCCAGTTAGCTTTGGGGAGAAGACAGAGGTGATCCTAATTTCCCTGGGGAATAAGGAGATGGTGCCAAAAGCCCATTTGCCCCCCAATACTCCTAAGTACAGGCAGTGGATCACCATCAATGGGCAAGATGTGGAGACTGTGAAAGATACACGAGTCAGCATGACTACTGTAAAGTGTCACCTGGTGTCCTTAGAGCAGGTTCACCCTAACACATTCCACCAAGTCGTAGGCACCGACAACTGTGAGAGCCATCTACTGGTGTCTCTGGGTTTCTCTGCGTGGTGGGGGGTCTCAGGTTCTCTTAAAGTAGCTGTGAGCCCTGCATGACTGAAGATTGTCTTTTGCCACAACTCCTAGCTCTCATGCCCCCTACGGATACACCATCACCGAGCTCTATACCTTCGACCCCGGACGTCACAAAAAACACTGACACTGTGTTGACCCACACTCCATGGTAGGACCTTTCACCTGCACCCACTGCCACTTTACCTGCCACAGCACTTTACCTGCCACAGCACACACACCAGCCCACCGACCAACACACCTCGAATGCACTGCAGACACTACCTGAACAAAAACAACAACTTTCATGCAACCTTCTCAACACACGCTCACTATGCAAAAACACCACTGACACAGGTACAGCCACACCATGGAACTCACCTGGATGACAACTCCATCGTCTACTTCTACATCAGCAGCTCACAGACCTTCGCCCTCAGTCCACACCTCCCACCCCCCACCACAGCTAAAGCAAAGTCTCAAAGGACACATGGATCAATGCCCTCAACAACATCCAACCCATCTCCTCCTACAACTTAGACTAGAACTGCCCCAACAACGTCGCTCCCATTGGCAACAACATTCACAGAAAGTCCACCAAGCAGGCTAGCTGGTACATTGAAGACCTCTGAACCGCTAAACAACACTGTTAACAACTAGAAAGGAGAAGGCGCACCAGCAAGGACATTACTGACAAGACCCCCTTCAGGACAGCCCTCAAACTCTATCACAGACAGTTCAGGGAATCGAAGAAAAAGGCCTTAGGCTCACGTATCAAATCAAGCTCCAATAACAGCAAAGAACTCTTCAACATTGTCAAAGAATTTACCAACCTCCTCAGCTGCAACAAACAACTACCCCATCACGGCAACCATGCAAACTTCTTTCACAACAAGATCGCTAACATCTACAGAAACTTAAGACCCCAGCCCAAGGCCACCAACTTCTTCAAGCAACACAACAACCATGCTACCACCACAGACATAGGACTAACCGAATGAAGCCAGCTCGTCCCACTGGACACTGCATCCATCATTAACTCAGTCCACTCAGGAGCCCCGACCGACTCACGTCCTCATTAAATCTTCAACCAAGGTGAAGCTAGAATCAGCCACTAACTCACCACCTTGTTCAACACCTCAATTGCCATGGCCATCTTACCCAAGAACAGGAAACATGCATTCGTCAATGCCCCACTTATTAAACCATCTACAGACCCCAGCAAACTCAACAACTACCAACAAATCTCCCTGATCCCATTCCCAAAGTATTAGAAAAAGCCATCAAACAACAACTCTCCTCACATTTGGAACGGACCTTCCTACTCGACTCTTCCCAATTCGGATTCCTCAGCAACCACAGCACCAAGACAGCCTTCATAGTGTCTACAGACGACATCCAAGCCCTACTTGACTGAGTACAGACTGCGGCTCTGATCCTCCTAGACGTCTCAGCAGCCTTCTATACCATCTCCCACCACACACTCATCACAAAGCTGCACAACATAGGCATCCAAGGAACCTCTCTCAGATGGATCACCTGTTTCCTCACTGAAAGAAAGCAAAAAGTCTACCTTCTCCCTTTCACCTCTGAACCCAAGGAAATCATCTGTATGCTCATCCCCACCTTCTTCAACACTTACATGACACCTCTGACTACGATCGTCAAAACTCATCGACTCAACATCACATCCTACGCGCAATGACACACAGCTCATCCTCTCCCTCTCCGAAGACACCACCAACACCAAGACCAGTTTTCACAACTGAATTACAGATGTCGCCAACGGCATGAAGGACAACTGCCTGAAGCTCAGCAAAGATAAGACAGAGGTACTAATCTTCAGAAAGAAAAGCTCTCATGGGCCGCATCCTGGTGACCCACAGCAGTCTGACCTACTCCTACCCCCACTGACCAAGCTAGGTATCATCATTCTGGACAACAAACTAACCATGGCGATTCAGGTCAACTCCGTCACCTCTTCCTGCTTCTTCATTCTCCACATGCTGTGTAAGATATTCAAATGGCTACCCCAAAGCTCAAGACACACCATTACCTAGGCCCTCATCTCCAGGCAACTGGACTACGGCAATGCCCTCTACGGAGGGATCGCAGCTCACTTCCTTCTCCTCTGACTAAAGACCATTCAGAATGCGACAGCCAAACGCACCTGGATTTCACCCGACAAACCCACATCACCTCCTACTTCTAGGAACTCCACTGGCTCCCAGTACAGAGAAGTTGCCAGTTCAAGCTCCTGACCCACGCTTACAAGGCCCTACACAACTGCAGACCCGCCTACTTGAACCACTGCATCAACTGCCATAAACCCACCAGACCCCTGCGCTCCACTTCCCTTTTTCTAAACCTCACTCCCTGCATCCGACTTAGCAGATGCAGAAGTCGATCCTTCTCCTACCTAGCAGCAAAGACATGGAATGAGCTACCCTTTCATCTCAGGACCTCCCCATCTCTTCCAGGGTTGCCCACTTCTATTGGCCCTGGATGAAGACAGCTCCAGATGCATTCTGTAGGTTCTGTCCCACCTGCCAGGCCAGTGGGAAGTCAGGGAAAAAGCTCAAGGCTTCCCTGACATCATTACCTTTTTTGGTACTCCCTTTGAGAGAGTAGGCATCGACAATATGGGACTCTTGGACCCCAAGACATCTTTAGGCAACAGGTTCATCCTGGTCTTGGTGAACCATGCCACTTGCTGCCTAGAGGCCATTCTTCTGAGGTTGGTGACTGCATCTGCGGTGGCCAGGGCCCTGATGGGGATTTTAACCCATGTGAAGTTCCCCAACGAGTTAGTACCTGACAGAGGCACTAATTTCATGTCAGCGTATATGAAGTTCATGTGGGCTGAGTGTGGGGTAACTTATAAGTTCTCCGCACCCATCACCCCCAAATCAACGTCCTTGGTGAGAGATTCAACAAGACATTGAAAGGCATGATAATATGACTACCTGAGCCCATGAGGCGTAAGTGGGACGTCCTTCTTCCATGCCTTCTCTATGCCTCCAGAGAGGTGCCACAGAAGGGAGTAGGGTTTAGCCCCTTTGAACTCCTCTACAGCAACCCTGTCGGGGGACCTCTTAGTAGGGTGACCAGATTTTAAGAAACAAAAAACGGGAAAGGGCAGACATAAAAGTAGGACTAATGCTATCATCCTTACTTCTATGTCTGGCCTGTCCCGATTTTTGGGAGGAATAAAAACACATGCACACAATACATTCCCTTACATTTGCTATGGCAAGACTTCTAGCCTCTACCCTGACTACCCCTTCCTCCTCTCCGCTGCAACATGCATGCAGCCGAGGTCAACCTGCTGCTGCCTGAAACAGATACATTATATAAGGAAAGCAAACATTTTATTTCTCCTTTGCAGAATAACTTTGTCCCAAAAACCAGGACATGTATTTAAAATGAATGAAAGCGTCGGGACACCGGGACAGTCCTCTGAAAACTGGGACTGTCTAGGGAAATCCGGGACGTCTGGTCACCCTACCTATTAGCCTTGTAAAATAGGTGTGGTTGCGAGCTGCCAGGAAACCCTCCCATGATGTGGTCAGCTACAACCTGGCCCTCTTTAACCAGATGCTTTGCTTCTGTAAAATGGCGAAAATCACTCTTGAGGCCAGTCAAGAATTTATGTAACTCTGGTATGACCAGAAGGCCACTCAGGTAGAGTTTTAGCCTAGGAAAACCAAAGGAAATGATGGACGGAGTGTTGAACATTGCAAGCACTCACCCCCAGTCAACTGATCTGGGTTTAATCCATCACCGTTCTTTAGCCCACTCTGCCACCCCAGTTCAGACAAAATCAGTCTGACCCTGTGCCTCATGGGAACAGTCCAGCCCGAACTGCCAAGCCATGTCTTCCCTGGACCGGAAACAAGCTTCCTAGGACCGGTTTCTGGTATTTCAGCCGTCTTCAGCCAGGCTTGCTTGAATCCAGTGGCAAAGTGAGCAAGGGACGTCTGAGCATACCCTGCCAACTTATGGCGAACAAAGCAAAACCAAAGGAAATGATGGACGGAGTGTTGAACATTGCAAGCACTCACCCCCAGTCAACTGATCTGGGTTTAATCCATCACCGTTCTTTAGCCCACTCTGCCACCCCAGTTCAAACATGGCCATATGCAAATCAGTCTGACCCTGTGCCTCATGGGAACAGTCCAGCCCGAACAGCCTAGCCAGAGGATGTGGGTTATGGAGCCTGTAGGTTCCAGAGCTCTCCAGGATTGCTGGACAAACCCCTATGAGGTAAAGGAGAAGAAGGGGGGGGGGAGTTCACCTACTTGGTGGATCTCATGACCCCTAGAAACTCCTAAAAGGTGCTCCACGTAAACAGCCTCAAACCCCACTTTGAGAGGTCCGAATTGATCAAGCTCCCGGTAACAGGCGAAGGAAAGGAAGAGGAGAGCAAACCTCTCCCTGACCTCCTGTCTGCCCAGGAGCACGGTGGGTCAGTGGAGGGTGTCAATCTCTCCCCTACACTGACCTCAGAGCAGGAAAGTGACTGTCGGCAGTTACTGGGACTGTGCGCTTCTCTGTCTCCCTCACCCATGTACTCAATCACCTGTGCATCTATGACATAAATACTGTAGGCAGTCCACCTGTTAAGAACACGATTTACAGATTGCCAGATAAGGCAAGTGCCAGACTCAATGTCAGATTCTTCTAGTCGACTTCCTCAGGAGCAGAAGATTATTTCCCAAATTCCCTCTACCAGTGTTTCCGGTCTATGTGTTCTAACATATCAACCAAGAACACTAATTGGGGGGAAAGGGGAATGGGACAAAAGAGAGACTCCTCCAGTCAGGCGCTTCTAAGTTCACCCTTCAACTCTGCTCTGCTCTCAGTTGTGTTTGAAGGAATACCTGTAACAGATTAGCATAACATTTTTTAGGAACACAATCTCCTACTAGTTCTTTCTTTTACTTTCCCTCACTACTTCTTTAATCGTCTTTACCTGTTATTATTTGGAGGATAACTGCTCTCTATTTTAATGCTTTTTTCAGAAGTCGTGGGTAGTCTCTACTGCGCTTGCGTCTTGCTTGCTGCTGTTTCTTATTAGTGCGCTGGTATAAACTCCTGGAACTGTTGGTTGCTAGATACATATATATATATATATATTTAGGACTTTGTATCTCCTCAGATAATTAGTGCCAATTCAAGTTCTGCACTATTCTCTTGGCTTATTAACTTATTTAGTCTCTGAACCTTCAATTAGTTGTCGCATCACTTTTGTTAATTTCGTTTTTTCTTTTAAAGACTTGCAATTGACTGGACGATGGATTACTCTATAAACTGACTCAAAACCTGGAATTGTTCGGCAAAGGTTTTCTCACAAAAAGTTCTGGTGCTTCACCTTCTGAATACTCAAAACGCTACTCACGGAATTCTTCGAATTTTCTCTGAGACACTTACTTCAGACTCCGAAAGTGTCTCTAAACGAAATACCTCAGAACTGACAGGCGCGGCGGGAAGACGCTGCTCTCGCCTCAGGAGATTCAGTTGAAGTGCGAGGAGCGTTAATCACTCGCGCGCACTTGTCTTTCTGCTTCCTTAGAACACTAGACTGCTCACCTCTCGGATTCCAAGCGTCGGCGGCCATCTTGAAAATCCCGCGATGGTAAATCTGGAGCACCTTGAAAATTACTCGGTCCAGTAATCTCCGCCGTGGATATAGTCTTCTCCACCTAGGGTAGCAACTGATTCTATGGTATTTCTTTCCTCTATTGCTGCTCAGGGAGATGGTCGCTGCACTGATTGGCTGATTCCTGACAGTACTCCCCCCTAACAGAAGGCTGTCCCCCTTGGGTTTGTTAGGGTTTTTCTCATGGAACCTTTTTATTAATCTTGGTGCATGGACATTGGAACTGGGTTCCCATGATCTTTCTTCTGGACCAAAGCCCTTCCAGTCAATTAAATAGAACAGTCTCTTTTTTCTAACCTTTGAGTCTAGGATCTGATTTATCTCGAATTCTTTCTCTGAATTTATTTGAATTGGAGGCGGAGTGGGACTCAACCTAACATCTGGAGGATTTTTCTTTAATAATGACACGTGAAAGACTGGATGGATTTTTAAATGAGAAGGTAATTGGATTTTAACTGCTACTGGGTTCACCATTTTATTTACCTTGAAAGGGCCAATAAATCTGGGTTGGAACTTCCTATTTCCTTTCAATTTTAAATGTCGAGTGGAAAGCCAAACTTTATCTCCTTTTTTAAAGACAGGGCCTACTTTTCTTTTCTTGTCTGCCTGAATCTTGTAACTTTTTTTTGCCTTCTCTAAATTCTTTCTGGCTATAAAAAAGGAGTCTTGCAATTCCTGTGCTAGCTGTCCTGCTGCTGGAACTGTCTCGTTCTCTTTCCCTAGGAATACACTTGGGTGCCTCCCATGATTTAAGTAAAAAGGTGTGTACCCTGTTGAACTATGGATGGAATTGTTGTATGCAAATTCTGCGGTCCAAACCAATTCTGACCACTCTTTTTCCTGATCTAAAAGATACAACCTTAAGTACTGTTCTAACTCTTGGTTGACCCGCTCAGTCTGCCCATCGGTTTCTGGGTGGTAACTCGTAGAGTATCGAGAGTCTATTCCCAAACTTTTAGTGAATGCCCTCCAAAAATGAGAAACAAACTGGGTTTCCCTATCTGATATTAGTACCTTTGGAATCCCATGGGCCCTCACAATGTGTTGTGTGAACAATCGTGCCACCTGGGAAGCACTGGGAATACCTTTTAGTGGTACAAAGTGGGCCATTTTTGAAAATGTGTCTACAAATACTATTATGGTGTTATTGCCTTGACTAGGGGGAAGGTCAACTATAAGATCCATTGTGACTGTATGCCATGGGTGAGGTGCGGTGGGCAACGGCATCAATAACCCATGTGGAGCTGACCTACTAGTTTTTCCCTTTACGCACCTTTCGCAGGTGGAGACGTATTGTCGTATCTGAGTTTCCATGTTTGGCCACCAAAAGGTCCTCTTGATTAGTTCCTTAGTCTTTTGTATTCCTTTATGACCAGCCAATGGGTCATCATGGCAAGCGTGCAAGATTTTCTCTCTGATTTCTTTTGTTGGGATGAAAAGAAGTCCTTGATGATACGGCAATCCTTCCTTGACAGTTCTTTCTGGAGCTTCTTTTAACCAGGCTGACAGTTCTGCAGCTGAGATGTTCTTCTTAATTTCACTTTCTAGCTCATTGTATTGAATTGTTAAAATGAATTTTTCTTTTGGGATGATGGGTTCTTTGCTGATAGCTTTCTCCACTGATTCTGTTTCAATTCTTGAAAGAGCATCCGCTTTTCCATTTGCCATTCCTGGACGATAGGTGATCACAAAATTGTAGTCCGCAAAATACAAGGACCACCTTAACTGCCGTGCTGTTAAGGTTCGGGCCGATTTCAAAAACTGCAGGTTTCTGTGGTCGGTAAACACAGTAATCTTGTGACGTGCACCCATCAAGTAATGTCTCCATTCTCGAAAAGCTTCCTTCACTGCCAAAAGTTCTTTATCTGCGATCGAGTAGTTGATTTCAGCGGGAGTTAATTTTTTCGAATAAAAGGCCACTGGATGTAGCTGGCCGGTATTTTTATGCCGCTGGGATAAGATTCCACCTATGGCAGTATCTGAGGCATCTGCTTCGACATAATAGGGTTCCTCTGGGTCTGCATGTAACAAAATGGGTGCTGAGACAAAAGACTGCTTCAAGAATTGAAAGGCCGAATCTGCTTCTGGTGTCCAATCAAATGTCACTCCCTTTTTTAGCATACGAGTTATTGGGCTGACAGTAGTTGAAAAATTCAAAATGAACCTTCGATAAAAGTTTGCAAAGCCCAAAAAACTTTGGATTTCTTTTACACTTCTTGGGGCCG
Source organism: Triturus cristatus (assembly GCF_964204655.1). Lineage (NCBI taxonomy): Eukaryota > Metazoa > Chordata > Amphibia > Caudata > Salamandridae > Triturus > Triturus cristatus. Next base: position 546,722,948 of record NC_140581.1, read on the forward strand.
GCCATTCTTGCACTGCTCTCACCTTGGCTGGATCCATACTAACTCCTTCTGGAGACAATATGAATCCCAAAAATTCCACCTGGTTCACATGAAAAGCGCATTTCTCTAGTTTGACATAAAGGCTGTTTTCTAACAACCTTCGTAGGATGGTTCTCACATGGGACACATGATCTTCTTGGTTGTTTGAAAAGATCAAAATGTCATCAATGTATACTACGGCAAATCTATCCAAAAATTCGCGCAGTACGTCGTTCACAAAATGTTGAAATGCGGCTGGAGCATTGCATAACCCATAAGGCATTACTTGGTATTCGAACAATCCGTAGCGAGTTCGAAACGCTGTCTTCCACTCATCTCCAGGTGCCACTCGAACTAGGTGATAAGCACCTCTAAGATCCAATTTCGTATAGATTTTAGCCTCCTTTACTTGATCCAACATCTCGGACACCAAGGGTAATGGGTAACGATTTTTTACTGTGACTTGATTAATGGCTCTATAATCTATGCAAGTGCGAAGTTCGCCGTTCTTCTTAGGGATAAAGAACAGGGGCGAAGAGACTGGGGACTGTGAGGGACGAACGAATCCATTGGCTAAATACTGGTCTAGGTACTCTTTTAAATGAGCATTCTCTGCCTCCGTTAGAGCATAGACTCGACTACAAGGAAGGTTCGCTCCTGGTTCCAATTCTATTCGACAGTCATATGGCCTATGTGGAGGTAATTTTTCAGCTTCCTTTTTATCGAACACCTTGGCCAAGTCTCGATATTCGCTAGGAATTTCCTCTGTCTCTGTCATACAGATGCTGATGGGGGCTGACACCAAACAAGCTACTTGAGATTCCTCAATCCCTCTGGGATTTTCACAAAAGCAATTTGCAGTGCAGTATGATGAATTCATTACTACAGTCCGTTGACTCCAATTTATTTGGGGGTTGTGCTCAGTAAGCCAAGGTATTCCCAAGATAAATTGGAATTGTGGCGCGTCAATTAAACTGAAGGTTATTTGTTCCTTGTGACCATTCAATCCCATGAGGAGCAATGATTCTGTTTCATGGGTAATGGGGCCTGAAGACAAATTCGTTCCATCAACAGCTCTTACAGCTTCTAGAATCTTCTTTTTAACAAATCGAATTCCCAATCTTTTGGCACAGTTTATGTCACAAAAATTACCGGTGGCTCCCGAGTCAATCATCACCGAAACCTCTGAAGTTCTTGTGTCTTGAAACCGAATTGTGAATGGTAAAACTAAGTGTGGAACTGAAGTTTGCAAGGTATTTGCCACTCGTTGAATGGTTGGAGTTGACTTAGTCTCTGCTGCCATCAGAGCAACCCCTTCTACTGATGGAGCCTGTCTTTTACCTGTGGCCCTGTTTTAGGCCTCTTTGGACACTCCCTAACAAAATGTCCTGACACTCCACAATATAGACACAATTGATTCGTTCTTCTCTTCTCTTTCTCCTCCTTCGATAGTGGACCACGAATTGCTCCAATTTGCATTGGTTCGTCGTTCTGAGCGTTGTCTGAAGTTTTATGAATTTCACTTTTTACTCTGTCAAACCTGGGAGGAATTGGACGAAAATCTCTCTTCTTTTCTGACCTTCGTTCATTGAGGCGATGATCAATCTGCAAAACTAGATCTATTAATTCTGAGATTTCCGAAGGTCTACCAGGAACTTGTGCTAAAGCATCCTTTAATTCTTCCTTCAATCCACGATAAAAAATTGCTGCTCTTTTTTCATTTGGCCAATTCGTTTCTACTATTAATTTATTGAAGTGGGCAATGTAAGCCACCAAGTCACGATTCCCTTGTCGTAGATCCAACAGTTCGTTATCTGTTGCCTGAGCTGCAGTCCTGCGATCAAATATTCTTAAAAATTCGGCCTTGAAATCCTGAAAGTTATATAACATGGGATCATTTCTGTTGACTATAGGCATAGACCACGCTGCTGCATCACCTGTCAGATACGACAATACGAATGCCACCCTAGATTGGTCTTCGGAAAATATTACTGGGCGACACAAAAAATGTAGTGAACACTGAGTGAGGAAGATTTGAGCTTTATGCGAATCCCCCCCAAAACGCTCTGGTTGTGCTAAAGGAATGATTGGGGAAACTGCATGAATGACCTGAGTTGATAACCCTACCGATTGAGGAACACTTGGAATACCTGTAGCCCCTCCAGAGGGAGACCCTGCTGAAGCTACTAACTCCTCCATTCTTTGTTTAATCTGCAAGGACTCCTGACTGGATCTACGTAATTCCTCTCTCAGGACTTTATTCTCTTCTCCAGTGTCATGTAATTGCTTTTGCATGTTCTCGAGTATGGTTGTTAAAGTTTTCAAATCTAATCCTTCTGTCATTTCTGCTCGGGTGGAAGTCTATTTCTTTTTTGGGGCACTTCAATCTGTCAGATTCTTCTAGTCGACTTCCTCAGGAGCAGAAGATTATTTCCCAAATTCCCTCTACCAGTGTTTCCGGTCTATGTGTTCTAACATATCAACCAAGAACACTAATTGGGGGGAAAGGGGAATGGGACAAAAGAGAGACTCCTCCAGTCAGGCGCTTCTAAGTTCACCCTTCAACTCTGCTCTGCTCTCAGTTGTGTTTGAAGGAATACCTGTAACAGATTAGCATAACATTTTTTAGGAACACAATCTCCTACTAGTTCTTTCTTTTACTTTCCCTCACTACTTCTTTAATCTTCTTTACCTGTTATTATTTGGAGGATAACTGCTCTCTATTTTAATGCTTTTTTCAGAAGTCGTGGGTAGTCTCTACTGCGCTTGCGTCTTGCTTGCTGCTGTTTCTTATTAGTGCGCTGGTATAAACTCCTGGAACTGTTGGTTGCTAGATACATATATATATATATATTTAGGACTTTGTATCTCCTCAGATAATTAGTGCCAATTCAAGTTCTGCACTATTCTCTTGGCTTATTAACTTATTTAGTCTCTGAACCTTCAATTAGTTGTCGCATCACTTTTGTTAATTTCGTTTTTTCTTTTAAAGACTTGCAATTGACTGGACGATGGATTACTCTATAAACTGACTCAAAACCTGGAATTGTTCGGCAAAGGTTTTCTCACAAAAAGTTCTGGTGCTTCACCTTCTGAATACTCAAAACGCTACTCACGGAATTCTTCGAATTTTCTCTGAGACACTTACTTCAGACTCCGAAAGTGTCTCTAAACGAAATACCTCAGAACTGACAGGCGCGGCGGGAAGACGCTGCTCTCGCCTCAGGAGATTCAGTTGAAGTGCGAGGAGCGTTAATCACTCGCGCGCACTTGTCTTTCTGCTTCCTTAGAACACTAGACTGCTCACCTCTCGGATTCCAAGCGTCGGCGGCCATCTTGAAAATCCCGCGATGGTAAATCTGGAGCACCTTGAAAATTACTCGGTCCAGTAATCTCCGCCGTGGATATAGTCTTCTCCACCTAGGGTAGCAACTGATTCTATGGTATTTCTTTCCTCTATTGCTGCTCAGGGAGATGGTCGCTGCACTGATTGGCTGATTCCTGACACTCAAGGAGGAAGTCTCCAAGATGCTGGTGTTATGGGTGATTGGGCCCTCCAACAGTCCCTGGTCCAGCCCTGTAGTTCTGGTACCTGCCTCACTGGGCGCCATTCCAGAATGTAGGTTCTGCATGGACAACCAGGGTCTCAACTCCGCCACGAAAACCAGCATACACCCCATGCCCAGAGTTGATGAACTCATAGACAGGCTGCCAAGTTCCTCAGTACTTTAGGTTTACTATTAGGGTACTGACAGACCGCTCTGACTGAGGGGGCAAAACTCCACTCTACCACTGACAAAAGCAAAAATTGATGAGTTATGTCTTCACTCTGTTAGATATGGTAATTCAGAGTTCTTTACAAGGAGAAGTATATGCATTAGTAATGGTTATTTATGTGGGATCTATTAGTTTAAAAATGTGTAAGGTATGCTGGAATAGTAATTACATTTATTGGTACTTAGGTAAAAACAATGCACATGAGAGTCTGTGTAATGCAGACCCTCAGTTGAGTGTCAACATGATTCTGCCTCCTGTCTGTTGTGTCAAATCTGAAGGCTTTGTAGGTAGGTCAATGAGAGCATATCTGACTTTGATAGACCAAGCTAGCTGAAGCATCCTGGTTTATTCTATTTAATGAGTTTGAAAACCAGAAACATAACTAAGTCGATAGGTAAAATCATTGACCGTTTGACCTGCAAGGCTTACAAGCCTACTTCAACTTTGCGGTTGATTGAATTCATTATTGAATAAATAATAATTATTGACTTCATTATTAGGTCTTTTTCTACTACTATCAATGACTTTCATAGGCACTTTGCTGGTTTTGGCACTTTTTGGCTTAAAAATTTACATATCCATATCTCCAGATCTCCTAACATGTTTTTAGCCGTCTTTTTAGGTTTTGTCTGCACAGCGCTTGTGCTGTGCTTATGAAATCTCTAGTATTGATTATATCTTAAAAGGGGGCTCTTATCAGTTCCCATCACCAAATTACTGCGTTCATTAGCTTTTGTGTGTACCTTTTTGTTTGTTAACTTCCCCTGGCTGCACGCATTTACAATACTTCTACTAAAGCTGTTCACACTGTTTAAGCTCCATTCACTGTCAAGATAAGATCTCTTCCCATGGGAAAAGGCAGACAGCTTCTAACAGTATACTGGAATGCTTGCTTTTTATTACCTAGTTGTGTAAAGCAGATTCTTTAGCCTTAAAATGTTTGTGGCATTTCCTATTCATGCCTCGGTACCTTTCTTTGCACTTTGTAGGCATTATAGGATTGATTTTTTCAACTTAATCTATTTGGTCATTATGATCAATTTCTAAATGTTATAATAACATTGCATATTAAAAAAAAGTTAATATACAAAAGCTATGCTATATTTTATTACTAAACAGGCAGCCAAAACTGCACTTGCCTTGCAGACAACAGGGTCATGATTTGAATGGTGCAGTAGCACCAGGTCCAAAAGTTCTCCTAACTCCTCTAAACACATAATATTGCTATATTTGACTACTAAACAGGCAGTCACAATGGCAGTTACCTTGCAGTTAAAAGGGACTCGATTTGAATGGTGCAGCAGACGCAGGTGCAGTTTAGCAATAATCTGGAGTTGGTGGGGTTCCCTAGAACTTTAGACCCACTAAACCCAGATTATTGCTAAAATTTCAAACAAAACAGGCAGTCACACATGCAGTTAGGGTCATGATTTCAATAGTGCAGCAGGTGCAGTGGCACCAGGACCAAAAGCACCAGGCACACCACTAAACACCGAATATTGCTATAATTTACTAATAAACAGGCAGTCACAAGTGCAGTTACCTTTCAGGCACTAGGGTCATAATTTGAATGGTTCAGCAGGTGCAGTGGCACCACCCAAAAAGCTGTCAGAACTCCTCTAAACACCTAATATTGTTTACCTTGCAATTGAAAGAGGATTGATTGAAATGGTGCAGCAGGTGCAGTGGCATCGGGCCAACATTTGGCATAGCTCCACTAAACACCAAATATTGCTATATTTTACTACTAAAAAGGCAGTCATAAGTGCAGTTATCTCGCAGGCAATGGATCATTATTTGAATGGTGCAGCAGCTGCAGTGGCACCGGGGCCGAAAGTTGCCATAACTCCTCTAAAGACCAAATATTGCTATATTTCAGTACTAAACAGGCAGTGACTAGTACAGTCACCTTACAGGCACTAGGTGCAGGATTTGAATGGTGCAGCAGGTGCAGTGGCACCAGGCTTAAAAGTTGTCAGAACTCCTCCAAACACATAATATTGCTATTACATCAATTCATTCTATTATTTCCCTCTTTCATTTCATACCACTAGTAACAGCCCAATACATTGCCTTTTTGTACATAAACATGTCATTACACTTTAACAGACTTTATGTAACGTATATTGTACAACTGCTCAGCAAGCTACAACTTATAACAAAAACAGGTTATTATTAATCACAGAGGTGAAACCAAATGCATTTACCAATGCTTGTTTATACACATTTCTTGTTTTTTCTAAATTCGTTTTGGGATTGTTTCAGTTGTGTTATTTAATGTTGTTTGTGCTGCTTGAAGTTAGCACATGTTTCTTTGGAGAACTGCCATCAGCTTATACCACATCTACAAGGTATTAATTAGAGATTTACATTGAATTTTGTTGTGACCTTACTAGAGTGAAGTTTACTAAGTTGGTAGGGGTATCCTCCGCCCAGATTGTTAACCCAGTTCCTGCAACATGGTTTATTGGTATACAATACATTATGCACTACTCAGGATGAGGTTTCACAGGAGTAAGTAAGAAAGTGTCCAGTCGAAACTGGCAGGATAGTTTTCTTCCAGATAAGCTTCAGCTCTCTGTCCCTCAACTGGCTTCACTCTCCAGCCATGGGAAGGAAGTTCGACAGGGACAAGCAGGCTTTACTTGAATGACCTCGATCCCCGTTTCCTCATGGTCCTGCAAAAGTCAAACTTCATTAGAACTTGGAGCAGCGTTCCACTGCCAGAGATTCAAGACAATGCTCGAGACAAATCTCTCCACAAACCTCTATCAGGCACACATGATTTCTTTAATGTAGGGTGGTTGTCTTCATTTGATCAGCCCTCTGCCGGGTATGGGGCAGACAGGAAAGTTTCAATGGCAACCCCACTCAAGAATTGGTGATGACTTAATAAGCAATACAAACTAAAATGTGCAGACATTCTCTTTTGATCTTGTACAACACTATCATTCACTTTTCTGTGCTAGGATAAAGCTGAAAAGTGCCTATACTCTATTTCACTCCTGAAGGTGTCATAGCAGATTTTGCCTTACTGTTTGCCCATCTTACTACTTACCCAAACTCCATCCTAGGGCCATCAACCTACCCCATCCAAGGATCACAGAAATCTTAGAACATCTACACCCCAGGGTCCCCAACTGCACTAGTCCCATGTGGCTTCTTGCTCCACGTGACTGAGGCCTGTCCCCCAGATCAAAGGGTATGTGTGCTGCTGGAGCTATTATACACATTTGTGACCTGAAAGTCATAGGGCTCATTGTCCCTCCTTTTTTAAGTCTGTTGTACTTGCTGCTTTGAACAATTGCTGTGTCTCTCAGCTACAAATGCAGATGAAGTCTTAAAATCACCGGATTTGAATCAGGAACACTATACTTAATACTTCATACTTAAAAAAGCATTATAGGCAATCACAATCTTGATACTGTTTTACTAGATTAGCTATATGCTCAAATTAGTTTGCAAAAGCGAATTTTAATCCAGGTTTTACATTTAAACCATGCTTTGTGGCCTGGCTGCATAAAACAGGCACTGTATAAAGTATATGAACAAGTCATTTACCTTCAGTAATGCCTTTTCTGGTAGAGAGTCCATTTAACCACAGATTCCTCACCTGTAAGTTTTACGAGATGTCAGACTGGTTCTGAAAACGTTTTGCTAGCAATTCCCTGGCACTTCAGCATGTGGTGTAGTGCGGCTCCGTACACAACATAAGAAGCTACCACAGAACACCTTTTTGACCTGAATGTATTAATTATTCAGAAATAGTACTGGTCCTAAGTTGACTCAATTGGTCATAAAATTAATCACGTACGATGAGGACGATGAGAAAAAGTCCAATGTAATCAAATAATTCCCGTGAGTTCATCGGTAGAAATTTCTTATATCCTTTATTAATATCCAAAGATTAAAAGTTCCCAGCACACGATTAGCCGACACGTGTTTCGTCTGTACTCAGACTTTTTCAAGGCTGGAATGACAGATACATTACAATAAATATGCTATATACAATATTGTGACAATGCTTGAAAACCACAAAATATACAGATTAAAACTGTCCTATACAAGTAAAGTACAAAACATGTCACTCCTAAAATAGGGGAAGATAAACATACGTTCTATGACAGAAATCATTATTGTTAGTATTCATGAAAAGAGACCCCAAACCATAGAGTATCTAGAAGCAAAGAAGAGATCGAGAGACGCCAAGAAAATGTAGAGTAGAAAGAGAGAATCCGAGGATCAGAGTACCAAAAATCATGATACACCCGAGCGTGACATACTCTGTAATCAAGTAAAGTTGCAAATTTTGAAAGTAACCAGAGTAATACCAACATGAAGGACAAAATGCACCATTGTGCCTAATTGGTGAATCTGTAGTTAATGAACTAAGAGAAGAAAAGAAAACCAGCAAAAAATTGGGAATCTTGACAAACTGTAGTCAGAGAACGAGTCCGTCCCCGCAAGGCATCAGATGTGAAGTTTCAGTATTCAAGTGTGGATATCCCGATTTATAATGATCAAAGACTGTACGGAAAAGGAGAATGTAAAATAATCAACATGAAAAAAACAAAATATAATTGCTGGTTGACAAGTAACCTCATAAAAAACAGAAGAAGCAGTGAATAAGCTTCCTATACTAAACAATGGCTGTAGATGTATTGACTACATTGTTCAACAGAATTAGTGACATCATACCATCACTAAAATAAATATAGTGGTGATACTTAAGCACTGGAGCTATGTTAGTAGCCCAGCAATGTCAGCATGATGAAGGTAATCATAGCACTTGGACCACCTATCGAAAAATGTCATGCTAATACTTGTAAGGTCGTCCTAAATATCAAAACAAGTAAATCAGTTGCCACCATGAAATCCAAATAAAAAACTAACAGTCAAAATTCAACATATACAAGAACAATAATCATGGCCTGATACGACTGGGTGGATAGAAATCGCCCTCCTCAAAAGAGAATAAACAAAGCTTCAGACAAAATCGCGTGCCCCTAGAGAAGCATGGAGATTACTACACGCTCATCGCTAATATTACCAGATCCCTAAGTTAACACACTCACCACACAATAGTGTAACTGTGCCACACCTGGCATCCAACAATGTAGTTTGATCCCAGAAAAAAGGAGCTCTGAGGAGCATTAGTGTAACCTGGAAATGACACAAAATAGAAATGACCAAAAGGTTCCACGCTGCAACTGTGTTGCAGCGTGGAACATCAAATTTCCCCTTCGACACAGACCAAATACCTCAATAATAAATTCACTCAAATTCATTCATTGGTGGGGCCCATAACACCAACACTCACACTCAGTTGATCTGTTTCCCTAGAGGAATAAGCTTCCAAACGCTGACATGAAAGGAATATCTTTACCTAACTCTAAATGCATTGACTCCAATCCTAAAATATTCCCCTCATAAGGAGATGAATCATTTAGTTGTTAACTATGGTATTAGTGACTAAATTCATTTATCTATACTTTACACACTAAACTAGATTCTCTTCTTTAAATAATCGACACAACACATTTGTCAATTAATCAAATATCATTTATCTAAGAAAATTGCAAGTTGTTAGAAATCGTCATCAGCATTGCAGAACATCATATTTACCTAATCTGGCTAATAGTCGTCCTCTAAGTCAGTCGAGTCGAGGAAAAAATCTTTATTTCATCAAAATTAGGCCGTAATTCAGTTTCTCAAAGATTTAGGATAACAGCTGTCTAGCAGTGTCACCGTCCTCTCCGTCAGCATAACGTCAGGAAATCGAGTTCATCAAAGAAGAGCGTTTTTTAGTTCAATTCCCTACCTACTTTTATAATGAAAATAATGTCAAAAAGTATCAAGATTGGGGTTTTAGAGAGTCCTGATTGGTCATCTTGGGGACGAACGGTAATGTTCTCACAAAGTCTGCACAATGAAGTCATCGCACTTGCTGGTTCCAGTTTTAAGACAGTCCTTTGTGTAATTGTTGGCGAAGTTCCCGGAGTAACCTTGACTAGGTCTTCAACTCCTAGGGTCAGGACCAGGCCACTGCTGCTGGCGGTGACGCCTGCACACTTCACCCAGAACCTCGTGTTGTCATTTTAACTAGGTCGAAGTGGGCAACTTAAGCAAAACAAACACAAAAACGTAATTAAAACATAGAAATGGCTAATAAAATGTTAATCCCTCGCTAATACCCTTATGTGTAAGTAATTATCTAGCAGAAAGCAACACTCAAAGCGTTTATACTCACTTAATAAAGCACAATTTACAATCACATCACCAAAGCAAAATTTATCATGCAATATTCTAATTTTCTACTATTAGTATGCGTACATGTGTTAGTTTACAATTAGTTTAGCCATGCAAAGTGCAATTCCCACGTGTAATTCTTTTGTTAATATGATTGATAAGTCTTTCACTGCAAACCATTATTAAAATTACTATTAGTTAATTATTCAGATTTATATAAACATGCAGAATGGGGGGGTATACAAAATTTTGTACTACCCGCTCCAGCAACTGTGTCGTATTGAAATAAATGCCAGCAAGATACTCACCCGAAAAGTGAGCTCCAAGCGCTTACGTGTATGTAGCGATATCTGTGTAGTACTAGCGCCAACTGCATAAGTGGCACACAATAGAAAATTATATTAACCGCAATCCAAGGTACGAGAATCTCCCCTGGACACCGTGGGGCACACCCTGGTAAGTCGCCCCTGAAATAAAAGCACATAAATGCATGTCAACAACCACTGGGAATATAACGGTGTGGTGATTCCACCCTATGTCTAAACAGTTCTAAACAGTTCTTACCTCATAAAGCGAGTAAACCGTCCGACGCACACGTGTAAGTAGTTGCTGGATGCGTAAGGGGCATATCCTTCGCCATCTTGTTTTTAAATCCTACCGGCAGAAAGTCACATGACACACAGTCACGTGACCAAAACGTCACCCGCCGTTAGTGAAACTCAATTAATATGCTTGAAAATAGGCCGCCATATTAAGCTAACCGAAGGTCCAATGGATCCCCCATTGGCGGTCTAACCAACTTATACATATCTATGTTGATAGATCCTAATCCAGATTCCCAAGTAATAGTAACACCGTTCATCGGAACAATTCCAAATGGATTAGTAATATGAACGAACAGTCTCCCTGTTGCAGTATATACTGGACCATTAAAATTAATTGAAATTGTGAACCAAGAGAAAAATCTGCCCCCCCCACTCAATACTAAGGGTCCAATAATCCCCTAAATCCGTGCAATTCACTACAGTTGTAAAGTATGACTGCAATGAGTGAGCAATTGGCAGCCATCTTGCTGTCTAACAATAAGAAATAGTAACATACCTTAATTAAATATGTTGGGGAAGGCAATAACAGAATATAAGGCCTCTCCCCTCCAAGTGAATAGAATATAGATGCTAAAACAGGGGAAAATGCAAGACAGCTAGTATCAATATAGATAAGGACCTTCAATAAGAAATTTGTTTTGAAAGAAGGACAACACAAAACGGTGTAAATAGACTCCTAGTAAAACATACTGAAAATCTAGCGATAATATGTGTTCTGTGCTACAACACCAATGTGGTTGGTAAAGATAAAAGATATATAGATACAGCCTCAAACACAATAAGTGCAGTGACAGATGTGGGTTGTTGGAGTACAGTAAGAGATAGTCATGAGAGAGAAAGACCCAAACATGCCCAAGGACCTGTTACATAGTATGGCAACAAGTTGTCATATATGCTCATTTTTCTTGGACAGATCGTAGACAATGAATTAAATTTCAGATAATACAACTCAGAACCTATAAACTGTTCAGCATGAAAAGAAGCATCATTATTGACCAATGGATTGAATAACAGCTTGACAAAATGGTATAATGCTAACTATGTTCAGTCTCTTTCAACCCTTTGTCTACCGCTCGCAATTGTATGAGCCATTTAGATTCCAATTTTCTCAATGCAAGGGTTCTATCTCCTCCTCGAGGATTATCTTCAATTACAGCAATCCCATGAAATCTAATTCGTAGAACTTCAGAATTTGTATGTGTGGTATTATAATGTACCGCTAAGGGATAATTCTCATTGCAATTGCGAATCGCTCTAATGTGTATACAGAGGGGCTTAGGATATTCCTCAATGTCCTACCCCTACTGTAAACAATCCGGAGTTTCTTTGATATGTAAGGATCAAGGTCATGGTCCAATTTCAAAAGTTGCCAGTGTTTATTGAGTGTCTTAAAACATGACTACTATGTGAATTAAACTGTGTTATCAATGCAATCCTGTCTCCTCCTGATTTGTGCTTCTTTTTACAGTTACAGTTAGGTTTAAGAAGTTCTGTTCTTTTGGTTCTATTTATCCTGGTATGGGCTTTATCTAGTAAAGTACGATCATAACCTCTAATAGTGAAACGTCGTTTAAGAGTTTCCATCTCCTACTGGAATACGGCATCATTGCTACAATTGCGTCTGAGCCAAGACATTTCGCCAAAGGGTATGGCACGAATTTGGGAATCAGGGTGCGCACTGCTGGCGTGCAATACTGAATTACAAGCCGTGTCTTTACGAAAAGGTTTACACTCAAGTTTGCCATTGTCAATGAACAGTGTAATGTCTAAAAAGTCAATTTGGCTACTACTAATGTTGTGAGTGAAGCTCAGATTGTATTGGTTGCAATTAATATATTCTATAAGAGCATCTAGAGCAGAGGTCTTCAAACTTTTTTACTCTGGGCCCCCCTAAGCAAAATGTTTTGAGTTCGGCCCCCCTCCAAAACTTTAAGGCAAGGATTGGGGGAGCGGAAGGGACATGGCTGTGTGCAGGGAGTGGGGCTTATGAGATTATTTCAGGAATACTTTTTCTATAGCTTATGAACTGCACCAAATATGAGACTTATAAAACAGCAAATGCATCAAACAAAAACAGATATCCCAAACAAACTGCTCCCCATAATTGGGGTGTCATGAGCCCCTCACACTCTTTGGCCCCAATGCAACTACACCTGCTGCACTAATGATAACTGCAGTCCTTAGTAGCAGGCTATCTCCTCTGCCTGTTTTACCTCTTCCCCATCATGACGGATCATCACCTCGGGTCCTAATGCTTGAAAGGACAATAAGCTCTGATGCCCCTTTTTTAAAGGTAGACAGTCATAATTGTGATGCAGTGAGCCCCAGTACTGCTTCATCTGCTCCTTTATGATAACCAGCAGTGGCCACTTACACACTTGGCAGCAGTACCAGCTTCACTAATGAATGTCCCTTTTAAAAAAACAAAAACACTTATATTGTCCCCTTCTTTGGGGTACCTGTCTGAAGAAGTTGTCTCTGGCCATTTGTAAACACAAAAATGAGTCCCCATACAGTGCTCCCTATTCTGGACCTTCTCTTTGTAAATATCTATGAATCTCGCTCCTTTCCTCTGTCTCCTAGACCATTACTGTGAGGCCCCAAGGATCAAGAGAATTAGGGCTCTGCATCTGAATGCAACCCTGCTGGCCTTCTACCTGCCACCCCAAGGACTCAGCTTTCACAGAAAAACTGCCCCTGAATGGTTAATACTGACTTTGAGATGCCTCTGCCTGATATCGAAGTGTGTGGTAGTAGTGCAGAAAGTTAAAAAAGAAACCAGTTTACTTACCAGCCATAATTGATTGAGTCACTTAAAGCCAGGGCCACTGGAATTGTGAGTTTCTGCAGCAACAGCGTTTTCCACATAATTATCAGTTTACTGCATTTGCTACATAATCTGCAGATTTCAACAACAAAAAAACCTGATTCTAGCTCAAACGGAACAAAAGTTACTTAAAGCGTGACAAAGTGTTCCGGAGCAGTGGAAAGCCCTTTGCAAAGATTGACTGGTAATCTTGCCGTTGCTTACTGCTGTATTTGGGTGTTAAACTGGTACTAATGAGGTGAAATATTTCCCCTGACAGCGTTACCGTGAGTTAAAATGACAAAAAATGAAGTAATGCTAACCAAAAAATGTGATGCATTGTGCTGCATAATTTACCTTTTCTTGCTGCATAATTTAGTCAAACGTGCCGCATAATGTTGTCCTCTTCCGCTGAATAATTCTAGTGGATCTGCTTAAAGCTTTATGGTGGCAAAGATCTATTCTTTTTAAGATGTAATGTAAAGGAGTTATCAGCTGGAATCTGGAATAGTGGAGACACTTACAAAAATGTCTGCATTAGATACAGTTTGATTACTTATTACTAAAAAGTATATTTTGTAAGAACTTGTTTTATCTCAATCACTGCGTCATTTTGCAGCAGACTAGCTTAGAGTATGTGAATACTGATTTAAAATAATGACATACATATTCACAGTGCTTTCTGCCACAGGCTGGGACCTCACAGCACTATAAACAGGGCCATTGGAATTATGCGGCAGGAGAATGCCAAATTATGCAGCATGGTTGACTAAATTCTGCAGCAAGCAAAGGCGAATTATGCTGCATTTTTTATGATAGCATTACTGCACTATTTTGCTATTTTTACACTTGTTAACATTGTCCTGGCCTTTATTGCCCCTCATAAGTACCACATTAACACCCACATATGGAAATAAGCAACAGAAAGGTGACCGGTCAACCTTTAGAAAGGGCCTTCCACTGTGAGGTAACATGTGTTGCTGCATTTTTTAATCTGCAAATTATGCAGCAGACGATGGATTATGTGGCAAGTGTGGGAAAACCATAACTATGCTCTGTGAGCGCAGGGTGAGTGTGAAATTGAAGGGTGAGAATGAGGAGTGATTTGTCTAAATGCAGGGTGAATTCCCAGACACTTGAAGTTAATCAGCTTGTTATTGACGGGGCGTAGGGTTTCAGATATAAGGTTAAACTATTGCTATTATGGTATTAATGAGGGAATCAAGGGTGAAGGAAATAAATAATGTGCTGATCCTGCAAAAAACTTCCAGTCTTATGATTAGGGTTGCCAGCTCATTATTTTGATGTCCCAGACGGTACAAAAATAAACTGTCACCTAAAGCCCTATTTTCAGCACTTATCTGTGCGTACTTCGAAAAGCAAATATAAAGCACTTTTAAATGTGTTCTAGGGCTGCCTGAATGATTCATGACTGAAAATAAAAGGAACAGACAGAAAGTCACATTACAAATAAATACATACGTTTTTATTTAAGACCCTATTTAGTGTCAAAGCAAGGTCTTTGCAGGCTCTTTAAACATACATGGCTGGCATTTTTTCTATTGGCAACCCTACTTTATATTCCTTTTCATGAAATGCATTCTCACACTACAGCAGTAAATGTAAAATACAATGTAAAAATAGGCAGAGTGGGGGCCCAGGGGGTACTGGAAACAGAAAAAAAAACGAAGCCTCGGTAAGCAGTTTCCAAAGGTATGTAAATGTGCCAATGGTCTTTAAAGACCTGTGAAAAACTCAGGCGTGCTGGAGTCTTAATAAGACTCCAGACACTGCCCAGCAAGCCCCCAGCAGCACACCCACTGACCTCTGGCCCCACAGTACTCTTGAGGGCTTCATAGTAAATGAAGACAGCCTGGAAATGCAGCAAATAAACATTGCTGCACTTCCAGGCGTCTTCATTTATATGTGCTTGCAGAGGCCTTTGCGCCCCCCTGGGAACCCATCCACGCCCCCCCAGGGGGGCGCGCCCCACAGTTTGAAGACCTGTGATCTAGAGTCTTGTTGTCACCTCCCCAGATCAAAAGGATGTCATCAATGAATCGACCCCATTAAATAATGGGGTTCGTCAAATCTGGTGGACATGATTTCCAAATGTGGTGTTCTTCGAAAAAGACCATTTAAATATTAGCAAAGGATGGGGAAAATGTAGTTCCCATGTCAGATCCCTTTCACCTTGGATATGACCTTGGAGCCACATGTTTACGTCACCTCTGCACGCTAGCTCAATTTCTTTCTGATTTCTGCCTGCGCCATTGGACGTGGAGCCATTGTAATCAGAAATAGCAGTGTGCAAACTTCCAGATTTGAGATTTATTAATGAAGTGAAAGAGACTGTTCCATAGAACGAGTAGGATGGGAGGATTGGTGAAATATCTGCAGTTAGAGTCTCTACCAGAAAAGGAGTTATCGAAGGGGAGTAACTTGTTCTTCTGATCTAGACTTCCAACTACAGATTCTTCACCTTATGAATAGATACCAAAGCAATGCCTCACTGGTGGAGGGTCTGTGGAATGGCATAGACCAGAAAATCCTGCAGGACACATCAGGCAAAGTGCTTGTTCCGCTGGACATGGCTGTCCAGGCAGTAAAGATTGCCGATAACAAATCTTCATGTATAACACAATCCATCGGTAAATGGTACTCTTTTGACCGCGTTGCCATTTTTTGCTCAAGAGAAACCGATAAAAATGTCATCATCCGGATGGTAATCTCTGGTTCGGTCAATGTAGAAGCGTCCAGATGATGGAGTCGTTCTTCCTCCTTGGAGCGATGGGGCGGTGCATAGAAGGTCAGCAAGGTGATGGATTGCCCTATGTGCAGGAAAGCCGCCTTTGTGCAGAGGACGACTTTGTCTGGGATGTTTGAGGTGTGTGGGTGTAGAACAGACAGCATCTGCAGTTCACTGACTCACCTCGCAGATGGTATGGTGCTGAAGAATACCGTTTTTGTAGAAATAACACTGAGGCTTCCAAAGGGTTGAGCAGGGTTTATTTATAGAGATAACAACTGTAGGTGGTGCTCCCTCTCCAGCCAGCTAAAAACTGACTTTCAAGAGAACACCACTACATCACACATCAGAGAACATTGCAATATAGAACAACTGCCATGTCACAGGGTGACACTCTTAAAGCTACATATGCCATGGTAATTAACGTATTAGAATACAACACATCTTTTTCCCTTTCAATTTCAAAACTAAGCTTAGGTAGTGCCCCATGCTTAATACACAAAAGTGCAGCACAAGGAGAATAAGGTAATTTCACCTATTCACAGACATAATATTCCAAATACTTAGGTGGGTTTCTGTGTCTGTCTACACTCACAGCTACACCTACACCTTGAGGTTTACTTCCCAACTCTTCACCTTCATCCATCATCATAAAACCACTACAGCTTTCCATACCCATCATATCCATTCCACCATCTTTTCCCACTGCTTCGGAACCTTTCTCATACAAGGCAACTCTCCATATGTTCCAACGTTCACCATTACATAACACAACATACAAATCATATACTTCTCTCACATTAAAGGGCCCACAAAACTTCATAAAGCTCCCTTCCATTCTCCCAACTTTAATTTTGACTAAGTCACCTGCTTCTATCTTCCCATATGTCACAGACTCACGTGCTGTGTCACTTTGTTCACTTCCTTGCTTCAACAACATGCTCATCCACGCAGGAGACATCTGTCCCCTCATGGCAACACCCTGTTCAGTGGTCCGATATGCTTGTAATCTCACGCATGAACTTCACCACCAACCATTTTGAATGTACATCTACCAATACAAGAGCAAACTTGCACTCTGGCATTACCGCCCTCAACGACCCAATGATATCCATATACACCGTGTGCCATGGTTTCCCAGGGTCAACAATCTCACCCATCACATACTGGTCACCCACTTTCAACCTTTTCTCTCCTTCCTTAAAATCTATACACTGGACATACCTCATACCTGGCCACCAAACATTTTCACATAATCTCTTTTTTGTGAGAGTCTGTCCCAAATGGCCTTCATGAGCTAACTTGAAAAGCTCAGCATGTACTCCTTGTGGGGAAACACATGTATCACCCCTAGATATCAAATTCTCTTCACACACTGACAATTCATCAATCATTTTTTACGAAGTGAAGGACGGCCACTGATACAGCACTCTCTCGTCTAACACATTTGATGATCATATCAACAACCTCTGACAGCACTTTATCTTCTCTCATACACTGAAACCACCGTTCTTCCCTTACAGCCCCTTGACTCCTGTCAACTACCTCACTCACACAAGCTATTGCACCTTCATCACTGAATGTTGCGTCCCACCGACGTGTCGCCCGACAGAACACTGCCAGAGCATACGGCGCGGCTACGCGCCCGTAGTGTGCTGAACTACACGCCCCATGAGCCTCTGCGGCGCTGACGCCGGTGACGTCAGCACGCGCCTGAGGCGTTTCCTTTTTTCAGAGCGCCCCGGTACCGGGATTACTCTCGCCGGAGCTGCAGCGTTCATCTGAGGCTGGTGGGGGTGCTTCGTGCACCATACTTTCTTGTTACTCTATTGAAAATTGCTGGTAGCTCGCTTCTGGTGGCATCCTTTGCTCTTGACGTTTTTGTTATTAAAGGAAGTGTTCCGTTGGCGGAATCATACAGATTCCTTGCGGAGCAGCTCATGGTTTTGCCTGAAAAGATTCCAGGTCCTTAAATCTTTGTGACAAAAACCTGCTAGGCAGGGGGGGTGCTTTAAACCATCTCCCGCATATTAGAACGGCTCAGTTTGTGCAAGGCGTACAATGATTGCACACGCTGGCAAGTGAACTCTGTGGAACCACGCTGTTAAAAGACAACTAGCCCGGAGCAGTGGGCTATTTACAAGGTGTGGTGATTCTTTGCAAGAATGAGTGGACTGTGAGCCTGGCGCCTTCTCTTGGCAGTGGAATTAAACCTTATAGGTTCATGTACCGACCTCTGTGCAAGACGTATTGCAGCAGAGATACAACCTTTGTTTTTTCTACCGTGATTTGGGGTGAATCATTGATAAACTCTATCTTTTGATGTATGTCTCTTTATGTATCACCTGGCAGGGGGTAGAGAGAGATTGAGCTGGAGGTCGACTCTTCCACTCCCCTGTTTGTACTAGGCTGGATAAACTATATGGTACGTGACTTTGCTTTTGCTGGTGATTCTGAGCTTAAGGTGTTATGAAAACCATGATGTCTGTTTGAATGTTGCATTGTCCTGTAGGTCCCGCTGGTACCACTGCACAATCCAGGCGATACCTAAAGCAGACACAAAGAATTTTATTTCTTTACAAGTAATGGCCAGAGGGGTTTCTGATGAGTCCTGTTCCCCATCTCCTAGTATAGGAAGGAAGTAGGAGATAATCGTATTGTTGTTACCTATCTTGTGCTTTCTTTACAGGTCTCCCTCCCCGCTGTCCCCTTCCTTCCCTTCCCCCGCTTGACCACACCATGGAGTCTGTGTACTAACGTTCAGACCGTGGTGGTGTCAAGAGGTGGACCATCTATGCAACGTACGACTCTGAGGTGTTTGGGCCACAACAGAGTAATCGGCCCAAGGATTGTATTCCTCCTGGTTGTACGTTAGTGATGGCCACTCTAGAGGATGTGATAGCAGCGTTACAGGTAGTACAGACGGAGCTGGCGGTCTCCAGGGCAGAAACAGCTTTTCTACAAGCTACAGTAGATAGAATGCAGAGAAACCCATTCAGTATAGGCCTACCAGCACCATCTCACGCAACCCCACTTGTCGTGGAAATCCCCACACCCGTTCCATTAGCCACCCCTGAGAGGTTCCACGGCGAGAGCAGCAGGTCTTTCTCACTCAAGTGATGTTACACTTCTCGTGCAAACCCAAAGCCTTTTCCCCTAACCATGCAAGGGTTGCCTTCCTAATCTCCTACCTTGCGGGGGATGCTGCTCAATGGGCTGTCCCGCTGGTGAAGAGAGATGACCCTCTGCTCCATGATTGGGATTCCTTCATCCAGGACTTCGAAAGGACCTTCAACCGACGACTAGCCACCCTGTCAGCGGACAAAGAATTGTTGGAACTTCGTCAGGGAAACCGGGACCTCATCGCCTACCTGAATGATTTTCGTCGGTTGCTCACCATGACGGAATGGCCAGAGGCCAAACAGGCCGCCATTTTCCATAGAGGTCTTCGTGAGGAGATAGACCCTCAACCTGTGACCTGTGAAGACCTGATCAGCTTGGTTTTGCGGTTGGATCACCGCCTAGGCGAGAGGAGGGAAGAAAACAAGAGACGAGACCGAAGTTCCTGGAGAACAGACCTGCCAAAAACCTCGGACAATCTCTCCACCGCCAAAACAGTGCAGATGGAAGTAGGAGCAGTGCGTTCTGCCCTGACACAAGAAGAGCGGGAATACCGGCGGAAGAAAGGGCTGTGCATCTATTGCGGAAAGAAGGGCCATTTTATCAAGGAGTGCTCTCTGAGAGCCAGAGGTCCGCGAACCGAATACCGCAAGCAGACGGTAGCCACAACTGAAAGTACGCCGGGAAAAGACCTCGCTTGAGGATAACCGAAGGAATCTCTTCAAGCCACAGCTACATCCCTTCTTTGATGGATAATGACGTAGGCACCCACCCACACTTCTTTGTGGAAATCTCCTAGTTGGCCAAAGGACTATGGCAAACTGTTCCAGCCATGTTGGATTCCGGAGCCACCGGGTGTTTTATAGATCAAAAAAAGGCCTTAGCCCTCGGGCTGGTTCTTCATGAGAAGAACAAACCAGAAGCAGTGTTTGCTGTAGACGGGAGGAGTCTAGAAGCCAGACCTATACGGTACCACACAGAAGCCATGGAAATACACCAAGGAAAAGACCACGTGGAACGGCTCACCTTCAATGTGATACAAGCCCCGCAATACGGTGTAATACTGGGGTTACCCTGGTTGTGACTCCATAACCCGCAGGTGGATTGGGTGGAGAAGCCCGTGCGGTTTACCTCTCCATTCTGCGCAACCCATTGCACGCCTCCTTGCCACCGTCCGTCGTTAGGGCTGGCCGAACGTCATCACATAGCTACTGCAGCAGAACATCCAGTCACGCTGCCCAAAGAATACGAGGACTTTGCTGATGTGTTCAATGAAACCAAGGCTGAAAGACTTCCACCGCACAGATAATACGACTGCCAATTTGATCTCCTTCCTGGGGCAGTCGTCCCCACTGGACGGGTCTATGCTCTAACGGATCCAGAAAAGGCCCATTTAAAGGCTTACCTAGACAAATACCTAGCCCTGGGGTTTATCCGCAACTCCATGTCCCCAGCGGCTTCCCCCCTGTTTTTTATCCCTAAAGCCAATGGCGAGTTACGGACCTGCATAGACTTTAGGACCTTAAACGCCATCACTGTAAAAAACAGGTATCCTCTACCTCTAATCCCTGTTCTACTAGAACAGGTGAAAGGCGCTGTCATCTATACACGACTGGATTTGAAAGGGGCGTACCACCTGGTTCGGATGTGTCGGGCGACAAATGGAAGATGGCCTTTAAGACACAATACGGCTTGTATGAATACCTTGTTATGCCGCTTGGATTATGCAACGCGCCCGCCGCCTTTCAGTTCGTTTTGAACTACGTCCTGCGTGAGTACCTGGATCACTTTGTCGTAGTTTATATTGACGACATTCTTATCTACTCACCAACCGTAGAGAGCCACACCAAGCACGTGCGAACTATACTACGCACTTTACGGGAACATCAGCTATATTGTAAAATTAGCAAGTGTGAGTTTGGTGTGACTACCGTGGAATTCCTGGGGGTGATGCTGACCCCTAGAGGACAGGAGATGGCAGAAAGGAAGATCGCAGCCGTGAAGGAGTGGCCTGCTCCGGCTAATGTACATGACATCCAGTGCTTCTTAGGCTTCGCCAATTTCTACCATCGCTTTATCAACCACTTTTCCTCTTTAGCAGCCCCCTTGACCCGATTGCTATGGAAAAAAGTTCCCTTCCAATGGACCACAGAAACGCAAAGAGGATTTGAGGCCTTAAAAGACGCATTCGTATCAGCCCCAGTATTAGTACATGCAACCCGGAGCAGCCATACATCGTAGAGGCGGACGCATCGGACCATGCGGTGGGAGCAGTGTTATCACAACGCAACATTGATACTGGTCTCGGAATCTCAACACGGCATGATGCAACTATATGATAGCCGAAAAAGAGCTTTTGGCTATCAAAGACGCCTTCCAAGAGTGACGCCACTTACTCAATGGGGCTAAATACGTGGTTACGGTGTACACCGATCACCGTAACCTCCAGTTCATGACAGCTGCACGTCACCTCTGACCACAAGAACTCCGATGGACCCTCTTCTTCGCAGAATACAACTTCCTCGTCACCTATAGACCTGGTAAGGAGAACAAAAAGGCCGATGCCCTGACCCGTCAAACTCACACACGTCTTAGGGAAGATCGAGAAGAACAAGCCTTGATAAGCCCTCAGCACGTTGTATGCGCCACCGTAACGGAACCCTTTCTCAGGAGCATCGCACACGCTATCCGAACCCCAGACTGGAAGAACTGGCTGACACTACATCCAGAATGGAGAATAAAAGGAAATCTACTGATACGAGGAAAACAGCTGCTGGTCCCACTCATTTCTCTTCGGAAGCGAATTTTTGCATGGCGTCACATCCTCCCCTGTGCGGGCCACAACGGAGTGTCAAAAACTACCGAGAGAGGGTTACGACAATTCTGGTGGCCTACGGTACGAACCGATATCTATTCATGGGTCACAAACTGTGAAACCTGCAATCGAATGAAATCATCACATATGCCACCAACCGGATTGCTGCGTCCCTTACCCACCCTAGACGTTCCTTGGGAAAATATTTCCGTAGACTTCATCGTGGGTATGCCATCAGACAAACGTTACAAAAACATCCTGGTAGTTGTGGACTATCTCACAAAAATGGCGCACTTTATCGCTCGTAAAAATATGCCCACGGCAGGACAGCTGGCCCACCTGTTACTGGTTCATGTAGTATGGTTACATGGACTTCCACAAGTGGTGGTTTCGGATCGTGAGTCTCAGTTTGCTGCCAAGTTTTGGAAGGCATGGTGTACAGCACTCCAGATAACATCCAACACGTCCACGAGCTTTCATCCCCAAACGGACAGCCAAACCGAAAGAGCCAATCACTCCCTGAAACAATACCTACGGGGTTATGTAGACAACACCACCGAAAACTGGGTTGACAGTTTGTGGTTAGCAGAAATAGCCTACAATAGTGCTACACACAGTTCTACACACCACTCACCGTTCTACGGTACTTATGGGTTCCACCCGAGGGTCATCCCTTTGTACATCCCGCTAAAACAGAAAATCTACCAGAGGTCAGAGAAAGAGTATCACATATACAGAAGACCCTGAAAAACACACAGAGAAGGTTGAGAGAGACAAAAGAGCGGTATAAGGCATACGCAGACAAACATAGGCGTTCAGGCACTGTCTATAAGGTGGGGGACTATGTATGGCTGTCCACGAGGAGTATTCGGTTCAAAAGATATAGCATCTTTAACCCCAAGTATATAGGTCCCTACAAAGTAGTGAAGCTCATCAATCCAGTGGTGGTTCAACTCGCTTTACCCTCATCTTTGAGGATACACCCGTCATTCCATGTGTCCCTTCTTAAACCCTCCCGTTCAAAGGCCTCAGGAGGACCGCCTCCTGTGCTGGTGAACGAGAACCTAGAACATGAGGTCAGGGGAATTCTAGACTCCAAAATATACCGGACCAGGTTATGGTACTTAATAGCCTGGAAGGGATACGGAGACGAGAAAAACACATGGCAACCAGCGACAGGGGTTCATGCACCGCGTTATGTTGCCCTGTTCCACAAACGATTTCCGAGAAAACCATGCCTCTGTCAGTGTTCTTCGGAGGAGGAATGTACTGTTGCGTCCCACCGACATGTCGCCCGAGAGAACACTGCCAGAGCATACGGCGCTGACGCCGGTGACGTCAGCACACGCCTGAGCCGTTTCCTTTTTCAGAGCGCCCCGGGTCCGAGGAAGGTGCCGATTACTCTTGCCGGAGCTGCAGCGTTCATCCGAGGCTGGTAGGGGTGCTTCGTGCACCATACTTTCTTGTTACTCTATTGAAAATTGCTGTTAGCTCGCTTCTGGTGGCATCCTTTGCTCTTGACGTTTTGGTTATTAAAGGAGGTGTTCCGTTGGCGGAATCATACAGATTCCTTGTGGAGCAGCTCATGGTTTTGCCTGAAAAGATTCCAGGTCATTAAATCTTTGTGGCAAAAACCCACTAGGCCGGGGGGGTGCTTTAAACCGTTTCCCGCATATTAGAACCTGGCAGTACATGCGGGAGAACGGCTCCGTTTGTGCAAGGCGTACAATGATTGCACATGCTGGCAAGTGAACTCTGTGGAACCACGCTGTTAAAAGAGAACTAGCCCGGAGCAGTGGGCTATTTACAAGGTGTGGTGATTCTTTGCAAGAATGAGTGGACTGTGAGCCTGGCTCCTTCTCTTGGCAATGGAATTAAACCTTATAGGTTCATGTATCGACCTCTGTGCAAGACGTATTGCAGCAGAGATACAACCTTTGTTTTTTCTACCGTGATTTGGGGTGAATCATTGATAAACTCTATCCTTTGATGTATGTCTCTTTATGTATCACCTAGCAGGGGGTAGAGAGAGAGTGATCTGGAGGTCGGCTCTTCCACTCCCCTGTTTCTGCTAGGCTGGATAAACTATATGGTACGTGACTTTGCCTTTGCTGGTGATTCTGAGCTTAAGGTGTTATGAAAACCATGATGTCTGTTTGAATGTTGCATTGTCCTGTAGGTCCCGCTGGTACCACTGCACAATCCAGGCGATACCTAAAGCAGACGCAAAGAATTTTCTTTCTTTACAGGGAATGCCCAGAGGGGTTCTGATGAGTCCTGTTCCCCATCTCCTAGTATAGGAAGGAAGTAGGAGATAATCGTATTGTTGGTACCTATCTTGTGCTTTCTTTACAGGTCTCCCTCCCCGCTGTCCCCTTCCTTCCCTTCCCCCGCTTGACCACTCCATGGAGTCTGTGTACTAACGTTCAGACCGTGGTGGTGTCGAGAGGTGGCCCTTCTAAGCAACGTACGACCATGAGGAGTTTCGGCCACAACACTGAATGTCTCTACACCCTCTTTGTCTACTTCTTGCATAGGCAATAGTAACCTAGACAAACCATCTGCTTGCATATTCCTCCATCCAGAAATGTATTATAATCTGTACTGAAATTCTTGTAGGCGCACTGCCATTTTTGGGGGAATGAATGGTATAGATATACTGTTATGTTCCATATAGGTACCCTAATATAGGCCCGGGTAATATCATATACCTTCACCTACATTTCCTCCCTTATACTACACAATAACGAGCCTTTAGGATTGAACCTTTACCTAGTTATAGTCCTGGGCACAAAAGGACGGTTTTTCCCTGAACAATAGCGTCCTATAACTTCATCAATGGACTCATACAGTATGAATGAATATTCATAAGGGTTCTTGGAAACCAGGCAGAGGCTTCACCACATGCATAATATCTACGTACAAGGCTCATCCCATAAGTCATCCTCAAATCCAACAATGGCTAATACAAGAAACAAGGGACAAAGAAACCCTAGATAAGTTTTGTATAAATACAGCACATCTTGCCAGGGTTAGACAGAGGAGACCGAGACTTCCCGGCCGACACACTGACCAGAGACGCTGAGGCTCCTGCATGCAGATGCTCTAGTTGGCAGTAATCTAACACATCCCTCGCGGGGTGTCCAACTCGAGACCAGGACGGGGTCCTACACTCTCCCACTTCAGGTGATGGGGTTAGACTAAATCCGAGAGGGATTCTTGGCTTCACACCTACTCATATGCTAGGTACACTTAGGTACATATAGACAGGCATCGTTGGAGTACGCGCTATTTTTATCATGCATTTTATATTCATGTATGGATTCATGATTATTGCAAGATGTTAGAACTGTACTATCCTTTTATTTTCACTGTACTGCTAATCATATATATCTGCTACTGTCTAACGGTTATTGCAGCACATCTATTTTACACTAGAAGAACAACTGTGCAATAAATTCTTATTGTAACACGCCCGACTGTCTCTTCTGTGTAGCACTCTGAGACCGAATAAGTGAGCACGAGGGACTGAGCGAAAGGTAGTACATTGTTTCCACGATTCTGAGGGATCAGGGATGTCATTTTCTGAGGTTGCCAAGAACTAACTTCTCCCCGATAAGAGGAGATTCTAGTGGCACTGTGAGCTAGCTAAAACTGAAAGGCAAATTTGTTTGGTGGGGGTGCTCAGAGTCAGTGTGCCACCAACCCTACAGTTTATGTCATCCAAACGCGCAGATCCTGTATGGGTAATATAAGAACTACACGACAATACTAGCAGACAATACTCCAATTTGTGACATTTTTAATCCCATTTCCGACTCAATTGTTCTGACTGTTTTTGGTCAGACAAGATCTGAATCTCCTTGGGACCCATGTCCTCCAAAGGTCCTCCATTTGGTTCCTGAGGTCACGGCTAGCTACCTTAAAGGTATCTTCAATAAGATGTTTTTAGATGGGTATTATCCAAGAGAACGGAAGAGGGCATCAATTCTCCTGTTGCTGAAGAAACCAAATCTAGATAACAAGGACCCTAACAACTATAGGCCAATTTCTCGATTACCCTTTCCGGCCAAGATTTTAAAGAAGGCTATGAACATAGAGCTATCGCAGTTCATTAAAGATAACAATCTCCTGGATGGCTCTCAATATGGGTTCAGAAGTAAACATAGCACGGAGTTGGCCCTGATTCATATTTCGGAGGAAATCAGAGAGGTCCTGGACAAAGGCAGAAAGATGGCCTTAATCCTGTTGGACCTCTCTGCGGCCTTCGATACGGTTGATCACGATCTCCTCATTGATTGACTCTCTGTCTTAGGCATTAGGGGTAGGGCACTGGACTTACTAAAATCTTTTTTTGAAGATAGGGAGAAACTGTTGGAGCTTGATGGGTTCAAGTCCTCCTTGTCTTGTTTTCCCTGCGGGGTGCCACTGGTCTCATTGAGTCTTACTCTTTTTCATCTTTATGTCACCCCCCTTGGCTCACTTATAAAGTCATTCAGATTCACAGTTGTGTCATACGCTGATGACACGCAAATTGTGGCATCCTTTGCTGGTGATGTGAAGGATACTGCCTCTAGATTTAATGGCTGTTTGCTGGAAGTAGGGGAAATGGGTGTCAAAACATTTAATGCAGGAAAAACTGAGGTGCTTCTATTTGGGCATGATACCTCCTTCTGGATACCTAGTTGGTGGCCGCAGGCACTGGGAGAACTTCCAAATCCGGTCACCTAGGTAAAGAATTTAGGAGCCTATTTTGACACCAAACTGTCTTTTGAAGGGCAAATTAATGCTATCACCTCCTCCTGCTTTTTTATGATCAAAACTCTCAGGAAAGTGCTACTTTTATTCCTTTGGAACTTCAGAAAGCTGTGGTTTCAGCACTTATTCTACCAAAGGCTGAGTATTGTAGTGGTCTTTTTTTTAACATTCAATCATATTACAGGTCCTCCACAATGAGGCAGCATGTCTGCTATTCGCCTTCCCGAAATATCAATCGGTGGCTCATGCCTTGCCGATACTGCATTGGCTGCCAGTTAAAAGGCGAATTGAATGCAAGTCCCTTTGCATCACCTATAAAAGCGCTACATGGGCTTGGTGCTGATTATCTTAGATTTATTTGGTATGTTCCAGAAAGGCAGCTTTGTTCAGTTTCATCTTCTAATCTTGTAACCCCAAGGGCAAAAACTGCTTCCTGGGGGCAAGAAGTTACGTGACAGGCACATTCAGCCTTTGGCACTTAAGATAGAAAACAATCTTCACGTCTTTCGCAAACTTTTTTAAAAACCTGGCTGTTTAACAAATAGAACAAGGCCACAAACCAGCTTTTTCCACTTCTGGTTAGCCTCTTTTATCAGAGCCACCACTCCTAGAAACCCTTGGGTATTAGTGTGCGTTACAAATTAAAATTTCATTTCATTTACAACCAAATAGTTCCTCTCGGTACTAGTTAAAGAGCGAGAAGCAAAAGCTACAGTGCGTTCACCCTCCTTATGCATTTGTGGAAAACCTACCACAACTCCCATGGCACTGGCATCAACAGTGAGAATAGACAAAAGCTTTGTGTCAAACGGGGTCAGTACTTTGGCCACACATATTTCTTGCTTAATATTGTCAAATGATCTTTGTTGTTCATCAGTCCACAAATTTTGTAGAAATAACACTGAGGCTTCCTATTTGTTGACCAGGGTTTATTTATAGAGATAATGACTGTAGGTAGAGCTCCCTCTCCAGCCACCTAACAACTGACTTTCAAGAGAGCACCACTACATCACACATCAGAGAACACTCCAATATAGAACAAGTGCCATGTCACAGGGTGACACTCTTAAGCTACAAAAGTCATGGTAATTAACTTATTAGACTACAACAGCCGTCTTGATGGAAAGCAGATTGAGATGACAGCTAAGCATTGGCTTGAAGAGAGTGCACATCATGCAAGTGAGGACCAAATTAACGGCCCACTACGCAATGATAAATGTGGTGGCGGAAACATATGGATCAGTCCCTTTAAAAAAATGCATTGCGTTAGAACTAGTGACTTGAGGGATGGTTGGTGTAGCAGCTATAATAAGGCAGACAGGTAACATTTAACTGTAGCCACAGCAAAGCCTTGCTGGGTAAAAGAAAGGCGGAACATAAGAATAGCAGACAACTGCGCATTTAAGGGTTGGATGTTTGAAGTGAGTGATCCATATGTTCCCACCAACACCATTTATCATGCCACAGTGAAACTTTTATTTGCTTTGGTAGAGAATATCAACAGAAGCAGTGTCAATAAACACTTCAATATCAACAAGCCTCACAGTCTCTTCAAGGTAGGGGTTGGTGATCAAGCTGTCAGCGCCCAGGCCTCCAGGGACCACATACTTTTCAAACCTCAGCCCCCTCCCTCTTGCAGCTGCTGCAAAACTACTTTAGGATGCTCTCTGTAGCTGACAATCGCCTGGTGGGAGGATGTTTCACCTTTTACCTCCCCAGAGCATCACATCTGACCAATGGGTGCTTCAGATCATGGAGCAAGGTTATTTCCTACTCATCCAGTCTCATCCACCGGAAATGCCACCCACAACACAACACCACCTGGAGGACCACTTGTCCCTACTCCAAGGAGAAGATCAAGCTCTCTTGCTCAAGGGAGCAATACAGAGGGTGCCTACATCAGTGATTGGGCCTGACTTTGTTCCCTTTTTTCCGATTATGAACATTTTAGTTCAGCATACTCCCCTTTGGTGTTCACAAAGGTGATGGTGGGAAAGGATGGTAAAGGAAAATATGTTTAGCAAATGTTTCCATTCACTTAGATTCCCCGCTGGCGGAGTAGTGGGAAAAGCATTGGTGTTCAGGTGAATGGTAGATGCCTGTACCACTAGGCTCGCAGTGGTGCTGAATCAATAAACTGAGATATTCCGGAGCAGGTTTATGCTGCCTTGCCATCTATCTGTTTACTGGCAGGCGTGATTCTGGCTTTGCCCAGGTGCCTACTAGTACACTAGCTAGTGTCTCATTGAAGGGCAACAGAGGTTTTTGGTTGGTTGCCTCGGGTTAAGAACCTCAGTCAAGCCATTTGTGTTTACTTCTGTTGTAGTGCATGTGATGTCTACTCTCTCTGCAGGCCTCCTAATTACTGTTGTGAAGGAGGTCGGGCTCCTCAGTTGATATGGCTGATTGTGGGGAAGTGAGATCAATGTCGGGGGAGGTGTCCAGATCACTGGTATCTTGAAGGTCATCCAAAAGATTGCCATCCTCATCAGAGTCACCATAAGTGTAGTCGTCTGTATCCTCATTATGGTGAAGAGTATACAACTCTGGGTTTGAATGGGCATATTGGTCTTGTTGTGGTGATGGAAAATGGGTTTCTAAGTCCGATCAAACAATCGGCTCCACTTCCAGTGTCGGTGACACGGTTTCCGGCGTCAGAGCTTGAGCTGGCAGTGTCGGTCAGGGTGCCACAGTGATGTAGGATGTTGCAACATTAGCGCCATGCTCAAAGGAGGGTCAGCCTCGACTCAAGACTACGTGGTGCAGACAACATTGGGAACTCAGGAGACCAGAGTCTAGGCTAGCAGGATTCACAGACCTTTCCTCATTAATCTCAAATGAAAATAGTATAACATCATGGGTTGCAAATTTATTCACCCCTCAAGCTACTTGTTTTTGTTGAATGCTACTTTAGAGACTTTCCACCTTCTCATATTCTCCAGCAAAAACCTAGCACCTCTACGTGACTCTACGTGATGGAACAAAAAAATTGATACCTTAACACTGTGCTCCCTGCAGTTTTACTTTAAGTAGGTCTCCATCCCTGATTTCCATAATGTAAGAAAGTGGGATTATTGGTTGAGGGGGTTATAATCCACACTCAGGCAACAACCACAATCCTTGTCCGGATGAACCACAAAAGTCACAAAATTAACCTGTGTTTAAGCCTCTGGTAGGTTGGCACTTAGCAGTCGAGCTTAACTTAGAGGCACTGTGTAAAGTATTTATGCAGCACATAAACAGTAATAAAGTGAAAACACAACACAAGAAAAATCCTAAACCAATAAAAAAGAAAAATAGAGTACATTTTAATAAATAAAATAATGCCAGAAACAAAAGTTCAATTAGTAGAACCAGAGATATACATATTTTAAGTTTTAGGTATATACAGCGCCTAAAAGCACAAAGCTCCACTCAGGTCATCTGGTCATACTAAACCTGGGTAGAGTCTTAAGTTAAGGTCTATCGCAATGATCCATGGGTTGGATACAGAAACCAGGTTAGTCCTGCTGAAAGAGTTACCTTATCAAAGTCCAGCCCATAGAGTTTTGTTTGCGGTTGCCTTCCGGTAACCCCCAGTGCTCCACTTTGCTTTCCCAACCGTTGCTGTTTGCTGATTGTATTATCGTTGTATTTGCTTTATTTTTCTCCTGTGTTGCGTATTCCCCTTCACTGTATTGGCCTCTTGTCTTCCCGTTCCCGCCGCTGCTGCCCCTGCGGCCCCACCCCTCAACCCAGCCGCTCCCACCTCCCTGCCTCTGCTTCCTCCCCCTCCCCTTCATTTGGCGACCGTTGCGGGGGAGCGCGTGTGAGACCTTGACATCCGGGCCTAGGCCAGCACTCTCCCCAGCAGCTCCGCCTCACCATTGCCAGGACTGAGACCGACCCCCGAGCAGGGTTCTAGCCAGCTACCTGGCACTGTGCATCAGGGTCCACCTGGTTGCCTTCCGGTAACCCCCAGTGCTCCACTATGCTTCTCCCAACCGTTGCTGTTTGCTGATTGTATTATCGTTGGATTTGTTTAATTTTTCTCCTGCGTTGTGTATTCCCTTTCATTGTATTGGCTTCTTGTCTTCCCGTTCACGCCGCTGTTGCCCCTGCGGCCCCGCCCCCCAACCCAGCCGCATCCGCCTCCCTGCCTCTGCTCCCGCCCCCCTCCCCTTCATATGGCGACCTCTGCGGGGTAGCGCGTGTGAGATCTTGACCTCCGGGCCAAGGCCAGCACTCTCCCCAGCAGCTCCGCCTCACCGTTGCCAGGACTGAGACCAACCCCCGAGCAGGGTTCGAGCCAGCTACCCGGCACTGTGCATCAGGGTCTGCCTGGTTGCCTTCCGGTAACCCCCAGTGCTCCACTTTGCTTTTCCCAACCATTGCTGTTTGCTGATTGTATTATCATTGTATTTGTTTTACTTTTCTCCTGCGTTGCATATTACCCTTCATTGTATTGGCCTCTTGTCTTCCCGTTCCCGCCGTTGCTGCCCCTGTGGCCCCGCCCCGACCCATCCGCTCCCGCTTCCCTGCCTCTGCTCCCGCCCTCCTCCCCTCCATATGGCGACTGATGTGGGGGAGCGCGCGTGAGACCTTGACCTCCGGGCCAAGGCCAGCACTCTCCTTAGCAGCTCCGCCTCACCGTTGCCAGGACTGAGACCGACCCCCGAGCAGGGTTCCAGCCAGCTACCCGGCACTGTGCATCAGGGTCAGCCTGGTTGCCTTCAGGTAACCCCCTGTGCCTAAGGCAAGCCCGTCTGTGCCCGTCCACGCCAGGACCGCGCCCAGCACCAGAACCCCTGGCCCTCGTCACCCCGTCACCCTCACGACACCCGACGCCGCTACGACGCCAACTTCCTCCACGAACTTAACGCCGGACGATCATCCAATTGCTTCCACCCCACCCCAAAGCTCACCCACGGACCCTTCACCTGCCGAAGCTGCAGCTTCACCAGCTGCCGAACACCTACACGGCCTACCCACCCGCCAGAGCAGAACGCAACCACCTCAGATGCATACTACTCAACACCCGCTCCGTCCACAAGCACGCCATCGAACTCTGGGACCTACCCAACTCGGTTTCCCCGGACGTCGCCTTCCTAACAGAGACCTGGATGAACCCCTCCTCGGCACACGACATCGCCATAGCCATCCCAAATGTCTACAAGATCACCAGAAGGGACCGCACCAACAGACCAGGAGGAGGAATCGCCATCATCTACAGAAACACCCTCAGAGTCTCGACCTGCACAGTAGACACCTCCAGCACCGCTGAACACCTGCACTTCCAGATCCACACGGACCCCAACACCACCCTCAGAGGAACACTCGTCTACAGACCCCCCGGACCCCAGCCACAGTTCATCGACGCCATTGCTGACATCGTTAGCACGCACGCTTGTGCTTCCACAGACTGCATCCTCCTCAGAGACCTGAATTTCCACCTCGAGAACGCCAATGACAGCAACTCCGTCGCCCTGCTCGATAACCTCGCCAAACTAGGACTCAAACAGCTCGTTACGACCCCCACTCACACTGCTGTACACACGCTCGACCACATCCTCTCCGCTAGCAATCATGTCTCCTTCAGCCACACCACCAAGCTCCACTGGACCGACCATCGCTGCGTCCACTTCACCTTCAAGAAACCCACCTCGCACCACCACCCGCAACAGATCCCCTACCGCAGCTGGAACAAGGTCACTGAAGACCAGCTCATCACCACCTTTGCCCGAGACCCACCAACAGACACCACCGACACAGCCACCCACAACCTCAGGCAATGGATCGATGACTGCGCCAACACCCTCGCCCCGATCGAAAAGCACTCAAATAGACATACCGACAGAAAGGCCAGCTGGTTCACCACCGACCTCCAGAAAACCAGGCGGACCTGCCCAAGACTCAAGAAGAAGTGGCGCCGCAAATGGACTCCGGACAACCACTCTGCCCTAAAGAATGCCAACCACAAGCACCACCAACTAATTTGAGCCACCAAAAGGTCGTCCTTCAAGGAACGCATCGACAACAACGCACACAACAACGAAGAGCTCTTCAACATCGTGAAGGAACTCTCCAACCCAAGCTCCATCTCCAACGACATCCCGCCATCGCAAGACCTATGCGACTCCTTAGCCACCTTCTTTCACCGCAAGATTGCTGACATCCACGACAGCTTCAATGCCCAGACCCTCCCTACAGCCGCCAACACCGCAGACTCACCACCCCCCAGCCTCACCAACCGCCTGCTCCCCTGGACCCACATCGGTGACGACGACACCATCAAGACCATGAACACCATCTGTGAGAAGTTGGCCTGATATATGATGTCACTAGTTCTAGTGTACACCTTGTATCAGTCCAAACAACCCTTATGGTGATTGGTTGTAAAGTCAACCTTATAGACCAGCTATCCTAGTAGTAGCATGGACAAGAGCAGTCTTAGTCTAAACTCTGTATGGCATGTGAAGCCAGCTGTTATACCATTATAATCCCTTGAATACCAAGTGAAAGGACACCACACCAGATATATATAAAATTAGAACGTATTTATTCTAACATATACCCTCAGCACTCTTTATGAGTTCAGAGGTCTAAGCACAACAATTTATTAAGTAGCATACGTTAAGTTACACAGGAAAAATACAGTTAGGCCCAGGGGCCACGCAAACCATATACTAAGAAAGTAGTATAAGTACCACGTCACGAACAGGGAGTAGGCCTAGGGCCTAGGGAATC
The DNA here is from genome assembly GCF_964204655.1 of Triturus cristatus. Classification (NCBI taxonomy): domain Eukaryota; kingdom Metazoa; phylum Chordata; class Amphibia; order Caudata; family Salamandridae; genus Triturus; species Triturus cristatus. Next base: position 546,756,571 of record NC_140581.1, read on the forward strand.
GCTGCGGCTACACTACCCTACCAATAGTTAGGAAGTGGGAGGCCCACGGGAAGCGTGTGCAGTGTGGAAACACACACGCGGGTTACATTAAAGTCAATGGGAATGTAGCAATTAGAAATAGGAAGAATAAGGACACTTCCGAAGTAACTAGGAGGAAGCAACTAGAGACTTAGACACTTGGATAGTCAATATCCACTGGAGCACCGGAGTACTCGCGTTACCTCACCCACAGGAGACAGGTGCATAGGTGTGAAGATGTGTCGGGTGTCGTCGCTGGATCCTATGGATGCCTGAAGAACAGATGCTTGCAGGCGGCCAGGAGGAAGATGTCCGGTGGATCCAAGGGTGGATCTTGAAGGAAGAACACCTGCAAGCAGAGGGGACAAAGTCTGGGTCACTAGCCAGTGACCGTGTGGAACCAGGAAGGAACCAGGCGATATCGTGCAGAACACAGGTGATGTCTTGAAGCTTGTCTCTGCAGCTGCGTGGACCAGGAGGCATCGAGGATGACCAGAACCAGGGTACGAGTTGTCCCACAAAGGATCTTGCTGATGGCGGAGTCAACGTCCCGATTGGAGTCAACAAGCCTTGGCAAAGGCAACCCATGCGGAATGGGAAATTCACTTCAGGTGCAGACCAGGAAGGTCTGAGGTTCTTCTCTTTTACAGGGAAGCAAGGGCCAGTCTGGAGGAGCCAAACCAGTGGTAGAAAGTTAAGGGTTCATTGTCACTGAGGCTACTAGCCAACGAGCAAGCAACCAGACAGATGCGTCGAGCAGGAAAATGCAGAAGGGCCCCACACAGAACTCATGGAGTGTGGAGGGCTGATCTTCGGTGCAGATGGTGCTCGGGGCTGGGGCTTCTCAATTCTCAGAGCACAACTTTGAGGATGCCTCAGAAGCTGCGCTGGAAGCTACTCGCCAATTTTCCCAGGTAGCCAGTCCCACGTCTCTCGCCGCCTCCAAGGATCTCAGCTTGGCTGTGGATGTGGATCAGGGTCAGAGAAGTCTGGAGGTCAAGGCGCTGGTCAGGCTCTGCAGTCGGTTCCTCGTAGAACTTGGGCAAAGCAAACGGCAGGTCGCTTGTTGGTGCCTGTTTGCACAGGGTGGCCACTCCTTGGTCACAAGGGAGATTCTTCAGTCTTCTTGTCGAATGCCGAAGGTCCAGAGTTTTGTGTCTAGTTTCAATTCAGGATAATCCAAAGTCCTAGGGACTCAGCTCCCACTCTTATACTAATCTGGGGGGCTGGGTTACCTGCTAGGTCCCTCCTATGGGTGGGACCAGGGAGGGGGGTGGTTACACCCCCTTCCCTTTGTCCAGTTTCGCGCCAGGACTGGTGCTGGAGTGCCCCAGCACCGGTTTGAACCGGACTATGCATGGGACACCTTGTGTGCCCCAGGCAGTGTCTCGTTTCTTTCATCCCTCCCTGCCCCAATACACTAAGCCCTGTCTAGGGTGGTGCTAGCACCTCCCAAGGCAGGAAACCTATTGTCCAAGCCTCCCTCGCTGGAAGGACTCCCAGCAGCAGGAGGTCAGACTTGTGTCTGTGTCAGCAGCATCCATTTTGTGATGCTGGGGCTCTGGTTAACTTTAACCGGGTAGTAGGTCTTCAACATGTCTTCTCCCTCTAGAAGGGGGGAATACTATCCTCATCGCCAGAAATGGGGTGGGGGTAGTATTCCAAAGTGTTAGACACCTTACACAACATGTTTTGATAAAGCCAAACCATAGTTACCATAACCGCGAGGATTATAAGGCACTTTAAGAGCATATGGTAGGCGATATCATAGAACAGCTATAAGGATATGGTTCCGAAAGCTGCAGACAGGCTCAGCTCATGCTAGAGCACCATCTCACATGTTACCAAGCACTCTGCCTTCAGGATTGTTAAGGCCTGCCATAGGAGTGGCTGAAAGTTTACCCATGTGTCTATACCTAAGGTAGGTATAGGGATACTATACCTAAGCAAAGGGTGATTACACGACCTTGCCCCAGCTGAGTGATCAGCCAGTTGTGTCATGATGGGAGGCCAGCCAGGGGTGGCATAATACATGCTGCAGCCCCTGGTAGGCCTAGGGTACACCCATGCCCTGGGTACCTAAGGTACACTATACAGGGGCCAAGAAGAAGCTCCTAAAGTACATATTATGAATTTAGAGAGAGAACAGCTGGGCTGTGGGTCTGATTAGCAGGCCCACAGCCACATCTAAGTCGAAAACCAGTGAAGCAAAAGCAAAAAGTGGGGGTGACCATAGGAAGCAGACCCTACTCTCCTACACCATCCACTCTGGCTCACCATCTGACCCCTGCCTTCACCACATGTTCAAGAAAGCAAACCGCATCCTCGCAACTCAACTCCGGAAGATCAACAACAGCTCCTTCGAGACCGCCACCTTCCCGGAAAGCTGGAAGCACGCCAAGATCAACGCCCTACTCTAAAAACCCACAGCGGACCCAAAGGACCACAAGAATTTCTGGTCCATTTCCCTGCTTCCGTTCCTAGCGAAAGTCATAGAAAAGATTGTCAACAAGCAACTGCCTCACTTTCACGAGGAGAACAACATCCTGGACCCGTCCCAATCTGGATTCTGCAGCAATCACAGCACAGAAACGGCCCTCATCGCTGCCACAGATGACATCAGGACCCTACTGGACAACGGCAAAACCGCGGCCCTCATCCTCCTGGACCTCTCGTCCACCTTCGACACCGTCTGCCACCACACCCTACAATGTAGTGATGTTGCATGTTTTAAATGTTTACTGTTGAATCTTTGAGCGTTTTGTTTGTAAACTGTTTATGTTTTTTAGAATGAATACGTGTTATTCTTTTCATACATTTAAATTAGTGTGGAAAAAAACATAAAATAATAATGAATGAAAAGGTTGTATAAATAACCAGATCAAACTGTAATTAATTGGTGTTTGACCGTTGCTATAAAGAGACAGCACAGAAGTTAAGCAGGTGTCAGGTTCCCCTTCCGTTTTTTCATAAACTTTCTAAAAGTGGCATTTTCAGAACTGTGACATAAAATCCAACTTTACCATTAAAGAGAATGTTAAATTCAGTTGAGTGGAAACAGTATATTTCTATCTGCTCCCAATCAAATTTTATCACTTATTAAATGCAGTAAGGTAACCCAGTGTTAGTCAATGGGAGAAATAGGCCTCACAGTCTTTGAGAACAACTTTAGTAGTATTTCACTGCCAGGACATATAAAACTTAAATACAATTATCCTACTTTTTAAATACAAAGCATACCACCTATAGGTTTTTAGGGACTCCCTTAAGGGTGACTTTGAAGCTTTAAAAAGGAAGGTTTTGGCCTGACAAAATTTTTATTTTGCTAGGTCGAAATGGCAGTTAGTTTAAAACTGCTCTACAGCCTGCAGTTGCAGGCCTGAGACATGTTTTAAAAAGCTACTTCAGTGGTGGCACAATGAGTGCTGCAGGTTCACTTTCTCCGCATTCACTACAAGCCATCATTGCGGCCGACACAGACTCACGCCGTGGTTCGACACATCAGTTGCAGCCGCTCCCTGCGGAACTATGCCCAGGTTCTCTGTGCTCTGAGCACATTCAGACGCTTCAACCGGATGCCTCATCATCACCAGGTGCCGGTCTAAACCTCATTGTTGTGCTATCATTGCCGCAACTGATTCCAACATTGCCCCTCTAACCTAGATTGAGTTCGAGGATCCAAGGTATCCCCTACTGGCCCTTCAACTATATCACTGTGCCGTTACATCCCCTGGCACACCGAACTGGTGCCATCCAGGCTGTTTTTCGCTACAGTCCATCTTCATTGATCCCTTCAACACGCTAAATAAACTGTAACCCGGTACTGATGATGACCTGACGTGTTATCCGGTCGAAACACCGTCGACCCCCTAGAGCAATTGTGCGGCGCTTCTCTACAACATGGTCCCTGAATCAATATACTGATCCCAAATTGTCACACAATGAATTTGGACCATTTTGAATTGTTTGTATAAATTTAGACTTCTTTGTTCTCTTTACACCGTTGTCTCGCTGGTTTACACTTGTCACTTTGCGCCACTCACTTTTCTCATGAGCACAAATGTGCACAACATGCACAGGTTACATGATCATTTAATGTAATACAGTGCTACTACCTTCTACTTTTTGTATAAATATAAACTGCTCTCAGCTATTTTTGCACAAATCATTCTTGTCTCCCTGTTTGGAATCTTTTTCTTGCAAATGTTATGCATACTCTTCAAGAATTGCCTTTGAATATGACCTGTTGCGGCACTGTTTCTTTGTTGCACACACTTCTTACCCAGGTCTCAACTGGTTTTAAGGGTTACCTCCTGTAGCTTTTTCTTGCAGGTCCACTTGTAGTATTTAATTTAAAGGTCCCGGGTACATGCAGTACCATATACTAGGAACTTACAAGTAAATTAAATATGCCAATCAGGTGTAAGCTAAATTTATTATATTTTAGGAAAAGGGTACAGGCCCCTCAGTAGTGGTTAGCATTGGTAAAGTGCATAGAGTACTAAAGCCAACAAAAGCAAATCCAGAAAAACAGGAGAAATAAAGGGAAAATGTTTGGGGGAAAAACCACATCAAGGATGTCAGGTCTAACACACAGTTTTGAACTTGTGCATGATAGTACGTTTCCAACTCTTTACTACAAGCAGTTGTTTGATTCCCATTAATTGCCTTTACTTCCTTCACCCATTTCGACCCTTCCAACCACCAGGAATGCATTCTTTAATGGTGTGCAGCTCCGCATGTGCTCAAGATGTGACTACCCTGTCAAAACTTTTGTGGTATTTCGGTAACCATGTATCAGTTTCTGTAGTGTGATACTGATGTCAGCTGTACTACTTACAGCTAAGGGAATGGCCCCTTTATGCTTCTATCAGTCAACTACTTTTGACTTTTACTGTGTGAGTAATGGGGTGTCATTGTTTTGTGCTAAGGCCATTACTATACAAAAAGGAACTCATTTCATGTCAGGTGAACTTGTTTGCATTGCCAGATACTACATAGGGCAGAGGACCTTGCCTACACAATAGCCCACTAAGGAAAAAAATGGTCACACTGGTTGTGAATTCCACTTAATGTTATAATCCACTGATACCATAATTCCATGGCAGTTGCTGCATTAGACCAGTGAAATCCAAGTCTATTGTCAACAAAATACCTTCTAGTACATTCAGCATGGGCCCGTTAAGTTTCTAAGCTTTATTTTCTCATTGTGTAACAATTTGTCCATGACTCTACATAGGTGGCCATACTTAGGCATCAATAAAATTCAATGTGCAGTGAATAAGCCAGAAAGCATGTTTCTACTGACAAGGATGCTACTAACCTCACCTCATGGTAAAAATGCTGTCCTTTACTGATAGTTCCTTCTTTATCTTCCATGATATTTGGTCTCGTAAATCTTGATATTGCCAACTTCTCTTTTTACAACAGTTTGCAAACGTTTGTCACTACATAAATGTAAATAAATGCCTCTTTTTGTATGGTCACCCATGTTTTTCGACTGATGCTGCTGTTTTTTTGACTCTGAGAGTGCACTGAGGCCTGCCAATCAGACCTCAGTGCCATTGCCCTGACCGTAAAGTGTATGTCAAAATTGGCTGTACCCAAATGGAAATGGATAACGTACCTGTAAGGCCCTAGAAATGGTACCTGGGTACCCAGGGCATGTAAGCTAGAGGGGTACCCCAGGGCTGCAGACTTGATTTGGGGACCACCATGGAGGTCCCCCAAATAAAACAAGTCCCCCAGTCTGCCACTGCAGACTGGCAGAGAAGTTGTGCACTGCTGGTCCAACTTTGACATTGACAGCAACAACAAAGCTGCCACTTCCCCTGGACACGTGTGTAAGTCACACCTCTGGCAGGTCTATCGAGCCATAAATGCAGGGTGCAACATATGACACAGGCAGGACATGTGCTTTAAATGTCCAGGAATTAAGCCACGCAAAACAACCATTTTACTGTGGAAAGACTTGGTCGCCCAATTGGCGAGTGAAGGGTTAGACACTGACCTCTCAGCTGTGCTAACTCCTGAACGGTGCGACCAAATTGGGCACTAAATGGTATCAAACAACTCGTTATATTAAGCCCGACTAGTATCTCAAGTCACAATTAATGCATTTTGTTGCAGTGTTCAGCTTTAGCAAAGCTGACATTTTGTTGCCTTGAAAACTCCTGTGCCTTCCTGGGCACACATGGAGCCTGCTCTATGAGACAGCTTTTTGCCCTCGTGGAGAGACGTGCTAATGACTGCCAAGAAGAACAATGAGGGATTGCAGGCCAGGGAGGTGTCACCTCCCACCTGCAGGAAGCCACATGGGTGTTAGACTTAAAAGTCAAGCTTAAAGGGTGAAGCTGCCTTTGAAGGGCAGATATGTAACACCAGGGTAGAGCTGCCCCATTGTTGAGATAGACAGGCTGGCATGGGAAGCAAAGAGGGGAAACCTGTTGTAAAATGGTTTCCTTAGAGGGGTGTATCCCTAAGTTAGCAATGCTCCGGGGGTGGGCTAGTGAGGTCTGTTTGCCATCTTGAGAGTGGGCAGAATGGTGTATCCAGGATAGCCAGATGCCACACTCCACAGGAAGTGGCCACCAGGTGGGAGGGAACCTGGTAGCCCACTGCCTATCAATTGTATCCTGCCCTGAGGGCACTTTCCGAGGATAAAGGGGGCCCCCCTTGCACCCAAATCTCAGATCTCGACAGACTCAGAAGGACCGAAGATGGACTGCCCTGCTGCACTGAGGAATCAGTAAAGAGAGGCTGCACCAACAAGGACTGCACCTGCTGCTCCTGGTGGCCAGCGAAGAAAGGGACTGTGCCTGCTGTGCTTTTCTCAAGGAGAAGCCATCTCCGGAGCCTAGTCAAGCCAAGAGAACTTTAAGGGCCAGCTGACTGGCCTCCTATTCACAGCACAGTGACACAACAGCTGAAGATGCCTGCTGGAGCAAGTTGGTAGCCCAAAGTCTTCAAGTCGCTACCGCCATCACCATGCAGTACCGATGAACAAGACCTGACACACAAGCGTTGCACTTGAGTTTGCTCTGAGCCCGGAGGGTGGCTGGTACCCTCAGAAGGAAAGTTATTAACACAGGAACGATTAGCCTGTGATCGCAGAAATGGGAGACTGCTAGTCCAGTCGATACTGGACTTCTGCTTCACCAGGGAGGATTTCGTGGGACGTCGACCCTACAACCAGGACACCCTCATCATCTTCGTGGATTGAGGTATCCCTGCAGGAAGACCCCATCGACCATGTCTCATTCACAGCATCCTTAGTGCATCTTCAACATCCTTCATCTCTTGCAGGAGGACCACTTCATAGGAATCCATTGCAATGCGGATAAAGTGCCTGGAACTGTTGGAGGACTGGAGCGCCTACTTTTTTTTTATAAAACCTTTTTATATTAATCATACCATACTCGTCTGCTGCAGTATTACAATTAATATTAATCCCTGTCTTGGCGTTTGGACCGTTACGTCGTTCCCCGGTGACCGCTTTGGAACGCAACTATTAGATTGCGACTGTTTCAGATATTGGCCGTAATTTGCACTCTCTTAGAGATGCCTCATGCTGAAAAGGATATTGGATAATTATTAGAGAGTCGGGATGGATTTGACAAATTAAAGTACTCCCACTATTTTGGTGTGCGTGGCATTATTGACTGCGGCTTATATGTGACAATGATTTGTTGGAAAACAACTGGACCAATACCAGTTCCAGTATCATTGAGACAATATCTTGTTGGACGGGATAATACCCCCCATGTAAAGTCATTTGTGACCTCTCAGGACGACAGCATTTTGTATTCCATCACTAATTAGCGCCCTGAAGAAGTCCTGTATCAGGACGAAACGCTTCGGCTGTTCTGTTTGTAGAGTTACAAGAACTGAATGATGTGTGTTCTACATAACATGAAAACGGAATAAAAGAAATAATATTTCAAGAAATCTTGCTATTGGAGATGAACTTTGTGACTGTCAATCTTCTCGCGTGGTGCACCTTTGCTTTGATTTTATTAATTAATATTAACATGTTCGTGACAAATAGCAGCCTGGTAATTTCTCGAGTAATTAAGTAGGTAATCAATGGAGGGTAATTTCTCTATCGCCTCAGGTGGAGATGCCGGGAGGTATTGAGGAAGCGGTCGCTGGCATGGATCCCGCTATCCTCCGACCCGTATGACAGTCTCTAGTCCATAGTCCCCTGCAAAGGGTGTCTGTAAATGCTAATCCATATTCTCAACTGAACTTGGGGATTCAGAACCAGGGGAGTGAGGTGGCGGGGGCAAAAGTAGTGGAGCTCCGTGTTATACTATCAACTATCTGCACTCTTTCCTATCCTGACCGATGGCGTGTTTCCTAGATGGTGGCCCGGGGGGTGAGCTGGCGCAGCAGGGGGGGAGAGTGCGCAGGCAGATTAGGATGCACTTAGTCCCGGCGACGCTTGGGTGTCATGTGGGAGTTCCGCTCTATCAATGTGTGTTTGCTTAAAGTTGTGTAGGAGCATCGCCCATTCTAATGAAATAGGACGCTTTCGTGTGCCTCGAGCTTCCTCCTGACGGATAAGGTCTTCTTTGGCTGTGGCCCATTTCTTTACTGCCCCCCACCATGCTGCTATTGGGGGACCCTCTGCTGCGCACCAGTGCATTGCCACACTACATTTTGATAGTAGGACTGCCAGCAGAGCAAATTTGGTCTCTAACTTCTTTTGTTTATGGTGTTTAAAGATGCCTAGGGCGCATGCCTCCCATGTGTGGAAATCAGTGGGGCCTGTGACTGTTTGTAGTGTGGTGTGTACCGTCGTCCAGAGGGTTTGTATCACCGGGCATGTCCAAAACATGTGAATAAATGGGGCGTCCGGAGCGGGACAGCGGGAGCATTCGAAGTGGGATGTCGGGTTAAAGCGTTTAGGTTGCGCCGGCGTGAGGTGAGCGGTGCAGCACGTTAAACTGAACATTTTTTAATCTTTGGTTGCGGACACTTTTGTGTTCTAGGGCCGTCAGCCACTCTCTATCGTGGAGGTTGTGACCAAAGTCCCACCAGCGGACCCGTAAGCGTGTCAGTGGTGCGTGTGTGAGTTCCATGATGGATTTGTAGATCCATGTGATATGGTGTCTACCAGACCCCATATGTAGTAGTGTGTGCAGCACCAGGTGAGTCTTTGGTTCCCCGTCCCTCAGGTCCGTCTGCAGTCCGCCACCAGCTGCCGGTATAGCAGGAATTGGCCGGCTGGAAGCCCGCTTCCCTCGGTCAAGTCTGCGAACGAGATCAGTCGTCCGTCAGAGAATAGGGCTTCAGTTTCGGTGAGCTGGTGTTCAGTCCAAATCCTAAGCTCTCCCGCGGAGTAGAACTCATGTCCTTTAGGGAGTCCTACCAGCGGCAGTAATGGGGAATATATCGGAGTCCCCTTGGACATACGGTGGATCCGCACGGTACAGGTTCTGGCCGTTTTGACCAGTAATGGATGAGCCGGGTTGGGTTTGGTACCTGGAAGGAGCATTCGGGTCAGCTCCAGGATCGTTATCTGTCCCTCCTGGGCTTCCGTTTCCCCGAGGTTCTGATGCGCTGCCCAGCGTGATAACCACTGGAGCTGCGCCGCTAAGAAATAGGTTTCAAATGACGGGGCGCCCATCCCCCCTTATCGCGGGGCAGCTGCAGGGTCGATAGGGCCACTCTGCAGCGGCCCCTACCCCAGATCAGGGAGATTAGTAATGAATTTAGCTCTTGGAAAAAGGTCTGTGGCGGGTTAACTGGGATATTGGCGAAATAGTAAAGAAGCCGGGGCACCATGATCATTTTGGATAAGGCTACCTTCCCGATGGGAGCCAGAGGTATGGTCCGCCAGAAACTAACTTGACTTTAAGTCCTCGGAGGGCTCGGTAGTGGTTGCCTTCCAGGAGGTCTCGGGGCTCATGGTAGAGACTGATACCGCGGGGTGTCACCCGTCCATGCCAGAGAGGCATCTCCCAGATGAATTTCCCTGTGTGTGGTATTCGGGTGCAGGGGATAGATAGAGGATTTCTCCCAATTCACCCGTAACCCTGCGGCCCCCTCGAAATCTGTGAGCGTGGACCAAAGGGTGTTGAGGTCAGCTATTATATCCCTAACGTAGATGAGGAGATCATCCGCATAGAGGGAGACGCAATGAGTTCGACCTCCCAGTGGGATGCACCAATGTTCACCCACCTCCCGCAGCCGTGCTGCCAGTGGCTCCATGGCGATGGCAAATATAACGTGGGACAGGGGGCATCCCTGGCGTGTGCCGCGCATGATCGGGATGGGAGAGGATATATAACAGCCTAGTCTAACCCTTTGAAGAACCTGAACCTTTTGGACCTGGCGGCGCAGGGTACGCCCTCCGTCTCCTGGGTTCACCTGCTTCGATACACAGAGACACGGGACACTCTGTCGGCGTTAGAAGATTGGATTTATTTAGCTGCAGCTAGTACAGTTATCCTAGAAGTACACAAAGTAGGTTCTCAGGAGACTGCCACTTCATTCTGTGGCGCATCAGATTAAATACTATACAATATAGAATTATTAACAGAACACATGCCCCAAGCAAAGAAGAAAAGAGCCAATAGGGTAAGTGGAAAACAAAGCGGAACCAGTAAGAAGGGTTCGAAAACAGAAAGATCAGATGACTCGAAGAGTCCTCTCCTCCAACTGTGTTTGTCATCCCACCCCCGAACTTAATTTATTAACAGATTACAACTGACTTGCAGGTGGTGAGATACGTTTGTGTGTATTGGAGGACGGGCATGACACAAGAGAATGCTAGTAGGAGACAGTGAAGGCCAGTCGATAAGATATGATCGGGAAAGAATAGTGTGAGCCTACAGATAGTTAAAACAGGGATTAGAAAAGCCAGACACGGATTAGTGTACTCGGCTAGTCCAAACACCAGCCTCGCAAACAAGGCCGAGGACGTATTTTGACACCAAGCTACGGGAAAAGCAGAAAAGACTTCGTTCGCCGTGCTGCCTGAGTGGTGGCAACACAAAATGGCGGCGGGTTACAAAATGGCGGGTCGATTCGATCGTGATCGGAAATCGAAGTTCCTCAGACCCTCCTTTTGCCAGAACTCAGGCAAGATAGACTCACGTTAATCTGAGTCCACATCAATAGCCATGAGATCATCAAGCTGTTGTTGTAACATCATCCTTATGTTTTCTGTCACTTGAGGTTTGGGTCTTGAAATGCACATAGTGGCACAAAGATCACAGATAGCGGGACCACAGTGCATACAAAGACAACAAGAGAATATGATTGTCAAAATTACTCCAAGGAATGTCAATATTTTCCAGCCCTATTTGGACAGTAATCCCCAAAACCATTCCGTTAAGGACCAATCTCCTTCGTCCTGATGAATAGACTCGGAGATTATATGCAACTTGGAAATAGCTTGGTATACTGTCGGAGCGTCATTAGGAATGAAAATACAACAGCTTGACCCGATCAATTTACATACTCCACCACGATCGGCAAGAATAAAGTCTAAGGCAACTCGATTTTGTAAGGTCATAAGACGATCCGCCTGTAGTTCCGCCGTGATATTACTCAAGGCTCCTACAGTGATGTCTATTGTAGTCTCCACAACACGGACCAGTTGCCTTATATTTCTGCTATTGGCCATTGGACCCCAGAAAGGAAGAAAACCCTTAAGGAAATCTCCTCCTTCTTGTCCTGTGGTGTCTTTGGAGTCAATAATTCCTCGGCTGAGATGGGTTCGGTGATAATTGGCAGAAGCAGTGTAAGTAGGGGGGAGAAGGAAAGCTATGTAGCAGGTACCAGAGAAACCCGTTGGCAACCAGGTATAGGCTCTATCATAACAAATGAAATAGATGCCTTGTGACGGTACTAGAGGAGGTGAGTTCAGAGAGGAATAAATGTATGTGTAGGAACAGTTACTTTTTGGTACAGTGTCAGAAGAGCGTTCGTTTATCTTTAAACAGAAGTTACCTTGATGCGGTACAGTCCAGATTGGTGAGGATTTCTCCTTTCCCATTTTATTATTAAGACTCGACATGTATTGGGTGACGTTCCAATTAGTGTATGCTTTTCTCTCATCAATAGAAATATTGCTATTCTCCATGATTTTAGCCATAACTACCATACCCTTAATCAAAGAACTATGACTGAAATCCGGATAATTAATTTGTGAAGCAACAGACCGTCTGAGTTTACTTTGATATGCATTTGAGAAAATAACAAAGAATGCCCAAGCGGAACCCTCATAGGAGAAAGGGAGGACTAAATATGGTATTCCTTTTTCAGTAGTATGTGGCATAAGACCACATACCCAACAATCAGTTATGTTAACCACTAATTGATGCTGGTGTAATAGTTGAACAAAAGAATTATTGTAATACTCGGTTCTTCTGACAAGTTCATGTGAAGGGAAAGTATGGAAAAGGTGTGGAGAGATAGTAGAAGAAGGCAAAGAAAAGGAAGGGGAGGTGTGTTTTGGCTGCAAAACATAAACTATCCAACCAATAATCGCCAAAGCAATACATAATGATATCAAAACACATAGGGTTATACTGTAACGACTGTACATTATTTTACAAGATGCTTTCTTTGTTTCATTTCTTCTCTTTTCAACACTTAGTGTAGTTTCCATTTTCACTAGTGGATGCTCACGGCAATCTTCCTCAATCACTAAAATCACGATGCTCTACCGTCCTATGACACTGAAAGATCCTGCAGACCTATTGTCACTACTCAGGTCGTGACCTAGACTCCTACCGTGACCTTGCAACCTAAACAGAACACTACACAAGGAGAAGAAAATTTCAAATGTTCTTTTGTCTGGGTCGAAGATGGTAGCGCTCTTTCCCAGGAACACTTTGATCTAGAAACAATGTTCTTGGTTCAGTCGTATTTAAGCGACGATGCAATGGAATCGCTTCCTGTAAAATGTCGTCGTCCTCTTTCTCAGACAAAGTCCCATTCAGGTGTGCATCGCTAAAGGGCATGAATCGTGGAACTGTTTCGCCTTTGCAGTCACCAACCCCTCTGCGAACCCACTGATCGAAAGGCAAGGGCAAAGGTACTTTCTTGCAGTGCACACCGTGAATCCAATTTTTCTTTCCTTCAACTTTAATTGCTGTCCTCGTGGTAAGAAGGACCAATCGGGGCTCCCGCCATCTGGGCTCCAAATTCTTCTTCCTCTGAAAATTGCGGATGCAGACCCAGTCACCTGGACGGATGGAGTGACCTGGATCTGTGGAAGCCTCCGGCAAAGCACTCCGAACCTGTCGATGAAGGACATGCAATTTAGTTGGAAGGTCATGCAAATAGTCAATCAACACTGGGTAGGGCAAATCTGAGAACTTTTTAGGACGAGGTATTCCCCATATGTTGGCTGGACGGCCAAACACCACTTCGTAAGGGCTAAGTCCCAGACGAGAGTGTACTGCAGTTCTGGTGGATAGCAAAGCTAACGGCAAAGCATCAGGCCAATTGAGTCCCGTACTTGCTTGAATTTTCGCTAACTTTAGTTTCAGGGTCCCATTGTAGCATTCTACTAAACCTGCTGATTGGGGATGATTTGCCGCATGGAACTTTTGCTTGATTCCAAGAACTGCACAAACTTTCTGCATGACTTGGCCAACAAATTCGCTCCCATTGTCGCTCCAGACAATGCGCGGCAATCCAAATCTGGGAAAGAACTCTTTAAGAAGGATTTTGGCTGTGGATAAAGCTGTGTTGTCTTTCAAAGGGTATGCTTCTATCCATCTCGAAAAGGCACATACTACCACCAGAACATATTTGAGGTTGTTGCATCGATCCATATGAATGTAATCGATTTGCAACACTTCAAATGGGTATGTCGGAGGAGCAAAGTGACCTGCTGGAGTGGGGGTTCCCTTTCCTGGATTATACATCAGACAAACAATACAATGCTTTACTACGTTGTCTGCACATTTAGGGATGTTCTCATTCTGCCAAACTGGAGCTAACAGTTTACAAATACCTTTTGCACTAAGGTGAGCTGGACCATGAGCCATAGTAACCATTGGGAGTACATAAGCATCTGGTAACAACCATCGTTGATGTTCGGACAATTCTACCCAACAACCCATCTCATCTGACATTCCCGTACTTTCTCTCCACTTGCTTATCTCTCTTTCTGTAGCCTCTTTCTGAATCGTTTTCACGCTTTCCACTGTATTCTCACACATTCCTCTCTCTCTGACCCAATTTGCAGGACCTGCCATATACATTCGACTCATTGAATCTTTCGCTGTTTTCTTTGCTGTTTCATCAGCAAATGCATTTCCTCGTCCAACATCATCCGTTATCTTCTTGTGAGCACTACACTTCACTATCGCTATTTGGACAGGTAAAGTAAGAGACTCAAGGAGATCAGTTACTAACTGACCATGCTGTATCTTAGTGCCATGTGAAGTTAGGTAACCCCTCTCTTTCCAGAGACGCCCAAAATTGAACGCGACACCAAAGGCATATTGACTGTCAGTGTACACGTTCACTCTTTTCCCTTTTGATAGTACACAAGCTCTCGTCAGTGCTATCAACTCTGCTGCTTGCGCTGAATTGTGTCTAACACGCGCAGTTTCCACAATCGTATGTAAGGTAGGTACAGCATAGGCTGAAACCGTATCTCCGTTAGACATCTTAAAACAAGAACCATCTACCCATAGAGTCCCATCTGGATTCTCTAAAGGTGTGTCTCTCGAATCAGTCCTACCTTTTGTCTCTTCCTCAGTACGGAAGAAACAGTCATGTTGATCTTCAACACTCTCCTCATTTGGAAGGGGCAACAAGGTAGCTGGATTCAGAGTATTGCATCGTTTGATGTGTACGTGACTAGCTAATAGCGTCAGCTCGTAACCAGTTAAACGTGCACTCGTGAGATGCTGTGTCTTCGTTCTGTTTAGTAAGGTATCCACTGCATGTGGCACCATGACAATAAGAGTGTTATCTAACACTATCCCAGCGGACTGTCGAATAGAAATCGCTGCGGCTGCTGTGGCTTTGAGACAACTAGGCAATGCTTTAGCTACGGGATCTAACGTAGCCGAAAAATAAGCACATGGTCGCTGTCTATCTCCATATTGCTGTGTTAAGACTGATGATGCACAGCCTTCTTTCTCATGAACATACAGCGTAAAAGGCTTAGTGTAATCTGGGGTACCTAGTAGAGGAGCAGAACACAGAGCAGTACGTAAATCAGTGAAACTCTTTTGGCACTCGTCAGTCCAAGGAAGGGCCTGAGGCGTATCTTTTAAAGTGAGTGCCAACAGAGGTTTGGCGATCAAAGAGAAGTTAGGGATCCACTGTCTACAATAAGAAGTGATTCCCAGAAAAGCACATACTTCCCTTTGTGTGAATGGTACAGACATTCGCGCAATCGCCTGAATTAGTTCTGCTGTCAATCGTCGTCCCTACTTTGATAGGAGATGACCCAAGTAGGTAACCTCTCGACAAACATACTGTAGTTTGGAAGGTGAAACCTTGTGATTCAGATTAAATAAGTGATGTAGCAGTGCAACAGTGACATCTTTGCAGATATCTTCTGAGTCAGCGGCGACTAACAAGTCGTCCATGTATTGGATAAGAGCGGCACCAGTCGGCAAATGAAAAGTATCAAGATGACATTTCAAAGCTTGGCTGTAAATGGAGGGACTTTCACAGTACCCTTGGGGTGCGCGCTTAAACCGGAAGCTTCGGCCTCCAAGAGAAAAACCAAAAATGTCCCTACTCTCTTCTGCAATTGGAATACTGAAGAAGGCATTCTTTAGATGAATAACAGAGAACCAAGTCGCTGTAGAAGGTATCATAGTCAACAAGGCAGTGATATCTGGAACAACAGGAAATTGTGGAATCACAATTTTGTTTACTTCTCGCAGATCAATCACAAACCGGTACACAGGAGGCTGAGAAGGATCAGTACGTTTAAGAATAGGAAGAATAGGGCTTTTGCATGTGTTGCCTCTCGTTTCTTCGACCACACCCTTCCGAATGAGATCATGAATGATTTCTAAAAGCGCCTTTTCACCTTCAGCAGAAATTCGATATTGTGGAATACGTGGTAATTCAACATTGGGCTTGAGAGTAACAACATAAGGCGGTATCTCAAGACAACCCACATCGTTCGGACCTGTGGCCCAAAGTGCTGTCGGAAGAGAAAGCAACTCAGGAGGAAACTGATCTTTAGACAGATACATTGGGGAGATCAACTTCTGACCTAGAGTGAGATGTACGCCTGAAGGAGAACAATATATTGTAGCATGCATCCTTTTCAATAGGTCTAGACTCAACAGATTCTCACCACAACCATTCGTTAACAGAAGTGAAGCTTCCAAGTCATAAGGACCAACTGAAATAGGCAAAGGACAAGAAACCGGGTTGCGAACAGGTGCGCCAGAAAATCCTACAGAAACATTCGTTAAGCCAGACAAAGGTGCGCCAGGGAGTTTAGAATGAATAATAGAACTTCTCATTGCTCCAGTATCTAGAAGAAATGGCTCTGATACACCCATTGTAGTGACGTTGACATAAGGGCCATTTTGATCTACTGGGATTGGCACAACTCCTCTACTTTGTCCGTGGCTGTACTAGTTGGCATGAAGACTCTCATTTTCGCCTTCAACATAATGGTCCTCATTATAATATTGAGTGGATCTCACATTTTGCTGATCAAAATAGTTCATGGAATTAGGAGAAGGAAGGGCACGCTGTTCTTGAGTTAACATACCTCGACCTCTACCTCTGTTTGCTGACTGGAAGCCAGCACGACCTCGTGGAGCAGACGATGCTCCATTGCGCTGCAATAAAATCGGACAACTGCTCTTAAAATGACCTTCTTCCTTACAATAGGCACATTGATTAGGACCTAACAAAGGTCGCAAAGTGTATGGCTCAGGTTTCTGATACAATCTCTGAAACTGCGGTGGCTGTTGAGTTTGAGGCTGAACATAACGTGGCGAATAAGCTTGCTGTAAGAGAACCTTCGTTTTTAGATCTTTTGTTTTCTTTTCTTGCTTTTCTTTTTCTTCTTTGTCCCTATTCTCATAATATTGTGCAGTAGCCAATATCTGGGCAGAAGAAGAAACAGCCCAAGAACTTTCTGAATCCTTTAATTTGTGTGACAGCTCGGGAAGCAAATTGAATACAAATTTGTCCACGAATAATCGCTGTCCATCCTCGGTAGCCATGTCTTGACCACTATGATCGATGAATGTCTCTTCGAACCGAGTAAAGAAATCAGAGACACTTTCATCTTTCTTTTGTTTACATGCGGCTAGCTTATCCCAATTCACTCTCAATGCAGGCATCATAGTTTTCATTAACGTAATGATTCTACCAGGAAGTTCCGAAATCAAAGCGTCAGGCTTTGCACCACCCACTTGGTCTCTATCTGTATTAGCTATGACATCCCAAGTAGCACCCAGTTCCTGTGCATGATCCTCTCTACGAATCTTAGCCCATATTGTCTGTGGAACTACATTTCCCATTAGCATATCAATATCTGCTAGATTCATTATACAAGCATTGATTGTCTGTGATAGTTCTTTATAATAACCTGCAGGGTTCTTACGAGCATCTGGTAGAGTCTGCTTAAGGGCCAAAACTTCAGATCTCTTCCAAGGGACATGTACCCATATATGCTGGAAGTGAGCAGGAATAAGAGGATTAGCACCTGCTGCTGGAACCTCTTCTTTCCATACTGGAGGAACCTCTCTAATAGGATAATTTTTCGACGTCAGTCTAACCGACGGATCAGAATCAAGAAAAATCTGAGAGAACAATAAGGTTCTATAAGAGATGAGTGTTCTTACAGCTTCCTCAACCTTGGAACCTACAATAAGTCCGTTTTCAAAATCAGTTTGGACATCTAATAAATCTTGTGAGATCGGACTCGAACTCACATCTTCCCATTCTTTAATGAGAATGTCGCACATTACATTAAAAACATACCTTTGTGTAGGTGCATTCCATTGCAAAAAGGTAGACATAATATCAGACACACTATATTGTGGACCCTTCTTGATCCATCTTCGTGCAAGAGAATCTAGCTTCTCTCGTTCCTCGGAATCTGGGAACTGACTACGTGATTGTCTTCGAGCAAAAGCCGGAGACGCATTAAGAGCTCCAAAGAAAGGAGATAAAATACTGGTGACAGAATCTGTGAGACGCTTACGTATAGATGGTGAATTAGACATCAGAACTGGAGACAGAATATTTGGAGAATTATCAAGAGAAGAACTAGAAATTACAGGAGGAGCAGAAGGCAAAGGAGATGATGGCTGAGAAACTGGTAATACCGGCAAGGGCGGTAGTACTGGAGGAGGCAGATGCTGAAGAGCCGGAACCGGCGGAGGTACTACCAGCAACTGAGCAGGCTGTAACGGCTGAGGCACATTAGCATTTTGCGCATAGGGCGGAGGCAACCTCAATAAATGAGACATTAGGGGATCTTCTTCTATATCTTTCTTTTTATCAGATGGAGAAACAGGCAACACCGGATAGCATTTATCTTTCTGAGATTTCAGTCGCGTTGTCAATTTCATCATTTTTGAACTGTTGGGCAGCCTGTATAATCGTCATACCCTGTGCTTTCCTATCTCGTTTTGCTTGTTTAATTTCTTTCTGTTTGGCTTCCTTACGCCAAAGGCGGAGAGAGTCAAACATTGCCGGCCGGGCTTTTCTTTTGAATAAAACTGTTTCTAAATTATCTAGCACATCGGAATCAAAACTACCGTTTTCTGGCCATTTAAGAACACCATCTTTCTTCGTGTATCGAGTCCATGTCTCGTTAAAGGCAATGGGGCTGATACCATGTTTCGAGTAGAACTCATATGTGGGAGTTCCAACCGAAGGAATCGGACATGAGTCCTCAAGTCGGAAGTCCCCATTACAACCAAGGCAACAATTTCTTCCAAACTTAGTCAGACCAGACATTTCACAATGACTCTGAACTGTTCACAAACTTCAAGGGAGTAAACTCAGTTTACGCAGCACAAATGCACTTACCCTCGGCTTTAGTCGTTGCAATGACTAAATCTAAGATACCTAAGGACATCAAAACAAAGAACCAAAATTGTGGGCGCGACCCACGAAAATACTTAACTTAACTAAGGACGTCTTCTTCCACCAACAGAGGCCCGTCTATCGTCTCGCTTTACCATACATCACCAAAGGAATGGGCCAAAGCAGGGCAGCAGTCAGGGTAGCGGTCACCAGTAGCCGTCAGGAAGGAGTAACCACGCTACAAAAGACCTTCGGACCACTTTCGACATACAGGGGTCGCTTAGTGTGGCTCGCGAACCCTCCGGAATTTTCTTGCGAGGTTCCCACGACCTTCGAGCAGAACCGGTACCACTGAAGCCGCCCAACGTTGGGCGCCAATTGAAGAACCAGAACCTTTTGGACCTGGCGGCGAAGGGTACGCCCTCCGTCTCCTGGGTTCACCTGCTTCGATACACAGAGACACGGGACACTCTGTCGGCGTTAGAAGATTGGATTTATTTAGCTGCAGCTAGTACAGTTATCCTAGAAGTACACAAAGTAGGTTCTCAGGAGACTGCCACTTCATTCTGTGGCGCATCAGATTAAATACTATACAATATATAATTATTAACAGAACACATGCCCCAAGCAAAGAAGAAAAGAGCCAATAGGGTAAGTGGAAAACAAAGCGGAACCAGTAAGAAGGGTTCGAAAACAGAAAGATCAGATGACTCGAAGAGTCCTCTCCTCCAACTGTGTTTGTCATCCCACCCCCGAACTTAATTTATTAACAGATTACAACTGACTTGCAGGTGGTGAGATACGTTTGTGTGTATTGGAGGACGGGCATGACACAAGAGAATGCTAGTAGGAGACAGTGAAGGCCAGTCGATAAGATATGATCGGGAAAGAATAGTGTGAGCCTACAGATAGTTGAAACAGGGATTAGAAAAGCCAGACACGGATTAGTGTACTCGGCTAGTCCAAACACCAGCCTCGCAAACAAGGCCGAGGACGTATTTTGACACCAAGCTACGGGAAAAGCAGAAAAGACTTCGTTCGCCGTGCTGCCTGAGTGGTGGCAACACAAAATGGCGGCGGGTTACAAAATGGCGGGTCGATTCGATCGTGATCGGAAATCGAAGTTCCTCACCTTGTGGTGATGTAAGTGTATAAATAGCCGGGTGTACGCTATAAATTGGGGCCCTATTCCCACCCTCCGGAGTGTCTCAAAAAGGTATTGCCACGCTAGGGTGTCGAACACCTTCTCCAGATCCAGTACAAGGCACGCCGCTCGTGCGAATCTGCCCCGCACCCCATCCTGTACCTGGAACAGTCGCCGTATATTCTGGGAGGTGTTTCTCCCGGGGACGAAACCACTCTTGTCCGTGTGTACTAGTCTGGGTAGTATCTCTGTGAGTCTATCTGCCAGGATCCTCCCCAGAATTTTGCAATCCGTCGTCAGGAGGGTGATAGGGCGATAGGAAGTTCGGAGGAGAGGATCCCGATCGGGTTTGGGGAACGTTACCAGTACGGATTCACGCATTGATTGCGGGAGAAGTCCCCCTTCTAACGCCTCCCGCAAGATTGTGTGCAACTGCGGGACTAGCTGCTGAGAGAATGCAGAGTACAGTTCTATCAGGAAACCATCATGCCCCGGAGCCTTGTTTTTGGCTAAGCGGCAAATGGCGGATTTGATCTCCGCTGGTGTGAATGGATCATCCAATGTTGTGCGTTCCTCATCCG
Source organism: Triturus cristatus (assembly GCF_964204655.1). Lineage (NCBI taxonomy): Eukaryota > Metazoa > Chordata > Amphibia > Caudata > Salamandridae > Triturus > Triturus cristatus. The sequence continues at coordinate 546,777,313 of NC_140581.1, forward strand.
TGATTTGGACTATGGTGTCTGTGGTTAGTATGCTCTGAATGTGTTCCCCCCTGTCCTGAGTCGGCTCCTTGTAAAGCATGGTGTAGTAGTCATGGAAGGCTGATAAAATGTCAGCCTGCGCGTATACCACCTCCCCCACGGCAATGCGAATGCCGGTGATCGGTTGTGTTTGCGTATCCTGACGAATGAGCCAAGCTAGCAGGGTGCCGGCGCGGTTCCCTTCATTGTGGACTCTAGTGGAGTATGTGTGAAAATTATAGCGCCGTAGATCGGCACATGCCTCCTCGTATTTGGTTTTGGCCTCCGCTAGTTGCGTGGTGGGGAGCTCCCGTTGATCAGCCGTTTTAGATAACTGTGTTACTTGTTGTTCTGCTCTTTGTACCGCCCTCTCTAGTGTTTGTTTTGCTCCTGTAATTTGCCTGATGCACGCTCCCCACAGGACCACTTTAAAAGTGTCCCATTCTAGGGTCCTAGTCGGTGTAGTGCCTGTGTTTTCAGCAAAGTAGTGTTGGATGGTGTCTGACTGCTCGCGGCGGAACACTGGGTCCATAAGGTAGTCTTTGGGGAGGCGCCACATAGGGATCGGTGGTACGGGTGGCCGCCATACGAGTGTTACGATATGCGCGTCGTGATCTGAGATGACCCTGCCCAAGTAGTCCGAGTGTCTGATGCGTGGCAGGAGAGACTGTGTGCACATGAAATGATCCAGACGGACTCTTAAGTTGTGAGGTATCGAGTGAAAGGAATATATTTCGGTGGTCGGGTGTGTGTGTCTCCATGCGTCCGCTAGGGACCAGTGGGCAGTCCAGGCACGGAATGCGGCTGTGTGCATGTGGGCTGGGGAGTGTGTGGTGGGGGGTAGGATCTATCCAATGCGAGGTCTAGGGAGCAATTGTAATCCCCTCCTAGTATCCACGGGGAATGTGTGAATCCCGCCAGGGTATTTGTCAGGGTCTCCCAAAATGGTGTCTGATCTATATTAGAGGCGTAGATGCTGCCTACAAGGATGGGCTGCCCATCCAATAACCCTTGTAGTAGCACGAAGCGGCCCTCGGGGTCCACACCTCTACCGGTCTCGCGAAAGGGCACACCGGGCCGGATCCAGATCAGTGCTCCTCTCGCGAAGGCGGAGTAGATTGCGGCACAGAAAATGCTGCACCATTTTTTCTGGAGTTTGCGTAATTCCTCTTTAGTGAGGTGGGTCTCTTGGAGGGATATGATCTGTGCCTGCTGCCGCTTAATATACGCATAGATCGCATAGTGTTTCCTGGCCGTGTGCATCCCCCGTACATTCAGGGTTAAAAACTGGAAGTCTGCGTGTGCCATGTTGGATACGTAGTTGTGTCCTGACAGCTCTGGGCCACTGGGGGAGTGGTGTCTTCTATCTCTAGCTGATGGATGTTGCGTGCGAAGCTGTGTAGAGTTGTCAGTTTGCGCCCCTGCCCTGTAAATGGGAGGTAATGAGAGACCATGGTATATGGGGTTGGTGAACTAAGAACTGGGGTCGGGAAACAGTCCCAATACTGGGGACCCATCGCTGGGAGCGATACGTCCAAACTGGCGTTCTGGAGGAAGGAGAGCGTGAACAAGAAGTTAACAACTATGGGGCGGTGGTGCGTGCATGCGAGGGTGATTCTTGGGCGGGTCTGTGAAGGATCAGTGTGCGTCATCTGGTCCCTGGCAGTGTCGGAATATTGTTACTTGTGTAGCGGGGGAGGACTGCAGTTGTGAAGAGGTCTCAACCATCTGCTAATAGGGCTACCCTGCGTCTGTGTGTTGCAAGAGACTGAGGATAGTGTTTCCATGGTAGTCTCCATTGTGTCACCTTGCGTGCTCTCTAACTCATGAGATCTGGGGGCATATGTATCAAACGATTTTATATTCGCAAATGCTGCGATTCGCAAAAAAACAGCGTTTGCGAATACAAAATCTCAAAACGCGATGTATGAGCCATTTTCTCATCGCATTATTAAGGAATCGCTAATTTTGTGATTCCTTAATTTTGTGTAAGCATTTAAGGAATCGCAAATTGCGATTCCTTAAATGCTATGTAACAAGCACCCAAGTTGTGCGATTTATCCTTAGAAATCGCAAATTACCACCAACTTCAAGTTGGTGGTAATTTGCGATTTTTTTGAAAAATGCACTTTTTGGCATTTTTCAAGTTGCCATGTGGCGCACATACATGCCCTTAGGGCATGTATGTGCGCCACATGCGCACACATGCTCATTTCAGGGGTGCATCAGGGTGTCCTTATGACACCCTTGCACCCTTGAAATTATTCTTAATTTGCGATTCTCTAATTGCGAATCGCAAATTGAGAATGACTTCCCATTCATTCCTATGGGCCTCCTGGCCCATAGGAATGAATGGGAAGGTATTCCTTAATTGCGATTTCGCAATTTGCTAATCGCAATTAAAGAATAACAAGAAATCGCAAAATATTTGCAAATTTTTAAATACATCCCGTTTTGCGATTCTCTAATAGCAATTATCATAAAATCGTTATTTGAGAATCGCAATAACGGATTTTGATATATATGCGCCCTGCTGTCTGGGGGGTGACTTGTGGTAGGGTGATGAAGTCTCCCTTAGATGATGCTTCTTCACTATCTTCTTTACCCGCTGAGGAGAACAGGCGCGGGGCTCTGTCCATGTCATCTGAGGGTGGTGAGGCCAGTAGTGCTGTCACGGTTCGTAGAGCGTCTCGATGTTCCTGCATGATTTGCTCCAGATCCGGGGCGTCTAGTGCGGGGCTCCGTGCTATGGTGTTCCCACCATTGCGCCCCTTGTTTGGGTTACGTTTCCTTGGTCGTGGCGCCCTGTGTCTCTGTCCTCGTACGGTTCCTGACCTGGGTAGCTGTGGGCAATGCAGGTCCGCCCAGTCCCTCGCTTCCTCGTGCATGTAAAAAATAAAGCAGAGTCGTTGTAGATAATTCTGAGTCTGGCGGGAAATAACAGGGAATATTGAATGTCATTTGCCCGTAGCCACCGTTTCACTTCCAGGAAGAGAACTTTCGCCCGTGCATAATCTGGAAAGACCATCACCTGTTTGTCCTCGACCCGGAGGGGGCCCATTCGTCTAGCAGCTCCGAGCACTGCATCCCGGTCTCTGAAGTGGAGTATTTTCGCTAACATCGGTCGGGGGCGCTCCTGGCTGGGGTCTTCGTGCCGGGACTCTATGGGCGCGCTCAATGGAGAAGAAGGCCGAACGGTCGGTAGCTGGGGTAAAAGATTTCACCCATGCTTCCATGTGCCCCACCGGGTCTTGCCCTTCGATTCCTTCCGGTATCCCGAGCACAGGTATATTACAGCGCCTTGAGTGTCCTTCTAGGTCGACCATTCGTTCCTCCATTGTAGATAGGCGGGTCAGGACATCGCGGATTGTCTTTTGTTGGTCTTGTACTGCAGGTTGCAAGTCCGCCATGATCTTTCCCCCTTCGTTGACCTTGTCGGCCAGCTTTCGGTGGTCGTCTTTGATGAGGCTGATGTCAGTCGTTAGAGTGCCCAGCCTCTCCTCCATAGATACCCTATAGAGTTCTATGGCTGCCAATACTCGGTCCAGTTTATCCGATATGGACAGGTCGGGCGGGGTCGCTGTCAACTTGGTCCCCGTCTTGGGCTGTGGCATATTTTCCGGTGCCGTCTCTGGCACCGCGGTGGTTTGCGTGGCCCTAGGTTTCCCCATCGTGCCTCCTGGGGTGCCTTGTCTCTCTTGGATCCATGTGTTGTGGTGCTGGGGTCCGGAGGACACTATGCAGGGCCTTTCCTCCTCTGATGCGGGTTCTGGGTAAGCTCTGATCCCCGTCTGCACCACTGGGCGAGGCGAGTGCTCCAGCTGTCCGATCTGGGGGTGTTTTCCTCTGACCGCGCTCTGTGGTGAGCACCGTGTGGGTCACTCAGTGGGGCACAGCCGTCGTGGGCGTTGGCACCTCCCTCCTTCCCCATCCGCCACCTTTGTTATTAGGTGAGTGGTATAGTCGGAGGGGCCCAGGCCGGTATGGCTCCCTAACATCCTGTGGGGCCGATGGGCAGCGTATTATGTCGCACTCTCTGTGGCCAGTTGACTGCTAAGCAATGCTCTGGGTTCCCAGTGGCCTATCAATTCGCCATCTTAGGGTCAGGCATTTGTCATCTTAGGTCTCGGTGGTGGGGGGGTACCAGCCACACTCCCCGGTACCAGGCAGCCCCGGGGGGGTTACCCCCACCACTCACCGTCTTGAAGGCTGCGTTGGGCACACCCAACTGATTCGGTTCACTGCTCTCTCCCACGGGAAGCTCAGTAGTCGGGTTCGCCGGGTGCCATGTTGGGGTCAGGCAGCCTGGTCTCAGCGGTGCTCCGGTGGCCTACGGCCCAGGAGGGAGAATCACCTCGGTGCCCCTGGTCTACATCTGCCCAGCACGCTTCCTCCTCACGGTCTCCACCGGCTGTGGCAATCTGGTGCGTCTGTTCGTCACCGTCCGCTGTGGCTTATGAGGTAGGGGCTCGGTGACCTGCCCAGTGTGCGGGGGTTTTCTGCGGCGTCTCGTCCGTCAAGTGCAGCTATCAGGCACACAGGCTGCTCCCGGTGCTTCACGGCCCGGTCTTCCTGGTCTCGAGAGTGGCGCCTCGGGATGTGTCTCACTCAGCGCATCCAGCCCCTTGGATATCGGACAAAATCGCGGGCGGCCACCATCTTACCGCTCGGCCCCGGGTCCCCCAACGGCTCTGCTCTGTTCGCTGTCCCGGTCTGGTTCAGAAGGGGCTCCGCGTCGGCAGATGCCCCATGGGTTCCGATTGCCGAATTTCTGTTTCTGTGCCAGGTTCGACGCTGTGAAGTGGCTGAAATGTCCGCCTGCCGTGGAGCCTTAGCAAGGCACGACCACCATCGTAGCCCGCTTGGCCACGCCTCCAAGGACTGCACCGCCTATAAGGGCAACTGTTCTTGAGGACCTTGCTAGTCCCCCTCACTAGCCCCCTGGCGGAGTTGATTGCCTCAAATACTTCCAACCGACCGCATTGACACTTACCTATGTGTCCAATTTGTCAACTTTGCCCAAGGCTTGTTCGTGATTGAGTAAAATTGCATTGATTTATTATTATTACTTGTAAAATCTATATCTCCGGAACCCTCCAGTGGATCTTTTTCGTTCTGCCATTTACATTTTTTATAAAATTACAGTCTATTTTTATAAATTGGTGTTGGATATCTTGAGTGTTTTGTCGATTTCTTCTTCCATTCTTTTGGTGTTGTTTAAATGCTTAAGCCTTGTTCTTCTGTGTAAGCCTTGCTACTCAGTGCCACAGCTACCCAGGATTGAGCTGTGAGTTTGACAGATGAAACCTAAAGGGGTTGGTGAGTGTATTACATGGTGAGGTTACACTACCACACCATATAATATACCCCATTTCTTCACATTGGTGCCCGGCGGTGAGATCCAGAACTTGTGTTTAGCAGTATAAAAGAGTTGTTGAAGTTGAGACATCTGAGAATCCACATAGATGGAAACATAGAAGAGAAGTTCTTGCTCCCAAAAAGTATTTTCTGTGGATGTTGTTGAACTTCAAAATACTATCTCCCAAAAAGTTGCTAAAACTTTCCCAAAGGAGTGTAGAAGAGTTTCTGAAAAGTTTAGCAACGTTTCCTACAAGTTCAAGTAAAGGAAAAAAAATCCACAAAGTTTGGAACCCAGCTCAGGAGCCACTTCTAGACAAAGAAGACATGGAGCTGGAATAGGCAAATATTTCCTCATACAACAGGGATGATCTGAGGACATTTTGTGCAGAGAGAAAAATCATCATGTGAGCTAAAGCCAATAGACCTGCATTGATTAAAACTCTGAGAGTCTGGGAGGAGGCTCACAGGGTACCTCCATGCTTGAGGAAAAATGTAGTGGGGGTGAAGAGGAGGCGGACGACAATCACAGCCTATTGAGTGGAGCCAGTGAGGCAGGTAGAAACCTACCCCCTTGGAGGGCCCAAGAGGGTCCACTGGGCTCCCAGCCTGGTTGGCACTGAACACAGCCAGAGGTCTATACAGAAGAGCATGGCAGCCCTGGACTGAAAGAAGTTTGGCCCTAGAGGAAAGGAGGGCAAGGCTGAGCTTTGAGCCCATAGAAGATGGTGGCAGCAAATCTGGAGGTGCTGGCTTAAGGTTGCCCAAAGGGATTGGCCCTAGTTATGTTCCAGGTGAATGACATTGAAAAGTGGACGGCCTCATTTGAGAGAGCTTTCAAGATGAGGAAGATGGGGACACAACACTGGTGAACACTTCTGTGAGAGTTAGTACCAGGGGTTGGTAGATATAGTCTACTCACACTAGAGGAGGAGGTAGCTGAATCCAACACCTACACGATGGCAGCCCATGATTAGCTTTTTGGGTTACTGCCTGAAGAGTATAAGCTGAAGTTTAGGTCCCTTCAGAAAGGTAACACACAAACCCAGGTAGATGTCATTGACACATCAGTAAAGGCACTGGATGGGTGGATTAAAGGCAACAAAGTGGATACATTTGAAGGGCCCTACACTCTGTTGGTTAAGTAGCACATTCTAGTGAACTATCATTCAGAGAAATTGCACCAGCAACTAGTGGAGTCTAAGCTGTCTAGCCCCAAGGAACTGGGCAAGATAGCTAACGAGTAGGTAAGAACCAGAGTCCCCAAAAAGATCCTGAGTAGTGCCCAGAATAAAGGTGGTCAGGCCCCCTATCAGGAGAAAGAGGGGGGGAATGATAAAAAGACAGATAGCCAAATAAGTCCCGAAAAACAGCCCATAAGCATGGGGGGGAGCCCGAGCCACATTCCAAATAAGTCCCGAAAAACAGCCCATAAGCATGGGGGGGAGCCCGAGCCACATTCCAGTCAAAGGGAAGGGGGTATAAGGGAAAGACATTTGACCCCTTGAAAGCAGAGGGTACAGAGAGGCCACCCTAGTGTCCTTGTGTGGTAAGATCATTGTGCCTTTGGCCTACTGGTCTCCTGGCATGAAGAAGTATAGGTAGTAGCCAAAAGGGGGGGGGTGGAGGTGAAGCTTCTATGGGATACAAGTGCCAGTATAACCGTGGTCATGGATAAACTGGTTTTCCAAGACCAGATCCTACCTGAAGAAATGAACAAGACTGTCAATACTGACAATGTCATAAAGCCACACCCTATGGCTGCTGTGGTTGACTTTGAATGGGGAGGAGTTACTGTCCCAATGAAAGTTGCATTGTGCCCTGCTATCCCAGTTAAGTGTTTGCTGGGCAATGGCTTAGAGAATTCTGCTTGGGCAGAAGTAGAGAAGAGGACCCATGCAACCATGCCCAGTCTACCTGAATAGGTATCTGTCACAACCAGAGCACAGAAAACCCTAAGAGAGAGTCAAGGTATCCTTGGAGCCTGAAACTATGGACCAAGTCCCTAAAGCCAAGAGGAGGGGCAGGAAGGCTAGCAGCCCAGCCTCCAAACGTCCACAGGATCAGAAGAATCCCAACAGGGGAAGGCTTAGTGCCTGAAGAAGAACTGCCCCTGTAAACTTGGTAGATGTGGCAGAATTTCAAGAAGCAGGGGATCCCTCCAGTGAGAGCCTGAGCAATGGACACAGGATCTGTGCCACTCTAGAAGATCCCTAACAGTTAGCTGTTAAACAGGCACAAGGGGATACCAGTGGTACCCATAAGGTATACTGGGAGGAGGGGTTCCTGTACAGTGAACCAAGATACCCTAAACCAGGGGCTTCTAGGGTACTGGTGGTCCCTCAATAGTACAGGGAGTTTCTCCTTAACCTGGCACCTGGGGAAGATCAAGACCTGAGAAAGGGAGGTCAACCACTTTTACTCACCCCAGATGTCTGAGTTTTGTCACTCCTGTATGTGTCATATAACACAATTACTAAACAAAGAGTGAGTTAACTGTGATAATCGGCCTGTCGGGAGTGATGCACAATGCTTGTCCTTCCATAACTCTGATGCTCAACCAAGCGAGTTGTACACAGCACTCATTCTAGAGGAAGACCAAGGGGAATGGGACAAAATAAGAAAATAGCCAACCACTGACTGTATGACAGCTTCCTTGTAACACCCTTCAGGCTCTTCTGTCATCTGCCTCTCAGTGTGTGAGTGCCTGAACAACAACAAGCACAAAAATGTTGTTTTTTCTGAAAAAAACTTTTACAGCTTTTGATTTAGAGTTTCAATCATTTTCATTTTCTCTCTCAATCTAGACTCATTATAACTGTTAATTTACGTGAGAATCCTTTCAAACATTCGTTCTTTGTCTTCTAGTTATTTCTTGACTAGAATTTAACTAGTCTCTGGATACAGCACATGGTGTGTAGTTTCCTTAATGTCTCTCTAGGGTTAGCGCAGATTGCGCGATACCCCAAATAGTAATTAAGTACCTTGTAAATAATCAAGTACCTTCTATTTTTGCCTACCAAGTTCTTTTACTGATGCTCAATTATGATTCGTTTGTCGCAAATTTCTGACTTGCATGCACGCATTAAGGAGATAAACATCAAATATACTTAGCTTTTGCTTGTCTCTTTTATCTTTTGCAGATCACCAAGAACTCTCTCCAGGAAGTGAAAGGTTTTCAGAGGAAGAAGATTTACTGGGTAGGTAAGCAGGGTCAGTGGGAGAAAGATGGGTGATGTCTTCATTGGAACTCAGATTGCCTAGCAAAGGGTGTGGCCAAGGGAGTGGTATTTATACCTTCCTGAAATCAGAGATGGATGCCACCATCCCATGGCTGTTTTCAGAACCTTCTGGCTTGTTCCAGAACACAACCAAAGGCAAAAAGTACCTGGCCTCCATCCAAATCTCTACAAATAGAGTCTACAGTTCAATTTGGCCACAAGAAAACAATTTTTAAAAATTGGAAATATGACAATATTTTTTATTTAATTTTTCATGTATTACTTTGCATGCATAATCCATAAATAGAAGGTCATAATTGTAATCATCCATACAGTTAAACGAAGTCCTAGCCACCACACAATTGAGAATAAATACCACACTATTGTTCAAACTTCATGCACACCACTCATACCATGACAATATACTCACCCAACAACAATATAAAACATCCCATATATAGAGCCATAGAAAGACATACTGCTCGTTACTCCTAAGTGTGGTTACAAGAATGTATTATCATAATGGTATTTCTTAGTATCAGTGTGCCAATGGAATCCATTCATGATATACCAAGGCAACAATATGTATTTTTCATAATAAGTTATGCTTCTTGTACATTCGGGGTGAACATAATATAAATTTCAGTCCCTTATAGGTGTCAAGATGGCTCTAGTGCTGGTGCAGATGCGCGTGCGGTGAAAGATGATCAGATGACCACCCATATTCTTCAGGGCACAAAATGATGACCCAAAGGAGTAAAACACAGACCGGGGAGGAAGGAGATCAGGATGACAGATAAGGGGCTTGATTACATTGTTGTATGAGGGTTTGAAATACTTGTTTTGATTCTCCTTTCCAAGTAAATGTAGATCCTTTTCTCAAGAGGTGAGTGATGAATTGAATGAAGGCTGAAATTTTTTAATGAAACGCTTGTAAAAAATTGGCAAATCCTAGAAAGCTTTGAAGAGCTTTTACAGTTCTCATCCATTCCTATGAATTCAGGATTTAAGATATCCCCTAAAACCTCTATTTCTGAGATGAGATGTGAAATTGGCCCTTTTCAAGTTTTGAAAACAGTTGATATTCCCTCAATCGACTCAAGAGACCTTCACATGACCAATCTGTTCCTGAGTATATTAAACTGTTGTCAATATTGACAATACAAAATACATCTATACTCGTAGTAAATCATCCATTAATTATTAGAAGGCTGCTGGGCCATTTCAGAATCAGAAGGACATGACCTGATACTTGAACAGGCCAAATTTGGTCCTGAATGTGGTCTTCCATTCATCGCCCTGCCGGACTCTAACAAGATGGTAAGCGCCTCTGAGATCCAACTTGGTAAAAATCGTCGCCCCTTTCAACTGATTCAGCAACACCGGTATTAGAGGTAGAGGATACCTATCTTTTAATATCATCCAATGTATACACTTGCGTAACTCCCCACCCTTCTTGGGCACAAAGAAGAGAGGAGTGGAAGCTGGGGATTGATAGGGTCGGATAAACCCTGTTGCTAAGTTCCAAACTAGATACTCTTGCAAATGTTGGGTCTCTGGCTCAGTCAGGGCATTGATCCTCCTGCATGCAATTGTTGCCTCAGGGACTAGATCTATCTGGCAATCATACTCTCTATGTGGAGGCAACTGACTAGCTATTTGTTTATCAACACTTTCTGCTGATCTTTATTCCATTCCGGAAGAGTACTAATACAATAAATCTGAGATTCAGCTCTTATATAAGTGTAGGCATTTGGCCATGTTTTCTTGGATCTTGAATTACTAACTCTTTTACACAATGTTTCTCACAAAAATCCAAATTCATTAGTACCGACCATGCTGCCCACTAAACTGAGGGATTGTGGAATGTTAGCCAAGGCATTCCCAATATCAGCCTACATTTTGGTGCACCGATTAGATCAAATCTAATGTGTTCAAAATGATCCTAACCAATTCTCAAAATTACCGAACACGTATGGTAGAGAACTGGTCCAGATGTCAAAGCAGTTCCGTCCACTGCCTTTACGGGCTCCAGTATGTCTTTCCTGATACAAGGAATTTGTAACTGTCTGGCAATTTCTGATTGATAACATTCCCAGTGGCCGCAGAATCTAGCAAAGCTGGAATCTCTAGTTCCTGACCATCTGGTAACTTAACTTGGACGCTAATGTTAAAATGAGCTATACATCTTTTTGGGTATTGGTCAGCACCGTAGAGATCTCAGTAAAGGCCTCTCTCGGATAAGGGGTCTCAAATTTATTGGAGAGAACAAGTTTTCCAAATCCTCCTTGATATTGGAACCTGTTAGCACCACTGCCTGATTTTTACTTTCAGCTACTTTGGTTCTTGCCAAAAATTCTTAATAAAACGCCCTCCTTTCACACAGAACATACACAATTTGAATCTTCTTCTCTTTTCTCACTCGTCTGTGGTCAAACGACCTGTTGTTCCATTAGTTTGCATTGGCTGTACACCATTTCAGCTTTTGCTCCATTCATCGATTACAGATTTGTTTGATCGTATCACAATCACCTCAGACTCTGATCGAGGCCTATCTCCTTTTTGTTCTAACAGATTGTGATTACGTTGTACAGTTAACTCTATCAAGTACTCACAATTTTCTGGAAGATTCAAAACTTGTGCAAATACATCTTTCAGTTCAGTCCTTGGTTTAAAAGCGATGCTCTCTTCCTAATTGGCCACTTGGTCTCAACTATCAATCTGTTAAAGGTTGTAATGTAGGTTAAAAGATCTTGCGACCCTCGCTTTAGAATGATAAGATCTATATCTAAGGAGAGATCATGGGTTTTCCTGTTAAATAGTTTTTTCATTTCTGCACAGACGTTAGTAAAATTATATAGAATATGGTAATCTCTTTCAATAATGGGAATTGACCAACTAGTGACATTTCCCCCAGGTAGGACAGCACAAAAGCTGTCTTGGTCTGTTCTACAGGGAACTCATTTGGTTTACACAAAAAGTGAAGCTTACATTGATTAATAAAAATGCCAAATTTCTTTAGACCCCATTAAAACACTTGTGGGGCTAATGAAACTACAGGTGGTTAAAGAACATGAATAGAACTGGAAGCAGTCTGTGCAGGAGAAGAAGTAGTTGTGTGATTAGACAATGTTGCAGAATCTACCAATGGAGGAGGCAGAGTTTAAGGTTTTAGAGTTACTCCAGCTCTCCAGCTACATGTCTCAGTTTTCTGCTGACGGGACAAACCTGTCACTTCTCGTCGAATTGCACCTAACTCCTTTCTTAAATCCTGACTTTCAACCCAAGAGGCTTGTACTTTTTGTTGCAAACTGGTGATGGTTTTCAAACTAGTAGTTTAAACTCGGTTGGTGTCCATCGCTCAGGCCAAGAAGTTAAATTTGGTCTAGGCAATCTATCAGATACCATTATTACTGAAGAGAGAGTGACTAACCTGTGATAACCGGCACAGCAGTAGCGATGCATGATGTTTGTCCTTCCAAACCCCCTGATGCTCAACCACGTGAGTTGTACACAGCACTCATTCTGAAGGAACACCAAACAGAATTGGGGAATGAGACAAAATAAGAAAATAGCCAATCACAAACTGTATGACAGCTTCCTTGTATCACCCTTCAGGCTGGTTTGCCATTTAGCTCTCAAATATGCAAGTGCCTGAACAACAACCTCTTAAGCGGATGACACTCAAGTTGTAGTGTCAGCCCTCACCAATGATCCTGTGCTGTCATCTTGATTTCAGGACTTCATGAAAGCAATCAGTTCATGGATGAACTGGCACTGCCTGAAGCTTAACTCTGATAAAACAGAGGTTATTACGTTTGGCAATCTTTCCCTTCTTTGGTCACCCTCCTGGTGGCCAGAAGACTTAGGCTCCTGCGCTCCAGTGCCCAAGACTAAAAGCCTAGGAATACTCATTGACAATAAGCTTAACTATGATGCTTAGGTCTCTGGAGTAGTCTCCTAATCCTTTTAAACCCTCAGGATGATAAAGAAAATTCTGCCCTGCATTCCAGCTAATACCATAAAATAGTCATCACCACCCTAGTGCTATCCAAGCTAGACTCCTGCAACTGTCTTTTTATGACTCTCCAGGAAAAAGACAAACTTCAGCTAGTTCAAAACGCTGCGACTCTATCTCTCCTGGTATCCTAAAGCTCCACTGGCTCCCAGTAAGGAGCTGTATTAAATATAAAGCTCTGTGCATTGCCCACAAGGCACTGCATAATTCTGGCCATGAGATTCTTAAGCATAAATTTCAATGGTGCACCCCCAGAAGTGATCTACGTTCCTTGGGTGCCAAAACTCTCACAATCTCCAGATTCAGAAAACCTAACTGGGGAGGAAGAAGCTTTGTTATTGGTACAACCAAATTATGGAACAGTCTGCTCCCTCACATCAGAGCCGTCCCTACCATAATAAGCTTCAGGAAAGAACTTAAGGCCTGGCTTTTCTGAAACTAAGCGCGATTCAGCTTGTACTCATGTCCAGTTAGCGCCAAGACACCTTGGGGTATGAGCGCACTCTATAAATTTTAATAACATAACAAATACTCCTTTTTTTCTAAAAAAAAAAAAACTGTACAGCTTTTGATTTATAGTTTCAATCATTTACATTGTCTGTCTCAGTCTAGACTCAATATACCTGTTAATTTGTATGAGAACCCTTCAAAACAATAGTTCTTTCTCTTATAGTTGTTTCTTTACTAGAATTAAACTAGTCTCTGGATTTGGCACACGCTGTGTGGTTTCCTTAATGTAGCTCTCTGGTTACTGCAGATTGCAAGATTCACCGAATAAAGTACCTTGTACATAATCAAATATCTTGCATTTTTGCCCCCATGTTCTTTTACTGATGCTCAATTATGATTCCTTTGTCTCAAATTCCTGACTTTCATGCGTGCATGAAGGAGATAAGCATCAAAAGTACTTAGCTTTCGCTTGTCTCTTTTATCTCTTGCAGATCGTCGAGAACTCACTCCAGGAAGCGCAAGGCTCTCAGAAGAAGATTTCCTGGATGTGCATTTAAGCTGGGTTGGCGGGAGAAACATGGGAAATGCCTTCAATGGAACTCACTTTGCCTAGCAAAGGGTGTGGTCCAAGGGAGTAGTATTTATACCCTCCTGAAATCAAAGATGGCTATCACATGGCTGTTTTCAGAACCTTCTGGCTTGTCCCAGAACATTCTGGCTTATTCCAGATGGGCTGCCATGTCCTGGCAATGTCTGTTTGCTGGCTTGTTCCAGAACCTTCTGGTTTGTTCCAGATATATTGCAATGTGCTTTCAAAGTCTATTTATAAGCGATTAGTTCATAACATTATTTCCTTTTAACAGCAGTCTTAGATTATGTTTGTTCATTACAGTTGTATTACATTTTAACACTTGTGACTCCATCTTGCCCTCAAAGCTTTGGGAACCATCTTTTTGCATCCCCCGAACGTACCCAAAAAGACCAATTCCCTGGGATGTTCTACGAAAAACCGGACTCGCAAAACTGGGTGGCAATGACAGTGTGACCTGCCAAGCCAGTGGCAAAGCAGGAAGCAAGCCAAAGGCTCCCCTCATTCAACTACCTATCCCCACCCTTTGAGAGGGTGGAGATAGGTATTGTTGGTCCCCTAGACTCACTCACAGCTTCAGAGAACAGGTTCATCCTAGTGGTAACTGGAAACTGCTTCTAGATATCCTGAGGCTATTCTACTTATGACAGTCACTGCTCCTGCAGAGCCCTCCTTGGAATCTTCTCCAGGGTTGGGTTCCCTAAGGAGGTTCAGACAGGGGCACACATTTCATGTCTGCCAATCTAAAGGCAATGTGGGAAGAATATGGGGTGACTTACAATCCAGTTGACTGGGGGTGAGTGCTTGCAATGTTCAACACTCCGTCCATCATCCCTTTTGGTTTTGCTGTGACTTACAATCCACCATCCCATAACATGCCCAAGGCATTGGTTTAGTTGAGAGATTCAACAAAACCATAAAAGGCATGATCATGGGATTTTCTGAAAAACTCATGAGGAGATGGGACATTTTCCCCCACTCCTATTTTTTGCCTACAGGGAGGTCCGTCAAAAACGAGTAAGCTTCAGTCTCTTTGAACTACTCTTTGGACACCCTGTGAGAAGTCCACTCAGCTTGGTTAAGAAAGGATGGGAGAGACCCCTCAAAGAACCTAAACAGGACATAGTGGATTATGTGCTTGGCCTTCACCCCAAAATTGCAGAGTACATGAAAAAGGCAAACAAACATTTGGTGGCAAGCAAGGAGCCTGTCAAGCACTGGTATGATCACAATTCTTCTATGGTAGAATACCAGCCCAGACAATTGGTGTGGGTCTCGGAGCCTGTAGCACTCAGGGCGTTACTGGACAAATGGACTGGGCCCTACCCATATCTTAGAGAAGAAGGTGTAAGTCGCCTACTTGGTGTGCTTGGGTACTCCCAGGAACCCTCATAAGGTGATCCATGTGAATAGGCTCAAGCTACATCATGAAAGGGCAGACATCACCATGTTGATGGCAACAGATAGATGCGAGGAAGAAGATAGTAACACTCTCCCAGACCTCCTATCTACTAATGCCCAAAGGGGAACTGTGGAGCGAGTAGTTCTCTTCCCCACACTGAAAGACCAGCAACAAAGTGACTGCTATCAATTGTTGAGGCAGTTTACTGGACTGTTTACTCTGACCCCTGGTCTGACAACATAGTGTACTGTTGATGTGGACACCGGTGACAGCTTGCCTGCCAAGAGTAAAATGTATAGATTTTCTGACCAGGTCAAGGTTGAGGTTGCCAAGATGCTGCAGCTGGGGGCGATTGAGCTCTCCAGTAGTCCATGGGCCAGTCCGGTGGTACTGGTGCCCGAACCCAGTCTCAAAGGGGGGGGGACCCAATATGAAGTTCTGTGTGGATTACAGGGGCCTCAATCCAGTCACTAAGACGGATGCCCACCCCATTACAAGAGCTGAAGAGGTCATTGATATATTGGGGACATCTACATATCTGATCACCTTTGACCTGACATCAGATTATTGGCAGACTGCCCTCACTCCAGAAGCCATGGAGAGTTCGGCTTTCTTCACACCTGAATGCCACTTTCAGTTCAAAGTGATGCCTTTTGGGTTGAAGAATGTCCGAGCATGGGGTTTGGCAGCGAATATATAGCCTGAGTCAAATTACTATACTATCAACCGAGGGCCAGAGTATGGAACGGGGGACAGGTATTGGATACTATAAAGATAGAAAGGGGCACTAGCCAAGGGTGCCCGTTATCCCCATTGCTTTTCACTCTGGCCATGGAACCCCTGGTGGTGCGACTGAGAAGAGATATGGAACCATGGGGTATAGTGGTGGATGGTTGTACGCACGTGGCCACCATGTATACAGATGATGCACTTCTCCATGTCAGGGAACCAGAAGGGGCAATCCAGGCGGCTTGGAAAGTATTAGACTCAGTTGGGTCATCCTCTGGCCTCCGAATCAACTGCCAGAAAACAATACTGTTCCCACTTGCGGCTTTGGCACGGTGGACACCTCAAGATCTTCCTGCGGTTGGTATAGATTGGAGGTGTGATCGATTTTGTTACCTTGGTATACAGATTGCCCATCAACCGGAGTCTCAGTTTGATCTGAACATGGGAAAGTCCTCACAGGACTGCGGGCATCGATAACATTCTGGAACAGGTTACCGCTGTCGGTTGTGTGGAGAGTGGCAATATCAAAGATGGTGCTCTTGCCCCGCTGTCTCTATGTACTGCAGAACTCCTTTTGTAAAATCCCTAAGTCCATGTTTGACACCCTGAATGGTCCCATGGTCTCACTAGTGTGGGCTGGTAAACGGAGCAAGGCCAAATTGGAAACACTCAAACTGGACATGGATATGGGTGGCCTAGGATTGCCGGAACTCAGACTATATTACATAGCTGGATTATTGCAATATGCAGCACAATGGTGCATGGGGGAACGTACAGTCGAGCCGGACTTGCTAGGGAGATGGAATGAGGGGACGCAACTACAGGGGTTCCTAATGATGGGCTCAAGGGTTCCTAGAGAGTGCCCGCACATAATTCGACAGGTTACGGAAGTTTGGGAACAGGCTGTGGTACTGATTCTCCGAAGAGCTTCGTATGCTAGTGCACTACCCCTCTGGTGGTTGAGGGGATTTCAAAATATTCAGGAGACCATGGACATTTCTAGGTGGTATGAGGGGAGATGTGAGTCAGAGGGAGATCTATACCAGAATGGAACGTTTCTGACCTTTAGCGAAGCACAGGACTGGTTCCAAGTGCCATCCGGGCACTTTCTGCAATATGCTAAAATATCACGTACTGTATGCAAGATGTGGACAACATTCCCAGACGAGCCGAGGGAGTCCTATATGTTGATGATGATGCTGGACCAAGGCTCCAGCAGGGGTTTCATCTTGCATATATACAAAGCACTAAAGGAAGATCGGGGGTCCAACGTTACCGTAATTAGAGCAAAGTGGGATGAGGACCTACCCATCCCGCTGACTGATGGTGAGTGAAAGAGGGCGCTGGCACAGGTAGCCGATGCAACAGGTAAAGCGCAATTTAAACGTACTCAGTTTTATTATTTACACCGTACATGTCTGACCCCACAACGCCGTTGCACGATTCACCCCGGGATCGTCCTCTTCCTACCGCGTTACGGCATGGACCCTGCCACATTCCTACATTACATATGACCTGGAGCTGCTTGTGCTTACAGCAGTACTGGAATCGAGTGGTGCAATCTCTTCGCACAGCAACAGCAATGCGAATTGAAACCTCCATTAAACAATGCATCCTAGGAGTACTCCTAACACCCAAGAAGGGAACTAAGATAATATACAAGTTTGCGTTGCTTGGACTGGTCCTAGCAAAAAGATGGATAGCGATCCACAGGATCCGCCCTGCCCCACGTGGGATAGATGGAGGGATGACCTGTGTGAGTGGGGTGTGGCTGAGGAGTGCCGTCTTAGAGCAGTTAGAACAAACAAGAATGCAGAGAGTAATCTATTAGATTGGGGTCAAACGTTAACAGAAGTGTCTGCAGCAACAACTCACAGTGAGAATGAAACCGCACACAGTTCACCATCCACTCAGCTCCCATCACCATCTAATGCAGCAACAACATAAGAGTTCTCTCACACGACAATCACACACATTTTGAACCAGTCTCATGTAAATTGCCAGATTGCCCTTATCAGGAATAGTGATAATTGCCGGTGGCTGCCAGTGAGGAAGGGGGAGGGGAGGAGGGGAGGTAGAGAAGGGAGTATTTACTTTTTTGATTGTCGTTCTTGTTCTATTGTTTTTATGATTAAGATTACTATTCAATCCAAAATGCACTGTTTCATAAAGTATTTTGGCTCACATGGAGTGAGTGCGAAGCAAAAGTGAAGTCATGTAATTAACCCATTGCAACAAAAACAACTGTTGAGATGTCAATGTATGTGCATGACAAATGTTATCGATCTCCTTTGATGCAGTGTTTAATAAAAACAAGTTACAAAGCAAAAAAAGAATGCACCGGACACTTTTTTTAGAGGTTGGTGAATCATGTGTCTGTCACATTTGCTTGTGTAAAGCGCTCTGATATCCGATACCTTCTGGTCAATTTCACGCTATATAAAACTCTGGAAAAAAATGTACCGTCAGGATTGGAAAGTTTCCGTGCAGCTTATATTGATGATATAGCTGTATTTAGCTCCACCTAGGCAAATCACCTGGTCCACCTCAAGGAAGTGCTTCAGGCCTTACAGCAGGCAGGCCTGACTATCAAGGCAAGTAAGTGCCAGATAAGGGAGGACTACGTTGCGTACCTGGGCCACCAAGTTGGTGGAGGCCATGTACAACCTCTCCAGCCCAAGATCCAGCCCATCCAGGCTTGGAGCCTCCTAAGATTCAGACCCAGGTCAGAGGCTTCTTTGGCCTGATTGGATACTATAGGAGATGCATGAAGGGTTATGGTACCATAGTGGCACTATTAACTGACTTGACCACAAAGAAGGAGACCAGAAAAGTTACCAGGATTGAGCAGTGTCAAAAGGCTTCTGACACTCTCAGAGAAGCGACGTGCTCAGCACCTGTCTTGAAGGCCCCTTGTTTTAGTAAAATGCTTTTTGTCCAGACAGATGCCTCAGAAAATGGGATAGGGGCTGTGTGTCCCAAGTAAATGATTGGGCCAAGATCAGCCAGTTGCCTTCATCAGCATGTGACTCCTTCTTAGGGAGAAGCATTGGAGTGCCAATGAGAGGCAAGCCTTTGCTGTGGTCTGGTCTCTGAAGGAATTAAGACCCTACATGTTTGGGACTCACTTCAAGGTTCAAACGGACCACAAATCCCTCAAATGGCTAATGGAGATGACAGGAGAGAACTCTAAGTTGTTAAGGTAGTCCATTTCCCAACAGGGGATGGACTTCACTGTGGAACACAGACCTGGGACTGACCATGCAATGCCATTGCAGATGGCCTTTCCAGGTAGTTCCACTTAGATGATGAGAATCACCAAGAAAATGGTTAGTTGCTCATCACCCTTCGTCTGGGAGGCAGCCATGTAAGGAAAAGCCTCCTTTTGTATGGCCACCCCCAATTTTTTCGACTTATGTTGCTGGTTTTTCGACTCTGAGAGTGCACTGAGGCCTGCTAACCAGACCTCAGTGCCAGTGCCCTCAACCTAAAGTGTATGTCGAATTGGATGTACCCAATTGCAAATGGCTATTTATCTATACACCCCCTAGCAAATGGTACCTGAGAACCCATGGCATGTAAGTTAGAGGGGTACCCGAGGGCTTGCAGCACTGATTGTGCTATCCTGGAGTTCCCCCAAGTAAAACAAGCCCCCCAGTCCACTACTGCAGACTGGTAGACAGTTGTGCACTGCTAGCCCGACTTTGCTACTGAAATCAATGGCAAAGCCACCACTTCCCCTGAACATGTGTGTAAGTCACCCCTCTGACAGGCCTACCGAGCCCTAAAGGCAGGGTGCAATATATGCCACAGGCAGGACATGTGCTTTACATGTCCCGACAGTAAGACATGCAAACCTACTATTTTTCCGTGGAAATGTATTTATTTTATTTTATTTATTTATAAAGTTTTAAATACCCCCGAACAAGATCCCGCAGGATATCAGAGCGCTTTACAAAAGGAAGGCATGAAGGTAATATAACTATAAATGCAATATCGACATATAATAAGAATAACAAACATGAGTAATTCCAGGAAAAAGGGATCAGGGAGAAAAATACAGAAATTGGTACATAGCAGGCTACTAGGGGGCAAAACGATGAGGTAAAGGAGAGTAGCAACCAATGGATGTCTAACGGGTGTAGGTCCAGTCACTTAGAGCATATGATCCTAACCATTTTTACGCTAAGAACTTGTTCATTAGGAATCTTTTGGCTTCCAATTTGAAAGCAACCGTGGAGGAGGTTCTGCGTACTTCCAGTGGAAGAGAGTTCCAGATCTTCGGGGCAGCGCCGGAGAAGGCTTGGTGGCAGGTTCTTTTTTTGCTAAAGATGTGTGGTTTCAAAAGGAAAGTGTTAGCACTTCTTAAAGGTCTTCCACCCCCGGATAATTCAAGCTTTTGCGTGAAGTAACTGTGGGTTTTGAAGTGGATGGCTTTGTGCGCCAGACAAGCAATCTTTAGCTGAATTCGAGCTTCGTAGGGCAGCCATTTAAGGGATTTTAGGACTGGGGATATGTGCGCATTTCTTTTGGTACCTGTAACCAGCCTAGCCGCAGCGTTCAATGATGCCCTTAGTGGGGCCAGGGTATATTTGGGGAGGCCACATAGCGTAGTGCTGCCATAGTCTAGTCTCAGCAACACAAGCGCTTGGACAAGCTGCTTGAAATCAGTTTGAGGAAGGAAAGGTTTGATATTTCTGACTATCCTCATCAAGTGATTAGTTCCCTTACATACATTGTTGATGTAATTCTTCATGTTCAGGTGCTTTTCCAGGGTGATTCTGAGAGATTTGGCAGAGTCTATGATGAGGGGGGAGCAGTTGAAGGCAGTGAGGTGATTCAGCCAGAGGTCTAGTTTGGGGATGTGGCTAGGAGGGGACATGAGAAGGAATTCAGTTTTGGAGGTGTTGAGCAGTAGGTGGTTCTCGGTTAGCCAGTTTTGAGAGAGATTATGTTATCCAGGGAGGAGATTTTGAGATATAGTTGCGTATCATCTGCATACATATGGAAGAGAGTGTTCGGGGAATTTAATTTTTTCTTTAAACATCTTTTTATTGATTTTTTCTCATTAAGTACATTTAGCACATTATAAAGTTGTTCTGCATCATATCAAGTATGGACCAACAATACTGAGAACACTGTAATTGATGCATTTGTATAAAGAACAAATTATTACATATGGACATGCGGTCAACATTTACATCCTTACTCAGGCATGGACATGGTTGCCTTGTATACTTTTCTCGTTATCTCTATGTGCAATGACTGTATCAAGGGTCTGAATATGATGCCTGTTTAAGTGAACCATAACTAATAACAAAAGATAGAAAAGAAAATATCGCCATCTTTAGCTCGTGGCAGCCAATCCGTATTGCAGGTGTCGAGGAATATGAGGGTCAATACATTACAATTTCGGGAAGAATAATAGCGAAGTCTTGTGATGTGGCAGTGGTGTGCGGAGGGGGGTGTCTCGTTATCAGCTTGCTGCATGCGGCCCCGTCATGATTGGTGGCGGCGCATAACGCCATGGAGAGTAGGAGAGGGGGGGAAGTGTCTCACTGCGCTGGAGCCACATCAACGTCACTGGGGGGCTGTGAGTCTTGTTCTGCAATGTCTGGTCGTGTGAGCATTTTGAGAGTATCATCCCAGGCCTGCGCAATTGGGTGTTTGCGCAATCCCGCAGTTTCCTCCTTGTGCAGCGTTGCGCTCTCGGCTTGCACCCATATTGTAAGGGATTTCTCCCAGTTGGCCGGCGCTGGAGGGTCAGTGTGTTTCCATCGTTTCGTGATAAGGCGTTTTGCCATTATCAATCCCAGATCTCTGAATCTGGATATTACTTTATTCTTTTTCATCTGTGGGTATAACTCCAGCACGCAGGTTTCCCAATTAAACTGTAGTGGCGTCGCAGTACATTTTGTCAATGCGTCCACTACTGCGTGCCAGTAGTACTGTAGTGAGGTACAAGACCACAGCAATTGCAATAGATCAGCACCAATTAGTTTGCATCTGGGGCAAGCAGAAGTATCAAGGTGAAAATAGTCATTGATCTTATCTGGGGAAAGGTATGCCCTGTGTATTATGTATGTCTGGATAAGTTTAAATCTTGAGCTGCGTGGTATATGTGGAGCCGGCCACAATTGTTGCCCACTTCTTGTCAGTCCACAGCTGTCCCCTGTCTGCAGCCCACTTCTCGCGAAGTCTTGTATGCTTGTGGAATTTAATGAATTAGCTAAAGGTTCCAAGAACAGGTTGAAGAGTATAGGAGATAGGGCAGACCCTTGGGGGACCCCCATGAATACTGGAGAGGGCTGGGAGAGAGAGTGGTTAGCCTTGACTCTTTGTAATCTGTGGTGGAGGAAGGACGAGAACCATTGTAAGACCCGACCAGAGAAGCCCATCCTGTTCTTCAGAATGGATAGGAGGTTGTCGTGATTGACCATGTCGAAGGTGGAGGAAAGGTCAAGGAGGATTAGAAGGCAGGATTCATTTTGGTCAAGCATTTTTTAAATGTCATCCATCACGTGAGTGAGAGCCGTTTCAGTGCTCTGTCCCCTCCGAAAGCCTGATTGATGCTGGTCAAGGAGTTGGAAATTCTCTATGTGAGCACAGAGTTGGGATTGGATGCATTTTTCTAGGAGGTTGGCCAGGGGGGGGATGTTGGAGATGGGGCGGAAGTTGTTCAAGTCATCCCTATCTGCATTAGGTTTTTTAATATAGGTGAATCCTGAGCTGCTTTTAGGCAGTGTGGGATCGTGCCTTGAGACAGTGACGCGTTTACAATCTTTGTCCAGGTGGGGATGAGGACATTCTTGATTTCTTTGAAGACAGAAGGAGGCAACGGGTCGCTGTAGTGGTTAGATGGGTTGATACTCTGAAGAATCTTGTTAATGTCTTTTTCACTGAATGGAGTAAAGGAGTCCCATGATGCAGTGTTCTTGGTGTTTAGGCTGATAGATTTGAGCTTCTCTATGAGGTCGGGAGGTGGCGCGGACCCAGAGGATGGCAGTAGAGCCTTCTTAGATGCAAGTTCAATGTTGATGAGTCTTGATTTCTCGGTGAAAAAAATCAGCCAGTTCGTCGCATAAGGGTGTGCTGCCTCCAGGATTCGAGTGGTTTGGAGCTACCACTGGTTGCTGTTTAACCAGCTCAAAAAGTTTCTTGAGGCGGTTAGCGGCATGATCAAGTTGGTATCTGAAGTAATCTTCCTTCACTCTCTTGATTTGTTTGTTATAGGAGCTCCTAACATCTCTAAGGAAGTTTAGTTGGTCGCGGAGGGTTTGGCTCTCCAGGATCGTTCATCTGCCCTAAGGTTGCGGTGTTCCGAGTTTAAATTGTCATTGTACCACGGTTTGGATATTTTTGTTGAGGCGTTTTTTTCGTTGGAGTGGGGCAAAGTCATCCATGAGGTTAGAGATGGTAGAGTTGTAAAAGTCAGTGAGTAACTGAACCTCAAACAAGTCAGCCTTGAAGGAGAGAGCAGATTTAAAGTGGGCTGCTAGTTCATCTGAATTGATGGCTCTGAGGTCCCTTTTCCAGATCTTTGATTTCATTGGTTGAGCCTTCCTCATAGACACCTCACTGTTAATATAAAAGAGGATGCAGTAGTGGTCTGACCAGTCGCACGGTGTAATGGTATCCAATGTGATGGTCTGACCTTTAGAGATGATAAGGTCTAGAATTTCTCCTTTATTATGAGTTGGCCGGTCACAATGCTGAATCAGATCATGATCACTTAAGAATGATTTAAGGCAAGTTACAGCGTGGTCGTTGGGGTTAGCCCAATGAAGGTTGAAATCCCAGAGGAAGATTTGGGACAATACCGAGTCCACATTGCCAGAGATGATTTCCATAAGTTGCTCAGTGAAGGGGAGATTGTCCCCTGGAGGGTGATAAAAAGTGTGAAGTTTGCAAACCGGCAGGTTATTACTTGAAATGCTGAGACAAAGGTGTTCACAGGAGGGTGCCGTAGAGGACTCCGAGTGGGAAACCGAGAGTGTGTTCCTGTGAATACAGGCTAGGCCACCACCCAACTTCAAGGCTCCGTCTAGATGAATTATGTCATGGGTAGGAGGTACTAGAAGGTCTAGGATAGCAGTGGAGGCGGGATTTAGCAAAGTTTCAGTGAGGATGATAATGTCTAACTCGTGTTGGATGAGGTTGAAGATATCAGAGGCATGTTTACTGGCTGATCTGCAGTTGAGTAGTACACATTTAAGTCGTACCGGAATAAGGGGGGAAGGAGTCTGGATGACGTTCACTCTTGTGAGGTTGTAATTATTGATGAATCTAAGATTGTGAGGGGGTTCTCTGTACGGGTTAGAGTGGATGGTTTGTATTTTACCCGGAGGGGTCTTGTTGGTGTTGATCTTAGGCGAGTAAGAGTTGAGTTGGTCATTGATATCATTAGACTCCAGGTAGGCCTTTAATCTTCTGGGGCAGGAGGGGGCGTTAGAATTGGGTATGGTTTTTGAGACGGGGAGAGTTGGCACATACTATCTCTAACCCTAGGTGGGGCTCTGGGCAAATACGCAGAGGTGAGGTAGGAGCTGATCAAGGGGAAATGCTCCCTTGATAGGGCTTTCAAGTTATGTAGTTCAGAAGTGAGAAGGTGCAACTGTAGAGATATGTCATCCAGGCGCGCCACCAGGTCTGAATGTTGGGAGAGGGGTGAAGGATGTGTTTGGAAATCTGGTGGAAAAAGGGGGCCTCGATGTAAACCAAGGGGGTCCGAGGTGGTGATGTGTAGTTCCGGGGGAGGGAGTTGATCATTAGGGACTCGCGGAGTTCTATGGAATCTGGATAGTGAGGTTGGTAAATTAGAGAGGGTGGGCTGGTCATTGAGCTGTGAGTCAGGTACGGTCCAGACAGGATTTACAGGGTTTGTCCGCTCATGGTCAGCATGGGGCATTTGCCGTGTCTCCGGTCTAATGGGTGGCGTGGAGAGAGGGATGAGGGAAGAGGGATCATTTGTTGAGAGCAATGGTAGTAGGTCGCTAGGGAAACTCTCCGCTTGAGAAACCGTTGGAATCGGGCTGGAGAGCTGCGCACAGAGCGAGCCCAAACTGTCGCTAGCCTTCTGGGTCGGGGGACTAGAGGGTTGGGAGAGGTCAATCGGGGGCAGCGCTGCTCTGCGATCATCTATAGGCTAAGAATGTTTTAGATAGCATGAGGACCTCCCTGCTAAGGCGGGGGGAGGGCTAGTTAGGTTTTGCCAGTGCCTGATATTCGGAGCATAGAGTAAAAAGCGTTCCGCCAGCACGCTCTCCTACTAGTGTAAAATAGACTTGGTTGTCCAATTGGTGAGTGCAGGGTTATCTGCAGACGCCTCAGCTGTACTAACTCCTGAACGGTGTGACCAAAGTGGGCACACCAAGGTATCAAACAACTTCTTACATTAAGTTTGACTTGTATATCACATCAAAATTAATGTAACTTGTTGCAGTGTGCAGTATTAGCAAAGTTTTCACTTGGCTGCCTTTAGAACTCCTATGCCTTCCAAGGGCACAGATGGAGTCTGCACCACAAGACAGCTTTCTTACCTCCTGGAGAGACATGCTAACGACCCCCAGGAAGGGGAACAATGAGGGACTGCAGCCCAGGGAGGTGTCACCTCCGTACTTCAGGAAGCCACTTGGGCGTTAGCCCCAAAAGGCAGGTTTCAAAGGTGAAGCTGCCTTTGAAGGGTAGACATGTAGCACCTGGGGAAGGGCTGCACTATTGTTGAGGTATACAGGCTGGAATTGGAATCAAAGAGGGCAAATCAGTTGCCAAACTGGATTCCCTAGGGGCGTGTAGACCTGAGGTAGCCACTCCCTGAGCTACTGAGGTCTGTACACCCGGAAAAGGGTCTCACCATCTTGGGTGTGGGCAGAATGCTGCATCCTGGGATAGCCAGATGCCACACTCCTTAGGAAAGAAAGTTATCGACCCAGGAAGGACTGACCTGTGAACGCGACAACAAGTGACTGGAATTCGGCCAGACCAGAGAGGACTTTGTGGGATGTTGACCCTGCAACCAGGACCCTCTCATCTTCTTTGTGGACTGAGGAATCTCTACAGGAAGATCCTCGTCAACTGTGTAGTATTCACAGCATCCTTAGAGCATCTTCAGTATTCTTCTTCCCTTGCATCAGGACCACTCTATGAAATCCATTGCAATGCAGATAAAGTGCCTGGAACTGTTGAAGGACTGCTCCTCCTATAAGGGTAACTGTTCTTGAGGACTTTGCTAGTCCCCCTGACTAGTCCCCTGCCGGAGGTGATCGGCCCAAGTAATTCCAACCAACTGCAGTTTCTAATTGTCGAATTAATTGACTTTGACAAGGCTTATTTGCCGTTGAGTGAAACTGCATTGATTTATTATTGCTTGCAAAATCAATATCTCCGGAACCATCCGGTAGAACTTTTTAATTCTAGTTTCTCAAGTCTTATAAAAATACAGTCTATTTGTATTAATTGTTTTTGGATTTCTTGAGTGTTTTGTCGATTTCTTTCATTGTTTTGGTGCTGTTTCAATACTTAACACTTGGTCCTCTCTGTAAGCCTTGCTGCTCAGTGCCACAGATACCCAGGATTGAGCTGAGGGCTTGACAGAAGAAAGGGGTTGGTAAAGTGTATTACACGGTGAGGTTGCACTACCACACCATATAATACAGCCCATTTCCTCACATTCTTATTTGGTGACTGTTAGAAATGGGGGTCTCTAGTTGGCAATGGTTTGCACCTTTGTCCAAGTAGGGACTCGTCTTTCTAGTGAGAGTAAGGGGGGTACACTTCTAAAATAACCCTTGCTCACCTCCTTAGGAGATGGGCACAATCAGACAGGCTTATATCAGAGGCAGTGTGTAAAGCATTTGTGCATGCATACAGTAACACAGTGAAACCACTACAAATGGACACCACACCAGTTAAAAAAAATAAGCAATTCTTTATCTAAACCAAACAAGACCAAAAACGACACAAATCCACAATACAGTGCTTAAAAATATGCAGTTTGCAAGAAAACCTTAAACTTGTAGAAATATCCACAAAACACAGTTCTTCTGAGTCGGCAGCTCAGTCCAGGGCTACCACGATGGTGAAAACAACAGAGTCTAACAGTTCCAGCTGACAGCGTCAGTACGGGCCAGCTAAAGCGTTGAAAGATTTGTGAACAGTACCTTTCTCATTGCGGCCAACATGTTGCAGCGAATCGGTCGGGGCATTTGCGGTTGCGTTGCAAAAATAAAAGCTGTGCAGGGTGCGGTGCCCTCACGACGCGGTCCAGATGGCGTTGGTGAGATCAAGGCTTATGGAGCGGGGTGAGGCGGTGCTTGATGTGGTGTTGGCAGGCTGCGGGGGAGGCAACAGAGCCGGTCAAAGTTCGGGTCGTGCAGCAACAGTGTCAGTGACGTCCAGGCAGAATGAAGTGAGGCGGTGTGGAGTGCAGTGCAAGCAACAGCTCGGTGCCAATCGTCCAGACGGCGTCGGTGAGACCA
This sequence comes from Triturus cristatus, assembly GCF_964204655.1. Classification (NCBI taxonomy): domain Eukaryota; kingdom Metazoa; phylum Chordata; class Amphibia; order Caudata; family Salamandridae; genus Triturus; species Triturus cristatus. Next base: position 546,804,575 of record NC_140581.1, read on the forward strand.
AGAATGCAGCACGAAGTGCGGCGGGGCCTTCTGCGGTGCCTTCACGACACGGAAACCTGCAACGGACTCAGTGACAGAGTCGGCTGCTCCTTTCTTCTGCAGCGACTGAAACCAGCAGTTCCCGAGATGGTGGCCAGAAGGATTGTGAGGTCTTTGCTGTTCTAGAGACCTCTTGAACAGAGGGCAAGCTCCACTTCAAGCCATTGGAGACACTTTACAAGCACAGTCCTCTCCTTGGCAGAAAACAGCCACTGCAGGCCAACCCCAAATAGCACACAGCAAAGGGCCAGTACTTCTCCTTCAGCTTTTCCCAGCTCTTCTCCTTGGCAGAGGTTCCTCTTGAATTCCAGAAGTAGTCTAAAAGTCTGGGCCCCACTTTTTATAGCATAAATTCATGTGTGGCAGAGAAGCTCTTTCTGTCCTCTCTGGTGCAGCTTTATGGCAGGAGGTGGAGACAGAATTGTCCTAAGCTGACCAGGCCCATTCAGGTGTGAAAGAAATCTCCCCCTACTCTGAATGCAGCCCAGGTCTATTCAGCCCAGCCCTGAATCGCCCTGGAAAGCAGGACACACCACAACCTACCAAGTGGCTGTCTGAATAGAATGCACATACCCAGCCCCTGTCACTCCAAAGCCAGACAGCCAATACACAAACCTAGCAGAGGCACACAGGATGGCTAAGCAAGAAAATACCTACTTTCTAACAGTGGGATTTACAAACACAGAATGTAAAAACCATCCTCACTAAAAGATGCATCTTTGTATTCTGTGTTCAGGCATATTAAACTTTATATTCCGATCTTGTCCCAATGGGAAGTTATATTTATAAGATGTTTTAAATAAACTCCCATTCTATCCTATGAAACAGATAGACTTTCAATAATGAAAAACGACATTGGCATGGTTTCACTATCAGGACATGCCAAACACATCAGGACATGTCCTACATTTCACATACACTGCACCCTGCCCACCAGGGTACCTTGGGCCTACTTTAGGGGTGACTCACATGTAATAAAAGTTAAGGTTAAGGCCTGGCAAGTGGGGCACTTGCCAGGTCGACATGGCAGTACTAGACTGCACACAGACACTGCAGTGGCAGGTCTGAGTTACATTTACAGGCTGCTCATGCGGGTGGCACAATCAGTGCTGCAGGCCCACTAGTAGCCTTTGATTTACAGGCCCTGGGAACACACAGTGCACTGTACTAGGGACTTACCAGTAAATCAAACATGCCAATCATGGAATCACCAATCTATAAATACAATTTACAGGGAGAGCATATGCACTTTAGCACTGATCAGCAGTGGTAAAGGGCCAAGAGTCATAAAATCAACAAAAACTGGGTCCAAAACAGGAGGCCAAAAAGCAAAATGTCTGGGGATAAACCCGCTGGAAAAGGCAGGTCTAACAGTGATGAACATGTCCATTTCAGTCTTGTCATGTCCTTTGTTTGCTATATCCATTTCATGATTATCTCCACCGCCATTTCTTGTTTTTCTCAAGGTGCAATCGAGAAAGACACTCATCTAAGAGGTTTTTCCTTATCAGAGGCTATTCAACTTCATCCTGGTACTAACTAGAGTCCCACAGCTAGTTGTGCGATATATGGTAAAACGTTATCCATCTGGCTTAGATGGTACTAGAATTTTTGTTAATGGTAAGAGGTCTGAGCGCAAATGGAATGATTGTGCCCACAATTAAGTTCTAAAGTAGCCAGTCTCACATACGCATTCTAAAGAATACCTGTCAATAATTGGTTTGTCGTTTTTAATACACGGGCGCAAGGCAAATCCTCTAGTATCATCCACTTTATCCTCACGGTGTACCAGGACTGCACTCCGCCCCTATCCCATGTTGTTCACTGTCAGTGCTATCTGTTTGCCCACTGTGACAGGAGTTTCAGTTCTGGTAACAGGCGTCTTTTGATTGGATAGAATACTTACTGCTTGTTGCACTGCATCCCAATCAAAGGTGTTGCTTTTCTTCAATAGTTTTCACAATAGGTCTGTTAAAGTACTGAAGTGGCTCAAAAACTGTGAATAATATTCTGTGAGGCCCATTAAAGATCATGGTAGGTCTTGGTGGATTTGTGTGACTCTTTAATATCTTGAAGTAGATCATATTTTGGCTTTACCCACTCCTGCGCAATTTTAAGAACTAGATGATCAATTTCTTTCTCTGTAAATTCGTTTTTTTTCTTGATGCAAAATGGGACCTTTTTTCACTAATTAGTGCAAGACTGCATCTAGTGTGTCAGTGTTCTCCATTTTTCTCTGTCCATAAATCAAGGTCTTCTTTAAAAAATACAAGATGGCGTTCAGACCCTTAAACATACTTTCCATATACAGCTAAAATATGGAAGCTGCTTGACTAGTCTGCACAGAAGCTTAGTAAATTGAAAAGTTAATTCTATTATGTTAAATGCAATGATGGCCAATAATTTTGGGTGCAGTGTGACTGGTGGTAGGACTTTGTGATGTAAGTTGCAGAAGTACTGTGCATCCTTCATCATCAAAAACATCCTGTTGCTGGGTAGAAATCGGTAGCTCTTCAACAAAATAAAAATGTTGACGCTGCTTAAAACAACACAGAACCTTAACTTTTCAACCGACTGGATGACAACCATTGTGCTTTTCAATTATAGCTTCCTTCTTCATTTAGGTTTTTCCCCCGACATCAGTCTTCTAAAATGGTACATTTTGCAAAGGGCGCCAGGCTGGTGTGGTATCCTCTTTAATCTTATTCACTGCTCATATCCTTGGATCCTTGGAAAACACCTATTTTATTAGTGAAGACCTCTTTATCTTTTTCTTTAATGCTTTTTAGTTTTGCATTCATCACTGCTACCTGTTCACTAATTTCGGGACAACGACAAATTGAAAGATCATGTTGTTGGCAACGACCCACACTGGGCGGACCCTAGTCTGCAACATACAATTTCCTCTCGATGTTCTACACTTGAATGTCATATTGACATCCCCAAAATTATTAGGCAATCGATCCTTCATGAACTCCATTTAAATGTTTGTGATTTATTGTGAAACCTTTCCTTACCCATTCTCTTGTACAGTTCTCAGTATGATGGTGTACAAAGATTCTGCATCCACATCAAAAACAAGCTTCCGTATAATTAAGCGTCATGATAGTGTGGATTATCGAATACCTTATGTTCCTTACGGACCACAGCACATGCAGTGACAACACCAAGAATTAGGTTTCCCTTATCTTTCGTGTGACCATCCATTTCTTCTTCCAATAATGCTGCAGCACTACCACTTCCATACATTTCCCTATAGAGCACTGGAACTTGTCCCTTACAGATACATTGCTTACATTTCTAGTACGATACCGCAATATCCATCACCTGAAATGTATTCCAGGATTCATCTTTTCTATAGAAGTTCTTTCCTCTGCTTCACCGTTCTTTAATGTGTTTACCATAGATTCTGCCTGCTTTCTTTGGAATGAATCTCTTTAATGGACTGTATTGATTTCACCTGTAGTCTTCAAAAGGTAATGAATGACTTGTTGAAGTAAACGATTTATGTTGAGCCACACGCGCTCCTATATTTTCTTATCATGGAATTGTACAATGAAATCTATCCCTCCCAAGCTCTTTATCATGGTATAGAACTCACGCACCGATGAAACTTCATTCAGTTCATTTAACAAATGGGTCAACATTCTCTCCTTCTTTCTGACATCTTATATAAAAGCTTTATTTACCCGTAACATATTGGCTATCAGGCCAATTTTTGTCAGGACAATTGAACAGCCACCTCAAATGCTTCCTAATCACACTTCTTAGTTGTTTTACCCCACTTTTGTGAAACACAATTGCCCTTTGCATGTTTGTGCCCAATGCAGTCATCAAGAGGGTCTTCTTTCTCCCCTTTTTACATTCTATGCTGTCTAAATCTTCTGAATAACTGAAGAACGTTTTCCACCAATCCTTCCTGTGGACTGGTGGTTGTACTGCTGATTGCAAGAAAAGTGGTGCTGATACTACTGTTTCCATAATAGTGTGCATTACAAAACAACAGCTGAATGCAAAAGTTCACACAAAATCTGCACTGGTGGTGGTGTCAGACCCTATTCGGGGGCCACAGCGTAGACAGGGGCTACTGGGCCCCACCATAATGGTTGAGGTTAATTTCCACTGGTATCATAACGTTATACACCCTTGGCCTATACGCAATTTCTGCATTTGACTATCTGGGTAGCAAAAGGGAGTAGACACAGGCTTCTTAGGGAGGTAGTATTGGGGACAAAAGCTCGGAGCTCAACCAGCAGACACAAAAATGTATTGTCCAGTCCACTGCATATCTTTTATGGAAAAAGAAAATACTTCATTCACACAACAGAACTAAATACAAACAAAAGTCAACTTGGATTAGAGGTTTGTAATCAGTTCACTGGCCTGTGGTGCTGCAGGCACAGCCTGGATCCCTGGCCCTTGCAGCAGAAGCTCTTCCCTGTGAATCACTAGACAAGATCAGCACAAAAGGTCTTGTATAGCTGCATAAAGTCTTCAGCAGTAGCAACCTTCCTGGCTGTGTGCAGACTGGTACTTAGGTAAGGCAGTTGCAGCCTATGGGTCTATTTGCCAGCTTTGATGTGTCTTCAGTAATTAACGGCCTACCAGCCCAATCAAGTTTTTTTTTCAGTGGCACTGCAGCTCCTCTCCAGCATCAGCTGTGGCAGAACCAGCTCTTAGACCCAGAGCAGCTGCTGGATGGCACAATGGTGCTTTGCCTTGTAAAGGCTACTGGTTGACGGGCGTGAAACACTACTCAATCAGCAGCCACAATCTGTGTCAGGGCAAGGCACAAGCAACCACCAAATTAACCTGTCCTCAGCCCTCTGGTAGCTTGGCACAAAGCAATCAGGTTTAACTTAGAGGCAATGTGTAAAGTAAAATAGAGCTAAACTTATTAAATAAATCAAGACCAAAACGACAAAAATCCAATCAGTAGAGCCGGAGATATGCAATTAAAAAAATAGAAGTGAAAACAGCTCCCAAAAGTCCAAACTGCAACTCGCAGATAAAGTCACAAGTGGAAGCCGACCGCGATGGAGCCCACGTTGGATACAGGGACAAGAGTAGTCCCACTGAAAAGTTACCTTCTTAGTCCAGCGCAAGAACTTCCATTCACGGTGGAGGGGGCTGCGAGGAGGAGGGAAGCATCGCAGACTGCTGTCAATGTAGTGGCAAGAGCAGGCATGAAATTGTGGACAGTCGCTGCTGTAGCAGGAAGGTCCTTTTGCCATCGTGAATTTAGCTTTGTGGTGCCGTTCCCAGCAAGCAGTTGATGCTGTAGCATGAAGGGGCAGGTTGATGGAACTTCCCATTGGTGAGCAGAGAAAGTGACGAGGTTTTGGCACCAAAGGGCTCATTTGCGGTCGAGAAGTGCCCAAAAACTTCAATTTCGCTCCACTGAGACAACTCCAAAAGTCCAATACCTGAGTGGGGCCACTTGGGTGTTCAGTAGCTTGGCCAAGGTTGGATCTGGTTCAGATGGCTGGGAGCCTGTTATGTCCCTGTGGCTCTGAGCACTAGGCAAGCAGACTAGCCCTTGGAGTCACAATAGGAGTCCAGGGCTCAGATACAGGCCCAATTGTTCTGACTCAGGCATGAGGGCAGTAAGGCAGTAGTCCAGCAGGGCAGCAGTACTTCTTCCTGGCAGAATCTCCACAGGTCCAAAGGTGTACTGAAGAGTTGGTGTCTGCGGTTCAATATTTTTACCAGCTTCCTCCTTTAAAGTAGTAGAAGCTTCTAGAGGTTTCCCTTTTAAGTGCAAAGGTTTCCGGTCTCCCCTGGCTCAAGACTAACTACAGGGGGTATGAAGACCTCTGCGTGGAGGCAGGACAGTCTATTTAAGTGTAAGTATGGCTGTACTCAGCTCTGCCCTATCATGCTGCCCATGATAGCCTATCCAGGCACCCCTAAGCTCTCTATTGTGTGTGGTTGTCTAGGAGGAATTTACAAAGCTCAACTGCCAACTACACCCAGTCATGTGACACAGTGACAGGCTGCAGGTACTAAATGGCTAAGGCAGGAAAGAAAATCCATTGCAAAGCTGATGCATGTACATGCACCAGTCCCAGAATGCTACAACCGTCAGAACAAAGATGATACAAACAGCAACGTAAACCAGTGTAATCACCAAACGTCATCCATTTTAGTCACTTTTTAAAATGTATTTCTCTATATTCTTCTTCAGTTTATTTTATCCAGATATTGTGATTTCGATATTCATATTCATGTAAAGTGCCCATTCAGGCATTTTCTACAACATGTCGAAATTCACAGTTCATCAAGTAATGTAATATTGTAAGCCCACTGCATTTCGGGCATTTAGCCCTTCCTCAGAAAGTATAGAAAAAGACACATCAGAACTGGTAGAAGCCTAATCTCACATTGATAAACAATTAAATTGAGAAAATTCTGATTATAGCACATTTGAGATCTATGCAGACATTGCTCATATTTCTGTCAGCACCCTTGGATTACACATAACTTGCAGTAGAGCATGGACAAATATTCACTTTGAAGGACAAATCTTTTAGTAATGCTATACTGAGGTCTCTCACCATACCAGTGTTGCAGCGTGGAACATCAAATCCCCCCTTCGTCAAATACTACAATAACAAATTCACTCAAATACATTCGTTAGTGGGGCCCATAACACCAACACTCATACATCATTGATCTGCTTCCCTAGAGGAATACGTTTTTCAAACGCTGACATAAAAGGAATATCTTTACCTAAAACCCTAAATGCATTGAATACTATTAACTCCAACCTTGTGATATTCCCCTCATTAGGAGATGAATCATTTAGTTGTTTTGTAGTTTAGTGGAACCATTCGGCTATCTATACTCTACTCTTTTATCCTAGTTTCTTCTTCAAATAATTGACACAACACATTTATCAATTCATCAAATATCATTTATCTAAGAAAATTGCAAATTGTTAGAAATCATCATCCAAACCATTGAACATCATATTTACCTAATCTGGCTAATAGTCCTCTAAGTCAGTCAAGTCGGAGAAAACCTTTAAATTCATCAAAGTCAGGCCGCAATTCAGTCTCTCAAAGATTCAGGATAACAGCTGTCCTGCAGTGTCACCGTCCTCTCCGTCAGCATAACGTCAGGAAATCCTGTTCGTCAAAGAAGGAAGAGTTTTTTAGTACATTTCCCTACCTACTTTTATAATGAAATTAATGTCAAAATGTATCAAGATTGAAGTTTTAGAAAGTTCTCATTGGTGGACATGGGGTCAAGCAGTAAAGTTCTCACATAGTCCGCAAAATGAAGTCATCACACTTGCTGGTTACGGTTTTAAGACAGTTCATTGTATCATTGTTGGCGAAGCTCCCAGAGTGTCCTTGACAAGAACATCATCTCCTGGGGTCAGGACTAGGCCATTGTTGCTGGTGGTGACGCATGCGCACTTCACCCAGAACCTCGTGTTGTCAAGAGCAGTCACGTTATACGTCTCGTTCAACCATCTTGGATTAGGCCGAAATGGTCAACTTAAGCAAAACAAACACAAAAACGTAATTAAAACATAGAAATGGCTAATAAAATGTTAAACCCTCGCTAATACCCTTATGTGTAAGTATTTATCTAGCAGAATAGCAACATTCAAAGCGTTTATACTCACTCAATGATGCGCAATTTACAATTACATCACAAAAGCAACATATATCATGCAATATTCTAATTTTCTACTATTAGTATGCGTACATATGTTAATATACAATTAGTTTAGCCATGCAAAGTCTGATTCCCACATGTAATTATTTTGTTAATATAATTGGTAAGTCTTTCACTGCAAACAAATTAATAAGATTACTATTAGTTGATTATTCAGATTAATATAAACATGCAGAATGGGGGGGTATAGAAAATGTTGTACTACCTGCTCCAGCACCAGCAGGAGCCATTTTTTAAAGTTAACATTAAACACCAATAACCTGTGTGGGGCATTCTTCCAAGATGTCAATGTTTGAGTTTAGCAAACACAAGGAGATGATGGACGGAGTGCTGAAACTTTTCAAACACTCACCCCCAGTCAGGGGTATGCCCAGACGTGGGTCCCTTGCTCACTTTGCCACTGGATTTAAACTAGCCTGGCTGAAGAGGGTTGTTAGCCTGAAACCAGTCCCAGGATGCTTGTTTCCGGTCCAGGGAAGACATGGCTTGTCAGTTCAGGCTGGACTGTTCCCATGAGGCACAGCTAGCCTGGCTGAAGAGGGCTGTTAGCCCGAAACTGGTCCGAGGATGCTTGTTTCTGGTCCAGGGAAGACATGGCTTGGCAGTTCGGGCTGGACTGTTCCCATGAGGCACTGGGTCAAGACTGATTTGCATATAGCTGTATCTGAACTGGGGTGGCAAAGTGAGCTAAAGAATGAGGATGGATTCAACCCAGATCTGTGACTGGGGGTGAGTGTTTGAGAAGTTTCAGCACTCCGTCCATCATCTCCTTGTGTTTGCAATGTTTGAGTTCATTCATATATACATCATTTGAGCATGAAATGCGCAATTCGTGTATCATTTATCATATATGTTAGTAATTTTTTGTTCCATAATTGTGTATATGCACCAGCTTTGCAATGGAGTATTCTAAAGTGCAATGTGACTGAGCTCTTACCAGGGTAGCACACCTAAAAACGTATCCAAATTTTGTGAAGATTCTGATAATAGCAGGTGTGCAGTCTACCATTTGTGTAGACAATGTCCATAAGGCAGGAAATACCAACTTTTTAAAAGGACCCTGCAACTGGTTCTAGGATGATTTTTTCCAGTCCACGGAGGACCTGGCCTTATAGTTCAGGCTGGACTGTACCATGGGGAGCAGGGTGAAGACTGTTTTGCATATGGATGGGTCCAAACTGGAATGGCGTGGTGAGCAAAACAATTATTGATTTAGGTCCAGATCTCTGTTCTGAGGGTGAATGTTTGACATTGTTCAGCATTCTGTCCCTCAGATTTATTTTTGCATTTGTCGTCCTATGTGGGATGAGTATGCCCAGACATATGTCCCGTGCTCACCATGCCTCTGGAGTCAAGCTAGCCTGGCTGATGAAGAGTGATGCCCTGAAACCGGTCCTAGAATGCTTGTTTCCCATCCGGGGAGGATCTGGCCTGTCAGTTCGGGCTGAACTGTTCCCAGAGGGAGCAGGGTCAAGACTGATTTGCATATAGCTGGGTCTGAACTGGAATGGTGTGGTGAGGAAAAACTAATTACGGATTTAGGCTAAAATCTCTGTACTGAGGGTGAATGTTTCATATTGTTCAGCATTCCGTCCATCCGTTGTTCTTTTTGCATTTGTCATCCTAAGTGGGACGGGTATCCCCAGATATGGGTCCCGTGCTCAGCATGCCACTGGAGTCGAGCTATCATGACTGATGAGGGGTGATACCCCGAAACAGATCCTAGGATGCTTGTTAAATGTAAAAAGAAGTAACTCCAATGTTATCCTTTGGGAGAGGCAGGTCTTGCAGTAGTTAAAAATGAATTTAAGAGTTTTTCACTACCAGGACATGTAAAACCTAAAAATACATCTCCTACCTTTTAAATATACTGCACCCTGGCCTCTGGGCTGTTAAGAGCCTATCGTAGGGGTTACTTATATGTATTAAAAAAAATGGTTTGGGCCTGGAAAAACGTTTATTTTGCCAGGACAAAATGGCAGTTGAAAACTGCACACAGGCTACAAGGGCAGGCCTGAGACATATTTAAAGGGCTACTTAAGTGGGTGGCACAATAAGTGCTGCAGGCCCACTCGTAGCGTTTAACTTACAAGCCCTCGGCACAGGTAGCACCAATTTATTAGGGACTTTTTAAACATATTTTTATTAACATATATGTTTTTTGTATCCACAATTCCACAACAAAATGTTTACAATATCAGTGTTTCAGTGCAGATCTCAAGTAACATACTAGGCAGGGTGATATACATTTCAATTATAATCCTGGGGGAGGACAATGCTGCATGAAATTCCTATGTAAGCCTAGCGCCTGCTTATACTTGCGCGCCATTGTCACATCCCACCCTGTATTGGCTAACTTGCACCCCGCCTATCCCCATTTCCACGCTCTGCCTCAGTGGGCAACACTAACTCCTTACCAGGATCGGACAGTGCCCCAAACCATTTGCACACAACCATTTGGGTTGGGACATATAATACAATTTCATGAAAAACAAACCCAAAGGATCTAACAAATAATTAAAAAAACAATAAAACTCTTCATGCGAAGAGGGAACAGGAGTGCAATAGTATCCAGCGGCGAAGGCAGAAAAGCCAACAGTTATGTAATGTATGCCTTACCTCACTTGTGACTCCCTGGGTGTGCGGATGGGGACGGGGCAGGAACAGGGGGGAGGGAAGCGAGATAGTGGGCGGCCCCCACCGTACAAACTACGTCCCTGGTCCTACCGCCTTTACTCATTGAATGCTGGTGTCGTCCAGCCACTTCCACCGAAGGGGGAGGCTATGTGCCCGCTAGGCCCCTAAGACTTGACCTAACCACGCACCCATGCGTGTGTCATTCACTATCACTCGCTACCTCCACATTGGAGCTGTGAGCCTGCTCCGGGTTTTCCCAATTCGCCAGCACCTCTTTCCATAAAACGGCAATCGGTCTTGTCTGGATGCCCCTCGCCTCTTCCCAACCCAGGGCCCTCGCCTCAGCAGCCGCCCAACTAATAACCTCTCTGTTCCAGCTAGCCACCTGTGGTCCCATAGCCGATTTCCACACCAATTCAATCCGCCGCTTAGCTAATCCCAGAGTCAGGTCTATAAACCGAGTCCCCACCTTCCGCTTGGGCGGGCGCGGAAAGAGCCCCAGCAAACAGACCTCTATGGACAATGCCAGATCCCTCCCCAGTGCATCCTTAACCTTAGCCAGGACTCCCTCCCAGTACAAACGCACTACCCCACAACTCCAAGTCATATGTATAAAACCAGCATCTACATAAGCGCACCTCGGGCACCTCCGCATCTCACCCCCGTATGTAACATTTAGTCTATGTGGCGTCATATATACCATGTGGATATAATTAAATTGTGTATATTTCAGCCTAGTGTTCCTCAAGATTTTTTTGTGGGATCTCAGTACTTTCCCCCATTCACTATCCTTAAATTCACTGTTTATCGCTCTTTCCCACTTACCCCGAAGACCTGTCATGGGGTCTGTGACCGCGTTAACCAATGCTTCATGGTGCCAACGCACTTGGTGCCCTGCCGTGCCCAATGTATTCAATGCATGCAGCACCGGGTGGGTCGCAGGCTCGTCCCGCCCTCCACCCCAAAGCTGTCAAAAGGTACGAACCTGTGCTACATATTGCAGTAACCGGCCGGGGAAAAGGCCAAAGGCCTCCATCAGGTCCGCGAACGGGACCAGGCAACTATCCTGGTAACAGTCGCCCACCGAATCTAAGCCTGCCTCCGTCCATGCCCGCAGCTGTTCCGCCGTGAACACTGTCAGCGGGTCCCCATGGGGTAGCCCGACCAAGGGCAGTGTCGGTGTATACCACTGGGGCCCACCCCCAGCCGTCGCACATAGCGCTTCCATGTGTGAATGGCAGTAAGCTGTACCACCAACTTGTACGGGACACTAATTTCTGGTCTCAACAGTTTGGCCAGCAATAGTGCCGGATCACCATCTCTTTATTAGGGACTTAAAAGTAAATTAAATATGCTGAATGGATATAAGCCAATTTTACCATGTTTTAAGGAGAGAGCACAAGCATTTTGCACAGGTTAGCAGTGGTAAAGTGCACAGAGTCCTACGGCCAACAAAAACGAATTCAGCAAAACGAAATGTGGAGGGTACAGGCAAAAGATTTGGGGTGACCCTGCAGAGGGGACCATGTCCAACATTGCTGATCATGACAGAAACCGCTGAGAAACTAGGAGACCCCCTCAGCACGAATCACTCCTGGCTTCCCTGTTTAGTGCAGTCTTCTTTTCTTGATCATCCTCACACTGGAAACACACTGAGCTTATCCCCCTGGACTGTTTCTCCTCCTGTGAGGCCAGACACACTTTACTTCCCTCTTTCAGCCGGTAAGCAAGCTTCTAGGCAAAAGGCAGACTCTCTGCTCCTCCAACAGAAAAGTGTTTACCTCTGGGAGACTGCCTGTCAGACAAACATCAGTCCTCGTCATACATCAGTACTTCAAGTACTCTATGAATCACTTCTGTCCTTGGCCATGTAGAACTTAGAGCAGGAACAAAAACTAGTGGTTTGGATCCCACTTCTAGACAGGAGATACTGCCTGGGGTTTCAGACCTTGTTCGGGTTGGTTCTCTTTCAAATATCAATTTCAGGTTTCTCTCCAGACACAGCCTTGGAGCACAGTGGTTGCTCTCACAGCAGCAGCAATGAGATTGGTAAGACATGGGCATCATGAATTGGAAGTCTTCTGCACTTAGCTGTCATCAGCCTTCCTCAAGCATCGGTTCTGGACAGACAAAAGGGCAGGACATGTCTAGAAACGTCCTCATTTTCTGCAACAGAAATTACTGTCCCTCAGCTTACCTTTAACAGCTACCAAATGGCTACCAAATGGCAGGGCTCAGGAAGAACTAAGCAAAAGCCCTTTGCTAACAAGGCTATTAGGACATGATGAGGAGTAAGTTAAATTATTTATTGCCGCATAAATGGTGTTTCACCTCCTTCCTCCAAGCCTCTCCACCAAGTTATCCCAGTTCAAGTACAAATTTAGCAGAACATAGATTGTTCCACAGCCAGCTGTAGCAAACATTCCAGACTACAGCAACTCTGCCAGAGCATGATACACCCCACTTCGTTTTGCTTAATTAAAGAAATACAACAACAAAAAGACAAACGTTAGGTTAAACAAGGAAATAACAAAATATCAAAAATAAAAAGAATGCCAAAATATACTAAACAATACGATTACTTATCCATCAACAAATATCCATATATTTACTAAGTGACTACGATATCCATTTGCCATTTGATGTCTATGTACCCACACCTTCCAACTTAGCTACCCTTTCCAAATTCCTCCATTGCTCTTTCAGCAATTTCACTGCATTGTCTTCCAACTCAACGACAGTCATTCTTTAACCAAAACGCAACTTTTTTTTCACTTTTCAGTGAATTTTGATTCTCATTGGACCGTCTTGTTGAGCGTTGTATTCTTGACAAACGTAATATGACCATATCTCATTTCACTATTCATCTGTCCATTTTTTATTCTCATGCTATCCTTCTCATCCATCACAATATTTACTGAAGCAAACACGCTCTACCACCCAGGTCTCAGTATTCCTGTCAATGCTCTGAACGTTGATACACCCATAGTAGAATGCAGGGTATTCCTGAAAGACCACACTACGGACTTTAAAGCATCCTGTACATCAATACCATTTGCCACTGCCAACTCTACACATTAACTAACTTATTTGACCTCTTCAGCCACTTCGTTACCTTGTGGGTGGTACAAGCTGCACATCCTCTTCTTCTTGCTGAAACCCTTCAAAACATTCTGCATCTCTCTCCAAACAAAGTACTGCATTGTCCATACTCCACTCGCTAGGACATCCCTCTCTAGAAAAATTGTTATTAAAAATGTGATCACACTCCTCGTGTTGGGATCTTTCACAAGGTGTACATCAACCCCTTTCATTCAGCGATCTATGAAAAAATTCTGCACTTCTGAGATTGGCAATGTACGAAATGGTCATAGAAAATCAATTAGTAATTTCATCCAGTCTTTCTCCAATATAAACTACGCCATAAGTTGAGTTTCATTTGAAACTCGTCCGCCTGACTGCACACCAGACAGTCCCCACTTTAAGTTCCACATCCCTAGCCATACCTTACCACCAATACCTATAAAGCAACCTTGTTTTGTTAAGATTCGTGTTCAGAGGTCACATGTGCAATATCCAACAACTTTAGCCTCATAACGACTTGTGGTACCAGTCTATTACCTATGAAAAGTTGGACTAATTCAGCCTCTACTTTTTTATGTTATATTCAGACCCACGTGTAAGTTACATCCTAACACCAGCCAGGGACCCAGGACCTGGGGGCACTACTTGGGGGTAAAGGCTCAATCAAGCAGAGGCCAGCAGAAGGGTCTAGGGCAGGTCCAGTTGAAAATGATCAGGTGGGCAGCTGCAGGGAGAGCGGCCTCTGGAACCAAGTGTCCTTGTAACTCAAACAGGTCAACAAACTGATTCCTGAAGTCACTTCTGGGGTCCTAGGATCAGGGCAAGCAGACCCGGTCTTCCTTCAGGGTTTTCAGACAGCAGGGCAGTCCTTCTGATTTGCTACAGGTCCAGAAGTGCTCTGAGGAGTGGGGTGTGAAGTCCATTTTTATGCTCAGAGCCAGCCTGTGGATTGAAAGCAAGCCTTTATCCACAACCTAAACCAGTTCTTGTCACTTACTCTACTCCAACTGCCTGACTAGAGACAAAGGGGGAGACAGACCTGGGTCTGAGGTTTATCTGCCAGTGACATGGCGGCATCCTTTGAAGCTCAGGAAGTGGCTAGGAACAGCTCACCAGGCCATCCTGTCAATAGAGGAGTCCCCTTCCCCAAACATCCCGAGCTCTTTGTCCACTGTCTAGGAGCAATACTCATCTTGCCATAGAGGAACTGAAAGGGGTCAGGTAACAGCTGAACACTGGCAGGAAAGCCTTATGGTTTTAGGCAGGAAAACAACTTTCTAAAAGCGTAGTTTGCAAATTAGTAATATAAAATCATTTTTCACCATTAAAATAGTTTTTATTCCCATTTCTCATTATAAACAATACAACACAACACCGTCAGCTAAACAAGGGAGGGGAAGAAGAGAGATGGGGAAATGGAGGGAGTAAGGGGGAGAATACCAAGGGTGGGGACAAAGGGACATTGCCACGTGTGAACAATTCAAGGATTTTACCATTGAGTTGATTTTAAATTACTATTAAAAAGAGTTCTTGAACCATTTTCTTCCAATTTCCAAACTGGAGTTAGCACTTCTTAAAGGTAATAGTGTCAACCAGTGTTAACCTATGTGAGAGCCAGCCTTGCCTCACTAAAAAAACAACTTTGAAGGTTTTTTACGGCTATGACATGTAAACATTAAACATACCCTATTTTTAACCCCTTCGATGCTCATGACGGAATGGTTCCGTCAAGAGCATCGGTGCTCCTGTGCTCATGACGGAATCATTCCGTCAAGAGAACAGGAGAACTAAATCCTTCTACTGCAGACACACAAAGGGATTCCCCTTTTTTTTATGGGCCTCGGGAGGTTGGGGAAGAGCTTCCCCGACCTCCCGAGGCCAATTTACATTTTCATTGCAATGCCGATCGCGCGCATGGCGCGCTGACGTCATTGCAATGAAAATAAAAATGAAATGAGCCAAGAGGCTCATTTCAGTTTCACTTTCTACGTGCTCAGGAGGCTATCTCAGCCCCCTGAGCATGTAGAAAGGCGGGAGATGTATCATTGGAAGGAGGGCGATCCCCAAGCAGGGATCCCTCACTAGACACTAGGGAGGGGAGAGCTGCCCCTTGGGCAAGGGCCTTTGCTCCCCCCCAAAGTTATATTGGGCATATTTAGTCTTTTTGCCCCCCCTGGGGGGCTGATGGGGCAGTAGCCCCCA
This sequence comes from Triturus cristatus, assembly GCF_964204655.1. NCBI lineage: Eukaryota > Metazoa > Chordata > Amphibia > Caudata > Salamandridae > Triturus > Triturus cristatus. Next base: position 546,820,226 of record NC_140581.1, read on the forward strand.
ATCTGCCCCCCTGGGGGGGGCAGAAAGCCCACTAGATACCAGGGATTTTTAAAATATTTTATTTAGGGGTGGGGCTTCCCAATATGGGCATGTCAATGCCCCCACCCCCCGGCCGTAAAAAACAGTCTGCGGGTACTTGGGCCTCCCACACGAGTGAGGCACCATTTTTATCGGGAGACCTGGGTGAACGCTGGGTGGTAGGAAATTTGTGTCAGCCCGGTGATGCCACAACTTTCCCACATGAAAATGTGTGGAAAATGATTTTTTTCTGCTAAATTTGAGGTTTGCAGGGGATTCTGGGTAAGAAAACGTTAGGGGATCCACGCAAGCCATACCTCCCTGGAATCCCCTGGGTGTCTAGAATTCAGAAATGTTTGGGTTTAGTAGGTTTCCCTAGCTGGCTGCCGAGCACAGGGCCAAAAACCCAGGTGACCACCCTTGCAAAACCAGGTCATTTTGTGATAGGCAATTTTGATGTCGCCTCAATACATTTTGGGCCCTTGCCTGTCGCGTGTACTTGGGCCTCCCACATGAGTGATGCACCATTTTTATCGAGAGACCCGGGGGAACGCTGGCTGGCAGGAAATTTGTGTCAGCCCGGTGATGCCACAACTTTTCCACATAAAAATGTGTGGAAAAAGTGATTTTTTCAGCTAAATGTGAGGTTTGCAGGGGATTCTGGGTATGAAAACGTTGGGGGATCCACGCAAGCCATACCTCCCTAGCATCCCCTGGGTGTCTAGTTTTCAGAAATGTACTGGTTTGCTAGGTTTACCTAGGTGCCGGCAGAGCTAGGGTTCAAAAACTACAGCTAGGCACTTTGCAAAAAAAGGGTCATTTTTCACTGTGAAATTGTGGTGTGACCACGTTGCGTTTTGGACCGTTTCCTGTCGCGGGCACTAGGCCTACCCACACAGGTGAGGTACCATTTTTCTCGGAAGACTTTGGGGAATGCCGGGTGGGTGGAATTTTGTGGATCCACGCAGATTCCAAAACTTTCCACCACATAAATGTGAGGAATATGTGTTTTAAAAAAAATTATTTTTCAGGTTTGCAAGGGATTCTGGGTAACAGAACCTGGTGAGAGCCAGTCAGTCACCCCATCCTGGATTCCCCTGGGTGTCTAGTTTTCAAAAATGTATAGGTTTGCTAGGTTTCCCTAGGTGGCGGCAGAGCTAGGGTTCAAAAACTACAGTTAGGCACTTTGCAAAAAAAGGGTCATTTTTCGCTGTGAAAATGTGGTGTGTCCACCTTGCGTTTTGGGCCGTTTCCTATCGCGGGCACTAGGCCTAACCACACAAGTGAGGTACCATTTTTCTCGGAAGACTTTGGGGAGCACTGGGTGCGTGGAATTTTGTGGATCCACGCAGATTCCAGAACTTTCCACCACAGAAATGTGAGGAGAATGTGTTTTTTGACAGTTTTTCAGATTTGCAAGGGATTCTGGGTAACAGAACCTGGTGAGATCCAGTCAAGTCACCCCATCCTGGATTCCACTGGGTGTCTAGTTTTCAAACATTTATAGGTTTGCTAGGTTTCCCTAGGTGTCGGCAGAGCTAGGGTTTCAAAAACTACAGCTAGGCACTTTGCAAAAAAAGGGTCATTTTTCACTGTGAAAATGTGGTGTGTCTACGTTGTGTTTTGGGCCGTTTCCTGTCGCGGGCACTAGGCCTACCCACACAAGTGAGGTACCATTTTTATCAGGAGACTTAGGGGAACTAAGAATTGTCAAGCAACTGTTATTACCTATTGACTTTCCATGCATTTCTGCCTTCCAAATGAAAGACATTGAGTAAAAAATGACCTATAATTCTCATGCTAGTATGGGTACTCCCGATTTCGGAAATGTGCAAATATCTACTGTTTCTAAACTCTGTATTTTGTTTCCATTTCAGAAATACATAGGTGTCTTTCGTACAAATTTTTCCATGTATACATTTTCCCAAAATAATTGCTATATACCCAGTACATAATTAAAAACCATTGCAAGACGCTGCTCAGTTATTGGCTCTGGGTTCATCGGGTTCTTGGTGAACCTACAAGTCCTATATATATCCCCACAACCAGAAAGGTCCAGCAAATGTAAAAGTATATTGCTTTCATATAGCTGTCATAATTAGAAGAAGTTACAGGTGAAAACGTTGACACAAATGGCTGTTTTTATCAACTAATTTTCAATTTTTCCTATATTTAACTGTTAATTTCTATGAAGAAACCTTGAAGGATCTACACAAATGACACCTTGCTGAATTCAGTATTTTGTCTACTTTTTTTAAATGTATAGCTCTCCAGGATCCATTATTGTTTTCATACCCATTTCTACCATTAACTAGAAGGAGTTTGAAAGCACAAAAAATTGCAAAAATAGGCTATGTCCCAGAAAAATGCCAAAACTGTGTACATAATTTTGGTTTTCTGACAAAAGTCTGCTTGTCCCTGGAAGCTGGGAAGATGGTGATTTCAGCACCACAACCCCTTTTTTGATACCATTTGCAGGGAAAAAAACAGACGCTTTCATCTGGAGCCCTTTTTCCATTTTCCCCCCCAAAAACTAAATTTAGCTGTTTTTTTGGCTAATTTCTGGGTCCCCTCCAGGGTAATCCACAAACCATGGGTACCTTTTGAATCCCCATGATGTTGGAAAAAAAGGGCGCAAATTTGGCGTGGATACCTTATGTGGTCAAAAAGTTTCAGGGGCCTAAGCGCAAACTACCCCAAATAGCCAAAAAAAGGCATAGCAAAGTGGGGGAAAAGACCTAGCAGCGAAGGGGTTAAATACCATGAAACACGTCATATTGGCTTTTAAGGCCTACCTTACGGGTAACTTATAAGTATTAAAAAGGGAGTTTTAGGCATTGCAAATGGATTATTTTGGCAGATCAAAATAGCAGTTTAAAACTGCATACCCAGGCTACAGTAGCTGGTCTGGATACATGTTTTGTAATACTACTTTAGTCGGTGGCACAATGAGTGCTGCAGCCGACTAGTAGTATTCAATTTACATGCCTTGGGTAGAAGTGGTAGCATATACTATAGACTTACAAGTAAATTAAATGTGCTAATTAGGGATAAATTCTAACATGTTTAGAGCCAAGAGCACAATCACTTTACCACTGGTTAACCGGGGTAACGTGTAGAGTCCTATGGCCAGTAAAAACCTGTTCAGCAAAAGAAGGCAAAAATCTGCGGGAATACCACACAAAAGATAATCATTTCCAAAAACAGCTTACTTGACGTTGACAGGAAATATAATAATGTTATCAAGCACCATCTTCCACTGCAGCAAATCCAAGAGCATCAGAACTTGTTTTCAGGAAATCTGCCTAATTCTACTAGATTCTGGGCTAAGACCCACTGCCACTCTCAAGGTTTTTTCAGATTGATACTACAGAATGATTCCCGCACATGGATGTCCTTAGCTATGAGCCACTGGTCTTAATTAATGAAATGTGATGAGGAGTAAGGATGCAAGTAAAACTCTTTATTGCAACACAATTTGAGTGACAATTCCTTTATCCAAGCCTCTCCACCATCTGATCCCAGTTTAGGTACAAACATTCCAGAGCATAGATTATTACCTAAGCAGCTTCAGAAAACAATAAAGAATGAAGGATTGATCTTTATATGTTTTAGATACATTTACTATGTGGGTAAATGTTAATCTTGTGTCTCTAAGATACATGGTATAGTTCAGTTAGCTGAAAGTAACTTTGATATTAGAAATGTGTTTTAGGAAAATCTGACCTAACCTTTAAGAACTTTTACAATGTTACCATTTGTGAGAACCGGCAACTTTATGCTAAAGGTTGAAGCAATGATTTTTCATTTAATGTTTTTTGGTTGATGCTCTTGCTTATCTTTGCGGGCATTTATGCTACACGGAGAGAAGGACTTATGTGGTGTGAACATATACATTGTGAATTAGAAGGGTAGCCGAGGTGGCAGATTGGTGAGGAATATGTTACTTACCCCGTAAGCATATGCTTGTCGCATATAGTGCTTTTGATTCACATGCATTCATACCCCTTCCTTCTAGTGCTGAATTTGGACATTACAAGTTGTTTTTCTTCAATGAAGCTTACAATCATGGGATTTAGAGTGACTCCTCCCGTAAAACAAAATGTGTATGGGCATTGACTCCACATTTAGATTGTTTTCCGTATAATAGGATAAAGGTGAAAATGAAGTTGAGTGTCTCAGAAAGTATATGTGTTGTGTTCATTGTAGCTAGTTAAGGAGATACAAACATATGCTGTCATTGCCCACTTCTGGGGAGGTGGGAGGATTCACATGAATCTGCAGCCCTACATGCTACAAGGTAACATATTCCACTTGCAGCCGTGTGGCTATAGATACATATGATTTGCATCAAGTATAAAGCAGTATCCTACCAACAATGGCTAACGAGCAGATGTTTGAAATAAAGTTCAGAATACTATTTGGCCAACCACAGTTTGTTTGCATGATAATATGACCACGCAGCAAGATTTTGTGAACACGTGCAGTGTTGACCACAATGCTGCCTTACATGTCAGCTAATGGGATGTTTGTTACCCAAGAAAGCCATGGTGGCTCTATTCCTACATGTAGAGAGTGCTGGAAGAGGTAGAGAGAGCACTATTTTCACCTTAGCATAGCATATTTGAATGAATCGTACGGTCTATCTTACAATAACCGCTTTGGAAATTGCCTGACCTCTGTATGGTTACGCATGAGAAACATAAACTTGAGTAGCCTTATGGAAGGATTTTGTTAAATCAATATAATACCAGTTTCCTTTTCACATCTAGTGTGTGCAAAGCCCTCTCCGCAAACCAATCAGTTTGTGGTTAGAAAAACAGGCAACTCAACAGTCTGTTTCAACTGTAAAGGAGAAACTACGTTGGGTAAAACTTTGCATTAGTAGAAGAGACGACTCTATCTCTATTTACCTGAGAAAAGGGCTCCTGGATAGTAAGTGCCTGTAAATCACTTACACAACTTAAGGAAGTAATGGCTAAAAAGAAGGCTTATTTAAATAAAAGAAACTGAAAATCTGCTGAATGCTGGGAGTTCAAAGCGTGGCCACATGAGCCTTGCAAGACCCTCCATAAAGGCCTTGATTACTGTATTTCTAAACATATGTGTTGCACATATGTGGCTCCTGCTGCCATGTGGAGGCAGTGGTATATGCCAATCCTGATTTTTGTAAATGAAAAGTGAGGAAATTATATACTGCACAGTTATCTTAAGAAAATCAAGCTGGTTTGCAAGACAGTAGTGGCTGTAGATGTACTACTTGGCGGCAGAGCATGCATGTGCGGTAAATCTACATGCTTTACGCAGAATAACCATGCACCATTCCAGAAGACTTAAGTATCCAAGCTCAAAGACCTCAAGCAGCAAACTGCAAGATTTATTTTCCTTGGGTCAGACTGTCTGATTAAACCCTGATGTTGAGTGAGAAAGTCTGCTCTAATGGGGAGCTTCTCGTGAGGGGAGGTAGACATCTTTAACAGCGATAAGTACCACAGCTGTCTGGCCCATATTAGTGCCATCAGAATGAGAGTCATAGAGACTTGCCTCAGCTTCCTGACCATACATGGGATGTGTGGGAGAGGTGGAAAAGTGTATGCAAAAATTCGAGACCAGTTAATCTATAGCACATTGCAAATGGGCACTGGGTGTGGTTACCTGCAGGCACAGCTTAGGCATTCTGCATTTTCGCGAGTAGGAAAGAGGTTAATTGCTGCGATAGTACTGCTGAAGGATTTGAAGATGAAGTTCCCACTTGTGGACTTGTTAGCGTGCCCTGCATAGCAGGTCTCCAAAGTTGTTTTTTATTCCTGGGAGTTGTTCTGCTAGGAGCAGTATAATGCGATTAATTGCCCAACACCAAATCTGCTGTGCTACAATAGACAGCAGAAGAGAATGTGTGCCCCTAATTTTGTATGTAGCATATTACCATCATGTTTTTGGTTTTTATAAGAACTAACTTGCCCTGGACAACTACATAAAAATCTTTGAGCACCAGGGAAATGATTAACAGTTCCAGGTAGTTGATGCGTTTACTCTGCTGGAGAGGAGTCCATGTTTTTTGCACAGTTATGTCGCCAAGATGGGCGCCCCATCCTATGAGTGATGCATCAGTGGTAATGATCACCTGTGGAAGAGGATCCAAGAATAGACTTCCTAACAATAGGTTGTTGGTGTTCCTCCAATGTAGATAAGTGCTGAATGCTGGCCTATATCAACACTGAATCTTGGCGCTGACTCTCCGCTTGTGACCACTGACTGGTGAGGCATTGTTGGCATGGGCACATGTGTAATCTGACGTGTGGGATAATTGCTATACATCATGGCATCCTCAGGACCATTTTCATAACAGTTCTTACTGGCAATGGGCGAGTACACTGAAAAAGCAGTAGCTGTTGGAATGTCATCACCTTCTGATGGTTGGGGAAAGCTTTTCCAGTGAGTGTTCAGGACTGGCCCTAAAAAATGGTTGGACTTGTTGAGGTTGTAGATGAGATATCTTTACATTCATGATACAACTTAGATGGCGTAAAAGGTTGAGTGCTCTCTGAGTGTGTACTACACATGCTTATTGTTTCTGCTTTTGCTCAGTAAGTTGTCTAGATAAGGGAACAAGTGGACACGACCCCCTTCCGAGGTGAAATGTCAAAACTGCTAGACTTTTGGTAATGACCCTTGAGGCTGTTGTGACCCTGAAGGGTAGTACTGTGAACTGGTAGTGTTGGCCACTAAAACAAACTTGAGTTCAAGTGTTGTGCTGGATAGAAAGGGAGTTGGAAGTAGGCGTACTTGAAGTTTAAAGTCATAAAGTCTCCTTGTCCAAACGACAAGATGACATCCTATAAAGCTGTCTTGTGAAACTGCTTCGACAAGATGAATTAGTTGAGCGGCCTGAGGTCTAAGATGGGCTGTAGTGTTCTATCTTTTTTAGGGATGAAGAAGTACATGGAGTATCCCCTCTGGTGTAGGGCGACTGGTCTTACAATACCCTGTAAAGGAGGTCTTGAACTTCGTCTAAGAGAAAGAGGAGATGTTGCTCACTGAATACACTTTGCAGTATTTTGGGTGGAGTGGCGTGAAATTCAAGACAATAGCCCTCCTGGACTATTGCAAGCGCCCATTGGCCTGAGGTGATTACACTATTAGAAAAAAATCCCTTTTCATAACACTCATTTAATGACACATACCATTCATTCAATATATCATATAGGTTACACCTTTCTTGCCAATTAGTGTATGTATACATTTTCTCTAAACACCGACCACTGTGTCATGTAAAAATTTCTGATTTATTACACATTTGTTATAGGTAAAATTGCAATAAGATATGTACAATAGTACATTATACTGGATGTGTTGCTTTAATGTCAGAATACATCAATTCCGTCTCAATCTAATTCACTTCTTCTGATTGTTGTGACTAATAATGGCAATAAATACTTCACATTCACAGATAGTTAAAATAAAAATTGTCAAATCACATCAAAATCAAATCTCTAATTCAAGTTGTCGACGCAACATCTTTGTGTTACTTTCATTGGTTCTCTCCACCTTCTTCAGAACAATCATAGTAAAAATTTGAATTTATCTAAAAATTAAATAAAAAACAATATTTACACATATTCAGTCCAGTATGTTAAATAAGACAAATTTACATATCCAGGTTAATTTTTTTATTAGCATTTATATATCTGATCCCATATCCATTCATGGACTACTTGTTCCTCATTCATTCACTCAAATATACTATACTCATTCCCCACAATATGGTATATCCCACTCATTCGTTATCCATGGTCGAAATCTTTTTGTAAGACTTCTTTTTCTTCAAGTCACATGCATTATCAATCATTTTCTGTTTGGAACCCTGTGTTCACACTAAAGCATTGGGGGACTTTTCTTTCTCTATATTGGAATTCTTTTAACGTGCTATGGTATAAAAAGGGTCATCTATTACAAAACCCATCTATATATTTCGGTTAAGGGCTCCATGAATGGATTGAAGAGGGTAGGTGATCAGGAGGAGCCTTGAGGGACTCCCAGGGTGACTGATGTGGTCGTGGACAGTGATTGGTTAATCTTGATTCTTTTAATTCAGTTGTCTAAGAGGTGAACCACTTTAGGACAGCACCTGATTAACCCATTCTGTGTTCAAGTAAGTCCGGGAGACTGTTATGTTTGACCGTATCAAAGGCTGAGGATAGATCTAGGAGGATTAGGAGGCAAGATTCCTTTTGATCTAGTATTCTGAGCGCGTCATCGACAATGTGTGTCAAGGCTGTTTCCGTGCTGTGTTTCTGCCTGAAGCCTGATTGGTACTGGTGAATGAGGTGGTATTGAGCTATGGGGCTGCATATTTGGGAATGGACGCATTTCTCCAGGAGTTTTACTACGGTAGGAATAGTGGATATTGGACTGTGGTTATCTGGGATTGTGTGGTCCGTTGTAGGGCTTATTAGAATGGGGGTTACCTGTCCTGCTTATAGGCAGATTGTAAGGGTTCCTTGTAATAGGGAGACATTCACTATTGTTGTCCAGGGAGGTATTAGAGAAGTTTTGATCTCGCTGAAGATGTTGGCTGGAAGAGGGTCGCAGAAGTGATTTAATGGTTTAAGAGCTGTTAACATCGAGGATGGCATTTCCGTCAAAGGTTTTGAAAGTGTTCCAAGACGCTTTGTTTTTTAAGGTAAGTCTGTGTTAGTTGGGGGTTCGTACACCCAGTGGCATGTGGGGGGTGATTGGGGGTCACAATCAGAGTTGTTTGCTGTTTGTAGTTTATTCTCTATCTTTTTAGATTTTTCCAGCCAGAAAGGCGCAAATGTGTAGCAGTTTGGTTGCGAGTTGGGACCTAATGAGGAGTTGGGTTGTTGAGAGGATTGATGTTTGATAACTTCGAACAGTTTTCTTGGGCAATTTCTAGCATTGTTTAGTTGATTTTTGAAGAATTTTGCTTTTGGGATTCTAATGTGTTTGCTGTAGATGCTCCTCCTTGATCTTAGTTGCTTACGCTGTGACCTCCCTAACTTCTCTATTCATCTTAACAAGTATTCCCATTCTTCTCTGTTATTTAGATTAATCTTATAGGTAGGTGAAAATCCCTTATCCTGCCTGGACTGGTTTTGTGTGGTTGGGGTGCTTTGGCGATTCAGTGTTTGTGGATCCACCTCTATCTCTGCCACTACAATTACTACATCTATAGCCTCCCCTTGAGTATCTTCTGGTGTTTTAGGGATCATGAAACGTCTAGTGGTAGGTCTTTGGCTGGGAACCTTTGCTTTGTTGTCCTTCTTGGGGATGGCCTATGAAAATTGCCCCGGTAGGTGTTTGCTTGTAGAGCCCCCATTGATTTGGGATCAACTGTGTCTTTCTTTCATTTCTCCAACATTTCAACCCCATAGGGACCAAAAAGGTGTTCCTCATCAAATGGAATGCTGAGTTGGTGTTGTTGCGCCTCGTTTCTAAAACCTTATACACAGAGCCAACCATGCCTACAGAGCATACTATACTGGTATTTAAACAACATGAGGCAGTGTCTGCTGGGTTTAGTGTGCAGCAGTAGTGTACAGCAGATATTGACATTAGAGAATCACTTTCCCCTCTGTAACAAGCTCTTCACCATGCTTCATGTATTCCTTGGGGAGATGTTGCATTAGTGCCGCCATCTCTTACGAATGGAACCTATCATATCTTGATAGTATCAACGCAGAGTTTGCAACGCATCACATCACTATGTGGTGGCAAATACTATGATCCGTTTCCCTGCAGCGTCTATGATCTTGCTTTCTTTAAGCATGTGTGGGGCATGCCTGGTGGCCTGGGGTGATGCCCTTTTTCTGGCTGTATGCACCACCAGAGTCAGGGGGAACTTGTCCCCTAATGTAAAGTGGGTCTTTAGATGATACCTTTTATTTGTTTTCGATGCGGGCTGTAACTACCCAGGCCTTGACAGAGTCTTTAAAGTTGTCTGGTGCCAACCTCAGCATGCCCTTTAACATGGGTAAGGACTGAACACTGCGTTCAGTCTTAAAGAGGTCTCAACTAGTAAACTGTCTTCCTCCTCAACGGCATACACTTCGACTTTGCGGTGTCGAGCAGCTCTCTGTATTACAGCATGATATGCTGTAGTGTCATTTGGCGGAGATTGCTTTACTGGGTAGACTCTATGTCTTAATCCTTAAGGGGGTTGACACTGGAATTCTTCTATAGATCAGGATCATCCCCTGCCCTTTTGACTTGCTCATACGGGCCTCCCTTCCTTTATAGGCTTCCTGGGTCTGAAAAGGAATGAACAGACCACTATAGAGACTCTGGTGGTGAAGGACTCAATGTGAGACTGCCCTATGGGGTGAAGAAGTTGGCTGTGGTAAGGGTGCAGCATGTGGCACCTGTTTTGGTGTGGAAAGTGGAAGCGGAAGTTACACTTTTTGTGTCCTGGGTGCCAAGGCACATTGGATTAGAGTCCTTCCTTGAAAGTGAGCTTTCTATTACTTGGAATAGGAGAAAGATGGAAATTGTCTTCAGCTTGGGTCAATTCGCCAAGTTTCTGCCAGTGTCTGGGTTCATAAAATTGTGTTTTTTCTGCTTCTAAGCTCCGCCAGTCTTTAGAAAATGAGGACCTCTGAAGTTTCTGAGCTGGGTGTCGAAAAATGTTTAACCATTGACTTCGGCTCCGACTTGGTCAGTGGCATTTTCGGCTCTGAAGATAAAGGCGTGGGTCCCTTTATGTGGGATACTACTGGAGTAGTACATGGCTGGTGCCTTGCCTCTGAAACCTTTTCTCTGCTCCAACAGGGGACGGAGGATGTAGTGGGCCTGCAGCTTTCTTTTTATCTGGTTCTGGGCTGGATGTCTGACTACCTACATAGTGGTGCTCTTCCCCATCACATGGTCTCTTGTGATGGTGTTTTTTTTCCCCATGCCCTGCGTCAGTACTCACCGTCCATGGTATCTTCTTTGCAGTCGGTCCTGCCTGCTTTGACTCTGTTTAGGGGCTGGGTGTGTGCTCAGAGACTGGTGCCTCTGAGGGCCCCGGCAATTCTTCCTCTGCATCGAAGCCATCATGTTCTCTCAAGAGGTCTGGAATGTCCGAGAGGGACTCACACTGTCTGACTTCCTTGATGTAGAGGGGATCCTGTAGCATTAAGAGGCCTAGACTCATGCTGCATCCTTGAATGCGCCCAGCGTCTCTGTATCTCCTTACACCGGAAGGCAAGGCAGAAGTTGAAGTTAGACCCCTGGTGTCGAAGATAAAGGCAAAAGTTACAGACCTAGTGCTTACAGGACCACTAGTATTTAACATTACAATGTGGGTAGAACTAAAAATGAATTTGATCCTTCTGCTCCATACTCTGAGGTGGAGTCCTCAATATTCGGATTAACACCAGAATGAGGGCAGTCTATGAAGCCGACCGCACAGATCCAAAAGAAGGTGATTGCAATCTTCCTTCGGAACTAAAGACGGACCTAAAGTCGGCACGGGCAACCATGTTATCAGAGCTGACGCTTACCACGTCTAAACCCGATGACAGAAAAAAAAAATCTAAGGGTGGAGTTGATGCCCGTGTGCATTGTGAACTAAGGGAGAAGTCCTTCAACATCACATGACTCAAAGCTTCTTCTGAGAAAAACTTGAAATGCCCGGACCCAACACTAGATTGCAGGAGCATGCAAAACGTGTATTTACAGCCACACATGCTACAAACACGATATTTAGTTCCCAACTGTGTTTTGTAGTCACATACTGATTGTGTGGATATTTGTGTGCAAAGACGAGGAAGTAGAGTACCCTGTTCCAAATGTGTGCTGTATGGTGTTACCAGCGTGTGCCTTTAGGGCACATGTGATTTGGTGTGCAATTGGGTGAAAAGCAGTACCTCAGTTTCCAGAGTTGTGAAACTGTGGAAGAGCAAAACCTTGCCACATGAGGATGCACGGGTGAGTACCTCGTGGTATAAGAAATTTGGAAGGAGTGCTAGCCTGTAACTTGAGGATGCATGTGGGAGGTACCTCCTAGTGTGTGACAGGAGGGAAGAGTAGTACCCCATCACAAGAGGAAAGGTAGGGAAGTGTAGTACCCAGTGTGTTGTGACCTGAAGCCAGAAGTTGTTCTTCTGTGGGCTCTGGGACCAGTAGTCACTGTGTGCAAATGGGAAGTTTAAACAGGTGCATCGCACTGGAGGCAGAGTATGTTACTGTGTCTTTGTTTTCACCTATAAGTTCTCTAGGTCCATCATTTATTTCAACTAGGAGGATTTGACAGATGTGTGATACTAGAGGCAGAGTACACAGTGAATTGTTTCCGGTCCAGGGAAGACATGGCTTGGCAGTTCGGTCTGGACTGATCCTATGAGGCACAGGGTCAAGACTGATTTGCATATAGCTGTGTCTGAACTGGGGTGGGGAAGTGAGCTAAAGAATGCTGCTGGATTCAACTCAGATCTGTGACGGGGGTGAGTGTCTGAAAAGTTTCAACGCTCCGTCCATCATCTCCTTGTGATTGCTTTCTTCGCCCTGAGTTGGCAGGGTATGCCCAGACGTGGGTCCCTTGCTCACTTTGCCACTGGATTCAAGCTAGCCTGGCTAACGAGGGGTGTTACCCCGACAGCGGTCCCAGGATGTTTGTTTCCGGTCCAGGGAAGACATGGCTTGGCAGCTCGGTCTGGACTGATCCCATGAGGCACAAGGTCAAGACTGATTTGCATATAGCTGTGTCTGAACTGGGGTGGCGATGTGAGCTAAAGAATGATGATGGATTCAACCCAGATCTGTGACAAGGGGTGAGTGTCTGAAAAGTTTCAGCACTCCGTCCATCATCTCCTTGTGTTTGCTCCAATTACAACTGCCCTGTGTCCACTCTTCACTTCAATATATGGTTCTCCAGCCACAGGAATGAAGGTAGTACACTTCCACTCTCTAGTGGAAGTCCTCTTCACCTTGCGCCATGCTACACCACAGACATCCAAAATGGACCCCACAGACCCAGTACTAACAAACATTAACAGAAACAGTCCTACTACCATACATGTGCTACACATGCAATGCACACATACACACACTTGACATGTAGAAGGGATGTCAGTGCCAGATACTGGGTTTCATATCATGGCGAAATGTTAGACAAACACAAGGAAAATGTCTGGTCACTGTATAGATTCAAGACAAGGTATGCAGCCACCACTGCTCAAAGTTATACATCCTGGGCAGAGGCAGTAGTTTACTACCTACTGTGAGGACAGGCTTGATGTGCCCCCTTCAGGTCACAGGGCAGGTCCCCATGTCAGGGACAAGCCTATGCCTCTGTGCACACACTCAACAAAAACTTCACCAGGGCCAAAATAAAACTCAGGATACCAGTTTCACTTACAGTCAGGCACTTAGGGCAGGCATATATGTCTGTTCGCCATTCAGTGAACTTCCTCTCTCAACAGGTGGCCACTTGATGCGTTTGCTCCAGTGGTCATATTGATGGGGTGGGATCTGTGAGGACCTGTTATAATTTAGTGGATTCAAGCCAAACTTGCTGCTGAATGCTTCGTGAAGGTCTGGAAGAAATTAATCAGGAAACCCATAAGAGGTAGCCAATTAAAAGAACTTTAAGATACCCGCGCCCAAGTCTGGCACGATCAGCCTGATAATGACCAATGATCAGCCAGATCACGACCAATCACCCCTCTCTCACACTGGTTGATCAATTGTGAGCCTCACACTCAATAATTAGGGCGTTCAACTACCAATTTGCTACAAGACATGATAAGCGCATCTAAAAAGTTGCTGTGGGAGCCGAACCCCAATAATAGCTTGAACCCCAATATTTTATACACCCAATTTTTACCTTGCAGTTCAGCTCTGCAATCTCTTGTTGATCTAGCAGTAAGAGACTACACTTCTCATCAATAAAACATTAATTTAGCAGATTAAAGATCAGAATAAAACTAGAATCATTTAATAACCAAGTCCTAGATCATAATGAGGAAAAATAAAATGTATTACAGAATTGTTAATAAGAACGATACAAAAGAAAATGCATACAACTGCCATGAAGGATTAAATACAGAATTACAACACATAACAAAATTCTTATTTAAGCTAAATAAACTAGGAAAATTCTAAATGTCAACATCATTAAGGAGTACTCACGGCATTCTAAGAGAGGAAAAGTCTCAAAATAATCGGACAGTCTCAGGAGGAAAATGGGAAGTTGTCCACAAACCCTCAAAATCAAGGGATTTTATACACAATTTGTGCATAACAATTAATAAAACTGCAAATTCAGTATGGTATGATCATGGTTAGGTCACATTGGCAAATTGAAAACAACCATGCATTAGTTTTACGTTTTTGAGTACTAACTGAACTTTTAAGGTAAAAAAATATTTTGATTGCTTCCTCGACAACTGCAGTCCAGAGACGTACAACATAAAATGAAATATTTACTCAAACAACAGCTCATAGAATTATGTTCTTTGCACACCTGCATGGGAGCGTCCAGTGGAGATCTTTCAAAACAATACATTAGGTACACGATGGAAAGTTTTATTCACAATACATGCTTTCTTTTTTTTAAAACATATTTTATTTGTCAATTCGCATATATACCACAGGGCTCTTCACACCAGAGACATCTGCGGCAACTTCCACGCCTTGGCGATGTCCCGCTTAGCCAGTGTAAAACCCAATTGCATACGGTGGCGTTTGTACACATTGCCCCCTATTCCCTCCATGACATGTAGTAGGGCCAGCCGCGGCGTACGGGGAAGCCCCCACCCCAGGACCTCCGAAAGACAGGCAAACACCCCCCTCCAGAAGCGATCCAGGGAGGGGCACCGCCAGACCGTATGGATGAACGTGCCCTCCTCCCGGCCACATCGAAGACACTCCGGGGACACAATCAGCCCCGCCCGCCACAAGCGCGCTCTAGTAAAGTAGACCCTATGTAAGTACTTGAATTGGATGAGGCGGAGTTGCATCGCTATGGCTGCTCCCCGTGGAGCCGCCAAGGCCTCCACCCAATCCTCCTCCTCCAGTGTGCCCACATCCGACTCCCAGTCCCCCCGAAGTCTCTGAAGCGTGGAAGAGCAATGCGTAACCAGGGACTGGTAGATCCGGGAAATTTTCTTTTCCTTCAGATCCCCCATAAAAACTTTAGCTTCCAGTGGACTGAATTCGGGGACAGACTCCAGACCCTCTAAGCTGGGGGGACAGGGCATGACGAAACTGAAGGTAGCGATAAAACTGCGACCTTGGCATAAGGAATTTCCTCTGGAGGTCTTGGAAAGACTGGAGTGTGGTGCCCCTCAAAACATCCCCTAGGACTGAAATACCTATGTCGTCCCATCTCCGGAAACCCTGCAAGGCTGCCAATTGGGGTAAACGGCCATTATTCCAGAGGGGAGTTTCCCCAGTCAGGGTGTTCCACCATCCCATTCGTCGTAGTGCCTGTCTCCAAATCAGGAACACCACCCGCGTGATCGACGGCAACGCGCCCAGGAACGGCGCCGAATACAGAATTGCATAGAGCGAGTGGCCACCTGTGAGATGCCGCTCGAGCGCATATGCCGGGTCTCCCCTATCGCCGTACCACCACTCGTTAAGGACCAGCAAGTGCGAGGCCTGGTAATACGAGAGAATGTCCGAGGATGTGAGCCCTTCACTGTAGGTGGAAAGGAAGCACGTTCGTAGAGCCACACGCACCCTTCCCCCCTCCCACAGGAACTGCCCAAGTGCGGCATTCACCAACTGGAACCACCGGGGCGGGATCGGGTACAGGTGATTCTGTAGCTGGTAGAGGAGCCGAGGGAGCGCCACCATCTTGAATATCGACCATCTACCATATAACGTCAGGGACATACGGGACCAGGTCTTGAGGTCTGCACGTACCCGCTTCCATACTGGGGCAAAGTTCCGCTCCCAGGAGACTGCCGGTACAGCCGAAAGAAACACACCCAGATACTTCAGTCTCCCCACTCCCAACTGTACCGAGGAAGCCCATGCGCCCACTTTCATCCGATCCCTCAAAGCCCATAACGTGGATTTGCGAGGGTTCATGTAGACCACTGATGTCTCCCCAAATATCTGCAGGATGCGCAGGAGCCGTGGCCCTGTCCTGTCAACTGCTGTAAGGAAGAAGAGCACATCATCCTGTTGCAGAGCGGATCGTCAGATTCCCCCTTTCGGCACAGACCAACAACCTCAGCATCAGATTCACTCAAATTCATTCATTTGGTGGAGCCCATAACACCAAATATACTTACACTCCGTTGATCTGTTTTTCCTGAGGGAAATATGCTTCCAAACGCTGACATGAGAGGAATACCTTTACCTTACTCTAAACACATTAACCTCAGACCTAAGATATCCCTCTCATAAGGAGATGGATCATTTAGTTGTTTGAAGGTTTAGATTCACAGTCATTTACCTAGTCTTTAAATTCCATTAAAATCTCTTCTTAAAATAATCGACACAACACATTTGTCAATTAATCAAATATTCTTTATCGAAGAAATATTGCAAGAAACGTTAGAAATCATCATCAGCATTTTAGGGCATCATATTTACCTATTCTGGCTATAGTCGTCCTCTAAGTCAATCAGTCAAAGAAGAATTTATTCAGCAAAGTTAGGCCGCAATTCAGTCTCTCAAAGATTCAGGATAACAGCTGTCACCGTCCTCTCCGTCAGCATAACGTCAGGAAATCAAGTTCGTCAAAGAAGAGCGTGTCGATCAGCGATAGCGTTAGCAAGCTCAATTCCCTACCTACTTTTATAATGAAAATAATGACAAAAAGTATCAAGATCGGGGTTTAGAAAGTCCTGATTGGTCCATTTGGGGTAGCGGGGTACAATTCTCAGGGTGTCGAATGATGAAGTCATCAAACTTGCTTGTTCCGGCTTTTAAATTGAGCTTTGTCATTGGTCTTGGATGGGTTCCCGGAGCGTCCTTGAAGGGTACATGTTCTCCCGGGGTCAGGTCCAGGCCACTGCTGCTGGCGGTGACGCCTGCGCACTTCACCTAGAACCTCGTGTTGTCAGGGCAGTCACGTTTAACGTCTCGTTCAGCCATCTTGTTTAGGCCGAAATGGTCAACTTAAGCAAAAGAAACACAAAAACATAATTAAAACATAGAAATGGCTAATACAATGTTATCCCCTTGCTAATACCCAAATGTGTGTGTTTATCTAGCAGAAGCAACACTCAGAGCGGTTTATACTCGCTGAATAAAGCACAAATCACAAATACATCACCAAAGCGACATATAACATGCAATATTCTAGTTTTCTACTATTAATATGTGTACTCAAGTTAGTTTACAATTAATATAGCCATGCAAGGTGCAATTCCCACATGTAATTATTTTGTTAATATAGTTGATGAGTTATCACTTCAAACAAATTAATAATATTACAGTTAATTGATTATTTGGATTAATATAAACATGCAGAATGGGGGGGTATACAAAATTTTGTATTACCCGCTCCAGCAATCCGCATAGAGCGCGATCCTGTCCGACAGGCCTGGGGCCCACTCGAACCCCCGAACCTGCTTATCAATGCGCACACAATACATGCTTTCTAATGCAATCGTCCCCTTTTCCTTTTATGTCATAACATTGCATGCTCCACCGAAACTATGAGGAGAGATTACTTTAAAGCTGGTTACTGATTGGGTGGAGGGGAATGAGCAGGAGCAAGATGATCAGAACACCAGAAACTGCATCCATTTGAAATAAATGGTGTCCCGTCCGAAAATGTGATATAACTATTCAACATTATTAATCAAACGTCTGAACAAAATAATTTAAATTGTTTCAAGTGCAACATCAATTCACCAGTTACTACTATATTCAATATTAAAATTAGTAATTTGCATACTGACCCAAAACTGTACGTCAGAAAAAACTTTAACATATGCACAAAACATAAAGTGCCATAACTATAGTAACTGGAATAAACATACAACCTTATACATAAATGAACAATTAACCACTCAGATGCGTACCAGACTTCAACATCAGCCAATCGCGTTGAAAAAGAGGTTTGAATAAAACGAGGGAATCCAGTTAGCCATAAATCTGTAAAATACCGATTTCAAGTGGCTTTGAAAATGCAATACTAGTTTTCGGGTCAATAAAGACCGCGATGGCCATTCCTGCATGCGGGCACGAGAGGAGCTGGCAAGAGGCGCTACAAAAAGGGACACTGTCGGGCGTGCCACGGCTCAATTTCGGGAATTCGGCTGACAAGGAAGAAGCCTGAGCATTTATTACGATAATAAGGGTCTATTCCGCGCTGGACGTCGGCAGGGTCAGAAATCAGGGCACCTACCTATACCCTGCTGAGAAACAGTCTTAGCACTCCCGCTCTTCAAGTCCGGACATGAAAGGAATGGGAAGAGCCCTCTTTTTCAACGGGGAAGGCAGATAGAACCTATGAACCGCCCCCCACCCCGCCCCCGGCAGCGAATCCAGCTGAGAGGCGAGACGGCCCGCTGTGACCGCGGCTGGGACAGTGCACGTACAGCTAGTAGCCAGAAGGAGGCGTGCTCGCGACAGACTGGGGAGCGCGCACAGGTTCCAGGCAGCAACAGAGGCCTGGCGCGCACCACCTCCCTGTGCCGTGTCGCGCGCCGTGGGTCTCGTCCCCTTTTCCTCTTCCGTTTGGAAGGCTCCGCTCCTGGTAGTGCCCCCCGCCCAGTGTGTACACCGCGGTGCCCGTTTCCTACGCTGGGGGCCTGCAACCGCCGCTCCCTGCGATGTCGGCGGAGGCTGGCGGGGATGCGCCCCCGGTCTGGGGGAAGCTGCCGGTGTTGCAGCCACTCTCGCCGCCCTCTTCCCCAGCGGGAGATGATCCTATCGGTCCTTCCCCTGAAGCCGGGCCCGCCTTCCCACCACTGCCTCCTCCACCCGGAGCCTCCGGAGCTGCTGAGGAGCCTGACTCTCTAGACGGGCCGGAGTACGAGGAGGAAGAGGTGGAGATTCCGCTGACCGCTCCGGCGCCTAACCAGTAAGTACCGATTCGGGGGTATGGCCGATCTCCCAGTGCATTTGTCCCCCATGTTGCCTGGCCTGTGAACGGGAACATGCTTCTCTGTTTCAGCACCGCAGAGTTGTAGGAGCATATGGGCTTTCTGTGGACAAGTTACATCTTCTGGTATAAGCTCTTTTCTCAGAAGTGTTGGCGAGAAGAGGGCGTACTGCCTGCCCTCTGTGGCCCAGGGTCAGCCCGATCACCAAACTGTGCCTGGTTTAATGTTTGCGGGAACGTGTGGTGTATATGCGGCCTCTCCAACGAGCTGTCACTGTCAGACCATCGCGGGCTCTGGTGTGGAGAGCAGTGATTGATGGTGCACTCTGGGACAGAGAAGCTGTATGTAGTGTCCTTGTGAGCAGACAGCAGGTGTCCAAATGCCGAACAACGTCTTCCATGCTGTACAGTTGTGTAGCGAGCTTTATTATGAACATTTCATTAGTGAATATGCTTACTAATTTGCACAGTGGGTTGGAAAACGTTCGATGGTCTCATTTCTGTGAAACTATTTTCCAGGGCGATAATACTCTGGACACTGTAAACAAGATTGTTTAGACTAATCAAATTCGCGAAGGTTGATGTTCTCAGGATGGAAACATGTTGTTCTTACTCTATGATCAGTGGCAAGTGTACAGGAATTACAGGCAATACCGTTGCTCTTGTTAGAGAGGTGCAGAGAGTGAGATGTTAAAAGCTGCGGACTTTTGCTGAGAATTGAAAGGGCCTGAGTACTGCACAACTTCGCCAAGCGGTCACGAGCAGTAATTTCCATTTCATTATTGAATTTTATCTATACTGACACAGCATCGTATAATTAACATCTTATCTTCCAATTTAATGTCGCTCACCACCACACCCCAAAAGCATTGGAATGTACCATTAGTGAATAATAGGATTTATTTCAACCCATCGACTCCTCTTGAAAATACCAAGCAAAACTTTTCCTTGTTACCTCCCACCAATATATGTATTTTTTAATAACTTTGTTTATTGGTATAATTAAGCATGATGATCGGTACACGCAGGGAATCATTACTTGTTACAGTGTTACATAGTCAGGATCGCATACAGATATCACAACTTTCGATGTTATATAGAACAAGATGAGTACATTACATATCAATTCAAGGCGTTAATGGTTCGTCAAGGGATGGGATCGGGGGAGGCTCACACAGATTGCCACGATACACGTTCCTCCCACCAATATTTAATTACTAACAAGTGAGTCACCTTGTAGGCAGAAATATTTTGACCCGAGATCCTGTGGACACATAATTTTCCCTTTTCTGTAGGTCCATTTCACTTTTCTGACTGTTTATGTAGTTGACAAATTATAACCAACAAGCTCTTTGTTTCTGTTTGTTTATAGAATCTGGTTTTCTTTTTCTAGTTAGCCATACTTTTACATAACATTCAATTATTTCCTTTGGTCGTTTTTAATTTGTGAAAAGCATATCTTGACGAGATAACTAATTGTGTTTTTTTTATTTAAAGAAAGAGAGTGCTTTGTTATAAAATAACTTCTGAGCTATGCACATTAAACGGAATTGAATGATCTTCTCTACATACAGTTAGTGTAATTTCTTCACTGATGGCAAGATCTATTCTCGTGGGGAGCTTTTGTGACTACCCACATTTTGAAGTTACTGGGGTCTTTTCATCAAAAAGCATGGTAGTCCAAATTAGGTGTATTTGCATAGATCAGTTTGCAAAGAATCGAAGAAGTTGCTGTTTGAATTTACAGGACATCATCACAATATAGTAGAAGCATTTTCAATTAGGTGGAAAGCTTCGCTATAACACACAGGGTTTGTATAACAGGCCATTGCTATGCGAGTTGCATCTACACAATGGGTACATCACAGGCTGCAGTGCAAGCAACACACACACACCACCCCATTTCAACTTACCACCTTGCCACCCATTATTGCTTCAGTGCTAAATAATACTTAAAATCCTAGAAGACGGCCTACCTCGATAATTGGGAACATCGATTTGGATAAGCAACCCTTCTTCCGCCTCCTCCTTATATATGACCAAAAATTGAGGTAGAAATCTCCTTCAAGATTTGTTTTGGTAATCTCACGAGTATATTTACCAAATAATATGAAAGGTGTGGTAGAACAGTAATTTTTGTTTAAGCGATTTGCGTCGTCCGTGAGTAGGAGGCATTATGAAAATTTCATCAATACACGTATGTTCTTTTTGTGATTACCTTCTGTGGTGTCCCGTTGTGCCATATACTTGCACACCTAGGTATTTACTCGTCAGTATTAGGCTTTCTTGTTGAAGTTCCAGCCTCACTGAGAAAGTTAAACATTTGTTCCAATTCCCTTTTAGGCCTAGTATTTGGCTAAATGTAACAAATATGCACACAGACTAAGTTACTTAGGTCAAAGAATCATCAAGGTATGACAAAATATGATCTGCTTATACATTATGTTTCATGCCTTGGGCAGTAACCCCTCGGCTACCAAACAAGGGCCTGCAATTCCAGAGCAAAGCGTAATGGTGACAACTTTGACGAGTGCCCCACTTCTCAACTATCCAATATTTTCTAGCTTGTCCAAACACTGGCCTGGGTTGCATGTACAGTTTGATCCATTGCATGTCCTTTGATGCCACTTAGGACATGAATAACTTGTCTAGAATTCTATTAATATCCATGTCTGTCCTACACTTATAGAACAACTTTAATTGCTTATCAGTGTTTCTTATATACTCCGAGCCATTTGAAGAAATTAGCCTTCATAATACACCAGCAGACGTTCTACCAATTGCAAGGGCATACACCAATTTAGAGGCCAGTGTGTTATAAAATAATTTATGAATTGTTCACAGTATTCACAAATGCATTATGCTGTGTCTATCCTTTATTATCCTCTTAACCAGTACCAGTGTGTGGGTGTGTGTGTGTGTTTGAATAAACAGAAGTGTATTTAATCCTTAAATGTGTAGAGATCAGTGTCCCATCTTCAAGGAATATGTATAACGGGCACTAAAAGACAAACCTAAAACACAAAATAATATTACTTACAGGAAACCACCTACTTTTAGTCTCTTCAAAACGTAACAGTAGTATTGTAGATCTATCTAATGTTGCTTTACCGCTGTACTTCATGCACATATCTCTCAACAGAAAGTCAATGTCTTTCTTGTACCTAATCAAATTTGCAAAATAAGCCATTCTGCTTCCTTTGGCGTGCCTTTGTGTTCTCCTAGTTTTTCTTTTTAATCCTACCATAACACCATCTACAGTTACCTGTTGATACTCATAGGAGCAAATTCCACACAATAAAAATCATTTATCAAAATACTTCTGTTAGTATAGTTCATGACGCTAATTTGCACTCAAGCCAGTAAATCGAAGCCCTTTGCTTATATATTTTTTTAGTTCGTAAGATTACAGTGGCAGTGTTTCTGCTTGGTCGGTGACTCTGTCATCTATGAATGTCTTTATTATGATTAAATTGATTGGTAGGTCTTTTATAACTTTATGGTAGTTCCTTAACTGACTGTCATAGTCAGCTGGCAGCATCAACATTTATTCATTTGTGTATCATCATTTTTAGTCTATGGTCAAGTTCTATCACCTAAATTTAAGTTTTTTATCTCAGTGCACTCCGGAATCAATTCGATATAAATGATATTAATGAGTTCTAATGATGGTGTGCTACAACACCCGTTGCACTGTGTCTGTCAGGGCCCTATGTAATTCCAACACTGTGGGACTGAACTACTCCGCCCCGAAGATGCGTGCACATAAACTTAAAACGGAACGTTTCTTTTCAATGCATTTCTTAAATTTCAATAAAACATTTCAACAATTCTTCAGGATTCTATAATTTATTCAATCCATAGGTTATCCATTATTTCATGGTATACTTCATTCAGAGTTCAACAGTGCTCAATTTCAATGAGACAATGTTTATGATACCCAATGCATTTCGGGTCATACATTGACCCTTCTTCAGGGGTCTAAAAGAGAGATACAAAAAACCAGATAAGGTTTTCATATTGAACATAATAATTTGCACAATTGATCTTGTTCGGTCACAATAATCATTAATCCAAAAATTGCTGCAACCTATCATTGTTTGGTCATTCACTTTACGAATAGCAGCTTTGTGAGATACACTAACCGCGGTATACTGCGTATTTGTGTCTATAATCATGTTAACATCATAGTTCTTGTTAATTTCATCAAAAACACTCAATGGTGCAGCATTAACTCGGTATGCTATTATAAAAACTTGAAAGGTATTCTAAAGAAGTGCATGAAAGAAAATTCAGGAAATATCGTCGAGACACAATCGACTACAAGCTCGAAGAAGTTTACATTTGGGCGGAAGTTTACAACCAAAAGAAATGGCAACAATCCAAGACAAGTAACAGCTCTTCACAGGAGAGCGTAGTTTCAGATTCAGATTTAGCACAAAACAGAGCACCCATAGCAGGAACATCAACACAACAGGTTAGAAATCTGGCAGCTAACAAAACATAGAAAGCAGCTTTTTTATCAATAAGTCCAGCAGCCAACGAAACTCCACAACAAGAAAGACAAGGAGGGGGCAAAGAAACAGAAGAAGAAAGAGAAACGCGAATAACCAGGAGCAAGACCAAGACAACCTTGTCATGAACATCTCTAGTAAACCACTCAGTAAGGCGCAAATCACATTGTTAAACAAAGGAACATCATTTTGTTCCAAGCTATAAAAGTAATTGTTAGACCTGGCGGTTTCGGGTTGGCTAAGGCTTGCGCCAAAGCCAGGCAGAAACCACCACTCTAGTCAGGGCAAGGAAGTTACACGCCAAAGATAACCCCTGCTCACCCCCTTGGTAGCTTGGCACGAGCAGTCAGGCTTATCTCTGAGGCGATGTGTAAAGCGTTTGCGCGCGCACCCAGCAACAACACCCAAGGCCCACCACAAAGGAAACTCCACACAAGGTATTCTATGAAAATAACCTTTGTATTATACACAACACCTTAGATAAAAATACACACTTTACAATGTGCCAACAGGCACGGGCAGAATTTACAAGGGGTTATGTACAAGACAGGGCCACCTGGACCACTGTCAGGAATTGGCACTTTTAGATATTTAGCACATAAATTTATAAAATCACTGTAGCACAAAAATAAACTGTATAGCACACAACCAGTACTTACTGGTATCGGGGAAGTACCACCTGCGTAACCCTAACTACTTTAGGAGACTGTCACGCAGGGAACTAGAACCTCACTAGCACCACCTGTACTAGGAGAAAGCAACAACCACCTACGTATCACAATCCCTGTAGGGGTAATAGAACGTTACACATGATGCATCACATTCAGAGGTGTATGGAAGGAAAACACATGATGCCTAAAAACATTCAGAGGTGTAAAAGCAATGGCACATGATGCATCAACACACATTCAGAGGTGCAAGTAGGAACATAATTGCGCAAAACTCCTATGCCACCACCTGTGGCAGTCCCTGGGCCAACTGGCCTGGAAGGGGCTAGGACGCCCTGCGTTCAACAAAGTTAAGCTGCGCCAGCTGCGCAGACTAGACCAAGAATGGTCCCCCACCTAAACGTGGCAGCTGCCCACTAAGTGCTGGGCAGCTGGAAAACGAACTTCAGGCACTCTGCGTGCCTCTGGAGCCCCTCTGGGCTCTGATCATTAAAAATGTGCCCTCTGGAGCCTTCGTGGCTCAGCACAACGTTGGAGCCTCACTGGGCTCGAGAAACAATCGTGCTCCCCTTCGTTTGGAGCCTCGTGGGCCCAAGACAGCCGGAAATGCCACCAAGAGCCTCGCAGGCTCTAAACAAGAAATGCCCCCGTCGTTGGAGCCTCACGGGGCTCGGAAAGAATGGTGCCCTTCACGCTGGAGCAGCCCACTGCCTTCTGGGGCCGCTCCGGTGGCCACTACTCGGCCAGGCAACGTTGGAGCCTTCACGGGGCTCTGACACGGCCCCCGCACCCCCAGCGCATGCGCGGAGTCCCCCAGCCCTGCTACACACTCACCGGGCTGATCGGGGACTCCCGCGTTGTCTCTCCTCCCGGCGGACGCCGAGGCTTCCTTGCAACGCGGAGGGGCAGGCACCGACAATGTGCCTCGCGCCCCCTCCGCACCAGCTCCGGCCGCACTTCTCCTCGCTCGGGTCCAGCGCGGGGTAGGCTCCCGCCTGGATCTTCACTGCACAGGAGCGCGGGGTAGGCTCCCGTCCGCTTCCTGCTTCCGTCTCGGGACCCGCCCCCAGGCCTGCCTGACTTCCGGCTGAAGCCCGGCCGCGGCGGTGAATTCCTTGGCAAATGGGAGGGGTAGGCTCCCTCGCCAGCGAGCACAACGGCGGGGTGGGCACCCGCCGAACTTGGCAGACACCGTCCGGATCGCGGAGTGGGCACCCGCTATCGGATCCCAAGCGCTCACAGCGCTATAAAGTAAACCAGCGCTCCCAGCGCTATAAACAAAGGAAGGTCCAGCAAAACAGCGCGCCCAGCGCTAGGAAGTCCCAAAAGCGCTCCCAGGCGCTGCAAGCAGGGTTCAGCAACAAAAAGGTCCTCCAGAGAGCAGGGGGCAAAGGCTGGGCCCAGAGCCAGCTCACAGGGCCCTCCAGCAGGGAGGCAGTCCCCAGTGGCGGTCTCTCCTGGCGCCCAGCAGCAGCAGGCCCCCCCTCAAGTGGATCCTGCAAGAGAACAACTTCTGTGGGGACACAGCCCCATTTTTATACAGGCAAATCCTTTGTCTAAGGTGCAGGGAAGGGGCGAACCAGTTCCAACAGGTTCCTGAGCACTTTGTTTTGCTCAGCCCCTCTCCCTATTCACTGGCAGGGCTAGGGTCATTAGACGCACCACAGGGGCCGGCGCCAGCATTGTGTGGGGGAATCCCTGTCCTATTCAGGACCCAGGTACACTCCTCCCCAGCCATCAACATGCTAACTCCCCATTCACCACTGGGTGACTCCTCCTGACTCTGGGGAATTCCCTAGTCCGTCACCTGACCTCACCAGCCAATCGCCAGACAAGCCACACATTTCAGACTGCACACTGAAGTGCCCACTTCTAGAAGTGGCACTTCCACACCAGGTACATGCACGCCGCACACATCAACGCGCAGCATTCACTCCCACGAGTCCGCACATACCAAACACGGGCCTGCACACCCCACGCATCAGGAACTACCGGGACACATACATTCCCCCATGCATTCCTATGGGAGGGCAGGCCAACCTCACAACACGCACGCACTTTACCCTGAGACACAGCGGTAAAGTGCGCAGAAACCAAAATCTATTACACCAAGTCACAATATTAAGCAAAAAGTCTCGGGGGTGAACCTGCCAGAAGGGCCAAGTCCAACAGTAATCTTCAAGAAACAGAAGTGGCAATGTTCAAATTTATAAGAACCTTAAGACTAAAATATTATTTCAATGTGATTCAACCTCCCACTACAACCGAAGACATCCAGTAGTAAGAAGGAATTTAGAACAAAAAGTACCCTTTGTCCTCCCCTATCTCACAAAACAATTGACACTTTCTAAAGAGTTATACTATCGGAAATACCCAAGATTAATTTTTCCAAAAACACTCAGAACAATTTCACTAAGAAGGATTGGAGAATTTTACAAGGACTATCCGAAGACTTAATCTTGACTATCCAGAGAGCCGACAAGGGCGGCACCCTCGTTATAATGGATACAGAGTTTTATGAAACCAGTGTTAACAACCATCTACAGGATGAAGGGACGTACATGCAACTAGAACATGACCCCACGCATGCTTTTCAAATGATTCAAGAAAATACTAGATCATGCATTAAAAATGGACTGGATTAATGATAAAACATACAAATACCTTGATACTAAGTATGCCAGAAGACCCAAATTATACATGCTCCCCAAGGTGCATAAAAATGAGACTACACCACCTTTTAGACCTATTGTTTCCGCATGTGGTTTTATTTCAGAACCCATCGGTAAATACATTGACTGGTACAGGGGTGTGGAATTTAATAAAATATCTACTTGTCCATGGGGCAGGTTGCTTCATAAATCTACTTGTCCTGTAACAAAATCCACTTGTCCCTTTTGTGCAATGTAATTATGATCAGTTATGTTACTTACCTTATCAGTTACACTGATTTTACTTGAGCTGTCTCTTATCTCTCCTGAAGTCCCTTCTTGGTTACTCACCTGTAGACCTTGTGTCCGTAAATCTTACTCCAATTGCATACCATATCATTTTTATAATCAAATCTATCCTTCTTAAATTTTCCTAATTATCTTTGTTCAATTTATTTCTTATATTTGGCAATCATTTCAGCCATCTCTCTAAACATGATGGAACCTATTTAACCTCTAAGGTAGAAGCTTGGTGGCCCACTCTGCCTCTTCTTTTGTGCCCCGCACACAAAGAATGAAAACACGCAGCCAGCAGTAACCACCAAACAGGGGGCAATGTTATTATCTTCCCAATGCTAATTGGAATCCCCTCAGGGCATCAGCAGCGTTTCCCTGTTGGGTTCGGGTTACTTCACTAAATTTATCCTAATCAGCTTGACAAACCTATTAAAGTTTTTAGGTCGTGCCTAGGTAGCGTGCATGCGCTGTGTTCGAGACATATTGTAATCAGTCTATGAGCTGAGATTCTGCCTCCAACTTTTGATTGGTTTTTGTCAGTGTCCTTTAAAAAACGTTGCTTCTAATTGAATAATGGTTCCTGCGTGTCCCACCTTTTCTTAATTGTTAACTCCCATGGAGTATTGCTGGAGGACTTGGCCACTTCCACTTTTGTTATTGAATTTCGTGTCTGACACTTTTTTCCCTTCAATGTAGAACAAGCACTTCTTCAAAGTGATCATGTTTTGTTGTCTCAGCTTTGGGCCCATTTCACGAGCGCCGCACAGCTACGATGAAGTTGCACCATGTTCAGTGTTTTTGATTCTTTTTCCAAGTTGTGTGCGTCAGTAGCAGCTTAATATCCGTTGTGTTTTATTTTTTACATCAACTTTAGATTTGTGTTGTTTTTGTTTTTCTGAGGTGAAAATAGTCCACTTCTATTATGGAACTTTAGATTTTAGTTTTTAACGGAGAACAGAGACCACTATCCATTGGGTTTGGATTCTCTTTGTATTCTGCGCGGCGCCTGTTTTATGGCTCTAGTGCTTTTTTCTTCTTTTCTTCACCTGTTGTAGGCGTACAATACCGCCTACTTTTTTCCTCAACTTTTTGCTTCTCTTGGTGCCCAGATCAACCGATAGCAGCCCACCATGAATTCATGCAGTCGACAATTCGGTGAATAGGCTGTCACTGAAGGCGGAAAAATAGAAATCTAGTAAACCGTGTTTGTGTGTTCCATTCGTTCGTGATGTATGGTTATGTGACATATGTGCTGGTTCTGCATGGCTTCCTGTGATGGGAACGAGTTGCTCCACAAGTAAGATGGCTACCAATCAAGCAGAATACGGCCGGGAGGAGAAAAGTACAGGTTCTAGGCGCTACATGCATGTAGGCAGTGAAGCTGAGGAGGGGATAGCTGGCCCATTCATCGCGTTGGTGGGTATTTTTCACATGCGGAGGGGGTTGTTTTTATTGCTACACAGAAAGCTTGTAATCATAGTGTGATCAGGTGTTGATTTCGGCATGGGGAAAATAAACTACATTTTCAGCCTGGTCTTCTCCACGACACTTAAAGCAATTATGTAGAAAACAGACTTAGTTTAAGGAGCGTTAATACCAATACGACCTGGAGACATGACTGTGGCCACATCCGGCACTAAATGACGTGCACGCTGAATGATTTACAATGAGGCATTCTTTTTGTAGCCACAGCTTTGTTGAAGGTTAGTGATGGCAGAAACTGCTAAAGTTGTCATGAGCAATCCCCAGTTACGCAACCAGCATCTGTCCTGCAATTCCCCAATCAGGCAGCCATTATCCATCACACAATCCCCATATGAACAAGCAGCATCCGTCATGCTATCTCTATTTGGGCAACCAGCATCCGCCATGGTATCCCCATTTGGACAGGTAGCATCTGTTATGATATCCGCATTTTGACAATCGATAACCATCACATAGTTACAATCTAGGCATCTTTCAGACAATCTGCTTTCATCATTCAGGTGACCAGCATCCATCAGGTAATCTCTATGCAAGTTACCAACATCTGTCATACAAGCGTCCATCACGCAATCTCCTTTCTGGTAATCAACATTCATCAATCATTCCTTAACAAGCACCATCATACAATCCCCATTCAAGAAACCAGCTTCATTCACTCAGTTTGTAACCAGCATCCATCTCAAAGTACTCATTCAAGCAATCTGCATCTGTCACACAATCTATAACTTTACTCATAGGTCACAGCTTAACACCATGTCAGTACTACACCCTGACTGTATTACTGTTCGCCATGGGCTAACAATAACCTATCGCTAACCATGCTGGCTTCTTGCTACGACAAATTTTCTTTGCCACTGTCACTGGAATTATGTGGCAGTGCAGGACCATATATATGGCAGCTTTGACAAACTTTTTGGCTAGAAAACGCAAAACATGATGCATGATGTGGCACTATTTTGTAATTTCAACCCACAATAATGCGGTCTGGCAAAGTTTCACTTCATTAGTAGCACTGGACACACAAGTCCAGCAATTGAGGGGTGATTAATGAACCTTTGCCAAGCATCTGCCAAAGCTTGGCACATGCTTGTCACACTTTTTTGTGGTTATTTTTGATCCCTTTCGATTATGTTTTTTTCTGAGTATTGCAAATCATAAGGCAGGTGCTTTATAGCTATTGTGGTAAATTAATTTTTATATAGAAAACACTACATTAGCATACTCTCATAATTGCAGTGGCATTTGGTTATACCCAGGTCTACAGGAGTTATATGGCAGAAGAGGACCAAATCATGTGGCAGAGTTAACAAAATTATACAGCAAGACAAGGCAAACTATGGGGCATAGTTTGTAACCGTATTACTACATTATGTTGTCGTTTTCACCCATGTTAATACTGTTATATCAAAGGTTTCACCCTATTAGTAACTCTTTAACAATCAAATACAGCAATAAATTACTGAAAGGTGACCATTCAACTTTTGGGAAGGGTTTTCCACTGTGCATCAGTACATGCAGCTGCATTGTTTAGTACATTTTGATCTGTTTGCGGGTGTTAATAAAAAAAAAAATGCAATACCTGATTTTTTTAGGTCTTGCCTACACAATAATGTCTTATTGGTAATATATAAGGTAACAAAAATGCTTCTAACACTTTGTTTAGGTCTCGCTGAGGCAGTGCTTGCGCTGTCTCTTTGAGACGTGCTGTATTCAGAATATGGGCTTTAAACTCCGCCAATGTATTTTATTGACTTCTTTGAGTGTCCTTTGGAAATGCTTTCTTTTATTAGTGGTTAATTTGTTTAGTCGTCCCTTCTTCGTACCTTCTTTTTTTTTTTCTGTTGTAATTTCCCATGAGGACTGCTCCATGACACTTGTTCTTACTCTGTTTGTTCAAGCATTTAAAAATATACCGCCCACTTGCAATTGCGAGCAAAAGTTTATCAGGTGAGCTATTTTTAGCACCTACTAGTCCCATTCTGTTCATTCAGAAAGTAAATGAGCAATACAGATGTCATTAAATCTTGTTTTTATCTTGACATATTTGCTGTCTGTTCAAGGA
This sequence comes from Triturus cristatus, assembly GCF_964204655.1. Lineage (NCBI taxonomy): Eukaryota > Metazoa > Chordata > Amphibia > Caudata > Salamandridae > Triturus > Triturus cristatus. Next base: position 546,850,936 of record NC_140581.1, read on the forward strand.
AAGAGGTCAAATGTCTATTTGCCTTTTACCTAATTGCTGCTTTGAAAATGAGTTTTTTTTTTCTCTATCTTACTAGAGTTAGAGCTTTTTGTCAAGGGAGCTGTCTGTAGATGTCAGTTATTTTTCTCTAACACATAAAATTTCAACAAATAGCCTGTAAATTAATATTACAAATATTTCAAAATGTATCAGGAATTACAAAAGCAATTTTTTTTGTAAGTAAGAAATGTGATGCAAACAAAGTGATTAATAGGAGTAAAACAAACAGGAACACGTCACGTGGTGATGTGCAAATGACACATAATTGCAGAAACTCAATGTAAAATCTGCTGATTACAAATGACAGGGAGCTACCACTTCATGGTTTAGTCATGTATTTATTAAAAGTGAAAGTTTTTAAACCCGATTTGAGAAACCTCCTGCCCCCTCCATGATGAAAAATGCTATTATTGATCTAAGAGGCAAGTTAAGTGTATCCTGTATGTGGCTAGATTTGCTTACTATATGGAAAGCAAGCTTAGTCTATTAAATCAAACAGGAGTTTTTTATATAGCAGACATGCTGAATGAGCACATTTGAAGGTGCTCTAAGTGATAATGAAGAAAATGGCAACTAAATGAATAACACGATCCCATCATTTGAAATTTGAAACCAGTTTATGGGTCAAGAGCATTACAAATAGGTTGAGCAGATTATTTCAGTCACTAGACATGCAGGTGTAGTAACATTGTTATGATTTTTCAAGGCCTGATGTTTTATTTCCAGTTTGTGAGCTCTATTTTCTTAATGACTTTATTGTATCTGCTGTTGCAGGCACGACACACTGTCCCGCTTCTGCAGCCTGCCCTGGGGTTTTACTGCATCGTGGCGCTGCATAGGTGCTAACATTTCTTACAAGCACTTCAGTTCATACTTTTTTCCATTTCATAGACCGTAATGCTTTCAGCATGCAAAGGAGGCTGCGGGAGAGAGCGGGCAGCTTTGCCAGCAAACACCTCGTAATCCGATGCTACAATAGGACTTTACTTTTGCATTTCTCATCGGGCCGTTAGAGTAGGGTTCCATTACGTGTTGTTCTTTGTTACTGGCATTGCGGCAGCATGCAGGCTGATTCAGGAAGGCGTGTGGCGTGTTTGCTTTCATCAACACGGCGCCCAACTGTGCTTCATCTTTGTGCTCTTTACGCTCCTAGCGCGTCTTTCCCCAGAGCCCAGATGCCTCATGGCGCACGACGGCTCCCCTGCCCACTTGTTTTTTAGGTCTCGCCTGACCCAGCGCATGCGCTGGTCTGGCGAGACTTATTGAGAGGGCTCCAAAAAGTGCTACCAGGCCAGCCTGGAGCTGCAGTGCACGTGCGCCGGCGCGCGCGCCGCGCTTTACCGCGATTACTTTCGCGGCAGCTTTGATGTTTGATCGTGATCGCGATCACTTTCACGGACGCTTTGCATAGCTAATAGATCTCGCTTTTGGGACCTTATAAGTATTTAGTTATGCAACTGTTGCATGGCTAAACACTTATAAGGTCCCAAAGGCGAGACCTATTGGCTATGCCAATGCTTGTATAAGTTTCTCCCTCTCACAGCTGTTCAGTTCATGTATTAGTAGTTTTCAAGCCTCTGCCAACTTGGTTATTGGTTATTTTTCTTTTTTTTTTTCCTTTCTTCAAATCCACCACTTTTCTTTGGCTCAGGGGAAAAACTGAAGTGTTATTTCAAAAGTTTGACTAAATTTATCTTATTTCCTTTTTGTGCCATGGGAGTGCTTCCGCTGTAATGCATTCATGATAATCTGGCCATTGTGTGCAGTGATATTCTTTCACTTTATGATAATGAATGTTTCACCATTTTGCAACAGGAACAGTGCAGTTACTTAACACAGAAGATGTAGGTGCAGGGTGCCTGAAGGTAGTTCAGAGAAGCACAGTCTATGCATGGCTGAAAAGGACCGCGTAGCCCTGGTTCGGCCATTGTAGTAGTGGTTACATTTGCATCTTTCTTCTCCTGACCCTCTCACTTCTATCTTCGCCCACCCCTTCCCCAGCTTTCGCCTGATTGAGCCAGCCTATTTTTCTACCCCCTATCATTCCATGTAATTCTGTTTCCGCCATTGTGTGACCCTTACCCTCTCCCTGCTATTCGCCACAGTTATTTTGCTTTACACAGCATGTTTGAAGCGTTTGACCCACTAACCCTGACTCTTCTGCCAATTCTCAGCTACTCTGTCTGAGCACCAACCCTCTCCTACAGTTCAACACTCTTCCCTCTGGTCACTCCACAACCCCTGGTCACCTCTACCTACGTGTTGCATGCAATTGCAAAGTGGTGTCATACTGAGCTCTTAACCCACCAGGCAACATCCTCCTTTCTCACTATGTCACTGCAGGCAGAAGCCAGACACAGCCTTGTCCTGCTCCAGCAAGATCAGTCAGGTTGGAAGTGCCACGTTCTCCAGGGAATACAAGAAACCCCTTCCTGTATAGACCATTTTTATCAGATTATTGTTGCTATGTTTTTTGTCTGCAAAATTGACTTTTATTCTTTATCAATCCATCCGAAATTATATGCCAACAGGAGATTCAGACACGTCGTCGGGGGAAGTCAGCGCTATATAATACAAAATTACAGAATCTATATTTTTGTGAAATTTTCAATCATTTTAATGTACCCAATTCTTTCCTACCACCATATTCTCTATCGCATATTCATTATAGACCTGGGTTATAGGATCACATTCACTCAGTCGGGTGCATCTCTTGTCGATTTTGAATGCTTCTATACATTGGTAAATCCACTGTGAAGAAAACGTACAGAGCACATACTGCTAGCGGAGGTACTAGGTGACGTGAGGGCTGGCTTGGTCCAACCAGAATCAAAATACACATGCGCATAAACGCACACTATATATGCGGACATGCCTTTGAGTGTTATGAAGTGTGTATCTACTGTTCTAAATCCACAAGCGCCTTGATACCAGGATTAGTTCTGCAGTGGGAAAAAGTTAATATTTCTGCGCTTTTAATTTCTGATACACCCATTCAAAAATCCCTATACACTCTTCGAGGAGTGGTCCACATAGCACTTTTGTCCTCACATTCATTTGCATTTGTCTAACATTGTCAGGGTTTACTATCACTGTTAGCACACGCACGTATATATTCACACACACACGGCATCCGCACTTGATGCAAAACGTTTCTGGTACAACACAGTATGAACGCTTTTAGAGGATTTGTGTTGTGCACCAACACAAGCCACGACCAACCTACTAGCAGATTCGAAACACAAAGGGCTTTAGTCTCTGCTGCTTAATACGTCCCGGAACTGCATACTTTACCACCTGCCCCGTGCAGCTTGAATGCATCCAGGCTGCTGGAGATATTAATTGCGCTGCATCTATGACTGACCCGCATGCTCCCACGATCTGCACTTCAGATAGTTGCACAACCGTATCCCCCGGTCAGCACTATTATATATTTGGGGTGGCTGAATTGCACTTTAAATTCGCTTTGCACAGGAATGCATTTTAAGCTAAGCAACATGTAATTTAATATACATAAAAATACGCTATATTCCCCAGAACTAACATACATGAAATCAGTAAATAAAACTCTCTGATTGAACGTTATGCTGATGTAAGCTTTTTTCGCAGTCTGTAGAAGTGGACAGGGAAAGTGCTCATCTGTGCAAGAAGGTCATCAGTGCACACGTATATCCATCCGTCTTCTATAAAATTACTTTCATTGATCAGTTTACAGAAGTGTTAAATGCTTGCAGTCAAAAAAACATAAGTTAAAAATGTGTAATTGACAATGACCATAGCTCTTACTTTCACAAATGAGAGACCGAATGCATTGCAAATGCTTGTTATAACTTTTCAACATGCTGCACAGCACCCACACATCTCTAACATAGCTTTAAGACATTGGCAACACCAGTAGCTCTGGCTAAACACTTATAAGGTCCCAAATGCGAGACCTATTGGCTATGCCAATGCTTGTTTTATCTTGTGCCAAGTTTCCACTAGAGCTCTAGCCTTCCATGTAAACAAAAGCAGGCCACTATAACAACTTCACAGACTCCTTCACTCCCTGCAAGAAGTATCCTGCCTAGGCACCTCTAAATATGAATATTACTTCATTTTCAGTTGACATGTAAAGTGAGACGTTTGCTTCTGAGCTTGAGTGATTACAAATGTTTAGACAGTATGCACACATCATAATATTCAATATTAACATCTTGATGGCTGCAATTTGGTGAGTAAAAACATGCTTTTCAGGCAAAATGCAAAACAAGGCACTATATGTGGCAATTTTAATTATGAATTTTTAAGGAGAGGGAGGGGGCGTGGCCACGAGGCGGATGAGGGAAGACGTGTGAGCGCTGAGCTCCGCGCCGACAATTATCCTGGTTCGGGACATCGCAGGGAGCCCCCAAACGCAGGGGGGTGGAGGCTCCCGCAGTGTAACTGGGGAGTTTTGGCACGTCGTTGCCCGAGGAATCGCTGAAACAGATAGGACGCCTGCCGGATGCCTAACATGGCGGCATAGTGGAGCTGCGAACCAGGCGGCGGCGCTGAAGGACGGCCCAAGAGTTTTAGGTGGAGCTTCGGAGGGGTGCGGAGGCCGCCTGCCAGAACCCTGAACTGGTGCCGCCACCACGAGGAGGTCCGGGGGGTCTTGAGGGCCTGGGACCGACTTACGCTGCGGACCTGATGAAGTGATCTGGCCGGTGCAGGGAACCTAAGATGGCTGCGATGGCAATTCTGCAAATCAAACAGCAGTACCGCAGGAAGGCCTGAAGATTGTCAGGTGGAGCCACGGGGGGGTCGTCGGGTCCCAACCGCAAGTGCCTGAGCGGGCGATGACACAGCGGTGAAGGTGGGTGAAGACTGAGGACTGCCCACTGCTGCCGTGGAGCTGGGAGGACCACTGCGACGGAGTGCTGAGATCGGAGGGGCGGCAACAACCGGGAGCCGATTACAGGGAGGTTGATTGGAAGGCAATGAACGAGATGTAGGAGGGCCGATCGCTGTACTGGAGTGCCTGCAGGGTGGACGGACTCTTGCTACTGGGGCCGCCATATTGTGAATTTGGCGAGCTGAAAGAGGTGATCGACAGAAGAACAGCGGAGAGCGTGAGTGCCCACGCCCTCCTGGAGAACAAGCAGCCTGTGTGACCCTGGGCGGGGAACAGTGAAAAAAGAGACATCGGACGACCGCGTTGGGCAGCGGTGGCCAAGGCCTGGGGAAGTGAGTGGACGCTGGTGGATGCCGTGAGGAGCGGTGGCGCTGGAGGGTGCTGTGAGCGGGCAGAGGACATTAACGCGAAGCTGGCGTGGGGGCCGGAATCGCAGAGCTGGCATGGGATTTGGCCTCATTGACTGCCCCACTGTAATGCGGCGGAGGATGAGCAGGGGCTGGGCAGTTGTGTGGTGAGGAGACCTGCCATCTTGCATTCCTGAGGCAGCGAGACCATTGAAAAAGTGGAGCAGGCAGGGCATCACAGCTGAGCAAGGCCGGGGCCATTAAGGTTGAGGATCTGTGGCCGGACTGGGTTGGAACCCCACTGAGGTACAGCTGTATGCCTAGCCAGCGATGGAGAGGAATAATTGGAGAGTCGGGGTAATGCTCCAGCAGCGACCAGGTGCAATTGGCGGACCGTGCCTGTGAAGCGGTAGGCCACGTGAACAGGAGCAAAAGTGGAGAAAGTGGGGACAGCATGACTGCCTGAGGCGTGGGCATACTACTGGTGGTCGATGCAGGAGAGGTGGAGCATTGGAAGAGAACCTGCCTGAAAGACGGATCTCGCGCACCGAGTAAGCATGGGGAAGCCCAGAGGGAAGCAGGCAGGTGCGCCAACAGAGCAGGAAGAAGACGCAGGCGCCCCAGACATGCAGGAGGGGCTACCGCTTCATTTGGAACAGATGGTCCAGCAGCAATTAGATCAAATCCTCAAAGCTACCACAGACAACAGGGAGGCCCTACAACTGGATATTGCGCATGTGACACAGGGTCTTTGATTGCTGCGAGCCGACCACGCCAAACTGGCCAACAGGGTGAAGCAAACGGAGGTCACCCTAGAAGTCTTGGAACCGGCCCAAAAGACGATGGCAGCTCAGTTGACGGATTTCCAACACAGGCTGCAAACCCTGGAGCGGAGGACAGAAGATGCCGAAGGGAGGAATCGAAGAAACAATGTCCGGGTGGTGGGGCTACTGGAGGGGGTGGAGGGGACCAGTATGGTGGATTACTTGGAAGACTGGCTGAGAAGGGCTGTCGCTCCAGAGGGCCTGACACCTTTCTTCACCCTGGAAAGAGCCGATAGGGTGCCAGCCCGGCCGCTGGACCCCGGGAGACCGACCCGACCGATGGTGGCCAGGCTGCTCCATTACAAAGACAGAAACCTCTTGTTATACAAGGCCCGGACTGCGGGTCCGTATACAGTGGGCAACAGTGACACTATTCCCGGATTACACACTCGAGGTGCAGCGCCGCCGGGCATCGTTTGTGGCAGTCAAAAGAGCACTCCGGGACGAGGGCCTTCAATACTCCTTGATTTTCCCGGCACGCCTAAAGATAATTGTGGATGATAAGACGTTTTTCTACAGCAGCTAAGGATGATAAGACGTTTTTCTACAGCAGCTCTGAGGAGGCATGGGATTGGCTGGAGATGTATAAAGCAGGTGCTGGGGAAGCAGGGCGCGGCGCGAGGACTCTCACGGTGGGACCACGACCCCGCAGATCGCGGCGTATCCGGCGACGCCAGCCTGCAGCTCAGAAGCCTACGGTGACACAGACCGAGAAAGCACGCACTGTCACCTTGCAGGCTGTCACGGCCATCTCGCGAGAGGATAGGACTGCATCTCCGGAGGAGACAGAGTCAGAAAAGGGATCTCTGGAAACGGACCATGAACACTCGGACACAGGAAGCGCACAATTGCCACATGTGACGGCTGGGACTGCGGATTATATCGTGGATGGGTAACACTACGGCTCGCCGAGCATGGGCTGAGAAGTGGGCAGAGAGTTGGTTTCGGCCTGGGGGTGTTTCCCCTGGACTTGTTTGATTGACTGGCGATAGATGGTTGGAGGGGCTGTTGAGGTCGGCTGAGTACATTCTTAGGTGTTCCCGCTACACTGTGACCTCGAAGGGGGCTGGCTAGCTATCATGGGGGTTGAGCGCAGGATGATGGCATGCTGGGAGGTCGGCTGAGTACATTCTTAGGTGTTCCCGCTACACTGTAGCCTCGAAGGGGGCTGGCTAGCTATCATGGGGGTTGAGCGCAGGATGATGGCATGCTGGGAGGTCAACCCTCTGAAGCTTGGGGCACATCCCCCTAATTTTGTGTGGGTATAGCTCCTTGGAGTTTTTCTTGAAGGAGCAGTTTGAGTATAAGTTTGGATGGGTACTAGCGCTGTAGCGCCTGTTCTGGGGGGGGAGGGGGTAGTTGGGGCAGGGTTTGGGGGTTGGTTAGGGTAGTTGGAACCACCGGTGTGTTCCTATGTGAAGCGTGTGTGCTCGGGGGGAGTTGGTCACCAAATGGGGACGTTACATGATCTGAAATGTGTTACCTGGAATCTACGGGGACTCCACACAATGCAGCGGCGTCACAAGGTGCATGCTTACCTGGTGCAGCGGGGGGCACACATAGCCTTTCTCCAAGAAACACATATTAACCAATCTGAGCGGTTAGCACTGAAACGCAGATGGAGGGGACAATTATTCTACACTACTTATTCAGCTTTTGTTAGGGGTGCTATGAAATGGGTCAGAGCGGGTGTCTCTTTCCAGCCGACGCAACAATTGGTGGACCCAGAGGGAAGGTTTGTGTTGGGGCGCCTCAGTGGGGTGGAATGATGCTATGTAGCGTATATGCC